>NC_044032.1:377043813-378243813 GCF_901765095.1 Microcaecilia unicolor
GAATCCATGAACCCTTCAGGGAGTGATTGAGTGACTTCAGAACGTTGTCTTCAGAACGTTGAGGGTGAATTTTATTATAGTAGATGATAGGCTTTTGTCATGTTGTGCAAGAGGTGCTTCTTGCCAAGATGCACTGTGACAAGTGAGGAACAGCTAGCAGGATTCAAGACTTATTGGTAGCAGATGCTTATGTCACAGTGGTACTGACTCAGCAGGATTATGACATCAGGATCCTGCCAGCATCAGTTAAGTCACTCTGGACTTTGCAGCTGCTCCCCCACAGTGCAAATGAGTCCATTGCTACAAAGCAGCTTAATAACAAGCAAAGCACAATGTAAGAACATCTCTTAAAGTTTTGAAAAAGTCCTGCACTATAGTAGGAAGCAGGAGAGTCGTTAGTGCAGGTACTGACAGCCTGTAAAAAATTTGGTTTGAAATTCTTTATAAAGCTTCTTTGCTATTTTTTTCTGGCAGCCTCACAAAATTAATTATATTGTAAACCTCTTTTCTGTTTAAGTAAAGTGATATATCAAATATAATAAACATATTCAAATGAAAAAGGATGCAGCTGTTTCTTTTGACTTAGCTTTCACAAAATCACACACAGCATGAGTGAGGCAGTAGCTGGCCCACGCATTTTTGTTAGCATGGCTGTTTCCAATAAGCAAAAAACAGTTGCCTGTTGGTTCACAGGAGGTCGGGCTGCTCCTAGCTCCCTGTTAAATCTTTTCGACCCTTCTATTACACCTGTTGAATTGTTCTGTTACCTTGGAGTAATTTTGGAATATCACTTGTCTTTCTCTGCCCACATTTCTCAGGTCTGCAAAACAGATTTTTTTTGTTCTGAGACAGTAACGTTCTATCCGAAGATATGTTTATCATGACTCCTTCCATGCCTTTGTCACTGCTCACTACCTGACTCGATTACTGCAATATCTGTTGGTTGCTATTGTTCACACTTGAAAAAGCTACAATCTCTCCAAAATACTGCTTTGAGACTCCTGTGTCATGCCCATCACTATGATCATATTTCCTCCTTATTTCAGGTCCCATCACTGGCTCAATCCAAGCAAGAAGAGAGGGGGGTCATCACAGCATCGACAAAACAGTCAAGCAACACCAGCAGGGATGGAAGTGAGCTGAAATCCAAATGACCAGCGCAAATTGCTGTATAGCACACAGCGTTCTGGTGCTTTAAGTGTTTTTTTACTTCAGCTAAAATCTCTGTGACACTGACTACATTTATACTGCTACGACCCCTGACGAAGGTTTTTGAGATAAAACACGACGCGTGTAGGGTCTTTGTATCAGTTTTTTGGCTCTTACCACTTATTTATCTTGGTCATTTGGATTTCTCCTCACTTCCACCCATCACTGGCTCCCTATCAAGCAGCGTATTAGTTTCAAACTTCCTATTGATCACTTTTAAGGCTTTCAGGACTGGCTTACCACCCTACCTCTCTTCTCTCACTATTCCATACTCCCCCTGCCACACTCTTCGCTCTCTAAATGACCATAGACTTGTCCTTCCTGGCCCTAAGTGTGCCACTTTGGAATCTACCAAAGATCAGGCATTCTTCTTTGCAGCTCCAGCCTGTGGAACTCTTTGCTCTGAACTATCTCTAAAAAAAATTGACTTTGGTTAAAATATAGCTCTTCCAACAAGCATCATCATCATACTAGTCATTATATGATCTTTTTTTATTTATTTATTTTCGCAGTTTGGAGTAGCCCTTTCCCTCTTGCTACTTCCTTTTCTCTTTTCCCTCGCTTCTGTTGTAATGTCAATTAATGTTGTCATGTGTGCAAGGTTTCTCTTGTTCTTTCCCATTGACCATTTTAGTTCCTTTCCTTACTTTGACTACTGTTTTAGGAGTATTGTACACCACTTTGAACTTCTCTCGTTGGCTAAGGCAGTATTAAATCTGTGATATATCAATATTTTAACTGTTCCTTTTTCTGCCTCTCTCCACTCAAATATCACCCTCTCTCACCCTCATTTTCTCAGTCTCCTTTTTCATTTTCACTTATCAACTTTCCATTTCCTTCTCTTTCCTCCTCTCAGGTCTCCTCTCACTCCTTCCATTGCCTCCTATTCCCTTCTATTTTTCAACCATCCCCCATTATCACATTTCTACCCTCTGCATTCACTATCCTTCTCACTCAAATCCTTGACAATCCTCATAGACTCCCACTTTGTTCCACGATTCCCAACATGGTGTCCCTCCTGTCCCCCCCACAACAGTGGTGCAGCTTCTCTCCTCCCTACCCCCCATGTAGCACAGAGGTGCCTGCACAAGTCCCAGCAGTCAGGGCAGCTGCTCTGAAGTGGCAGCAGCAACAGCAGTAAGAAGCGCATGGGCAAAAGGCTCCCCGACAAGTAGCACCACTTTACCTTTATTTCTTCAGAGCTGAACTCCTTCCCTACGTTACAGCTGCATGTGGTACTTATTTGATTTCATTTCCGGTGCAGAGAGCACACTGGAAGTGATATCATAAGCACCACTGGTAGCTCTGTTGCTGGGAAGGAACGCAGCTGTAAAGAAATACAGGTAGAGTAGTGCTACTTGTAGGGGAGCCTTTTGCCCTTGCACTTCCTGCCGCTATGGCTGCTGCCACTTTGGAGCCGCTGTCCTGACACTTAGACTCCTGGGGCTTGTGCGGTCATCTTACAGCTGCTACCCCCAGTTGAGAATCACTGGCTTAGTGATCTTGTTGTCCGAAACAGTTTTCAGTTTGCTTCAATCCCTCCAAGGAGGGTTGTATTGAGAACGTTAGATCAACAACTCCAAGCATAAACATATGACCTCCTCTTGTAAACTACATAATCTGATTCATTCAAATAAATCTCTTGCTCCAATTTGTAATATAAAGCCTCTCTGGAGGGTTCCAGGCAAATTGAAAAAAAAAAATGAATACTGCCTGATGCAACATGGAGGGGTGAAATAAGGCCTTGTTGGGTTTTCCTCTTAATTTATTAGAGATCCTCCCTCCGAGTTCCAGGGCCCCCTTTCCTCCCTCCCTTCGAGTTCCAGGCCCCCTCCTTCCGAATTTTAAAAGTCATCTTACCTCGTCGGGGTTACGGCAGCAGCAGCAGTGAAAAGCATGCAGGCTCGGCGCTTTCAGCCTTCCCTTCTCTCAGCTCTGGTCCTGCCGTCATTTCCTGTTTCTGCAAGGTCAGGACCAGAGCTGAGAGAAGGGAAGGCTGAAGCGCCGAGCCTGCACGATTTTCACTGCTGCTGCCGCCGTAATCCCGACGAGGTAAGATGACTTAAAATTCGGAGGGAGGGGGCCTGGAAGGGAGGGGAGGGGGGCCCTGGAACTCAGAGGGACCCTGGAACTCGAAGGGAAGGAGGGAGGCCTGGAACAGGGAGGGAGAGGGGGGCCTGGAACAGGGAGGGAGGGATTGGGGGGGGGGGCTGGAACTGGGAGGGACTGAACTCAGAGGGAGGAGGGGCCTGGAACTGGGAAAGAGGAGGAGGGGGAGGATAGGGAAAGGACGGGGAGGAGGAGGGGGAGGAGAGGGAGGGGGGAATGCACTACCTGTAAAAAAAAAAAAATTCAGCACCCCCAATCATTTTGAAAAGTTGGCTCCTATGCCTGCTGCCACCTACATTTTATGCTCATAAATTTAGGTTAGTGAAATCTTGAATATAAATTTAGACACTCAGCCCTAGTAAAATTTCAGAGGCCAATCTATGAGCATAAATCTTAAAAAGGTCATTTTACTATGCTGTTGCCATTAGTCTGCAGCCATTAAAATATTTTACCGCCATTTTGTAGGCAGTAACATAGTAGTTGACGGCAGATAAAGACATGTGCGGTCCATCCAGTCTGCCCAATAAGAACAACTCACTGCATATGGTATGAAGTGATACATCATATGTATACCTGATCTTCATGTATCCTTGCCATTTTTAGGGCACAGACCGTAGAAGTTTGCCCGGCACTGGCTTTGTTCTAAAATTTCTGAAGTTGTTGTCAAAGCCCCTGAATAGCTCCACTCTAGCCCCTCTAAATCTATTCAGCCTCGATCTGGGCACAGACTGTAGAAGTCTGCCCAGCACCGGCTTTCTTACTTAATCTCTGCTAAGCGTCTTTGGATCCAATTCTTCTAAACAGGATTCCTTTGTATTCGTCCCATGCATTTTTGAATTCTGTTACCGTTTCCATCTCTACCACCTTCAGTGAACAGGAAAGAAAGTCATTTTCGAAAAAGAAAAATGTCTCTCTTTTTTTTTCGAAAATGCTATGGACATTATTTGATTTATATGGGGGGTTTTTTTGTCCATTTTGGAAAAAAAAATGTCCAAGTGCAAAACGTACATAATCAAGCCATTGGGATGTAGGAGGAGCCAGCATTTTTAGTAGACTGGTCCCCCTAACATCTCAGCACAGCAATAGGGCACCCTAGGGGGCACTGCAGTGGACTTCATAAAATGCTCCCAGGTACACATCTGACCATTGCTCCTTTACTTTGTCTGCTGAGCCCCCCAAAACTCACTACCCCCAACTGTATGCCACTACCTTAGCCCTTACGGGTGAAGGGGGCATCTATATGTAGGTACAGTGGGTTTTTGGTGAGTTTTGGAGAGCTTGCAGTTTCCTCCATAATTGTAACAGGTAGGGAGAGTAGGAGGCTGGGTTCACCAGTGTGCTGTGCACTCCACCCCCTACTAGACTACTCCAAGAACATAGGCAGTCGGTGGCCCAACTGTTTGGGGAGGCTAAAGGGGGTGGCGGTGGAGCTTAAATCCATAATTGTCTGATACCACACAGAAAAAAAATAAATGAAAATAAAAGTCACAATTAATACCTTTTATTAAATATAGATATTAGATATGTATCATATGTTAAAGAATAAAGGGGTTGCTCAAAGCATATACTAACCACAATCGCTCAACTGCAAAACACTATGCACAACTTTGTGCAAAAACACACTCAGAACCTTACTGTACCATAAATATTACACTGGGCAGAACCTAATACACCAATATACCACCCATACGGAAAATGCAGACCGTCAACAATATGAAACAAGGAATCATAATATCACAATTCTCATGTACAGCCACAAAACACCCTAATTCATGTTTAATGTGGGATAAAATGCCATAAATAAGTAAATAAATATAAATTTTTAATGTTGAGCACCTGATTCTTAAAGTGGACATATTCCAAACACTATAATGAAAATAAAATGATCTTTTCTACCTTTGTTGTCTGGTGACTTTGTTTTTCTGATCATGCTGGCCCAGTATCCGATTCTGCTGCTATCTGTCCTCTTAACTCAGTTTCCAGGCTTCCTTTCCATTTATTTCTTTACTTTCCGCCTTTCTTCTTCATTTCTTGTCCTACATCCATAAATAAAAGCTGGGTCCTCTGCAGACTTGACTGTCCAGTGGATCCAGCTTCTGCCTATTTTCTTCATCCATGTGCAGTTTTTCTATTCTCTTCCTTTTCCCTCATCTCATCTCCTTCCTCACTCCTCCCTCGCCCTCCATCCATGTCCAGCATTTCTTCTCTCTCCCTTCCCTCTCCTCCATCCATGTCCAGCAACCCTCCTCTCCATCCACCCACCCAGCAACCCTCCCCTCCCCCTGCCGTCCCCTCCATCCACCCATGTCCAGCAACCCTCCTCTCCCCTCCATCCACCCATATCCAGCAACTCTCCTCTCCCCAGCCCTCCCTCCATCCATCCATCCCCAGCGATTCTCTTCTCTCCCCTGCCCCCCTCCATCCACCCATGTCCAGCAACCCTGCCCTCCCCTCCATCCACCCATGTCCAGCAACCCTCCTCTCCCCCTGCCCTCCCCTCCATCCACCCATGTCCAGCAGCCCTGCTCTTCCCCCCTGCTCTCCCTGCCCACCAGCAACTCTTCTTTCCCCTGCCCCCCCTCCAGCTATCCGTAGCTTTACTACTACTACTACTATTTAGCTTTTGCTTTCTTCCCCCCCCCCCCCGGGGTCCTGTCTCTCACTCATCTGCGTGGTTGCTCGTTTTTAAAGCCTGAGGCGTTCTCCCTCCGACGCCGGCGATTCACATAGCCAGCCTTAATTTGCCTGCGTCGGAGCCTCTCCCTCAGACGCGTCCCGCCTCCTCTAATGCAACTTCCTGTCTTACGCAGAGGTGGGATGCATCTGAGGGAGAGGCTCTGATGCAGGCAGATTAAGGCTGGCTATGTGAATTGCTGGCGTGACATCGGAGGGAGAACGCCTCAGGCTGGAGTGACCACGTGGATGGCTAAGAGCGGGGGGGGGGGGGGGGAGGTGCAAGACTCGCGCGGGAGGGGGGAGGAGGCAGCATTTGGTGCTTAGGCGCCATCTCTTTTAAAGATCTGTTTGGCGGAGCAACTGCTCCCCCTGCGCCCCACCGGGCTAGCAGCCAAGGGAAGTCCACGATTGGGCTGGGGAGGCTTAGCCTCCCCAAGCCTCTTATACGGGGCACCTATGTCCAGGGACCTGCATGCTATTCTGATGGACTTGAATATAACATCTGAGGGCAGCACAGAGGCTGGCAAGTAATGTGTTTCATCACATTTTTAGGGGGTGGGAGGGGGTCAGTGACCACTGGGGAAATAAGGTGGTCATTTAGGGCACCTTTTTGTACCTTATTTGTAATAAAAACAGGTCTAGCTCAAAACATCTAAGTTTTACTCCTGGACGTTTTTGTTTTGTTCCATTATGGCTGAAAAACATCTAAGTCTTAGGAACGCCCAAGTCCCACCCTGAACATGCCCCTGAAATGCCCCCTTGAGATTTGGACATACTTCTGACAGACTTCATAGAAAAATGTCTAAACATAGGTTTCGAAAATACTGATTTGGACGTTTTTGTGAGGCTGAGGCCCGGGGATATGAATGAGGTCTATAAAATCCTGAGCGGTGTAGAATGGGTAAAAGTGAATACATTTTTCACTCTTTCAAAAAGTATAAAGACCAGGGGACACTCAATGAAATTATGTGGAAATACTTTTAAAACAAATAGTAGGAAATATTTTTTCACGTAAAAATAGTTAAGCTCTGGAACTCACTGCCGGAGGATGTGGTATCAGTGGTTAACATATCTAGGTTTTAAAAAAGGTTTGGACATGTTCCTGGAGGAAAAGTCCATAGTCCTCTATTGAGATAGACATGGGGGAAGCCACTGTTTGTCCTGGAATTGGTAGCATAGAATGTTGCTACTAACTGGGTTTTTGTCAGGTACTTGTAATCTGAATTGACCACTGCTGGAAGAAGGATTCTGGGCTACATGGACCATTGGTCTAACCCAGTATGGCTATTCTTATCTTCTTATGACACAAAACAAAAATTTCCTGGTCCTTCTTCCTGCTCCCCCCAACCCCCATCCCCCCTCTGTGCCAGGTTTCCTTCCCATGCTGTCTACTAGAAACAGCCCCTCTCCCCCACATAGGAGATAATTCTATAACTGTCTATAATTAGGTGACCAGAGGGCTTCTAGTCGGAGCCTGTTCAATAAAGGAATGCAAGCACCTACTTTCCTTTTTAGAATACTAGAGTAACAACAAAAATATGTGCCTATAATTTAGGTATGAGCAGTTACACCAGCCATAGAGCTGGTGCACCTAAGTACATAACTGTGCTCCCTGTCCATATTCCACCAATGTCATGTACATGAACCTGCAATCGATATTGTATGCAAGATATGCACTGAGTTACAAAATAATGCTTAGGCAGAATAGTGGCATATAGTAGTCAAAATATTTACATGTGTAACTGGCACGTAAATGTTAGAATTACCTCCTAAGTGCAGGATGTACTTAATACAACCTGCTGAAATGGTGTTACGTGATCTGTATTATGTACTGCAATAACAATTAACATATGGGCATACAGTAACAGCATGGTCTAATTGTTGTGTTAAGTTCTCAACACACTATTAAAACAGCCTAATAAAATGAGTCTTTAAAACATGAGTGTTGAGTCATTCTTTGATTTCCACTTGTGTCTATTTGTATGTTTGTTATTTATTTTTTCTTACATTTGTACGCTGCACTTTCCCACTCATAGCAGGCTCAATGTAGCTTACATATTATATATAGGTACTTATTTGTACCTGGGGCAATGGAGGGTTAAGTGACTTGCCCAGAGTCACAAGGAGCTGCCTGTGCCTGCAGTGGGAATTGAACCCAGTTCCCAAGGACCAAAGTCCACCACCCTAACCACTAGGCCACTGCTCCACATGATTACTCCTACTTGTACTTCCATGCTCTTCTGAGCAAACTCATCACAGCAAGAGACATGCAAGATGCCAAATACACTCATTGTCCACTTTGTTGCTATTCTGACTCTCCTAACATCTTTGCTTCTGCTTTATCAAGAGTTGTTTTTAATAAGCAAGAACAACTATTTGTGTGTCCTCATTAAAAAAGGCAAATCAACTCCTTGAACTCTAAGATCACTTTGGCAAAGGTCCATTTGTAATATTGTGTGCTGGCTGAGATTGCTACCTGAATGATTTATGATGGTGAAATAGTTAAAAGTATTCCCTTTGTCCCAAAGCCCTACTTTGGTGTCAGGCTCACAGATTCCAACATCTGAGCTCATCATTTTTGTTGACCTACTGCACTGTTGTAACATTACACAATAAATAATGATATAGTACAAGGTTCTGCTATTGACACTAATCTATACAGGCTCTCAGAGTTCAGAAATAACAGTACAAAAATAAGGCAAAGTCAACTGAATGTAACACAATTTTGTAAGAGGCCACCAAATTTGTACAGCTAGAATAGGCAGAAGTCATAACAATTTTGAAGGGAAAATAAGTGTATAAATTTCCCTTTACAATTTATCCCATTGAAACTATATAGACATACTCATACTTCAAATTTAATAGGCACATACTTATTGAGGAAATTAGAGGCATAATTTTGGAAATTCAGAATCCTGCATGTAAATTCAAACACTGCCCCAACTGCACACTCTCAGGGAAATCCTCTGCTCATCATGCAGTAACCCAAGGTAATTCTGCAGTTTGGGCTGCCATTGGGGTTTGGCTATGGTAGCTTGGATTGTGGAGGTGATCCAGGTTGGTTACTGATGCTGGTCTGTCATTCCAAGGTGGTTGGGACAGAAAGTGGGCTGTGTGCTTTTCAGGTGTGCAGGAGATGAGTGGCTGAGACAGCCACCAAGGCAGGCAAAGTCAGGGCTGGCCTGTTGCAGTATACTGGGCAAGTGCAGAGTTTCCACTCATGCACAGAAGCTCCTGTAGGCCCAAATTGAAGCTGGGACCTTGATTTTTTTTTTGTTAGTACATTTGTACCCCGCGCTTTCCCACTCATGGCAGGCTCAATGCAGCTTACATATTGTATACAGGTACTTATTTGTACCTGGGGCAATGGAGGGTTAAGTGACTTGCCCAGAGTCACAAGGAGCTGCCTGTGCTTGAAGTGGGAATTGAACTCAGTTCCTCAGTTCCCCAGGACCAAGGTCCACCACCCTAACCACTAGGTCACAAAGTGGGCCTGCCTTGGGAAAACACCAGTTGTGGTTGCAGACATACCAAGTCACACACATTTGGTGTGTGACACATGCATTGAGCCCCTGACTTTAGCTCACACTTCAAAGCCCCCTCCCTCTCATTCATTGAGAGGAGGCAACTTTGGTGTCTGACAAAGGTGCCAGATGCCTGCATCATTCTCCCTGCATCCAGACCAGAACCTCTTTTTCCCCCCTCCTTCCCGATTCCAGTATCTCTCCCCTTTCCTTTCCCTCAGTTCCAAGTTCCACCATCTGTACTTCTCCCCTCCCTGCCTTCCCATGGTTCCTGTCACTTTTTTCCCTAGCCACTGGTAGCGGAACTGCTTCAATAGATTCAACCTGCCTCAGGGCTTCAAGCCTTCCCTATGACTCAACCCACCCTCATTGACACAACTTTCTGCTTCTGAGAGGGTGGGTGAAGACCAGAGGGTGGGTGCGAGGGAAGGCCCGAAGCCCTAAGACAGGCTGATTCAATTGAAGCAGTGCCACTACCAGCAACAAGGAGAAAAAGTGACAGGGACCGCAGGGAGGGAGAGAGTGGAAGAAGAAAGGGGACAGATGCTGGAACCAGGAAGGGAGGAGGAGAAAAGAGAGGGGCACTGGAACCAATAAGGGGGGAGGAAAGGGGACAGTCATTGGACCTGTGAGATGGAGAGGGAAAGAGAGGTGGTGGACCCAGGGATAGAGAGATGAAGGAGCTGCTGTTCTACTGGACAAGATGGAAGGACAGAGGGGAAGAAGTGATAGACCATGGAGATGGAGGAAGAGGGAGAGAGATAGGTGCTGGACCAGCAGGGTAGAGTAGAAGGGAGCATACATACCAAGTCACGCGAATTTAGTGTGTGACACACATATTGAGCCTTCAACTCCAGCTTACATGCCAAAGCCCCCTCCTCTCATGCAATGAGAGGAGGCAACTTTGGCATCTGGTCAAGCAGCAGTGATCTCCCCCAATTGCTGCTTCCTGTGCCGGAAGAGGGTTTTTTTTCCCACATACCCAGTTCTTCATCAGTCTCTGTAATTTTTATATAAGAATGCTTATTTACGATTTTCTCTTAAATCTTTAAGATACTAATAATTAAATGCAAAAACTTTGCTTTATCAGTTTTTGTTGTCTCCGGGACAGTCCAACATGGGACATGTTTTGCATAATGCTGTTTCAAGGACAGTCCCCCTGAAAAAAAAATCAAAACAGACATTAAGCCTCCTGCCTTTAAATATTTATTTCCTTGTTCTTTTTCCTTTGCCCTAAAGTAATCTGTTAAATGATGAAAACCCTTCAAAACCCATACTTAAAGAGAGGTGTATCACCATTGTTAGTTTGATTCCTCTATTTGCTGACCAGCAGTGTCAAGATAACATGGCACTGGTGCTTTACTTGGGGCATTTAAATAATCAGCTGGCTAAGCCCACCAAACACTCCCGTTCTGATAATGTCATCTTCAGCTTGGAGAACAGACCGTTGAGGGGAGACTTGATAGAGGTATATAAAATAATGAGTGGAGTGGAACAGGTGGATGTGAAGCGTCTGTTCACGCTTTCCAAAAATACTAGGACTAGGGGGCATGCGATGAAACTACAGTGTAGTAAATTTAAAACAAAATCGGAGAAAATTTTTCTTCACCCAACGCATAATTAAACTCTTGAATTCGCTGCCGGAGAACATGGTGAAGGTGGTTAGCTTAGCAGAGTTTAAAAAGGGGTTAGACGGTTTCCTAAAGGACAAGTCCATAAACCACTACTAAATGGACGTGGGAAAAATCCACAATTCCAGGAATAACACGTATAGAATGTTTGTACGTTTGGGAAGCTTGCCAGGTGCCCTTGGCCTGGATTGGCCGCTGTCGTGGACAGGATGCTGGGCTTGATGGACCCTTGGCCTTTTCCCAGTGTGGCATTACTTATGTACTTATATTAAAGAAGTCCATTCAATCTTACCGTCTGTAACAAAAATATCCACTGTTCTTTAAAATTAAGAGTACTCTCATTTGTCACCATTTTGAGAACCCATTGGCACATCTTGGAGCTGCATCCTTTTTTGGAAAAATGTCTCATTATTGCTTATAAAAGAGGATGCACTATTGGCAAGTTACCATCCAGGCAACATTATGAGGAAGATGTAGCATCTGATCGAATAGGATGTCATTCAAGTTGTGGACATTGTGGATAGGAGGAGTGGCCAAGTAGTTAGAGCACCGGTCTTGCAATCCAGAGGTGGCCAGTTTAAATCCCACTGCTGCTTCTTTTGATCTTGGGCAAGTCACTTAACCCTCCGTTGTCTCAGGTACAAACTTAGATTGTGAGCCCTCCTGGGACAGAGAAATATCCAGTGTACCTGAATGTAACTCACCTTGAGGTACTACTGAAAAAGGTGTGAGCAAAATCTAAATAAATAAATAAATAAATAAAATAAATTGTCAGTGGTGTGAGTTTGCTATTACTGGTTCAACATGAATGGATCATAAAATGGGATGTATGATACAGAGGGGCATAATCAAACGTCACCAGCAAAATAGATCACCGGCAATCTATTTTGGCGGCGGTGCAACAGCTGGCTGGAACCGTATTATCGAAAAAGATGGCCGGCCATCTTTTTTTCCGATAATACGTTTTAGCCCGGCCAAATGCCAGAGTTTGCTGGGTTTGAGATCGCCAGTTTTGTTTTTCAGTGATAATGGAAAAAAAATGCCGGCCATCTCAAACCTGGCGAAATCCAAGGCATTTTGTCATGGGAGGAGCCAGCATTTGTAGTGCACTGGTCCCCCTGACATGCCAGGACATCAACCGGGCACCCTAGGGGGCACTTCTAAAAATGTTTAAAAAATACAAAAAAGCTCCCAGGTGCATAGCTCCCTTACCTTGGGTGCTGAGCCCCCCAAATCCCCCCCCAAACCCACTCCCCACAACTCTACACCATTACCATAGCCCTTATGGGTGAAGGGGGGCACCTACATGTGGGTACAGTGGGTTTTGGGGGGGGGGTTTGGAGGGCTTAACATTTACCACCACAAGTGTAACAGGTAGTGGGGGGATGGACCTGGGTCTGCCTGCGTGAAGTGCTCTGCACCCATTAAAAACTGCTCTAGGGACTTTCATACTGCTGTCAGGGAGTTGGGTACGATATTTAAGGCTGGTATACAGGTTGGTAAAAAAAATGTTTTTTATTGTTAGTTTTTTAGTGTGGGTAAGAGGAACCCGAATTATAGCTACGTCTTGCAAGGTTCCGCGTTAGGAGTTACGGATCAAGAAAGGGATCTGGGTGTCGTCGTCGATGATACGCTGAAACCTTCTGCTCAGTGTGCTGCTGCGGCTAGGAAAGCGAATAGAATGTTGGGTGTTATTAGGAAGGGTATGGAGTCCAGGTGTGCGGATGTTATAATGCCGTTGTATCGCTCCATGGTGCGACCGCACCTGGAGTATTGTGTTCAGTACTGGTCTCCGTATCTCAAAAAAGATATAGTAGAATTGGAAAAGGTACAGCGAAGGGCGACGAAAATGATAGTGGGGATGGGACGACTTTCCTATGAAGAGAGGCTGAGAAGGCTAGGGCTTTTCAGCTTGGAGAAGAGACGGCTGAGGGGAGATATGATAGAAGTGTATAAAATAATGAGTGGAATGGATCGGGTGGATGTGAAGCGACTGTTCACGCTATCCAAAAATACTAGGACTAGAGGGCATGAGTTGAAGCTACAGTGTGGTAAATTTAAAACGAATCGGAGAAAATTTTTCTTCACCCAACGTGTAATTAGACTCTGGAATTCGTTGCCGGAGAACGTGGTACGGGCGGTTAGCTTGACGGAGTTTAAAAAGGGGTTAGATAGATTCCTAAAGGACAAGTCCATAGACCGCTACTAAATGGACTTGGAAAAATTCCGCATTTTTAGGTATAACTTGTCTGGAATGTTTTTACGTTTGGGGAGCGTGCCAGGTGCCCTTGACCTGGATTGGCCACTGTCGGTGACAGGATGCTGGGCTAGATGGACCTTTGGTCTTTCCCAGTATGGCACTACTTATGTACTTATGTACTTATGAGTGGGTTGGTGACCACTCAGGGACCATGGGGAGGTCATCCCCATTCTCTCCAGTAGTTATCTGGTAAGTTGGGGTACCTTTTTGAGGCTTGGTCATGAAAATAAAAGGACCAAGTAAACCTAGTGAAATACTGATTAACACAGCTTTTTTTTTCCATTGTCCAGAAAAGCTGGCCATCTGGTAGCCACACCCATGTCCCACCTTCACTACACCACCAACATACCCCCTTGAACTTTTGCCGGTGAAGCGACGGGAAAGCAGCGATGCTGTCATAAAAGCCGCTTTCGATTATACCGATTTTGCCACTTTTGAGAGATCGCCGGCCATCTCCTGATTTATGTCGGGAAATGGCCGGCGATCACTTTCAAAAATAAGCCTGATAATCACATTTCAACACAGAATTTAACAGTGCTAATGTGGTATATATGATAGAATGTCCATGCCAGTTAATCTATATAGGAAGGAGCAGCAGACCAATACGTATACGATTGACAGAGACAAATCACGGATCACAGCCAACAACATGGAGAAGCCTTTAGTCCCCCATTGGAGGGAGAAACAACATTGGTGAATTTTAGATCAAGTAAAAGAGGGCTGGGAGGGTGGAAATCATAAGAGTACTCTTAATTTTAAAGAACAGCAGTAGCTATTTTTGTTACAGACGGTAATACCAACCGGTCTGAATAGTAAGATTGAATGAGCTTCTTTAATATCACATCATCAGAACAGGAGGAAAAAAGAACAAGGAAATAAATATTCAAAGGCAGAAAGTGGGAGACAATGTCTGTTTGGATTGTTTTTTCCAGGGGGTCTGTCCTTGAAACAGCATTATGCGAAACGTGCACCATGTCAGACTGTTTGCCCCTGAGCTGGCAAAAACTGATAAAGCTAAGTTTTTGCATTTAATTATTAGTATCTTAAAGATTTAAGAGAGAATCGTAAATAAGCATCCTTACATAAAAATTACAAAGAGACTGCTGAAGATCTGGGTGCATGATTCTTGAAGCTATAAAAAAACCCTCTTTCTCAGCTCTGAGTTGCACTACTGAGATCTGTTTAAAGAAATAACATTAAGTTTCACCTAAGTTTGTTTGGACTCTAGTGTATAAGCAGACATTTGTAAATTTAAGAGCGGCATTTGCACCACATTTTTGTTGGTGCACATGGCCGTGCCTAAATTTACACGTCACCTCTCTGCTTAAATGTTTATTCTATAAACCGCACCAAACTTTAGGCTCAGCTTATAGAATACTGTTTAAGTGGGTATTTTTTGGCGCTGTATTTTTTAGATAACATTTCCAAATGAATACTTTTTTTCCTCCAGATTCTATACATGGCAGCCAAATTTGGGCGCTGATCAAAAGTGCATGTGGAAATTAATTGCCTTACAAGCTAATTAATTGCACAATAAATTAATGTAATTATCAACTATTGCAGTTCATTGGCATGATTAGATATTTATGCATGCATTTCCTTGGCACTATTTTATAACCCTCTATGCCTAAATCCCCTAGTGTGCATCTCAAAAGGAGCAAGGCTAGGGGCGGGGTAGAGACATTCCAAAAATTTTGTGCTCAGTTATAGAATAGCATCGTTCCCATGCCCAAATACCAAGATTTGGGCTCTAGCATTTACACTAGGTTTTCAGCTGGCGTAAATACCTGTAACCAAATGTGGGTGGGTGCATTGGCTACCTTTATCCCACTGCATTACTTACAAAATTCTACTACTTGTCTTCAAAACCAATGAACCATTATACCTCTCCCTCTTCCTTATTCCTTACAGTGCAAACAGGACGTTAAGATCTGTGCAAAAGAACCAGCGTATTGTTCCCCAGCTAGCGCATAATAGTTCATGAACACATCAGCGAATCCATCTGTTTGGTACAAGGACCTCGTTTGTGGAATGCTCTTCCCAGCTCACTTAGATTACAGTCTTCCCTGTCAAAGTTTAAAACTGATCTTAAGTCTTATCTATTTGCTGATGCCTTTCAATAATGCTACCTACTTACGAGTCGGAATCAGCCAGATTTCTATGAAGCCATCCTATTGTCCAATCCTACCCACTTTAGTATTATGATTGTAGTTCTACCCCTGTTACCCTTATTGTGTCATGTCTTTTAGTCATGTTCTACTTTTTCCTTTATTCAGATTGTAAACCACTGTGAAGGCTTCCATACAGCAGGGTAGTAAATAAACTTGGAAACATGGTTCTAAATTCTATTCTATAATGAGCGCTGAACTCGGAGCACCCTTTATAGAATAAAACTTGTGCCAATTTTTTCCAGCACCCAAATTTGGGCACCATTTACTGAATCCAGTCCTTTATTCTTATTTTACAGAGACCAAAAATATTCAGAATTTTTAAAACAGGATAACTCCAGACAAAATGTCAAACTACTTAAATCCTGTTACACTGATGCTCACTCAAAAATTAATAATTCTTATAAATATAAGTCCAAGCCTTCAGTCTAGCTTAGATATAAGCTGTTAAGATATGCTAGCTTGAATTGTAATCATTGAAGCTCTCCCAGTGCGTCATCATGAATCAAGTCTGATAAAAATATTTAATAATGCTCTGATAGACAATGTGTCAAATATTATTAATAGTCCAACCAAAAAAAACCCCCCAACTTATCTGATGCAGCTGTCCACTTGCCTCCTTGTCTAAATCAATTCATACAATGGTTTAACATATAAGACTTTTTCATTGCAGTTCATTTTTCTGAGCCCTTAAGGCAGTAATGAAAAATGAGTGTGGAATTGGGTTTAGGGGACCACTGTATGCATTTATTTAAACCCACAGCTTGTGTATCCAAATATTTTGAGCATTTATCTGGCTAAAACTGGCCATTTAACACACATTTACAGCCCTTTTACTAAAGCCGAGCATGTACTAATAGACATCAACACGCACCAAGGGGGTCATTTACTAAGCCTTGGTAGTGTTTTTAAGCTCATGGTAGAAATCAGCTGGCTGTAAATGCCGAGACACCCGTAGGAATGTAATGGGCATCTCGGTGTTTACTGCCAGCTGATTTTTATTGTGAGCTAAAAACGTTACCACGGCTTAGTAGAAGACTCTCTACGTGTTTCATGCCATAGGTATAAAATAGCATGTGCAGCATTTTGCCTGTGCTAATTCCATTAATGTGTGTTAAGCATTAGTAAAAGGGCCCCTAAAAAGAATAATTTATAGCAGAAGGCGCTTATTATTGGCCTGTTTTATAAATACACATATGCATCTATGTGTCTTTATCAAATACCAGAGGTAAACTGGCAGAAATCATGGCTAGATTGGACATGGACATTTATACCTGCTTGGGTACAGGTGTGTATGCTATAAATTATCTGCCGGGTTATATATATATATATTTATTTATTTATTGGTCCACTTGTATCCCACATTTTCCCAGCTTATGCGGGCTCAATGTGGCCAACAAAGTTACAATAAAATTACATTATACAATAGCAAAAATTGACAAGATAAGAGAAGCTGACAGAAGGGAAAGAAGCGGATAAACTAGCAAAATGGGAAAAGAATAAGGGAGTTAAACAACATTGTTGGCTTCAGAGTAGGCTTTGTTAAACAAATAAGGTTTTAGCAGTTTTTTATCACTTCTAGCGTTATGTGCCAAATCAAGTGTATTCCATAACAACGCGCTTAACTTAATTGACTTAACAAGCCAATCAACGTTAACAGCACTTAACAAGCAATGAGCACCAATTGGCAAGAACTAGAATTTGCGCACATAATTTCCTAAGCATATTCAGTAATGAATTGTGTCTAAATTCTAAAGTGTACAGTTCAAAAGGGGCGTGGCTATGGGTGGAGAAATAGGCGTTCCCAAATTTACACACTTTGTTATAGAATATGGCCCAGTCCCCGTAAATCTACATGCAGGGATTTACGCCATGTTTTCATTGGTGTAAATTAAAGGCATGTGGTTTTAGGTGCTGGGTTATCAACTAAGCATATTCTATACACTATACCTAAATCTTGTAGAATATGCTTAGGCAAAAATGATTTCTACGTGGATTTTCTAGGCGCCATATACAGAATCTGGCCCTAAATGCTCAATTCTCATCTGCCCATGTTTTACACAAACTCCATCCTATAACACACCTTCATTTTACTGTGCATATTTTGTATATCCTGTGGGAAAATCCTATAAAAGCTCTTTTTGGATGAGAACAATCCCTTATGTAATTACTCCCCCTCCCTGCCAGCTGACCAGATCAGTGCCATAGCGAGGGCGGCTGACACTCGGGGCGGTTCGCCGCTGTGCACCCCTCCGGGTGCAGCACGGCGCACCCCCCCTTGGTACATGAGCACCCCCCTCGGAGCGCATTCTTACCAAAGAGGGCGGGCGGGAGGGCTGCTCCGCCCCGAGTGCACATCGCTGGGAGCTATGTCAGCTCCACTGGTTCCCTGCTCTCTCTGCCCCGGAACAGGAAGTAACCTGTTCCGGGGCAGAGAAAGCAGTGAACCAGCGGAGTCGACACCCCCACAGTGGCGTGCACCCGGGGCAGACCGCCCCACCGCCCCCCCTTCCTATGCCAGTGGACCAGATTATATCCAGATAATAAAGGAATTGGTTTGATTGGCATAGAGGTGGAGTCAGCAGCTATCCATTTAGTAGCAATATTCAGCCACTAAACATGTAAGTTTTCCATTTAATTTATGCCTGACAAATAGCAGGCCTTGCTGAATGGCATTCCTTTGTGCCAGAGCCGGTGGTGGGAGGCGGGACTGGTGGTTGGGAGGCGGGGACAGTGCTGGGCAGATTAATACGGTCTGTGCCAGAGCCGGTGGTGGGAGGCGGGACTGGTGGTTGGGAGGCGGGGATAGTGCTGGGCAGACTTATACGGTCTGTGCCCTGAAAAAGACAGGTACAAATTAAGGTAAGGTATACACAAAAAATGGCACATGTGAGTTTATCTTGTTGGGCAGACTGGATGGACCATGCAGGTCTTTTTCTGCCGTCATCTACTATGTTACTATATATTACTATGTCCATGCTTTCATTTTAGGCATGATTTCTGCAGTTTTTGTGGGGCTACTTTATAAGCACACAAAGACCATAATAGTGACTACTTGCCTACTTACCGTCCTAAAAATCTAGGCAACCTGTTACAAAGTTATCTTCCATGTACCCGAGTCCCTTATACCTTTGATGGTTTTCTATCAGGGAACATCAATGTGGTAGATGGTTAGTTTTCCCCATTTATAATTTATTCTGTATAGATGAAGAAACTAGAATTACCTTTGCATGTCTGAGTTTTCCAACTTCTGAAATGATATTGTGGATCTATATTTACTGAACTTCTACAGCTGTAACATTTTTTTTGCATGCTTTGCTTACTTTGAAACTTAAAAGTTAAATTATTGTAACCATAAGTCAAGTATCACAGCAATTTCACTTACAGAAATTCAAACATGCTGTAAAAATTCAGTACCTATTATCATGAAATTATTTTATGCTAGATGATGGTATTTGGGAACAAAGAGTTTAACTGCTCACCAGACAGTTTATAATATCACTATTAAACTCCCAATGCACTTTCCCAAGCTGTTTTATCCCCACGTGTGACGTGTACTGTACTTCACATTAGTTTTGGTAGGAGTGGAAGTATTGTGCTTATTATAGTCATCTATCATGGTATACCCCGGGAACTATCATGAAGACAACTAGCACCAAACTCAATCATAAGAGTAAACTTACAGGCTCATTAGTGCTTTCCGAACAAGCTAATTATGCAAATGGTTTAACAAATATTTAAACTCCAGGGCTTATTTAATGATGTAAGTTTAAAAATTTTGTTTTAAAAAAATCAATTCCATTTTGAAAAGAAGCTTTAGTTTGCATTCCCAAGTTGGTCTCTTGACTGCTGGAGATAGCAAATTATTTTTAAACAACTTAATAAGGCAGTAGCATGTGGAATAGTTTTTCAGAGGGAATAAAAGCGTTTGATGAGAGTTTATTAGTTGTATACATTAAATATCCCAAGGGAACATTGAATGAACATACTCTTTCATTACCCAACAATTCTGTAATGCACAATAATGCATTCTGTAACATTATAATGCATTATCAGATTAACTTTCATATATAATTCAAAGTTTAATTTGAAAAGATGGAATCTTGAAATTGAGCTTTCACTTTTGTTATGAATAAGAAATTGAAAGAATTGAGTTGCTGATTCACCCTAAATAGTTTGTGCCTCTGGGTACCTAATATAATTTGAACATTGAGCTTTCCTGAGAATCTGCAGTCATAGAAAGAGATTTTTAGCTGTTAGGCATTCAAGCCAAGTGACATGTCCTGAATACACTCTTATTAGGTTCTAGTCTGCTCCTATGTTATCCTCCAAAAGCTTATACACCTACTTATATATGTGTCTTATTCACCTCCTAAAAGCCTCAGTTCTGTGCATCTTTACTTCCACTCCTAGAAGGTATAAGTCTGAATGGGAATCTGACTAGCTCAAATCACTTACCCATGAGGATGCAACCTATTTTTTCAGTGAAGCTGGGTCTCCCCCTAACACTGATGTTCAGTTTTAATAATTATAATACCTACAATGTCCTTCAGTCAGATCAAACATGGATTGGATAGCAATCTGCAAACATCTCAGGAACTTTCTGAGAAACATAATTCCTATCAATCAAAGAGAAGACAAAAGTGCAAGAGGTGGAACACCTACCTAACAGTACATAAATGATCACCTCACTACAATACCTAAGCTACCCCTGGCACCCCCAAGCCACTCTTTGGAATAACAGGCCTGAAGAAGTTCAGATAAGAAGTCCTCAGCAATCCATGATGTCATCTGTAAACAGCATCCCGATATTGACTGGGTAAATGTAACATTGGGGCACGCTAGGGAGGTAAAATTCCTTGATGAAATCAAGGACAGCTTTATGGAGCAGCTGGTACAGGAGCAGACGAGAAAAAGAAAAATTCTAGACCTAGTCCTTAGTGGAGCGCATGATCTGGTGCAGGAGGTAATGGTATTGGGGCCGCTTGATAACAGTGATCATAATATGATCGGATTGGATATTAGCTTTGAAGTAAGTATACAAAGGAAATCAAATACATTAGCGTATAGTTGGGTACAGTAGTTTTTTTGTGTGTTTTGAAAAGGGGTAATGGTGAGATGTGTACCTAGGACCTTTTATGTGAGGTTCACTGTAGTGTCCCCTAGGGTGCCCCACTGCTCTTTTGGGATGCCTGTGTGGCCAGTCTACTAGGAAAGCTGGCTTCTCCTACCAGGAGTAGCTCAAGGCAATCTGCTGCCTGAGGTGAGGGATGAGCTGGCGCCCGCGCCCGCGCCCCCCCCCCCCCCCAGCATCCAAAATATCAGTGGGGCTGGAGCTGCCCCAACCATTAGACAAGACTGACCAGTGGCCTAAAGCCGATTTTTTAGAGGGTAGCAGCGGCAGTCAAAGCAAAACAATAGATCAGACAAACTCAAAGAACCATGTTTCTATCAACACATACTTTAAACTGCTTTTCTGCAAAAACACAAAAGAAATGCAAGATGCTCAAATAAGAAGCAAATTTTAAAAAAAAGTGAGCAAAAGAAAAGCTCAGTTTAACACACCATAATAAAGCTAGTTATACTGGGGCTGATATTCTAAGACACTTATTCAGTTAGTATGTGCTGCTAACCGGATAAACACTGATGACAGGGATATTCAGAAGTCCAAAAAGAACTGGGATCAAAGAATGGCTCTTCAACCATTAGTTTACAAAATACAGTCTTCAACTGTATCATCTACAAATAAAGACTGTATTTTATAAATTAGTGGTTCCAGAACTAAATAAAAATTAAAATTTCAGAAGTACCACTGTGAACTGTTTTTAGGGATAATTCCATGCCAATATAATTGTAAGGATTGAGAAACAGGTCATTCAAAAGCCCATGGTTGTAAGAAATGAAGCTCTTGTCAGAAGAATCACAAAACCTCATTTGGTTGGGGGTGGGGGAGGAATTTGATGGGGTCATATCAGGACTTTTTTAAGGGGGTACTTGGGGGTACTTAGTATGACACCTTTTTGTCTGCTAAAATTGACCCATGGTCCCTAAGTTTTAATGAAAGAGCTCAGGCTCTCTACACACCAATTCTGCCTTGTTATAGATTCTGTGACTGGTTGCAGAGGGCCTGGCTATTGTCGGGTGGGTACCTCAGTGATCACTCCGCCCCTAAAGGGTGGCCTAGCTTTTGAGTACCCGCACCTTTTTTTGCTAGAAAAAAATGCACTGGGTAATATCTACACAGTTCCCAGCTATGCCTTGTGTCTCGGTGACTTGATCTATGCAGACAAGAAGGAAGGGGGGGGGGGGGGGGGGGGACTTACCAGTCCCACTTTCTGTAAACAAAGTTGTTGAAGTTGTTTTTGCTCAGATAGAGCCTTGGCCGTATTTAGCAATGTCCTTTCCACTGCATGCAAGTCTGAGGCTTATATATGCAATAGACCCTTTCATGGGAGCTGAAGTTGGTCTGAGTCTGTATCTTTTCAAGTAAGGTTCATAGTGTTGAATAGTGACTCCTGTAGGAGCCTTTTGCTCCCACAGTATGATGGATCATATTTATGTTGTATATTTTATGGTTCATATAATGAATATTGATCTATTATGTAGAAGAAAAAATATATAGTTATTATAGGGGTTAGAGGGAGATGTATGAGAGATTACTGACCTCTACCCTTTCATTAAATCTTTTAGTATGAGAAAGATTTAATGAAGGGACAGAGGTCAGTAATCTCATACAGACTGTAATGGGCAAACTAAAGCAGTGTTGCAGCTGTTCAATGTGCACTCTACAAAATTGAAATATATCTCTACTCTGCCCTTTCATCTTCTAGAGTGTACAGAGTGGATTACAAGAACATAAAACATTACAAAATGTATAGAATATAAACAAACTATATATAAACTGTAAAAACAGAACTGAGGGGCCCTTTTACTAAGCCACGTGGAGGGGCATAATCAACGTCGCTGGCCAAATAGTTCACCGGCGATCTATTGTGGCGGCGGCGCTACAGCTGGCCGGAACCGTATTGTTGAAAAAGATGGCTGGCCATCTTTTCTTTCTTTTGCCACGCCCATGCCCGCCCATGTCCCGCCTTCGCTAAACTGCCGACACGCCCCCTTGAACTTTCGCTGGCGAGGCGACAGGAAAGCGGCGATGCTGTCAAAAACTCCGCTTTTGATTATACAGATTTTGCCGCTTTTGAGAGCTCGCTGGCCATCTCCCGATTTATGTCGGGAAATGGCCGGCGATCACTTTCGAAAATAAGCCTGATAGGTGCCTATGCACACCCAATGACGTCAGACGCACGCAGAGGAACTTGAACACAAAATCACTGAAGAAGCAACACTGCGAAGGCCACCACACGACTTTGGCTGACGGGGGTTGGGGTCCCCCGTCAGCACAGGTACTGGACGGTGGCGGGGGATGGTTTTCGCCGAGAAGGGGGGTCGACAGGGTCACGGAAGGGGGGGTGGGGTGAAAACGGAGGGAGGGCAGAGTCTGGAACATTGAGGGAGGGTGGGGGATGGCCTTGCTAGCGCCCGTTTCCTTTCCTTTTGAAACGGGCATTTTTTACTAGTTTAATGATAAAAAAATACAAGGTTGTGGATTTGGGCTGCAAAAACCCCAGGGGACAATACATTATAGGGGGTGAACTACTTCTATGCAGTGGCGATCCTAGGTCGGCTGACACCCAGGGAGGATCACCGCTGCGCACCCCCCCCCCCAGGTGCCGCACGACATCCCCCCCCCCCCCCCCCGGCGCATCAAGCAGACTGGATGGGCCACGTGGCCTTGAACTGCCATCATGTTTCTATGTTTCTAATGAAGATGACTTGTCTCTATCCTGTTTCTTGTCTGAGAACAGCACATTCATAGATTATGTCACTGTGGACGATGCCGTTGAGACTTGTGAACAACCAACTTGATGATGAAATAATCACAGACATTGTATTAGTCAAGGAAGAATCAGATGATAATGATATAGCTGAGACTACTGGAGGTGAAGTGGACACCCTTCCCACTTTTCTGGATGCTGTATCAGCCTTGGAGACATCACAGCACTATCTTTACACTGTAAAGGACAGTGAAGTTGCTTTACTACACACTTTCGACATTGACTTATTCCTAACCAAGCATGAGTGTTGTCTTAAACAAACATCTCTTTCTGTCTATTTTAAGTGAAATGTAAGTGTTGTTAAACTTCTTTGCATTTACATATTGTACACTGTGCATTTTGTTGTTAACAATAAACCGAGGATGAAACAACAGTTGGCTTTGAGCTTTGACTGAGTGAACAAGTTTATTAATGTATAGTTTGGATAAAAGGGACCATTTTTGTTGGTCCCCAGAAGTTCCTTATGATGAAGTTCTACTGTAGGTTCCTGTTCTCTACAGATTGAAATAGAAATAACTGAGATTAGTGTGCACACCAACACCAGTATCAACACCATTTATATTAATCTTGTCCAAGGTCAACAATTTCAAAGGAAACTTACCAGGGCAAAAATGTTTCAAGGACTTTTAAAAAGACATTTTAAGGGCATTTTACCAGGGAGAATTTTTTAAAGGACATCTTAACTGGATTTTATTTCACAGTATGAGCCCCAGAGTGACCTATGGAAATGCTTCTTATTTATTTATTTTTAAAATTTACATGCCACCTAAGAAACCTAGGTGGTTTCCAATATAACAAACAATACATCTAATACAATATTTAAAACAGAACAAAACAAAATAATTCTTTATTTAAACTTTTTATTGAAAAGAAGGTTTTTTGTTAAAAAGAACTTATCATCAAGATTTCAGATAACCGCTGCCACAAATGATTACATCTTCAAGAGCTTCTTAAACTGAGTCATGTGCCACATAAATGCAAGTATCCTGCAAGCGCATTCCATAATTGGGTATCAGCCACAGTAAAAGGCATCCTAGTCTCTTGTGATAAATAAGAGGCTGTCCTAGCCGGGGCAGGCCACTGGATGGCGCTGTTCCCCTAAAAATGTCCAGGATGTCCTGGTAAGCCACTAGAGAGTGCCAGTAGGGGAGTGAATAGATGGAGGTCGCTAGGACCGGGGAGAGTCCTGGGATAGCTACAGGTGCAGGCGGTTATGGGCTGGGTCCTGTTTAGCTATTAACCACTTTATACCCCACCTGAGTTGTGAAAAGGAAAAGAAGAGAGCTGGTAGCAGAAGAAAGAGAATCCCCCTGGAAAGAACTGGCTGAACCCTATGGGCTTGTGGTGGACTGTGTGCTTAAGGAAGAAAAATAGGTGGGGTAAGAAGTCCCTAAGGTATTAGTGTTGGACTGTGTAGCCTCAGTACTTAGAGGAACTGTGTGTTCAAAGAAAGGACTGTGAGTTTAAAGAAAGAAAGGACTGGGTGTCCAAAGAAGAAGTAGGGCTGTGTGTCTGAGTACTGAGAAGCAGGCTGCAAAGCCTGGGGTTAGAAGTCCCCAAAGTATTGAGGTTAGTGCTGAGCCCAGGAATCTGTGCGGGGAGGCTCATTGTGAAGATATGTGAATGTATAAAGTATTTAAGCTAGAAGAACTGTGCCCAGGGGCTGGAATAAAGAATTGCCTGAATATGCTGTTGGTAAGACCTGTTTAATTTTGCCTCTGGAGAACCAGGTCACCCTGAGCGTGAAAGGGTAACATGCTAATCTGCATACAATTTGCATACTGAGAACTAGCTCACCCTGAGTGAAAAAGGGGCCCAGGAGCTTGAGGTTGGATTGCTCCAGGATGTTAGGAAGAGACTGGTTGGAGTCCTGTTCAAAGGCCACAGCAGAAGCACCATCTTCACACTCTACATAATGTGTTTGTTCTATTGGATCAAAAGGTACTCACATGGTGTTTGTCAGATCTGGTAAATTTGTGGAACAGTTGCCCAGTGGAAGTGGTGAAAATAAGAACAGTATTTCAATTTAAGGAAGCTTGGGACAAGTATAGAATCTGAGGGGAAGGGATTTGTTATACTGCCTTTCTGAGGTACAGTCAAGGTGGTTTACGGGTGTGGAAGGGATAGTAGATGGTATGGATGGGCAGACTTTATAGGCCATACGGTCTTTATCTGCTTTTATTTTCTCTGTTTCTGTGTTTTTATATAGTAAATTAAGTGCAAAGTGGACAGTAAAGTTTGTTGGGCCATCAAATCTAGATGCATGCATGGAAAACGCAATAACATATCAAAGACAGCACTTTATTTTCATGAACACTCTATCTGTAGTCTTGTACCCAATGGTCTGAGACTCTAGCAGTAACTGAATTGTACTCTGTTATTCTAGACTTGCACTGTCTCTGTTGAAATGCAATTTCACAGTCATTAAACATTTTAAGTTCATCAAGTACTAATTACAGCAGAAAGCATGACAGGCGAGACTGCAAAATGCTGGTAGAAAAGATAGCCTAAAGATCATCCAATTGGGTTTTTATTACTCTGGCACTGAACTGCGATATTGCCTACTGTTTCGTGATTTGGTCCTCTTTTGCTGTGTCAGTACACCTCCATAATAAATTAGCCAAAGCCCACCCTGATATTAGGAATTATTAAACATGTCAGATAATATGTTTTTCAAGCCTCCATTGCTCCACATTTCTGCGATGATCCTTTGACAGGCATGACGAGCAAGCTTCTTAGACTGATGACTTTTATATCTTCGACTTAGGACAGCTGATTCTTAGCATTTTCATTTGTGGACATGGATGGTCTCCTTTGGTTTAGATGTCATTAGAGGTAGACAATGCACAGCTATTGACCTTCATCAGCTATTGTTGCTTTCACTGAATTTGTGGAATACAATATGACATGTCCTTGTAAGGTTGTTGAGCTATAATATGTCATCTAAATTATTGCTATATCAGATAGTAATGATCCTGTCAAATCACATTATATATATTTAAAAGTATCAGGTTAGACTAATCCTCATTTTCTTTGTAAAAAATAAGCTACTGCTGTTCCTAGTGGCTGGAGTATCCGCTTTACTGGCACAGAGAACCCTCTATATTGTACCCAAAAGTAGAGACAAAAGATCTGTAACAAAACAGAGCCACATCTATAGGGACAACAAAAATATATTTTTTACTGCATTTTAGTGGATGTATTCCTGGGCTGGAACTAGGTAGGAGTATTAGGGATGCATATGGAAAACTATTCTGTTAATTTTAGGGGCAATTTTCAGAAGGGGCAGGGACTAGGCAAGCTTTGGGCAGAGATTGGGCATGGATTGTATATTGTGGTTAGCACATAGTAATTAGTGTACATTATCACTTGTACAACTTTGTGTTGGTACACTTAACGCCTTCGCAAGAGGAGGTATTAAAGTGCACCTTTGTTAAATGCAAATGAACTCAATGCATAGCAAAGAGTATTTCTGTTGTAACTACATGAAAATGTTGGACATGCTCTCGACAGTTACCACACAGCCTTTGCACTTGCTATTTTTACTATTAAAGCATGGTAACTGCAAAACCTTACCTCATTTTTGTAAACAGGCCTATGAATGCACATATCTACAGGGAATAAAACAATGATATTCATATTCAGGCAAGAACCAACTGAATAACTTTATTGGATCAATATGCTAAAGTTGATTACTGGAATATTCAGCAACCCTGTCTGGATATTTTCTCCTAACATCCCTACAGACTGACCTAGAGTGTGAGCCAAAAAAGTGCTGGAACTTAAAACTGGGTAGTGGCGATAGGTCTGCTACCCAGATAATTGATCTGAACAACAGGCTATCTAGATAAATTATCCAGAGAGCAGACAATAGTGCTACTATTTGGAGAAGTTCCAATGCTGACTACCTTATCTAGATATTCAGCACTGGCCACTATCCAGATCGTGGTGCTATGTATCTGGATATTTTTTGACCAGTGCAGCCAGAGAGGATTTTTTTTTTTAATGAAGATTGTGGCAGCTGAACATTGACTCATTTACTACTACTACTACTTATCATTTATATAGCGCTACTAGACGTACACAACGCTGTACACTGAACATGTAAGAGACAGTTTCTGTTTGACGAGCTTACAGTCTAATCAAGACAGATAAACAGGACAAATAAGGGATAAGGGAATGACTTAAGGTGGGAATGATAAAACAGACACGAGTACTGAACAAGTGAATATGGGTTAGGAGTTAAAAGCAGGCTCAAAAATGTGGGCTTTTAGCCTAGATTTGAAGATGGACAGAGCTGGACCCCGACAAACTGATTCAGAAAGTCTATTCCAGGTGTGCAGCAAGATAAAAGAAGCAGAGTCTGGAGCTGGCAGTGGAGGAGGACGGTATAGATAATAGAGACTTACCTGATGAACGGAGTTCCCGGGGAGAAGTATAGGGAGAGATAAGAGTCGAGAGGTACCGAGGAGCTGCAGAGTGAATGCACTTGCATATATATCCTATCCATTTATCCTTTTAAGTTGAATCACTAAAATACATGGATAGTTATGTAGATAACGTATCGAACTAATTTTCTGTTTTTCTGAATTTGGATTTAAAACTGATAAGTTATACTTAGCAGCTGAACATGGCTGCTCGATCGATAACATCAAGCCCATCCTCAGCCTGCCCCAAATGCTTTCCTCCCTTATTTAAAAAACACAACTTTGACTGTCTTATGACTTATATATCTAAAGTTCCTTCTCCAAAGGAAATTAGACAATGTGACACCCGCCAATGAACTTTCTCTGGAGTAGCCCCACACTATGGATCATATTTCCTGACAGACTGTCTCTGCTTCAGCAAGCAGGTGAAATCTTGGCTCTTCTCCCAAGTTTTTAATGGAATAAACAACGAACTAGCTAGTCACACTCGGGGACTAATACCAACTGCACCTATTGTATCAGTACTTGTTTATCCACTCCTACCCTAGCTGAGATCATTTTCACGCATCTTTTCTGACTGACTTCACCAGCAATTTTCCTTAAATTGGTCAGCCTTATTTTCTATTCAACTGTTACTTATCTGTCTATATATTCCACCTCTGCTGACAATGAATGTGTATTGCATTGACATTATAAGCAGCATACCATACTCTACTATTTACATATTTTCTTTAGTTGTAATTGTCTGTTGTCTATGTCCAGATCATTCTTGCTGTACACCACCTTGTGTGAATTTCTTCAAAAAGGTGGTAAATAAATCCTAATAAATAAAGTTATGCATATAAGTGGAGGGAAGTTTTTCAACAGTTATGTAGTCATCACCTGATGACCCCAACTCATATAGGGGCCCTTTTACTATGCCACATAAGCGTCTATGCGTACCCAACGCATGCCAAAATGGAGTTACCACCCAGCTCTTGTGGTAAATTTCATTTTTGGCATGCGTCCAATACGCACATCCAAAAAATAATTTCGGATGCACGTATTGGATGTGCGCCAAGTAGCATTGATGTGCATAGGTCATTACCGCCCGGTTACTGCGTGAGTCTTTACCACTAGGTCAATGAGTGGCGGTAAGGTCACAGACCCAAAATGGACGCGCGACAATTTTTGATTTTGCCGCACATCCATTTTTGGCAAAAATAAAAAAGGGCCTTTTTTACAGGCGTGCTGAAAAATGGATCGGTGCAAGCCCAAAACCTGCACCTACACTACCGCAAGCCATTTTTCAGCACACCTTAGTAAAAGGACCCCATATTTTTAGATTTTCAAAACTACATGTTATTCTGGTTTGAAAGAGGACCCACAGAAAAGACAAATGCAAGTGGGTATCTTATCCTAAATTAAGTTTCAAAATGAAAGTATGCATAAACTTCCACTTGAAAATGAATGCAACAGAAAAAGTGAGCAAGTCAGGGGTGGCACTGGGAATGGTATTGGGGAGGAGCCAGGGGTTATGCAGTGTCAACAATTTTCAGTGCTTGCACCCACATAGATAAGTGGGTGAATTTAGGACAGCTCAAAAGCTGTCATAATGTGACCCCCCTCAAGGGGTTAGAATATTTTTTAAATAATTATTTACCTACTAGGGGGTTTGTGGGTGTTCTGGGGTCTTTGGGCTGTTTTGGCCCCTGCAATCCATTCCGAGCCTTTTGGGAGTCTCTGGTGGCTAGCAGCTGCATTGGTGGCCAGTGGGTGAGTGCCAGTGCACTCCAGAGATGTTTCTGGGTCTCTGGAGCAGAGAACGTGTCAGGTGTGGTCCAGGACAGTGCAGGAAAATGGCTGGATTCGGCCTAGGCACATCCCTGGAGTGTGACATTTTTTTTTTCATGCATTTTTGATGATGCCCAGGAATACGATTAGGCCCAAACTCATTCCTGAAAATCTTACCGAGGAAGGAAAGGCATAAAGTGCTAGGAGATGATGAGATAAAGGAGTTGGGAAAGAAGAAGAAAGGGAGACTGAACTATTTTTCAAGATGCCTTTGTAAAAGGACCCCTTGATTTATTCACGTGTGAATTATTGTAACCCCCTAAATGGGTTAATATTTTTTTTCTAACTTGAGGAGCGGGTTCTGGGGCTATCCGCTTCACTTTCAGGCTGTTCCTGGCCTTCTTGTATGTGTGGGGACATGTGGGAGTCTCTGCTGGCTAGGGTCCACATTGGTAGTCAGCAGGTAGAAGTCTTCGGGCTCTGGAGGCATTTTGAAGCCTCCGGAAAGAAGATGCACCAGACATGACCTTCCTGGATGCTGCTTGGCCAAGAAATGAGGTTTCTTGGGCTGGGAGCATTCAGGAAAATGGCTGGTCTTCGCCTGGTCAGGTCTCCGGTGCATGAGTGATTTTTTACACATGCGCAGTAGCCCAAACTGAAGCCGGGGCCTTGATTTTTAGGCCTACCAGTTTCAGTTCCATGGTTTTTGTGGCCTTTTTCCTGCGGTAGCCAGGGGTCCGTTGGGACATGTTCTGCTGGTGGGGGTCAAACGAGGAGCCTTCAGGGATCAAGGTACGGGATCTGGTAGCCCAAGGTTTTATTTAGTTTTATTTTAAATTACACTTTTTTTGTCCCGTTTGGCTGAGAGCTAAAGGGCTAATTTTTATTCAAATGTAAAGGTAGTTATGGGTTCCTGAGAACCTCTTGAGGTGGATTAGTACTTTAAATTTTTTATCAAAAATCATTTTAAATGGGGAAATGAGAATGTTTAGGTTTAGATTATTTCTGTGGTTTGTATTTATTTTTTTTGTGGGCATCATTTGGGGATGTCCATAGGGCGTTATTGAATGTTTTTGCAGTGGACGTCTCTGGTTCTTTGGAGGAATTTGAGGGTAATTTTTGAAAAAATGTGGTAACATCTGTAAATTGGGAGCAAAATTTATGAAAAAAAATATGGAATATGGGATTTGATGGGCTTTAGGATAACATGACCTACTGAGTGAATTTTGTGGAATTTTTTGTATTAATTTTGGTAAAACTTTTTCCCCGTTGATTTCTAAGGGTTCAAAATGGAGACTTTAGACCTTTCTGTTAAGTTTCATGAGTATCAAAGCTTTATGGAATGGGATCTGATTGGCATCCGGATGTCATCTGTTGACTGTGAGTGTCAGTCTCCCCTAGCAACAGGTGCTCTAACAGTTGTCAGAGGAGCTAAGATCTCAGAGATTGTATGTATGCGATGGTTGTATGTATGAGAGCTCAGTGTGACAGAGAATATTTGGGCTTAAAAAGTGGTCAGCTGATTAAAAAAAAAATCAGTGATTCTGATCTTGGGGGTTTAAGGAAACACTATTGTTCACTCTAGAAGTGATTTTCTTTTAAAGAAAAATAATATTAGATGCAGACACTTTGGGCAATGCTGTGAGAAAGTGTGGGAGTGATTGGAACAGTGAAGGAGCCCTGTGTAAAGTAAGAGTGAAGTCACAGAAGGAAAAAAAATGATATTTTCTTCTCAGAACAGTTTTTCTCTTATAGGTGGGCCTATAATACTGAAGTGTAGACTTATCAGCCGGGCATTATAGCTGTGAGTGACTGGAATGGTATGGGTGATGGCTGAAGTTTATCCAAAAGTAAAAGCAAAAATCCTGAGAAGGAATTTATTTTTAAAAGCTATTCTTTTTATTACAATTTTCAAAGTGTTTAGCCTATTAAGACAGCACAAGTGTGTTTGGCAGGATGATGTGCTAGACTGGAATTTTGTGCCCTTCTCAGTTTAGGGATAAATGTGACAAGATAGGTCCCTAAGGGGTCCCTTTACTAAGGTGCGCCAAAAAATGGCCTGCGCTGGTGTAGACACGTGTATTGAATGTGCGCAGGTCCATTTTTCAGCGCGCCTGCAAAAAAGGCCTTTTTTATGGCCAAAAATGGACATTTTGGGCCTGAGACCTTACTGCCACCCACTGACCTAGTGGTAGTCTCACTCATTTACCAGGCGGTAATGGTCTATATGTGAACAATGTTGATTACTGCCCGGTTAGTGCCGCACCAGAAAATTTCTGGTGCGCTTAGTGGACACACATAAAAAATGAAATTACCACCCAGGCCACACGGTAACCGAGCGGTAGTTCAAAACTGACACACGTAGGATAATGGTCTGACAACACACAGAAAAAAAATAAGTAAAATTAAAATAGTCACAATTAATACCTTTTATTAAATTTCGATATTAGATATGTATCATATGTCAAAGAATAAAGGGGTTGCTCAAAGCATATACTAACCACAATCGCTCAACTGCAAAACACTGTGCACAACTTTGTGCAAAAACACACTCAAAACCTTTCTGTACCATAAATATTACACTGGGAAGACCCTAATACACCAATATAGCACCCATACAGAAAATGCAGACCGTCAACAATATGAAACAAGGGATCATAATATCACAATTCTCATGTAGAGCCACAAAACACCCTTTTAGGGTGGATAGTGTTCACAATGAGCTCCTTTTATCAACGACCATATGTAGATCCTTCAAAAGGTAGTGTGTCATGATTTAGGCTCTAAACCCTTTCTAATGTTTTGGTGCCACCTCAGTAAGGCCCAACTCACAATCTCTGCACTGCAAAACACTATACACAAACTTGTGCAAAAACACGCAGGGGGAGGAGGGCTGCCGATTAGGGAGCTGAGGGCAGGAAGGAAGGAGGGACAGTTGGAGAGCTGCCTGGCTGCAGCGCTGCGCCAGCCCTGCATTTGGGGAGGCAGCAGCCAGGGGAAGATCACGGTTGGGCTGGGGAGGCTTAGCCTCCCCAAGCCTCTTATACGGGGCGCCTATGCCGAAAGTGTAACTTAACTCAACACAGGAAGTTAGACTCATGTAAGTTGTTAAAATTTAGGGCTCTGTTTACTAAGCTGTGCTGTAGGCATGCATACTTTTTAGTGTGCACTAAAAATTAGCACACGCTAATGCTAGAGACACCCATAGGAATATAATGGGTGTCTCTATCATTAGCATGCGCTAAGTTTTAGCGCACATAAAAAGTGTGTGTCTACAGAGCGGCTTAGTAAACAGGGCCCTTAGTGTAGTAGGTCAAGGTTCCTGAGTCCACGCCAGATCTGAAGAGAAAGAGCAAAGTCTATGCCAAGACAGAATCCAGTTAAGTGAACCACCTGCCTGTGCAAGTAGTGGGACTTTTTTTTTGAGGGGGGGGGGGGGGGGTCTGGAGAAGTAAGAAAAAAGTGGGAAGCATATTTAAATTTTCCTTACCTGTACGGTTGAAGTCTGATTCCCATAGGGGGGTGTTGGGGTAACCTGCAAAATAAAAATATCACAAAGAATCATTTCTTGTGGTAGTTCAAGATCTAGTGCAATTATATAAAATATATGATTGTGTATGGTACTTATCTGATTGAAAGTGTTTTTGGGTAGATATCCATGTCTTCATGAAGTTGGTTCTCCAAAAGTTGCCTGAAAAATAGTTTGATTAAATGGTAACACTGTTTCATATGTGAAATCCTTCTGTTATATCTTACAACTCAAACATTTGACTACAGAGAAATACAATTCTTTTTCTCAAAACAAATCTGGTGTCTGATTCATTCTGGAAAATCCTGTAATTTAGTTTATTTCTTGCACTTTATTTAGGTCAAGTGTATGTGGTTAGTGACACTGAACCACCTCACCGAATTGGAGCAAGCTTGAGGTAACTGGTCACGACTACTGAGTAAAGCAGGGCTTGTGTCCTCTTTAGGAAGCGTGTGGGAGTTCAGATCTGCCATAGTTCATAGTTGGCAGGATTTTTCCTGTTTTGAGCCCCTAAACTCTGTCAAAAGTTTAGTGTTTTACTGTGAACATCTTCTCTGAACTTGGTTTATCGGTGCATGTACTTGGTGTTGACCTGTTGGGTTAATTAATCTTTTTCTTTCCACTGGTTGCAGCTGGAGCGGTGTAATAAAATATTTGTGATCTCTGTGTGTTTTATTTGAAAAATCCTGGGAATCCTGTTTATTGGCAGCACCCATTTCCTGTTGAAGAAGAACTGCAATCAAGAATGGAAGCCGGAGGTGAAATTGTGTGACAAGTTGTAACCAGTGGCGTAGGAAGGGGGGGCGGTCCGCCCCAGGTGCACGCCGTTGGGGGGTGTCGGCTCCGTGCTGGTGCACTGCCCTCTCTGCCCCAGAACAGGTTACTTCCTGTTCCGGGACAGAGAAAGCACTGAACCAGCGCGGAGCCGACACACCCCAGCAACGTACAGTCGGGGCGGATCGGCCCTCCCGCCCGTCCCTCGCCGCAGGTATGCGCTCGGGGGGGGGGGGGGTGCGCAGCGGTGACCCGCCCCGGGTGTCAGCTCCCCTCGCTACGGCTCTGGTTGTAACTAATACTGCGGTGATTCCACAAGATAGGATGATTCCTGACTTCTGTAGTTTTCCAACAAGTTCAGAAGATTTGTCAGTTGAAGAATGGGTCAAGAAGGCTAGAATAAGTTTGAAGATTTTGAAATATTCTCTTCCTAGAGATTCCTCGGTGGAAGCTATATACAAAATTTTAATTAAGTATATGGTGATAAGTGGCTTTAGGATTGAGAATTCAAGAGTTCTACAACAGGAAACAGGGAGATCAAGAGACTATTCAAGTATATGGATATAAACCAGGAGAAGTTGGAGGCAATTTTAAAGAGAGGTTGAAGAAGAATTGGTTCTCCAGAGGAAACATTGAAGGAGCAGTTTATTTTAGGGTTACATGATGAAGTGCTGAAAAGGGAATAACAAAGTGAAATGAGGATAACTCGGGTATGGCTTTTGCTGATCTCTTACAAGCAGCAAACTGATGGGCTGGCGTGGAGCGGGTACCTGTTTACTTTGAATCCAGGAAGATTCTGCAGCAGCTGAGAGAAGGTACTAGTGATCACTGTGGAGCCGAGGATCCGACAGTAGCAATGATAGGACAATTGACAAGATTAATAGCCCAAATGAGTGAAAGACAGGAGCAGGAATGGGAACAGCAATGAAGAGAATGAGACTGAAGGGAGGATCACAGAGATAGTGTTGGTATCTCATCAGGCACTGGAACAACTGGTTTCCAGGAGAGCAGACCATCTAGAACATCCACGGGAGAAATAATTTGTTTCAAATGTCATGAACCTGGTCATGTAGCCAGAAGTTGCCAGAGCGAGAGGATTCCCCGAACATTTAGTGGAAGAGGAAGCCTGAGAGAATTTGGTACACCCAGTAAGAGCACGGAGATTCTACATCTTTTACCTCGCACCCATAAGACATTTGTTTTGTCAGGATTTATTTTTAGATCATTAAAAACATCCACTGGGTGATGTTATTAGCATACTAGTTGTAACTGACTGCCAATAGCATAGCACAACTGTGTTATATGTGCAGCCATATCAACAACAGTCTAGTAGTACAGCTGCTACCTCCAGTGAAAAAAATGTAAATGTCATAGTAGCCATACAGCCCCCTCCCTTCCCCCTATTAGAACTGCCCACTGTCAAGAACTGCTGGCTTCAGGGGTTCTAAATGATGCCTAAAACCCCTAGTGGTAATCTCACTGTACCACTTCTATAGGGTCACCCAGCCATATAAGGAGTGCTTGTCAGGCAGCCAGCAGGATGGAAGCTGAGGGGAACACTTCCTCCCTACCCCTCTAGACTATAATGAACCATAGGTGAGTCCCAGGGAGGTTAGGGGTTTAGGGGATGGATGGGGCGAATCTCAGGGCAGAGGTGTTCCCAGGGGTTCCTTTGGGGGGGGGGGGGGGATAGCTTGGGGGAGGAAGGGAGCTGCACATTTATATTATTTTTCAAGGCCTGCATTACATATATCAACAAATTAGCATTGATAAACCTATGCTGTGTGCTAATGCACTTAACATTCCTGTGCAGTAAGTGTCTGCCTTGTGAGCTAAATTCAGGGCAGATGTTAGGCATGTCCCCCTTTATTTACTACAAAGACTTTGCATTTATTGCACCTTAAGTTTTGCAGTTAAGATATGGTAAGTGCAAAAACACACCACACTTTCGTGAAAGGACCCCTAGTGAATTGAAGCTATAGGGGGACACTCAAAATTACATAGAAATACTTTTAAAACAAACAAGAGGCAATATTTTTTTCACTCAAAGAATAGTTAAGCTCTGGAACTTGCTGCTGGAGAATGTGATAAAAGTGGTTAGCATATCTGGGTTTAAAAAAGGTTTGGACAAGTTACTGGAGGAAAAGGCCATAGTCTGCTATTGAGATAGACTTGGGGAGCCACTGTTTGCCTTGGGATTGGTAGCATGAAATGTTGCTACTAATTGGGTTTCTGCCAGGTACTTGTGACCTGGATTGGCCACTGTTGGAAGCAGGATACTGGCCTAAATGGATCGCTGGTCAGACCCAGTATGGCTATTGTTATGAAGCATATGATCAATGTTTTCTGAAGGATAATACTGTGTGGCAGTATTCCAAAGAGAGAAACCAAAGAAATGGTAAGTTCAAAATAACCACTCAAACAGCACAGTGATAGAAAAAAAAATGAAAACAGAGGTAGCAATAAATATATAATATAATATAATATAATCTGCACAAAACATTTTTCTTTCAGCAAAATTGTAGCCAAGTTGAAGCCTCACACAATTGAAACATTTATGCAGAGCACCCAAAACGCTCATTACCCAGATTTGTTTGAGTTCAATGATTTCAGCTTTCTGTTGAAGAAATAGCATGTATGAGAAGACTTACCATATGAATATTAGGAGAGAGGAAGAGAATGTAAAATGCATGCTCAAAATTTGCATGACTTTGGTGGCTGAATAGCTATCAAATGCAATTGTTCTTTAAATGCTACGTAGAGCTTCTTTCAAATGTTGACCCCAATCAAAGCAATTTACTCTATTATGAAATCTTTCTTTAAATCCCATCTCATTTTTATCATCTGTTCTAAATTAATAATATCATCATAACGATTTGTGTATTTGTAATTGTTGCATCTCTTTTGTGTATTCCATGTGTGCTGGTTCTAAAACAAAAAACCCCAAACAACTCTATCAGGGGTAACAATTAGATGAAACATGGCAGCTGCACTGATTGGTTTGCATCTTTAACCCTAGCATCTGGAAAATTAGTTTTATTTAAACCTGAATATATTTAGACTGTTTTCCGCTTAATTTGATTTTTTTTCTACAGCTAAAAATAATATCAGTATTAATATAGTGCTTTCAAAGTCAGCTGCTACACTGGCAAGATTTTAGTTACAGCAATGATAGTTTGGATTAATATAGAATTAAATGGGACATACATGTTCGGTTCAGGTTTAAGTTCTTTTTATTTTCTGATGGCCTGTCAAATAGCCGTCTACAATAAATTAAAAGCTTTAGTCTATAAAACTGAACTAAAAGTTATAAAATTAGGAAAAGAAAAAAAACAGAGAATGATTGATACCCAGCATATTGGACAATTTAAGTGAAAGCAACAGAAGCTGCCCTCTCCATAAAACCCAATATGGATTATTACTAGATATCAGATGACATTATGGGACATAATTATCAATGTGGGCTACCATTAAGATGTATTATTTTACCAATACCTTGCGCTATTTTAGCACAGGTCCCATTTTATACAATGTGACCTAGTTATAATAATTGGATTAACTGTAAAAAACCCACAATATCGCATTAATGCAATCATCCGGGTCCTGACTCCTGGCATGGACAGGAGCAGGAGAGGACAGACCATGAGAACGACAGGCAGGAAGAGGCTTGCCAGGCCCCCTCCTGGAGGTAGAGACAGAAAGGTAAGGGGGCGGACAGGCGGGAGGGAGTGGCAGCGAGAGTGTGGGGAGTGACATGAGTGTGTGTATGTGTGTGTGTGTGTGTGTGTGGGGGGGGGGGGGTTAGCGCCCTGGTTCTGCCCTGGGCCTGGCTGTGTTTCTTGGTGGCCCTGCATGAATGGGATGTGACCATTCTGGGCTATATTCTTTTTAGAAGGGATAGGGAGGGCTGAAGAAGTAGAGGACTGGCATTGTATGTGAAAAAGAATATCAGAGTGGCTGAAATGCGGGGTACCTGGGGAAAGGAAGAAGCTATAAGGATTGCCCTGGAAAGAAAAGATGGAACCTTTATCCACATGGGTGTTATCTACAGACTTCCAGCACAAATGAAGAAACCGGATGAGGACCTAATAGAAGATATTCATAAGCTTGGCATGAAAGGGAAAGTGCTATTGTTGGGAGATTTCAACTTGCCTGATGTGGATTGAAAAGTCCCATCGGCAGAATCGGAAAGAAGTAGAGAGATTGTGGATGCCTGTCAAAGTGCCTTGCTCAGAAAACTGGTGACAGAATCCACGAGGGAAGGGTCAACATTGGATCAAGTGCTCACAAATGGAGGAAGTGTTTCAATGTTCGTGTGGGTGCCCACCTAGATAATACTGATCATCACATGATATGGTGTAATGTAAGAGCAAAGGCGGAGTGCAGACTCAAAGTACTGGATTTCAGATGAACTGATTTTGGTAAAATGGGGGAATGCTTGAAGAAGGAGCTGATGGCAGGGGTAGAAAATGGAAAAGTAGAAGTGCAGTAGTCCAAGCTGAAAACCGCTATAAACATGGCAACCGATCTTTACGCAAGGAAAGTAAATAAAAACAAGAGAAACAGGAAGCCTATATGGTTCTTCAAACTAATGGCAGAAAAAATAAGGTCAAAAGAGGCGTCATTCAAGAAATACAAAAGAACGCAATGAGAAGCTCAGAGAAAAGATTACCAGATTAAGCTCAAAAAAGCAAAGAGAAATACGGCTAGCGAAAGTGCAGGCAGAATAAAAAATGGCTAAAGAGGTAAAGAGAGGTGACAAGGCCTTTTTTTTAGATATATTGGGGAAAGGAGAAAAAATAGGAATGGAATTGCAAGACTGAAAGATACTGAGAATAGTTATGTGGAGAGTGATGAGGATAAAGTGAACAAGCTAAACAAATCTTCTCTTCAGTGTTCACGGAAGAAAATCCTGGAGAAGAACCGTGGTCAGTGGCAGAAGGTATATCTGGGAATGGAGTAGGTATTGCGCCGTTCACAGAAGAAAGCGTTTATAAACGGCTTGAAAATCTGAAAGTGGACAAAGCTATGTGGCAGGATGGGATACATTCCAGGGTACTGAGGGAGCTCAGAGAAGTTCTGACGGGACATCTTAAAGATTTATTTAATAGATCTTTAGAGAAGGGAGAGGTACCAAGGGATTGGAGATAAGCGCATGTTGTCTCTCATCACAAAAGTGGAGACAGGGAAGAAGTGGGAAACTATACTTTAGAAGATTTGTGAATAGTGCTTAGTGTATGTGAATTGCCAATCCACCACATACCACGGTACCAGCATATAGCACTTCAACCTTATACCATCATTGCACCGGGTCCCACTCTTCCTGCTCTATAAATACGTTCTAATATTGTTGTTTGTCACAGTTCTAAAGAATGATTCATACAACTGATAGAGTCTTGCAATCTCTATAATATCTTATCGAGTGTTACTTATGTCAAAGCGGTATCCTATAGTGAAGTGCTGCTGGTATCCTGTGAACTGGAATGGTGAAGTCTGTGTTCAATAAACAAGAGCACTTTTATGCTTATGTATATGCTCTGTAATTTTGTTCTGGCACCTACGTCAGGCGCACTGGTCTGTAATGTCATTCATCATCTCTGGAACCCTTTTTAAAAATTGGCATTTCATTGGCCACCCTCCAATCTTCTGGTTCCATGCTTGATTTTAAAGATAAATCAGATATTACTATCAATAGTTCTGCAAGTTCATTTTTCAACTCTATCAATACTATGGGATGTTCAATCCAGGCTACTCTTCAATTTGTCAAATTACCCACTTCTGGCACTGCTATCTCTTCCCCATCTTCCTCGGTGAAGACCGAAGCAAAGAGTTCATTTAATCTCTCCGCTATGTCCTAGCCTTTCCTGAGTGCCCCCTTAACCCCTCGGTCATCCAGCGGTTCAACCGATTCCCTTTCCGGCTTCTTGCTTTCAATAAACCTAAAAAAGTTTTTACTTTGTGTTTTTGCCTCCAATGCAATCTTCTTTTAAAAGTCTCTCTTTGCCTTCCCTATCAGCGCTTTGCATTTGACTTGTCATTCCTTATGCTGTTCCCTACTATTTTCAGACAGATCCTTCTTCCATATTCTGAATGATTTTCTTTTAGCTCTAATAGCTTCCTTCACCTCACTTTTTAACCATGCCAGCTGTCGTTTGGTCCTCCTTCCTCCTTTTTTAATACATGGAATATATTAGGCCTGGGCTTTGAGGGTGGCATTTTTGAACAGCATCCATGCCTTCTGTCAATTTTTGACCTTTGCAGCTGCTCCTTTTTTTTTCCTTCACCATTCTTCTCATTTTATCATAGTTTCCTTTTTGAAAGTTAAATGTTAATGTATTGGATTTCCTGTGTGTACATACTACAGAACGTATATCAAATCTGATCATGTTATGATCACTGTTATCAAGCAGTGCCAGCACCATTACCTCCTGCACCAGATCTTGCGCTCCAATATGGACTAGGTATAGAATTGCTCCTCCTCTTGCTGGCTCCTGAACCAGCTGCTCCATAAAGCAGTCCTTGATTTGATCAAGGAATTTTACCTCCCTAGCATGCCCTACTGTTACATTTACCCAGTCAATATCAAGGTAATTGAAATAACTCATTATTGTGTTCCCCAGTTTGTTAGCCTCCCTAATTTCTGATAACATTTCTTCTGAACTGCCTCTGGCCATTTTCTATGTTTTTGCCACATCCACATTTAGCCCTGACCTGTTCTGAGGTTGTGATTTTGACATTTAGGGAGTTTAGATGTCGATGTGTTGGGATACGATCAGGCTTATTTTCGAAAGGGTACCCATCTTCCGGCACAAATCGGGAGATGGGCGTCCTTCTCTCAGGGTCGCCCAAATCGGCATAACCGAAAGCCGATTTTGGGTGTCCTCAACTGCTTCCCGTCGTGGGGATGAGCAAAGTTCACGGGGGTGTGTTGGCACTGTAGCGAAGGCAGGACTGGGGCGTGATTAAGAGATGGGTGTCCTCGGCCCATAATGGAAAAAAGAAGGGTGTCCCTGACGAGCACTTGGCCGACTTTATTTGGTCCATTTTTTTCTTGTTGACCAAGCCGTGAAAAGGTTCCCGAACTGACCAGATGACCACTGGAGAGAATCGGGGATGACCTCCCCTTATTCCCCCAGTGGTCACCAACCCCCTCCCACCCTAAAAACAAAACAATTTTTTTTTTTTTTGCCAGCCTCAAAATGTCATACCCAGCTCCATGACAGCAGTATGCAGGTACCTGGAACAGTTTTAGTGGGTGCAGTGCACTTCAGCCAGGCGGACCCAGGCCCATCCCCCCTACCTGTTACACTTGTGGTGGTAATTGTGAGCTCTCCAAAACCCACTGTACACCCATGTAGGTGCCCCCCCCTTCACCCCTTAGGGCTTTGGTGTACAGTTATAGGGAGTGGGTTTTGGGGGCTCAGCACCCAAGGTAAGGGAGCTATTTACCTGGGAGCAATTTGTGAAGTCCACTGCAGTGCCCCCTAGGGTGCACGGTTGGTGTCCTGGCATGTCAGGGGGACCAGTGCACCATGAATTCTGGCTCCTCCCATGACCAAAGGGCTTGGATTTGGTCATTTTTGAGATGGGCGTCCTCGGTTTCCATTATGGCTGAAAACCGGGGACGGCCATCTCTAAGGTCGACCTAAATGTGGAGATTTGGGCGTCCCTGACCGTATTATCGAAATGAAAGATGGATGCCAATCTTGTTTTGATAATACGGTTTTCCCCACCCCTTCGCGGGGCCGTCCTGCGAGGACGCCCTCATGAAAACTTGGGCGCCCATTCGATTATGCCCCTCCATGTTTAAAACATGAATAGCGTTTTTAAAATGACTGCCATTATCTGGTAAACATTAGAAAATAGAGTCATTAAACTTTAAAAATAACCTCATTTCTAGCTTGTTTTTTTGTTCTTTATTGAATTAAAAAAAATCCAGGAGCATTTGAAATATGAAGACAGGATCATCACCACAAAAGAAAAGGTTAGAATAGTATTAATGCATACTAATCAAGGAAACGTAGCATCAGTGAATGTCATTAAAGTTAAAGGAGATGCAGCAAACCACACGAGTTTGAAATAATACAATAATATTCAAATAACAATGTATCAAACAAGGAAATGCTGGATTAGGAGACATCATCTTTCAAGTGTAGACATATGAACAACCATTGTGTCTGAATAAGACTTCGCTAGTAGAAACTGCTTAAACTGTACAGGGTCAAAAACATACATGTAACATTTTGATAGGTATAAATACATTTAAAAGAAAAATCTCAATAGCAAATAGATGCCCAGACTGCCTGTTTTCTCTTTTAACATCATGAATTCTTTTCATCTCTTTTCATCTCCTCCCAGATATTTTGACCCAAAAAAGGAATATGCTTATATCAGAAATATGCAGTAGCGTTCCGAGGAACGCTGACACCAGGGGCGGATCACCGCTGCACCCTGCCCCCCCGGTTGCATTGCCCCCCCCCCCCCGTGCAGCCTGACCCCCACACCGGCGAAAGAACCCCCCCGGGTGCACGCCGCTGGGGGGGGGGGTGCCGCGCGCCGGTCAGCGTCGTTGGTTTCCATGCTCCCTCTGCCCCAGAACAGGTTACTTCCACGTTGTTTCTTTTCTGCTTTTCTCTTTTTATTTATTTATTGTGAACATTTATATCCCACATAATCCCACCAAGGCAGGCTCTATGTGGCTTACAACGTTTGAGGAAAAGTTCAGCATAACAATACTAGTGCAAATCCGGGTAGAAAAAGTAGATGAGGGGAAGAGAGGGAAACAGCAGGGGAGAGGGATGTGGGGATGCAGAGGATCAAGCAGTAGAGGAGTAACATCGATCACACAGGTAGGTCTTTAGGGATTTCTTAAACAGTGTGTGATCAGTTGTCTCTTTTAACGTTGATGGTAGAGCGTTCCAGAAACGGGGACACTTGAAGCAAAAAGAAGAGGCAAAGAGCAGCTTGTATCTTAAGTTCCTGCAATTAGGGAAGTGGAGATTGAGAAATGTGTGGGACGATTTCTCGGAATTCCTTGGCGGGAGGTCGATTAAGCTGAACATATAGGCTGGAGCGTTCCCGTAGACAATCTTGTGGGCAAGAGCACAGACTTTGAATTCAATACGTTCCTTGATTGGGAGCCAGTGGAGCTTCTCACGAAGGGGCTTTGCTGCCTCAAACCGCGATTTGCCAAATAGCAGTCTCTGCGCCGTGTTCTGCGCTGTCTGGAGTTTTTTTAAGGGTGTGTTCTTTGCAGCCGGTGTAAATTCCATTGCAGTAGTCGAAGTGGCTCAAGACGAGGGAATGGAGTAGTGTCCTGAACAGGTCAAACAGCAGGAACTGCTTGATACACTTAAGGGACCTCATGGAAAGGAACATTTGTTTCGTAATAGACAAAACTTGAAGCTCAAGAGTCAAATGGGGATCCAGAACGACCCCAATGAGTTTCAAACTTGCTGCGACAAGAATGGTGAGGTTTTGCGCAGTAACCGTGCCTGGTATAGACTTTTTGAACTGGGAGGAGAGAATGAGGCACTGCGTTTTTTCCTGATTAAGCTTAAACTTAAATGTGTTAGCCCAATTGTCCATGATGGCGAGACTTTTATGAATTTCTGCTGAGATTTCGGCTACGGAAGAAAGAAAGGGGATGTAGATGGTCACGTCATCAGCATAGATGTAGGGATTCAGGCCATGGTTGTGAAGGGCCGTTACAAGAGGAGACATCATGATGTTGAACAGGGTAGGCGAAAGGGGAGAGCCTTGAGGAACCCCACAGCAAGATCGCCAAGATGGCGAAATAGAGGACTGGACTTTGACCCGATAGGATTGGCATGATAGAAATTCCCTAAACCAATCCAAGACAATACCTCCAACACCATTTTCAGCTAGTAACATAAGGAGATTGTGGTCAACCATGTTGAACGTGCTTGACATATCAAATTGAAGAAGCAAGATGTTTTTTTTCCAAAAGACAGCTCCTTTCTAAAGTTGGACAGGAGGGTGAGGCCGAAATCCAGATTGGGATGCAAGAAGAATCGAGAATTTGTCCAAAAAATCAGAGATCTGTGAATTCACCAAACTTTCCATAGACTTAACAAGCAATGGGATTGTAGCAACAGGGCGGTAGTTACTAATAATACTAGGTTCACACTTTGGGTCCTTCATGATTGGTGTCAGGAGAATATGGCCGTGATCAACGGGGAAGCGCCCGTGCTGGAGCATGAAGTTAAGATAGGATGAAAAGTCAGCAACAAAACAGTCCGGCATCGATTGCAGTAGGTAGTTAGGGCAGGTATCCAGCTTGCAGTGCATTCGTGAAAACTTGCGAAGGGCCAGAGAGTTTCTCGGCGGTGACTGGTTCAAAGGTGGACCAATAATGGTCAGCTGGGCAAGGGCCATGTGTGAACGCAAGGTCTTGTAGGAAGTCAGCAGCATTAGAATAGCTTTGAGGGAGCGAGTTCTGAAAGAGATGGATTTTTTTCCCTGAAATGGTTGGCTAACTGGATCACTGATGGCATGCCCACACTTGGAGAAGTAACTGGGGTGGTATCGAGCAAGGAATTCAGCTGATGATAGAGCTTCCATTCATCCAACATGACTGTTTGTATTCTTTTCTGGAAGAAAGTTCATTTGGCTTGTTTGATTGCATATTTGTAAGTACGAAGTGAGAGCTTCCAAGCTGACAAGGTGCGGTCGCCTTTAGACTTATACCATGTTCTTTCCAGCCACCTAGTTTGTTGTTTCAGCGCTTTAAGGTCATGAGTAAACCAAGCTTTAGCTTTGCAGTGGGAGGAGAATTTAAGTTGCAAAGGTGCAAGTCCGTCTAAGATGTATTGACACCGGTTATCCCAAAGAGTGAGGTAATCAAAGGAGTCTGCGTTTGCTTGCCAGGCACACCCATAAATATGTTCCAAAAATGATTTCAAGTCGACTTCCCCTCTTGTATAGTAAGTAGCAGGTTCTTCGGGTAGTGGATGGCTACTCTTCCGCCAACGGAGTGCAAACCTTAGTTGGTAGTGATCTGACCAAGGGACAGCTGACCATGCAGTATTAGCTACACAGAGGACGGAGTCATTGAGGAGCTTGTAGGCAAAGAGATCAAGGTTATGGCCTTTTAGGTGTATCGGTTGCAGATCAGGATAATGAAGATCCAGGAGTGTGAGGAAACTCAGGCACTGACAAGCGCTGGGAGAGTGCTGATTTTCTAAATGGAGGTTCAAGTCGCCCAGAACAAGGAGGTTGGAATAATTGGTGCAGGAAGTGGAGAGAAAGTCCATAAAATCTGCCTGACAGGCAGCCCAATTGCTTTAAAATCTTTTTCCAGAGTTTCCTATCCTTTTTACATTTCTTCTCTATGTCCACTATCCATTTTCCCCTGCATACCTATCCCTACCCCATGTCCAGCACCTACCCTCTCAGTGTCCCGATCCTGCCCGTGTCCAGCATCTCTTCTCTGTGTACCTGACCCTATACTTCCTCCATGTCCAGCATTTTTCTCTATCCCTTTCTGCTCATTTAGCCTGTCATCTCGCTCTTCTCCTCCTTGCATACCTCCTACCCAAGGCCCATCTCTCCCTCTCTCCACCATCATTCCATCCTTCTTCTCCCACCTCGGGGTCTGGTTGGTCTCTTTCACACACTCTCTCTCTCTTTTCCCTCTACTTACTCTGGAGTCCAGCATCACTCCCTTTTCTGGTCTCTATCTCTTTCCTTCACTCCAGCCTTGGGTCCAGCATCATCTCTCACCTTTTCTTCCTTAGGTATCTGTCTTCCCTGTGCCTCAAACCCCTCCCACTGGTCCAGTATCACCCCCTCATGGGTCCTGACATTGTTCTAACCCCCCCACTCCTTCTACTACAGCCCTCAAGAACTGCAGCTGGCAGAGGCAGTGAGATAACTAGACTGTCTACTGGTGCCACCAGGACCAAGTCATTAGACAGTGTTTATCTCCTCCTACCTGCTGTGGGGGGGGGGGGGGGGAGGGGGGAGGGTAGAAATTTTGGGACAGGCAGGGGAAGAGATGCAACAGCAGGTGGCCACTACCATTAGGTGGCCCTGTGCATTTTGCTGGGCCACCTAATGGTAGGGCAAAATGGTACTAAATGGTAACTATGTCCCTGACCTCCTGGACCTCTGGCCCAATGTCTCTCTCTTGGGGGTCTTTTACAAAGGTGCGGTAACATTTTTAGTGCACACTAATGATTAGCACACAGTAAAAGCTAGAGACACCTTGTAATAGCCCTATGATAAAGATTTAAAAATAATGTCTTGAATTTTATGGAATACAATTGTGCAGAAGTTGAAATCATTCTCCCATTCAATTTTGGAAAATTTTATGTAGCAAGTTACAGAAATGTTTAAACAAATGAGAAAGTGTATTTGTAATGAGAGCTGAAAATATGCATGTGTAAACTAAATCTATGTAAGAATGTTTGTACAGGGACATATACGTATATGACTTCTGACATCCTTTTTGGTCAGACCAGTATGGCCATTGATTTTTTATTATATCCTACATATACCTTGAACTGTGCAAAGAATGAAATCGGAGAACACCCTTGAGTTAATGCCATGTTACTAATGAATTGAACAACTATTATCTGGACCGTTTAACTTGCTGGAAACCATGAGATGCTCTAAGTGGAAACCTTCCAAATGCAAAATGATCCCTTACATGTGAACCCCTGCCTGTGTGAACCTTGCAACTGTATACATACTGCTGCTTCATAATACCAGAACCTACACTGACCGTCGATTTCTCTGATGCCAGGATTGTCTACTTATCAAATCAACAAAATTTTAAGTGACTTTGAATACCCTGCTTTCTAGCTGCTTACATTTTAAAACCACACATTATGGACTTTTCCAAAGATTTTATTTTTCTTACTGAATTATCTCCTTACATCACAAGGTGTTTTATGTACTGTTGATATTAATTGCTTATACATTGTTCACCATGCTATGAGAAAACCTGGTTACTCCTGCTACACCACATGTTGATGATTTTATACCTATTATTTCTATTGCTGTCTCTTCCTAGTGCTCTCTCATCACTTCCTATTTTTCTAATTTTCTTCCCTTTCTTCAAGGTTTCTTTCTTGGACTCCTTAGTTTTCTAGTTTTTCTCCTTATTCTCTTTTGCTCTCTCCCCTGTTTTCTCTCTATGTTTCAGAAATTGTTTGCTACACCTTTAACTACCAAAATTATGCTTAATGAAATTTCTGCCCTGATTTATTCTACCTCTCAACTTACCACTCCTCACCACTCCCACACCCTACCACTCTTTCTTGCAGAAGAACCTGCCAATACCTCAACTCTGGTTTTGCCTCCCTTTTCCCTTTAACGGGAGTCAAGAGGGAACATGTCTATAATTAAGTTTTACTTCAGGTATACTGCACTATTTCCCATCCTCCATCTCTGTTTTCCTATCAGCCACATGAAGGAATTTCTCTGAAGAATAAACTTTGGTCATCCTGGATATTTTGGTTGGCTTTTTTCCACGCCTTTGGTTTTGAGTTTTGGATTTGTGTGAAACTTTTTAGTGCCCTTTGGTGTTTTGATCAATAAAACATTTGCTAGCTATCTTTAACCACTAGCCCTTCAAACACCTAAAACTTCAACATAGGTATTTTCTTTCTACAGTAATGCGATCCTTGTTTCACAGATCACAATATGTAGACATCAAAAGAAACAGGAGACTGAGAGCAGGAAACAATAGGTACTGGACAGCATCCTCCGTGTAGGTGAAGCAATTGCCTCTTTGTTTCACCTATCAGCAGAGCCTGGATCTCTATCAGTTTCTTTCTCATACCCCCTTCCCACAGCCTTCACCCAGTCTGTCTGTCTCTTCTCATAACCCTCCCCCCAGCCTTCATCTAGTCTGTCTCTCTCATACCCACCAGACTTTACCCAGTCTGTCTGTCTCGCTCTTATACCTCTCCCCACAGCTTTTGCTTAGCCTGTCTCTCTCTCATAACCCCCATACTTTACCCAGTCTGTCTGTCTCGCTCTTATACCTCTCCCCACAGCTTTTGCTTAGCCTGTCTCTCTCTCATAACCCCCATATACTTCATTCAGTCCACCTCTCCTGTGCCCCTCTCCAGCCTTCACTCTGTCTCTCTTGTGCCCTCACTTGTCTTCCTCCATTCTCTTGTGCCCCTTGCTGCCTTAAGCTGTTCTCTTAGTTGTGCATGGCAATCAGGCTCCTCATATACTTGAGCTGCATGGTGGAGGAAGTTGGGAAAATCTCGTGGTTTCAAGTCCTGCAAGACTTCCTGAGCCTGCACCATGTGGATCAGGTATATGCAGAGCTCAATCACTGTGCAGAGCTGAGAGAAGCAATTTGAAGCAGTGATGTGGAAGGAATAAAAAATATCTGGGGTATGAAATCTTGGGAGCCAGAATGAAATCTCTAGCATGGCAACCTGGCAACTGGGATTTGTCAAGTCCTGTTCTGGATCATAATACAATTTCTTGTTTTCAGAGTCTGAAAACTTGCTATGGTCTGCTAGATTTGTCACTTTTATCAATACTTACAAGTTAGGAATTGCATTCAACAGCATTTATCTGGCAGGCAAACTGAACTGTTAGATGTTAATCTGGATATATTTCAAGTCCTACAAATGGAATAGCAACATAAGAACATAAGAATAGCCATACTGGGTCAGACCAATGGTCCATCTAGCCCAGTATTCTGTTTCCAACAGTAGCCAAGTGGCATCTGAATTCTACTAAGTCCTCATTACTTATCCTAAACACACAATTTTACCAATTCAGTCTATCTGAGAATAAGATCACACATTCTCAATGGGAGTGCTTCTGGTTCTGTGTCAATAGACCAGTGCATTCAGCACTGATACTCCAGTCTCTGTACCATGTAGCACATAAAGCAATTTGGAACCAGTTAAAAGCTAGAACTCTACTAAGTCAATCTGAAATATCTGTTGGAATTGTCAACAACAGGTGGGAACTTTCTAACACATGCTCTTCGTTTGTACATTACTGATGCAATACCAGTGTGATGTTTGGGACATTGTTTCTAAGATTATGCTATTTGACACGTCTACTTATTCTCTTTTTACTTATTCTCCTTCATTCAGTGGTGTTACTTCCTGAATTCCCACCTGATTTACATTTGATATCCTCCTTGCAACAGCAATTAAGGTTGTGCTGCTCCATTGGAAACACAGTACAAACGTCTATAAATCAATGGTGGAATCACATGGGTTTAATAGTTAAATATGAAGATCATTTAGCAGAGTGAGATGGTACCTTAACCAGATATAAGGAGGTCTGGAATGCCTTCACTCGGTATTGTGACTCACTGACTTCTTCCCCCTAAGTTCTTATTGTCTTTTACTCTTTTGATAAGTATCAAGTTTTATTTAGATTTACTGTTCCGCCAGTCGGAAATACCATCTAGGCAGCTTACAATATAATCAATGTTAGAGTAGAGTATAGTAAGACGTGTGTATAGACAGACAATTGACAGCGAGGAAAGCAGGAAGGGGGGGGGGGGAGAGAACGATAGGTAAACTCTTGGTAATTCAGCCGGGCATTTTGCGCTTAAAGATTAGTTGAACGCATCTTTAAAAAGAAACATTTTGAGGTCTGATTTAAAAGTGAAGAGTGAGGTCTGATGTCACAAAGAGGTGGGCAGGAGATTCCAGAGATGTGGACCTTGAACTGAGAATTTTAAGTTGGAACGATAAGTAGATTTTGATTCTGAGAACAAGAGAACACGATGGGGAATATGGAAGCAGTAGGTAAAAAAGGTAAAAGGGGTTCTATAGAAGTTAAGAATACAGTAAGTAGCAGTTTATAAGTAATTTACTGGGATATAGGGAGCCAATAAGATTTCTTCAGAAAGGGTATCATATGTTCAAATTTCTGAGCTTTGAGAATAATTCGAATGGTGGTATTTTGTACTAATTATATGTTTCTTATATTTTTATATATGGTATGATTATAGATCCAGCTAAAACTCTTTCAATGCACATCTCATTTCCTGTACTGTTATCATTACTTTTTTTTTTTGCTTGTTCTTATTATATGAAAACTCAATAAAACTTGTTGAACAAAAACAGAAAACCGATTATATGCTGCTTATCCCAGGTAAAAACAGTGGATTTTCAACTATCTAACAGAATAACAAAACCCAACAACTGAATGACAATAAAGATTAAAAAAAATAAAAAAGCAGTGGATTTTCCCAAGGCCATCTTAATAATGGCTTCTGGACATTTTGTTTTTTGGGGGGGACTTGCCCAAACCTTTTTTTAAAACTTACTATACTAACCATTTTTATCACATTCATTGATAACAAATTTCAGAGTAAACAAGTGATTCACATCTACCCATTCTATGCCACTCATTATTTTAGAGACCTCTATCATATCTCCCCTCATCCATCTCTTCTCCAAGCTGAATAGCCCTAGCCTCGTTTAGCCTTTCATCATAGCGAAGTTATCCCATCCCCTCTACCATTTCTGTTGCTCTTCTTTGTACCTTTTCTAATTCTGCAATATCTTGTTTTAGGCTTGGTGACTAAACTTGCAAACCATATTCGAGTTGAGGTCACATGATGGAGTGATACAAAAGCATTATAATCTCAATTTTGTTTGCCCTTCTTTTCCTATACCTGTGGGTGTTCTCTAATTTTAATGTTCCTCCCCTATAATAATTTAGTCCAGTTATTCTCATTGACATTTCTTAGCCAGGACCCACAGACTGCATGTTTTTATTCTGGAATTTGATACGCATGAACTCTGAATCTGAAGTATCATTATGGTGTGATAGCAAAGATGCCCTTCTCCTCATCAGCTCAAAGTGACATTATTTGTGGTCCTGGAATAAAGATACAGGCACTGCTGTCACAACGAATGCAGTGGAGCTTATATAATTACATATCCAATTACAGGCATACCATTCCAATTTTAAGGGGCAATATGGTTGAAGTGGCTAAGAGAAACTCCTGCCGGCTTAAACCATGCTAAGCAGTCCAGGAACCAGTATTCAGCAGCACAAGTGGACAGCGCCATTGGATATCATCTCTGTATGGCAATGTCTGATTAGTACCAGGGCAATCTGAGAGCAGTGTCAAGGTGGAACTGAAATTTAAGTGGGCACCAATGATATTCAGTGCCAGTGCATACATAGCTCACTGGGGGCACTGCTTACTAAGCTGCGCTATAAGTGCGTTAGCATTTTTAATGGCGGGTCATGGGATAGGAGGAAATGTCCTATTGTGGATTAAAAACTGGTTGAAGGATAGGAAACAGAGAGAGTGGGGTTAAATGGGCAGTATTCACAATGGAGAAGGGTAGTTAGTGAGGTTCCTCAGGGTTCTGTGCTAGGACCGCTGCTTTTTAATATATTTATAAATGATTTAGAGATGGGAGTAACTAGCGAGGTAATTAAATTTGCTGATGACACAAAGTTATTCAAAGTCGTTAATTCGCAAGAGGATTGTGAAAAATTACAGAAGGACCTTACGAGACTGGGAGACTGGGCGGCTAAATGGCAGATGACGTTTAATGTGAGCAAGTGCAAGGTGATGCATGTGGGAAAAAAGAACCCGAATTATAGCTACGTCATGCAAGGTTCCACGTTAGGAGTTACGGACCAAGAAAGGGATCTGGGTGTCGTCGTCGATAATACACTGAAACCTTCTGCTCAGTGTGCTGCTGCGGCTAGGAAAGCAAATAGAATGTTGGGTATTATTAGGAAAGGTATGGAAAACAGGTGTGAGGATTTTAGAATGCTGTTGTATCGCTCCATGGTGCGACCGCACCTTGAGTATTGTGTTCAATTCTGGTCGCCGCATCTCAAGAAAGATATAGTAGAATTGGAAAAGGTGCAGTGAAGGGCAACTAAAATGATAGCAGGGATAGGACGACTTCCCTATGAAGAAAGACTAAGAAGGCTAGGGCTTTTCAGCTTGGAGAAGAGACGGCTGAGGGGAGACATGATAGAGGTATATAAAATAATGAGTGGAGTGGAACAGGTGGATGTGAAGCATCTGTTCACGCTTTCCAAAAATACTAGGACTAGGGGGCATCAAAATCGGAGAAAAGTTTTCTTCACCCAACGCATAAACTCTGGAATTCATTGCCGGAGAATGTGGTGAAGGCGGTTTTATTAGCAGAGTTTAAAAGGGGTTAGACGGTTTCTTAGAGGACAAGTCCATAAACCACTACTAAATGGACTTGGGAAAAATCCACAATTCTCAGATTAACATGTATAGAATGTTTGTACGTTTGGGAAGCTTGCCAGGTGCCCTTGGCCTGGATTGGCCTCATTCAGGGACAGGATGCTGGGCTCGATGGACCCTTGGTCTTTTCCCAGTGTGGCATTACTTATGTACATTAACCATGTACGCATCTACATGGTATAGGCATCTACATGGTTAGTGTGCACGTTAATTATAGGCACGTTAAAAAATGCTAACGTGCCATTAGTCAACAGGGCCCTAGGTAAGTTGGATCATTCAAACTGCTGTGTGGGTATGACACTAAATATCAGCCATACCCACATCTCTCCCAGCCACCACTGATGACTCGGATACTCAGAGCCAGTATATGGATATAACCTTCACTAAATATCCAGGTTTAATTTTGCCAGTTGCTGTCATCACTTAAATAAATGCAGACTGCAGTGGACTGAATATCATCCCCCTAATATTTGGGCCCCATTTCTGCTAGTGTGCGTGCATCAGCATCTCTAATGGACAGTTATACTTCACAGAAAATCACTTTGTTCTAAAATGAGAGTAGGTTTGGTGGGATTGTACAAGTAAGCACAGTGCTTGTTTGTTAGTCTAATCATCTATATGCATTTATTCTTGTTCACATCCACAGTACGTGTGACTCAGTCTGAAACACCAGCAGTGATCCGAATCTCTAACAACGAAGTAGTACATTTAAAATGAATCAGAGAGAATTTTTCTTCACTCAATGCGTAATTAAACTCTGGAATTCATTGCCAGAGAATGTGGTAAAGGAAGTTAGCTTAGCGGGGTTTAAAAAAAAGGTTTGGATGGCTTCCTAAAGGAAAAGTCCACAGACCATTATTAAAATGACGTGGGGAAAATTCACTGCTTATTTCTGGGATAAGCAGCATAAAATGTATTGAACTTTTTTGGGATCTTGCCAGGTATTTGGCCACTGTTGGAAACAGGATACTGAGCTTGATGGACCTTCAGTCTGTCCTAGTATGGCAATACTTATGTACTTTTGTAGGAGTAGGGTCAGTAGTGTCTATCTCTTCAACCTCGAAGAAAATATCTGTTTCCATTGGGATTTCTTGTGGGGAATGCTTTTTATTGTTGCTAAGCAGCTGTAGTAGTTTCTGGACCCTTCCTTTTTCCATCCTGCTGGAATCATCAGCTATTGGCATTGGATCCCAGGGCTCCTTTTCCCAATCTGCCTATCCCACCCCCACCTAAGTTGGGCCTGCCTTTCTGACTGAGGAAGACTGTACCTGCCCTCTGAGGCTTGTAGCATTAAATCTCAAAAGGCTCTTCCCAGGGCCCTGGCTCTGACATTCTCACGTAAGAGCTTTTATGGTATCTGATCTAAGTCATAATATTACAATGTTGATTTTACATGTCTAAATCTAAAAAATGTGCATATGGTGAGGGGCAAAGTTGTGGTATGCTTGAGGCAACACTGGGATCTTTACCTGCTCTCTACGGATCCCCCAGTGATTCTTTTCCTCACCAAAAAATTATACCAATCGAGGATAGTCGGCTCTGTGACAGTACTGAAAAACATAGATCTGTCCAGGATCAGTATTCAAAGTGATTTAAATTGCTTTTGTGGGGGTTAACTTGATAGTGCCACTGAATATCCCTTCTAACTGCCTGTGCCAAAACCAGTTAGTTTATGAGTAGTCCAAGGGCAGAATTAGGGCGATTTGGAAACATAGGGTTTCCATTACGAAGCTGCACTAGTGATTCAGTTCCTATGGGCCTCCTCTCATTTGCTGTGTGTGAATCGCTAGCGCAGATTTGTAACAGAAGCCCTAAGCCAGTTAGGGGTGATTTTCATTCTGCTACAATGACTAAGTAACCACATAAAGTTAAGACAGCAAAACAGCTGCCCTAACTTATGCAATACGTTAATTGGGCACTGGTCTAAATATAGCTGGTGCCCAGTTAACTTCCAAGTTGGCGGTCATAACCAGGATATTCAATGATGGGAACCAGGCATGACCTATCATTGAATATCCGGAATTAGTTCAGTCCATGGCCAGAAGTGGCTTACCAGTCACTTACTTCCACAGGCTGAATATTGATCCCTATAGGGCCCTTTTACTTGCTAACTTGGGACTACCACTGGCTCAACATGGTCGCTGGCAGTAGTTATGGTTCGAGCATGAGCCATTTCTGGTGTGTTGTAAAAAATATTTTTTATAGTGCGGTGCTAAACTGGCAGTAATTGGGCATCATTGGGCCTTCAAGACTGAGACAACGGAAGTCCTTTATTTCAAGATGACCTGACACGGGCCGTGTTTTGGCGCAAACCACGCCTGCCTCAGGGATCCAGATTCAGTATCAGATATATAAACAGGGAGCACAATCTTAAGTCAGTAAACAACTCCCAGCGTAGAGAAAGTCATAGATTTCTAAAAAAAACGCTGTCGGTCAAAAGAAACGCTCTTCGTATTGCTATTTATGTATACTGTTTTCCCTCTCTGGTTACTTTAGTAATTGGGCATCACCACACCCTGCCAGGTTACCACGGGAGTCCTTAATACCGCCTCAATTGGTGGCGGTAAGTGCTCCCCCCATTGATGCATGACCATTTTTTGGGGAGGCTTTTTACCTGCTGTGGTAAAAAGGGTCCTGGCGTGGGGGAAAATGGCCCCCACTGCTACCGCAGGGCCGTTTTCCCACAGCTTAGTAAAAGGACCCCTGTGTTTCTAAAAGTAGTTAATATGCACATGTGTGTGCCAGTACATAAAAGTGCATGTTCTGAAATACTGGCATATGCACGTTATGTTGCCATGTCATGCCTATTTCTATTTAAGAGATTTGGGGCTCATATACAGACCCACAGTCGGCACTGTGCCTGGATATTTAATGCTGGGCCGTTTCCGGTGACCGGCATTGAATATCCAGGTGAGTTTTGGCTGGTTTAAATTTAACCCCAAGATGATATTCAGTGCTGGCTGGTTAAATTTAAACCAGTCAAAGATATTCCAGCTATTTTGGCTGCCAAACTTAGCCGGTGAAGTGCTGAATATCGGCGGATAGTCAGTTTTATATCGTGCGGTATAACCGGCTATCTGGTAAATGCTAACTGGCAATATTCAGTGGGAGATAACCAGCTATCTCATGCTGAATATTGGTAGATAAACGGTTAAGCGTCTTGGCCAGTTAAATGGTTTTAAATATTGGGTGGATTTATGTTTCTGAAATGAAGCTGCAGTAAATGGGGCCCTGCATTAGTGTCAGTGTGTGTTTTGACGCATGCTGAGGCCCCCTTTTACTGCAGTGGGTTAAAGGCTGTCTTGTTTTCCCAAAAAGAAATACATAGTAACACGGTAACATAGTAGATGATGGCAGAAAAAGACCTGCACGGTCTATCTAGTTTGCCCAACAATTTAAACTCATATGTGCTACTTTATGTGTATAGCTGACCTTGATTTGTTTCTGCCATTTTCAGGGCACAGACCGTAGAAGTCTGCCCGGAACAAGGCCCACCTCCCAACCACCAGCCCCGCCTCCCCCACAGGCTCTGCCACCCAATCTCAGCTAAGCTTCTGAGGATCCCTTCCTTCCAAACAGGATTCCTTTATGTTTATCCCACGCATTTTTTAATTCCGTTACCATTTTCATCTCCACCACCTCCCGCGCGAGGGCATTCCAAGCATCCACCACTCTCTCCGTGAAAAAATACTTCCTGACATTTTTCATAGACCGGCATAAGTGAACCACTTACAGCGCAGCCATTTCAGGGAAGAGCACTTATCGCCACCCATTTCAGGTGGCAGTAAGGGCTCACTCACTAACTTGGCGGTAACTGGGCAGCATGCGGCGCTGCCCGATTATCGCCAAGTAAGCTCCTGTGGTAGCCCGGTGGTAGTTCCTGATTGACATGTGGTAAGCCCACTTACCGCTGCTTAGTAAATGAGCCCCTCTGTGAGCTGTTTTATATTTAAATAATTGGCCCTGATGCAGTCTAATCAGCATTGTCAATCACTAGCCTTTTGGTAGGAAAGCCAGCTTTAAAATGACAGCTTGCTATCCTTGTTGCCATTTACTGTATGAGCTTATGAAGTTATAGCCTGTTAGCTATAGATTAGAGACTGGACATGACTGTCAGCCTCATTTTCAAAAGAGATAGATGTTCAAAAAGTGACATAAGTCAGCATTTGGACGTTTATCTCACAGAAATGTCCAAATCAGTATTATGAAAACCTCTTTTTGGACGTCTTTCTCTGAAGTCTGTCCAAATCTCAAGGGGGCATGCTAGGGGCATTTTCATGGACGTCTTTCAGCAATAATGGAACACAACAAAGACGTCCAAGACTTAAATGTTTTGAGCTAGACTTGTTTTTATATTGAATAGCTGCAGTGGGACTTGAACCCACTTCCCCACTATCAAAGCTGGCTGCATTAGCCACTAGGCTACTTCTCTACTCCACACAAGAGATGCCACAAATGACCAGATGACCACTGGAGAGACTTGGGGATCACCTCCACTTCCTCCTCCAAATCACAAAACATTTTTCCAAACAGCACTTTCAAAAGGAAAAGATAGACTTTTTTTTTTTAGAAAATGACCTTTCCTGTTCTGATTTTGGACATTTTACAAAAGAAGTCCAAATTCAGATGTCATATCCAAAAATGCCCCTTGTGCATTTGACTTGCCCAAAGTCACAAAGAGCAGCAGTGGGAATTGAACCCATATTGTCAGGATCAAAGCCCACTGCACTAACCATTAAGCCACTCTTCCTTTGTTTTGGACAGTTTGCATTTGGACGTCTTTGCCTTTGAAAATGGCTGAAAATCAAAGCCATCCAAATCCAAGGATGTCCATGGTATTTTCAAAAACAAAGAAGGATGTCCATCATTTTTCAAAAATGACCTTTTCCCCGCCTCCGAATTTGGATGTTTTACAACAAATTCCAACTTAGACATTTCTTTCGAAAATGTCCCTCTGTGTTTCCATTGGAATTTAGACAGCTACAGCAAGCATGTGTTGTGTGTGAAACTTATTAAAAAAAAAAACAGCTTCCCCCCCCCCCCCCCGTAATGTTATATGTCCTTTTATCTATTTCTATTTTTCTTAACAAAGATGCATTTGTGTAAAATGATAAATGTAAAAATAAAAAAATAGCTTTTTTTTATTTTAAGAAGTTGGATTATTTCCTTTTAAGCTGCACATGGCTTTTAAATTTGTCAGCTGTATTGCTGACTAGAGCACTGTCAGACAGCAGTTATTTTCGGTACATAACAGTGACCTTGATGAGTTAAAGGTATTTCCACTCATCTGACCATATGGCAAGCAATTCAAAGTTTTGGCACTGTTCAATATTATTTTTTAATAAGTACCATATGTTTTCACATAAACATATACAATAAAAGCGACATAACAGAATTAGAACACTCCAATTATAACAATATGGCTTGTTCCAGAGTCTTGCCAATTCTAATGTCAAGTATCAATACTTTGTTAATTTTTCCATTTCTTCATTTCTAATTCTTGTTTCTCTTTCTACTTCAGTATCACTCAAGATCACAGTATTGATTTTGATTATTGTGATATTGTGTGTTATGTTCTATATATCAGTCCATTTGAATTCAAAAGTCTTATAAAATCTTGACTTTTTCATTTTATGTAACTTTCTCTACACTGTGGTTATACTAGTACATGTTGGCTCTAAAGTTGTGATTCTTGCACAAGCTTCAGTGGATCATTAATGCTACCCTGTTGTGATGTTTGTAGTCAGTTTGGACAATTTTGCTACATCCACTAAACAAGTGGCCAATGTTTTTTTTTTTTCATTACATAATCTACATTTATTACTAGTCAAAATATGTTGAATATTTGCTTTCATGAAGTTAGGTCCTCTGTTTTCAAGTCGCACTAGTAGTTCCTGTGCGACAGTGGAGGAGTGGCCTAGTGGTTAGGGTGGTGGACTTTGGTTCTGAGGAACTGTTCAATTCCTGGCACAGGCAGCTCCTTGTGACTCTGGGCAAGTCACTTAACCCTCCATTGCCTGCCACATTGAGCCTGCCATGAGTGGGAAAGCCTGGGGTACAAATGTAACAAAAAAAAAAAAAAATAAAATAAATGCTGATGGAGCTCATTCAAAATGATAATGTTCTCCCTGCAAACTTTGATTAACATGTTTCCATTGTTGGTCTTGATGTAATCATTCAGATCTCATTTTTCCTTCTCTACAGTCTATCAAACTTGCAGCGGCCACCGGCCATCAATTTTTCATCATAAATATAGCCGGTTAATGTCACTTCAGAGAAGCAAAGCACGGTGCATTGTCATCAGCTTTCAAGTTTTCCAGTTTAGAGTATCCAATTCTAGTTGGGTCAAGCCTACAATTCCTGCTGTGTCAGTCTACTGGCATGCCCCAGGTATTTATGAGCATGATGGTGTTTTTACCATTTAGTTTTGAATTTAGGACTTACCAGACCCTCCTTAGGCATTCCAACTTTGTTTTATCTTTAACTGCTTCATGTAAGATGCTATCCAATTCTAAAATTCCTAAGAACTTGTCGATGCTATCGATGGACAAACATTTTATCAGTTTTCCATTTTCAAATTGTACTCCTTCTGTTTCCTCAGTTTTCCCCTTCTCTATAATGATCATTGCACACTTGTCAAACCCCAAATCCATCTTTATGCCTTCCACTCTTGACATCTCATAGCCTAATATTGTTTGGTCTAGGATGTAATTTAAGGAGATCAAAGCAATGTTGAATAAGTGAATTCCCTTAGAACATTCCCTTTCTGATGTTCACATTTCCCAGTTCTATTCCATTTACTAACAGAGTTGTTGTCCATTGTTTCATGGCTTTTTACATCATATTCTGAATGTTTTCACTAATTCTAAACATTCTCAAACACGGCAATATCCAAGTCAGAGGTCTTCCAGTAATCTATCCAGGCCATTAATAGATTCATTCTCCATCTTCTCAAATATTTCAGTATTGTTTTGTTTATAAGGAGCTGATCCTTTGCTCTTTGTGAATATCGGCAACTGCCGTTTTTCTGAGGAGCATATAAAGAATTTCCAGACATATGGTTTGATATTGCATTAGGTAAAATTCCAGTTAGCAATTTGAACATTCCCAGCAAACATATTATTGGTATGTAGTTGCTTGCTAGAGGACCCTTCTCTTTATCTTTCATGATCAGAAATGTTTTGGCAGGTGTCATCCATTCCTCTGTTTTCCCAATATGCAGTGCTTCATTAAACTGCCCAGTCATTCTCTCATGGACTGATCAAATGTTTGAGCCAGAATCCATGCAGTTCATCTTTTCCTGGTACACTCCAGTTCTTAATCTTCCTTGCCTGTTGCCTGATGGATCCATTGCACCACAGATGTGTCTAACTAATATTGGACAATAAGTATGTTTACAATGAAATGATTTGACTATACACCGTATTGGCCTTGAAGAAGCCAACCAGATGATCAATGCGGAATAATGAATTGGACGAGTAATATCTGGGGATAATCAGGTTAATACCACATTTTTTTTTCTGTTTACTGTTTAATTGATCTCCTTATCTTGTTTCACTCTCCCTATTTAGTGGTCTAAGGAAGAGAATAGAATTACCTGACTGAAATAATTCCTACATATTACTTTCTCTGTATTTCCAGCAAGTTGTTTTATCGCTTGTAAAAATTTGAATGGTTATAAATTTTAAAAAAGGGCCCTTTTAATAAGCTGCGTAGGCGCCTACATGCGCCGAGTGTGTGCCAAATTTGAGTTACTGCCCAGTTACTGCATGCCTTTGTGGTAATTTCAATTTTGGCGTGCGTCCACTACGTGTGTCTGAAAAATATTTTTTATTTTCTGATGCGTGGCAGCTGGTCGCGCATAGACCATTACCATCTGGTTACCGCACGAGACCTTACCGCTAGGCCAATGGTTTGCGGTAAGTTCTCAGACCCAAAATGGACGAGTGGCAATTTTCATTTTTCCACACGTCCATTTTCATTAAAAAAGGCATTTTTTGTAGGTGCACTAAAAAATAATTCTGTGCGTGCACAAAACATGCATCTACACTACCGCAGGCCATTTAAGCGCATCTTAGTAAAAGGACCCCTAAATCTTACACTCCCCAGAGGCTTTCAGATTCAGCTCAACATACATGTACTTTTGTCCAAATCAATATATTCTAATTAATTTTCAAACATATTTTTGGAGTTTACATAATTTGATTGTTCCAAACGTTAAAAAAAAAATCAGGCAAAATGCCATGGTATATTATTATTATTATTACATACATTTCTTTCAAAAGGTTGGCTTACGGATAATTAACACCTCATCCCACTAGAGTGTGCTATTCCCAAAGGTAAGATTGAAAAGTAGAAAAGCCAACTATGCTGAGCTGGATATATCAGCTGCAAGTAAGGCATAGCCTACTATAAGATTCACTAAATTGCCATCTGCATTGCAGAAGCATCTAGATGTCTATTTATATCTATAACTTATTCAAGACCAGTTCTTACAAAGTATAGTCTGTCTAAGGTTTGAGATTTTATCTGATCTTTTAAGGTTTTCTGTATCACCATAGCATTTTATGCATTGAATGTGAAGACAGACTATAAAGAATAGATAAAACAATTCCTATATATATATTTAAATTATCCTATATACTTTGAATGAAACAGACACAATCGAATGATTTAGCACTTATGCTATATGTTTTGGATTGTGTCAGTTTGGTATTGTTGCCCAATTCTTATGCATTAATTAGTTTTGACAGAAATGCACTAAGATAGGTCAAAATAAAATATAGACTTCAACCAATACACTAGTAAGAAACTTAGATGAAGCACTAAGCATCTGGGCAGTCTATACACCTGCCATTTATAAATAATTACTCTGCAGTCGATTCTTTTATCTTCCCCATTCTTAGTGCTAATGTAAAATTATTGTGACAGAAGAAAGAAAATGAGACCATTAATAGCATAGACCAGAATGGCTGAATGAACAGGGTTTAGAGAAAATGAAATTGAACAGTAATAAGCCAGAATGTGTGCATTAGCCTGAATAATGGGGGGAAAGAGAGGCAGGTAACATGAAGTACTCTGCTCAATATCTATATCTTCAAAGAATGTGAATAAAATGTATCCTTCCTTGCTGATCCAAGGATTTTCAATTCTCATCTTCCTGGAGACAATAATAGTATATCTGCTTATCAAACATGTACACACACCCATATTATCAAGTTGTTTCATTCAGGTACAGTAAGTATGTTCCATGTTCCAGAGGGTTTACAGTTTAATACTTTCATTTACTAACCTGTGTTAGTGTTAAGACACATGAATGTACATTAATGTAGATTAAATAATGCAAGCCTTATTGCTCTCAATGGAGCCAATTTACTTGATTTAATTTGCTTTTATTAACAAGTGAGAATAATATGGTGTACCTATTGCAGTGGTGTACCTAGGGTAGTTGACACCCAGGGCTGGTCATTTTTTAACACCCCCCTCCAAAATCCAGTACTAGGCATACCGAGAATACAAAACACTCAGAACCTATAGAGCAATTCTTGCATACCATAAGCAGTCATTTCTACAAGTCACACAAGGAAAAGGAAAGCATCTTAAACACTACAGTGAGCACTAGAACATCAATTCACCTATTGTAAAACGAAACCAGACAGAATAGTACAGATCGTCAATCCTGCACAGTCAATGCCAACTGAAAGCCATGTCTTTTTCACAAACAGATACACCCTAATCCACTATAGAATAAGTAATCATAAATTTTCTATTTAGACAAAAATTAAACTGAACCCTCAAGATGCCAGACTCTGCATACAATGCAACACCACAGAAACAGAAAATGTCCCCTAGTACTGTGCAAAATATAAAGACAGCAGATGTAAATTTGAAAAAACTAACAAATACCAATCACCACTTTACAAATTAACAAATAGAAATAAAACAAATATAGAAAATAAAATAATACCATTTTATTAGACTAATACATTTAGCTGTCAGAGGCCAAAACCTTCTTCCTCAGGTCAACACAGTATAGTGCTGTTACAGTATCCTATCCTGACCTGAGGAAGGGGGCTTTGTTCTCCGAAAGTTTGTCAAAATGTATTAAAATTAGTCCAATAAAAAGATTACCTTATTTACATGTTCTAATTATAAACATTTATTGACACATCTACAATACTACTTTATCATAAAGCAAAAATATAAAAGAAATATATTTTATTTACAGTTTGTTGTCTCTGGTTTCTGCTTTCCTCATCTTCTTTTCACTGTCTTCCTTCCATCCAGCATGTCTTCGCTGTCTCTCTGCCGTCCCCTCCATCCACTGTCTGCCCTCTCTCTCCCTTCCATCCAAATCTACCCTCTATCTCTGCCCCATCCATCCAACATCTGCCCGTCTGCCCTCTCTCTCTCCCCCTTCCATCCACTGTCTGCCCTTTCTCTCTGTCCCTTCAATCCACCATTTGCCCTCCCTCCCCAATCCATCCAGGGTCTGCCCTCCCTCTCGCTCCCCCTTCCATCCAGGATCTGTCCACTCTCTCTGCCCCATCTTTTCGGTCCCCAGTTTCAGCCCCAGCCCTTTTCTCTCACCAGTCCTCAGCTTCAGCCCCAACCACTTCTCCCTGTACCCTTTTCAGCCCCCAGTCTCCAGTTTCAACCCCAGCCCTTTTCTCCCACCAGTCCCGAGCTTCAGCCCCAACCACTTCTCCCTGTCCCCTTTTCAGTCCCCAGCCCCCACAGTTTCAGCCCCTGTCTCTTTTCAGCCCTCAGTTCCAGTACTAGCCCCCTTATCCTACCTACCCTCCTTTTCAGCCCCCAGTTCCAGTCCCCTTCATCCACATGCCTTGCATTAGGGCCCCCCTTTTCAGCCTCAGACCCGTTCTCCCATCTGCTCCACACATGGCCCCATTCTCCCTCCTGCCCCCTTCTCAGACCCCAGTTCCAGCTCCAGGCCCCTTCTACCATCTGAGCTCTCCCTCCCAGACCCAGTCCCTTTCTCCCATCTGAGCCCACCCAGACCATCACAGTCCCCTTCTCCCATCTGAACCCCCCCCAGACCCAGTCCCCTTCTCCCATCTGAGTCCGCCCAGACCCAGTCCCCTTCTCCCACCAGCTCTGTCGACAGATGACCCTCCACGACCCAGTCCCCACCTGCCCACCAGCTCCATCGACAGACAATCCTCTTCTCCTGCCACCCAGCACCCAGCCTTTAAAAAAAAACAGTGAAGCGCCTTGCGTCTGCTCTGCTGTAAAAGAAGCAAATCGCCTTATCACGTCGGCCCTTCCCTTACTGTGTCCCGCCCTTGCGGAAATAGGAAGTTACATCAGAGGGTGGGACACAGTGAGGGAAGGGCTGACGCGACGAGGCAATTTGCTTCTCTTACAGCAGAGCAGACGTGAGGCGCTTCACTGATTTTTTTTTAAGGCTGGGTGCCGGATGGCAGGAGAAGAGGGTCATCTGTCGACAGAGCTGGTGGGCAGGTGGGGACTGCGGTGCCAGCGGAGCAACCCCCCACCTGCTGAAACCCGGGGCGGACCACCCCCATCACCCCGCCCTTGGTACGCTGCTGATCTATTGATATAACAGACAGAGCCTGAGAAAGGGAAAAGTGTGTTGCTTGCCAATTATCTTATGCCACAAAATGAATCTGTATTCAGAAATTTGCTAATAAAAACAGCTCAGCTAAAAGAGGGATTGCTAGTGTAGAGCTGCTGAGTTTGCAGTTGCATGACAGTCTTTCCTAAAGCTGGCTTCAGCTAACATTTTATAGTTGCAATCTGTATTGTCTTTTTATTTCCTTAAACACAGCTTGGGCTATGAAACCTAAGAGTCGAGGTAAGGGAAAGGAGTCCTCCAGGTTTTAACAGCCAACAAAAGTAGGCACAGTCAACTTCTACACCGACAGTAAAGTAGTCATGGGCTACATATACATGTAGAATCTTCTGGTTTGGTTATATGTCAGCAATAGAGTTTAGCATATATAAAAGTCAACATGGCCAGACCAGTGGCATTATGTGCTCACCAACCAAAATCCAGCAGATTGCGCCACAAGAACTGTGCCAGCATCTCATCTAATGGAGACAGCATGGTTGACAGGACCAGGTTTTCTTTTAAGACCTTATGACATATCCACAAATGCAGAGAATTATTTTGTGCTCATAGATCCTGACTCCAATGCAGAAGTCCATCCAGAAATGATTGCTCTCGCTACAAGCATTGTTTCAGAAATCAACTTGGGAGCTCAATGTTTCTCTTGCTTCTCAAGTTGGCCAACACTCAGAGCAGTACTGTACCTACATCCACATTGCGCTTGTATTCAATCAATCTGGTGATGGAAGACAACACACCTGCACCAAAGTGCTGTCAGAGGTGCAGAAATGGAGATCATCAAAGGAACTTAGCACCACCTGGGGACTTCAATATCAAACTTCCTCAGAAGACAACAAACTTTAACGGAATCATCACTGAACCAGTGATCCTTGCACCCCATGAAGAGACATGAACTCTGTGGAACGTTGTCCATTCCAGAGACTCAGATTTTTCTCTCTCTCTTTCTTTCTTTATGTTGTTTCAGCTCCTGTGAGACAACAAGAAAGAGGTTGCCTCGATGACATAGAGCTTGACTTAACAAGAGATTTACCAGGCAACAAAGATCCAGTTATAAATGGACTTGCATGCCTAAAATGTAAATTTATTATAGTGGCATCTACTGATACTAACAAAAAGAAAGGGAAAAAAAGATGCTACTGTACATAAGAGCCCAATTACAGTCAGAGAAAGAGGAAAACATCTTGCAGTGATTCAGAAGTGGTTTTTGATCCTTCTGCATCATTGTACGCCCCCACCCCCACCACACCAATATCCAGAATCAGTTTTTTTTAACTTGGATAGCTGTGGCGGAAAACATCAGTAAAGGACCACCAACAGACAGAAAACAAAAGACAAAATTATTATATCAGAGGGAGAGGGAGGGGAAGAGGACAGGTGAAGCCATATTCATATTGAGGCAATAACAGTGCAACCAGGAGATAAATTGTAAGATCGATAGGGTTTATAATGTATCAAAAAAACAAACAACATCATCTGAAATGAGTGTATTAGAAAAGGGTCTCTCTTGTGTTCCAACATGTGGTTCAATGATTCCCATGAATGGGATGTGACCGTACTGGGCTATAATCTTTTTAGGAAGGATAGAGACGGCCAAAGAGGTGGAGTGGCACTGTATGTGAGAGACAGTATCAGAGCGGCTGAAATGCGGGGCACCTGGGGAAAGGAAGAAGCTTTATGGATTTTACTTTTATATTGTGCTTCTCACTACATTTTTTACATTCTTTTTCCTTTTGTGTCAGTACTTTTTATTTTTGGCGCCATTGGATGTGACGCCATCCAGGAAAAATCCAATATAAATTCAGCAACATCTTTCATTTGTTTTCTTCACCCACTTAGTGGAGAGTGCTTCACAGCAGTTTATCGAGGAGGGTTGTTCTTGGCGAGAACTGCGTGAGGAAAGCTTTTTCTTTTACTTTTTTGCCCCGTCCTTTCAATATAGTACCTTGGCAGTTGTTTTGCATATTAAGCACCATTGGATAATATAGAGCTTCTTATTTATAAATCGTTCTTTTTACTATTAAAAAAACCCCATAAACACACACATGTGCAGTCCCTTTTTGGACTATATGGGCTGGATTATACTTTCTAGTTATTTTTCAATATGTTTCACAAAGACATATATTACTTTATGTCTTATTTTGTTTGTTCATAGACCCCTGATGCAGGTCGGTAGTGTCGAAACATGACTCGTGTTGGGTCGGTTTTTTTGCTTGTGGGAACGGGAGAGTATCAAGTGTGTGGGCGATGTCAATGGTGTCAGCTAGCATTGACAGGATCTACATGGATAATACCACACACAGGGAGAGTATTAACAGCTTGAGAGGTCACTGATTGTGACATGACAAATAAGGTTTATTTGATAGTGTGCCCTTGTAATCTGATATATATATATATATATATATATATATATATATATATATATATATATATATATATATAAGTAGAAGTACACGACCGATCAAGATGCGTCTCACAGAACATAAATCCTGCATAGTAACTCAGAATACTCGGCACCGTTAGCACAACATTGGCTGTCCTGTCATCACATGATAGAGGACTTAAGGTGGAGAATAGTGGAACAAGTCCAGAGAGGGAGGGAGATTCAATAGACAGACTTTTGAACTACAGGGAACAACAATGGATCTATTAATTACAGACGGTGGTACCGGGGGGTTTAAATCTTAAGGTAGCAACTGATGGGGCTAGAGTTGCCCCCATCGCTAATCCCTGTATCTGTGCATAAAAATTATCCTGAAACCAAAAATAGTTCTTCTGAATCACCAAGAGGGGCATAATCGAACAGGGTGCCCAAGTTTTCATGAGGGCATCCTCGCAGGACGGCCCCGCAAAAGGGCGGGGAAACCTATATTATTGAAACAAGATGGGTGTCCATCTTTCGTTTCGATAATACGGTCAGGGACGTCCAAATCTCCACATTTAGGTCGACCTTAGAGATGGTCGACCTAAATGTTGAGATGGTTGACCTTAGAAATGGTCGTCCCCGGTTTTCAGCCATAATGGAAACCGAGGATGCCCATCTCAAAAATGACCAAATCCAAGCCCTTTGGCATGGGAGGAGCCAGAATTCGTAGTACACTGGTCCCTCTCACATGCCAGGACACCAACCGGGCACCCTAGGGGGCACTGCAGTGGACTTCAGAAATTGCTCCCAGGTGCATAGCTCCCTTACCTTGGGTGCTGAGCCCCCAAACCCACTACCCACAACTGTACACCACTATCATAGCCCTAAGGGGTGAAGGGGGCACCTACATGTGGGTACAGTGGGTTTCGGGTGGGTTTTGGAGGGCTCACATTTACCACCACAAGTGTAACAGGTAGGGGGGGATGGGCCTGGGTCCGCCTGGCTGAAGTGCACTGCACCCACTAAAACTGCTCCAGGGACCTGCATACTGCTGTCATGGAGCTGGATATGACATTTGAGTCTGGCAAAAATATTTTAGAAGTTTTTTTTTAGGGTGGGAGGGGGTTGGTGACCACTGGGGGAGTAAGGGGAGGTCATCCCCAATTCCCTCCGGTGGTCATCTGGTCAGTTCAGGCACCTTTTCACAGCTTGGTTGCAAGAAAAAATGGACCAAGTAAAGTCATCCAAGTGCTCGTCAGGGATGCCCTTCTTTTTTCCATTATCGGCCGAGGACGCCCATCTCTTAATCATGCCCCAGTCCCGCCTTCGCTACGGTGCTGACATGCCCCCATGAACTTTGGTCGTTCCTGCGACGGAAAGCAGTTGACGCCCAATATCGGCTTTCGATTATGCCGATTTGGGCTACCCTGAGAGAAGGATGCCCATCTCCCGATTTGTGTCAGAAGATGGGCGCCCTTCTCTTTCGAAAATAAGCCTGCAAATGTGCTAATTGCATAATAAATTCTGACGAAATCCGCTGAGGGCCCAATCTCGCCTCTATTACTTCTTGAATAATTTCTAATGCCCCTGCCTGGAGGATCTGCGTGTACAGCGACACAATGTCTAAAGATACCAACCAAGTATGTTCAGTGATGTTCTCTGTCACAACAAAAAGATTTTATTGAAGATACCGTGTATGAACAAATCGCCCAGTGTAACTAAAACCATGTCTTTATTCGGTGTTATAGTATTCAATATATTAATCATGTCCGCTGAATCACGTACATATGATGGTATACGGCTGACAAAGGGTCGTATGAACTTATCGACAAATATAGAAAGTGGCTCTAAAACTGAACCGCATGCAGAAACAATAGGTCTACCAGGAGGAGAGGTAAGACATTTATGTATTTTCGGGAGGATATATAGTGTAGGTATAACTGGTTCTCGTACAGTTAAAAAATCTGCTTCTTTGGATGTGATATACTGTGCTTCCTTTCCTAACTTAACTAATCAACTAATATCTTTCTGAATTATAACAGTTGGATCATTTTTAAGCTCTTTATAGAAGGTATGATCATCTAGTTGTCTATTGATCTCATTAATGTAATCATTTCTATTCATTACGACAACTGCTCCACCCTTGTCCGCAGGCTTAATGACAATGTCAGGGTCATTTCGTAAAGTGTTAACTGCATTTTTTTCATCTTTGGTCATATTATAATAAATTCTTCTATTATCCTGTGTTTCTAACAGGGATTTTGCAGATCGTTTGCCTTGTTGTTTTTTGGGACCCTCAGTGATGTTCTCTGACATTCGATCATTAGTGAGGTGACCAATCAGAATGGCAGGGCTGTGATGTCATATCCAGGAAATAGTATTTATTCGAACTGGTAAGACACCGTTGCCATCTTGGCTGGTGTCTCCCATTTATTGATGCTGAGCTGGTGCTACAGACGGCTTTAGGTAAGCTTAGTAGAATGGCATGTTTGCTGTATGGGAATAATAAGGGAAGATTCTTACACAGTAATTCTTATTTTGCAGGGGATAGTCCTTGAGAAGCTTGCTCAAGCGAAACATTCATGTTGGATGCAGTAACCCCACGTCTGGCGATATATAAGATATATTATTTATTTAAAAGTTTATAAAAAGGTTATAAAGAGTATAAATTAAGTGGACCGATGAGGAGGTGTGTGCCGATTACTGTACTGGATGAAGAGTACTAGCCAGTGGCACCGCTGAGGTCACCAAAATTTCTCTCTCTCTCTCTCTATATATATATATATAAAATCAATGTACAAGATCGCTGGTTAAATAGTGGATTAAGTGGTATTGATAATTGACAATTGAACTGTATATTAAAGTGGATAAAGTGGGACAAAGTAGTTTTTATCATTGAAGAATCCCACAATAAAAATTATTGTTGCCATTGATCAAATGATATAGTATTAGATACATGCATAAGTGCCAATGCCACCCCCTCCACCCATTCTCTAATGCTGGGAATACCTACACATATATAGCACAAAAGTTAGTGTTATATTTTCCTAGTGCCTACTTTTATGTGATCTATATGCCAGGACAATTTTAAACATATATTCTAGAACATGTGAAAAGTCTCTTATAAAATTTATCCCTTATAGGATATTTCTGCCTGTTTAGCTGCAAAGTCTGTAGGTACTTTTTAACTGTGAATCTTGCATCAGTTTTCAAAGTAAAGTAAAGTATATATATATATATATATATATATATATATATATATATATATATATATACTCAGAGATCATGTTACCTAACTTTTTCTTTGAGTATGTTTTCCAGCTTATACAAAACAAACAGTTTTTGAAATACAATCCTATGTGCACTGTTGCTGTCCTCCAACACCATTCCTGAGGACGTCTGTGCTCTACCAAGTGCATCCACTGTTTCACATGCATGCATGCTTTATATACAATGTTGATGACAAATTTTCAAATAGATCATGTATCCATTTAAGGAGGAAAGTTATTAAACTGTGTTAGGACTTTAAGTTGAGTTATTTGTCTCTTAGCACAACTTAAAGGGCCCCAATGCAGCTGTGGTATATGATAGTAATGAGATGCAAAACATACAAAGCCACAGCCTGAATCTTCCAGGTCCGATGTGAAAGGGGCTATTTGTGCATGTAAATATTTGAATCCCCTCCCACTTTAAGCTCTCCTGATTCAGCGCCTGCCACTCAATCCCAAAAGGCATACCCAATTCCAGTATTATGAGGTTACCACTAGGGGCACCACTTTGGATGCAATGCTGGCTAGGTAGGAGTGAAGGGGGATCGTTCCTGCCTGGCAACCACTGGACCACCAGATAAATGCCTTGAGACTCTCACTGAGGAGGGGGAAGCCTTTTCTTGGGAGGAAATGACTTTGGGAGAAAAAGGGGAGCTTTGGAAGGGCTAGAATTGGGAATGGAGGTTTGATCAGTGATAACTTGGGGGGGGGGCTGAGATAGGGATGAGGGTGGAATGAGGGATGGCTTGAGAAGTGAGGCTGTGATCGAGGAGGGGTGATAAGGGGGCGTGACTGGAACTGGGGGTATTACAAGCCACCCTGCAGCCCCTTTCAATTCAAGCTAGGGAGCATAAGGCCCTGACTTGGCAGCCCGATGCTCCTGGGCACATAGTATATCACAGGATTGAGCAACCTGTGGGACCAAGATACTGCAGCTTGCTGAGTCTTGTGGTTTATCATTGTACAATAAAAGATTCCTTTACTGCACCTTGATTAATAGACCTCTAAATATCTCTTGGATTATGTCCTTCCAATAGCTTCTTTAATTTCTTTTTTTCAAATTGTATTCTTTTGTAACATTGCTACAATTCACATGAATCATAAATCTCTTATATTCATAAAAAAATGAAAATCATGGTAGAACACTTCTCAGAGATTTAGTTTAAATATTTTATTGAAGATTTATAACATAAGCTAAATAAACCAAAGAGGAGTCAGTACAGCACATTACATAACATAACATCAAACTGAATTTGATCATGCCTGTTAGAGATGGCAATAGCATAAAAATCTCACTGACATGACAGAATGGCCAAGAATCAAATAGTCTAGGACAGGATTCCATATTTCAGTGACCTGAATTGCTCTATTCATTTCTTTTTTTTTTTTTTGGCAGCTTTCAATCACAGTTTGAGTAAACATTCATTGTCTGTTTTGCTGACTGCTGCTGGTGTTATTCCCGGAATTCAAAATCCCGGCCATGTCTGGGCTTCAGCATTGAATATCCAGTTTATATGGCACCGGCTAACACAGAGCAGGTTAAGTCGATATTTGGAACTTAACCAGCCATAGGTTGCTGCATAAAGATAGCACTGTGTTTTATGCTTTACCCTGGCTAGTTAATAATGAATGCCGGCATTTAACCGTCCAAGTGCTGACTCCGCTCCCGGAACGCCAGCAAAATAGCCGGTTTTCACTAAGGGCCCTGTTTACTAAGCCACATTGTAGGCGCCCTAACATTTGCACACGCTAATCATGCTAGAGACACCCATAGGAATTTATTTATTTTGGGGGATTTATTAACTGCCTTTATGAAGAGATTCACCCAAGGGCAGTGTACAGCAGGTACAGTTTAACATAACGCAAGTGTGCCTTAGTAAACATGGCTCTTAGATGCTAACTGCTCATTTTCAGCGATGATAACCAGTTAGGTGCCACTGAAAATTAGCAGATAGCCCCAAGCAAGCAATTTAAGCAGTCAGCAGCCAGTTTATATTTAAATACTAAACAGTTTTCCACCAATTGTGGATATTAAGTAGAGAAGCTCCCCCCCCCCCCCCATTTACAGAATATTTGTTCATTAGATAACACATCCTGTAGTCATGTGACCTAAAGATGACAACCTCAGAGTCAGAGGTAGTGCAATATGCATGATGAGTCCAGAGTTCATACCAAAAAGTTCAAGATGTTTGGGTATACAAAGACCATGTAGACCAAGGTACCCATATTTATTTATTTATTTAATTTAATTGCATTTGTATCCCACATTTTCCCACCTATTTGCGGGCTCAGTGTGGCTTACAATACATTGTAAATAATGGAAATACAATTTGTTACAATTCAGTTATGGATTACATTGTGAGAAGTTAAGCGAAGACAGAGTCAAGGTATCGTTAGGGAATAGGACAAGGAAAAGAACAATGGGACAATAGAAAGAGACAAAGGGCAAGTAATAGGGTAATAGAACCTTGGCAAAAGAACATTTGGTATAACATTTTCTGTGAGTGAAAATGAAAACTCCTTCTGTGAGTGAAGGTTTAAGTGTGATAAAATTACGGGGGATGAGAGTTCAGAAAAGAATGTATTGGTGTATTTCTGGGACAGTGAGTGTGGACTTATATGAGTAGGACAGTGCCAACATCTATTTGAATTCAGTAGTTTAGCTGTCCAAAATATATGAGGATCCCATAAAGCATGATATATTAAAAGTAGTGATTGATCAGGTTAGTATACCTCTCCGAAATTTAATGAAAGAATAACAGCCCATTCAAAAAATAAAAATTTAGCAACAACAACATAAAAGATATAAAACACATCACAGTAATGAACTAGTAGTTCAGTACATGAGTATTAGAAGTTAATGTTATAAGAGGTCACTAAGGGAAAGTCCAAAAAGACACCCATCTTAAACTTAGTGTATAAAGGCAACATAGAGGCATATTTTCAAAGCACTTAGCCTCCCAAAGTTCCATAGAAACCTATGGAACTTAGCCTCCCAAAGTGCTTTGAAAATATGCCTCATAGGCATCTATGTGCCTTTATAAAATAGGGCCTTAGAACTAGTCTCACAAGTGTGCAATTGCCCATAAACAAATTTACACTTGCTCTGAAAAGTGTGTAAGTATATGCATGCACTCTATGGGCCAGATTCTATATATGGTGCCTGAAAACTCCACGCAGAATACATTTCCGCCTAAGCATATATATATAGAATACACTTAGTTGATATCACAGAGCTTAAAGCTATGCGTATCCATTTACATTAAGGGAAACGTGTCATGAATGCCGGCATGTGGATCATGGGCGTAGCCAGATCTCGGGGTGGGAGGGGGCCAGAGCCTGAGGTTGGTCTGCCACCCTGCTGCCACCCCCCACAAAATCGCCACCCTGCTGCTTCCCCCCCCCCCACTGCCCTACTGCTCCCCCAATTGCTGGAAGCTGCAGCAAATACCTTGGCTGGTGGTGGTCCCTAACCCCCACCAGCTGAAGCTTTCTCCAGCGCCGGTCTCCGGCGCCACAGCATTGCCTGCCTGCTCTCTCTTCCGCCTCACATCCTGCAAGCTCCTTTAATGAAACTGAGCATGCAGGATGTGAGGGGGAAGAAAGAGCAGGGCAGACAACTCAGTGGCGCCGGAGACTGGTGCTAGAGAAGGCTTCAGCTAGCGGGGGTTGGGGACCCCCGCCAGCAAAACCAGGGGCCCAGAGGAAATTTGGGGGGGGGGGGGTGATTAGCTTGTTAAACCAATTAAGTTATGCATGTTGTTATAGAATATGCTTGGATTTTAGTGCAGAACACGTCTGGGCAATATATATAGCACCTGGGAGTATGAGGGCAATGACATAAGAAACTGCCTCATTTTAGCTGGCAGGAAGATATATACATGGTGGTATTCTATTCATATATGCACACAAGTGGCAACTTGTGCATGTAAATGAGCTCATATAGAATACCACCTAGCAGATGTGATTTGATGGAATGGACTTTGCTGGTGGGCCTGCACATGGGTGATGTTTAAGCAGAGTCTTAGCAGAGCACACGGGATGCATGTAAGTTACAGTGTTCTTTCATTTACAAGAATACATGGTAGTATCTAAATACCTTAGTTAAATTAGACAGACTCTATTCAGCGAAACTTTCATTTATGACTCTATATAAAAACTGAAGAAACCAATTGATAAATGTATCTCGGCATTTAATTTGCCTGTTGCAGGGAAGGAGGAAAAGACCTCAAATGTCCTCGCTAGGAAGCAAGCATAAAAACTTAATGCCATCTCATCGGTCAAAAACCTCCTGTACTCCTCCTGCAACCAATGTAATATATTACATTTTAAACTTGTGGGGGGTTTTGTATTTTTTTGTGCTTCTCTTGCACTGCTATCATAAATATTTAAATTTTCTGTTCTAAATACCAGCACATAAGTACATAAGTATTGCCATACTGGGAAAGACCAAAGGTCCATCGAGCCCAGCATCCTGTTTCCAACAGTGGCCAATCCAGGTCACAAATATCCGGCAAGATCCCAAAAATGTACAAAACATTTTATACTGCTTATCCCAGAAATAGTGGATTTTCCCCAAGTCCATTTAATAACGGTCTATGGACTTTTCCTTTAGGAAGCCGTCCAAACCTTTTTTAAAACTCCACTAAGCTAACTGTCTTTACCACATTCTCTGGCAACGAATTCCAGAGTTTAATTACACGTTGAATGAAGAAACATTTTCTCCGATTCGTTTTAAATTTACTACATTGTAGCTTCATCGCATGCCCCCTAGTCCTTGGCTTCAATTTTTGCTTCGAGTTGAAATTACTGACATGCTTTGCTTTACTTATAAGACACATCAACATTTTTACTTTTACTTGAATTACAGCACTTAGCTTAAAACTCATGCTCCCAACGGGGCTCTCCATTTCACTCTTCCAGTGAGCTTCTTCAGGGGACTAAGTGCTAAAAATAATTTATGCGTCACTCTTCTAAGATGGCATTTCTTCGGCCGTATGACCACCACATCAATGGGTGGTAGTAAGTGCGCCCCTCCCCCCGTCCTCGAAATGGCTGCGCAGCAAGTGGTTCACTTACCACACGACCATTTCTTTTTCAGCGAAACCCCCCAGCCTTTTACCCACTGCGGTAAAAGGGGGGCCCTCAGCGTGCGTCAAAATCATGCACCGAGATTAGCTCAGGCCCCCTTTTACAGCAGCTTGGTAAAAGGACCCTTAAGTTAGCAAATAACATTGAGCACTCAGCTAATACTAATGTGTGCAAAAGTACATTCACTGGCATAACCTAATATTCTGTAATTTTAGTGTGCAAATGGTACTTACATTTATGCACTAAAGTTATGGAATGAGGTGACATATGTGCCTATGTGCTTTCTATAGCTGTTATTAAGTTAAGGGTTACCATATGGCTCCTGAAAAAGGAGGACGGATTGAGCCAACCGGGTTTTACTTCCATTGCTTTCAATGGAAGTAAAACCCGGCTGGCTCAATCCGTCCTCCTTTTTCTGGAGCCATATGGTACCCTAATTTATGTTTTCACATATTGTAGTGAGTCCCTTCGCTGTAAGGGTTGACAGAAGCTGATATGGAGTCTTTCCTGGCTTGAACAGGAGGCTGCTGCAAAGCAAGCCTCCAAGATACAAAACAAAATCCACAAACAAAAAGTAAAAAACTAACTGCAATCCTGATACTCAAAATCCTGTCTGGGATTTCAGTCTTGCTTCTGTCAAAAAGAGTAAAAAAACAGTTGTGCCATAGGGTAAAGCAGTGAAAGCACTATGCTGCTTGTATTCCTAACAGATATTCCAAGACAGAAAGGTTATCAATAGAAATCAAACAAAATAAAACATGGAAAAGAAAATAAGATGATACCTTTTTTATTGGACATAACTTAATATATTATGTCCAATAAAAAAGGTATCATCTTATTTTCTTTTCCATGTTTTATTTTGTTTGATTTCTATGGATAACCTTAAGAGTGGACTAACACGGCTACCACACTCCTCTACTCAAGACAGAAAGGCAAACTTCAGCCTTCCTTTCTTCCAGTAAAGTCTTTTAGCACCTCGCTTATTTAAATTATTTCTTCAGGATAACATGAAACATCCCATCAACTTTAGAGGTCCACTTCCACCACTACATCGCTTAGTGCAGAGAGCATTCTCCCTGGCACATACCAAACAGTAGCCCCAGCCTTGCAATGGCTTGTCAAGGTTCATTTCTCAGTTCCAACAGTTCAGTTCCTAGTTCAAACAGTCTAGCAATGGTTAACAGGTTTCCACACACTGCTTTGCTGACAGCCCCAGCATAGTTTCAGCAGGGGCTTGTTCCCTACCTCCCACTTTACTAGTAAACAGCCACTGAAACTCCCTGCAGCTGGTTTCCTTCACTCCTCTGGGGCTGGTGCTACCTCCATCTGCTTCTGCTGCTGCCTGCTCCTCTTAGGGGGTTTATGATCTCTGAAGTAGCTTGCTTGAGACAGTCCCTGCTCAGTCCACTCCATTCTGTGCCTCCACTTTTTGTTTCCTTCTTCACCTTAGTCCACAGAGACTCCTCCTCCTCCCAGCTGCAATCTGTATCCAAATTATATTGTTTAGTCAGCCAGGGGGCCTGGGCTAAGTCAGGATTCTGGTCTGCTCTTAGGGATTCTCCCTAATAGTGCATGGGAGCTGTTTGCCTAGGATCGCCCTCCTTTTCTGGCCGGGCTGGGTTTTCCTTCTCACCTGAAAACCTATGCTGTGGCCGGGGGTAATACATGCGGAAGCTTTCTTTACCTTGCCTGCCAGCTTTAGGTAAAGCCCTCAAGTTATTAGAATATTCAAACAGTTTTGGCCCTTTTGAATGTCAACATGTTGCATAAGAACGTAAAGAGTAGTCATACATACTGGGTCAGACCAATGGTCCATCTAGCCCAGTATCCTGTTTTCTAAATAGTGGCCAAGCCAGGTCACAAGTACCTGGTAGAAACCCAATTAGCAGCAACATTCCATGCTACCAATCCCAGGGCAAGCAGTTGCTTCCTCATGTCTGTCTCAATAGCAGACTATGGACTTTTCCTGCAGGAAGTTGTCCAAACCTTTTTTAAACCCAGATATGCTAACCGCTGTTACCACATCCTCTGGCAAAGATTAATAAAGATGGCCACCAAGTAACGGACCCAGACCCTTCGGCTCTCGCAACCGTCGACGCCAGTTGTTGATATCAGGTAGTGACCTGACCCGATTTCGGGCAAAATCGTAAAGGACAGCTTTGCTCAGCACAGCCCCGTGTTTGATTTAGTCTGCGACGCAACGGAGCAGTAGCAGGAGCGGCTAGTTGTCTCCCCTGGGCCCGAGTCCGGATCAACCGTCAGACCGTGCCGCTAGTCAGCCCCATACCGCAGCCGTTGAAAGCAAATTGCTGATATCAGGCAGTGACCTGGCCCGATTTTGGGCAAATTCGCAATGAACAGCTTTGCTCAGCAAAGATCCTACATAGCGATATTTACCTTTCTGGCTGGGGACTGTGAAACTCCGCTCCTGCATCTTCATCTTCATTTGCATGGCAGAGGCGGAGTTTTGGGTGGAATCGACAGCTCGTCTGTTGGGCACTCCTGCCCTGGCCACGATATCCTCTTACGAGCCTGGGAAGTATTTCAAGCATCCCAGCTGTGCGGGCGCCTCATAGAGGATTCTTCTGCTGCACTCTGCCGCCTACAGACAGGCTCCTCCACCGGTAGCTGTTCTGACCTGCTGTATTCTTCGCTGCAACTTCAGAAAGTCCACTCAGTCTGCCTGTGCTGCTGTACAGACGACCCTTAGTGACAGCAATGTCCACTTCTCTGCACAATCATTCTGCTTAACTGGGTTTTTTTTTATTGTATCTCTGTGTTTAGCAGCTTCCCAGCACAGTGGACATCTGCACTGTACCAGGATTACTAGCCACGCTTGCTCCTTATACCTACCTTATATCTTCTATTCTTTTGTCCATTACCTACAGCCCTCTCTTTTCACACTCATTATGTACTTACCCAATTTTTACTTAGTGTCTTGTTTTCTTTCTCTCATCTACTTCATACCTTTAGCCTCATCTGCAGGTTCCTCTCCTATCCCCATTAAACATAATTGTAAAAGGCTGCCTCGTCATCCCTCTTCTTGTTTCAACAACTACAATGCTTTCAACCCACCTACTTCACGTCAATATCAGGGGCGTCAGCTTAGAACTATTCCACTGTATCGCAGCCTTGGTGCCTCCTATCAAAATATCCATGTGGGCTACGCTAATGCAAGATCAGTTGTAAATAAAACTGAGCTTATCACAGACTGGGTCACATCCGACAACCTTGACCTCCTTTTCCTTACAGAGACTTGGATTCATGATCAAACAGATCCGATTTTACTGGACATATGTCCCCCAGGATATAAAATTTCCCACTGGGCATGGAAAGGAAAGCAAGGTGGAGGAATTGCTCTCATCTACCGTGCCGATTTCATTGTAGAGGAAATCGCTAAGTCCAATTCACCAAATCTGGAAATCGCTTCTTTCCGGATCCTTGATAAAGCATTATATGGTCATCTTACCTGCATCCTGCTCTACAGACCACCAGGCAATTGGAAGGAAGTTCAGCAAACCTTCACAGATTTCATTTCCTGTACATGCCTGTCCAGTCCTAATGTCCTCATTTTAGGGGTCATCAATCTGCACCTAGACAACTACTTGTCCCACGATACCCGTGACTGCTTAGACTTCCTCCACTCCTGGGACTTTACGTCAGTGGCGTAGGAAGGGGGGGCGGTGGGGCGGTCCGCCCCGGGTGCACGCTGCTGGGGGGGTGTCGGCTCCGCTGGTTCCCTGCTTCCTCTGCCCCAGAACAGGTTACTTCCTGTTCCAGGGCAGAGAGAGCAGGGAACCAGCGGAGCCAACACAGCTCCCAGCGACGTGCACTCGGGGGCGGATTGGCCCTCTCGCCCGCCCCTCGCTTCCTAATTCAAGTAAGAATGCGCTCCGAGGGGGGAGGGTGCATGCCAAGGGGGGGCGCCGTGCTGCACCCGGGGGGGGAGGTGTGCAGCGGCGACCCGCCCCGGGTGTCAGCCGCCCTCACTACGGCACTGCTTTACGTGTTGGTCTCAGCAAGCTACCCACGCAAAGGGACATGCGCTAGACCTACTCTTGCATAAGTCGGCCGATCCCCTCAATATGCAACTGACTGGCGTTAATTGGACAGCGGTTCCTTGGTCTGATCATTTTAAGTTGAACTGCTCCCTTTCTTGGCTGGTGAAAGGCACAGTGCAGACCCGGGCTCTGCAGATCTATCAAACAAGGGGTAAGATAGACCCAAAAGAATTTTGAACATTAATCTATGATACAGATTGGTCTGTGCACGCAGATTCGAAAGACTTCTTTTTGCACTGGGATGAAAAATGCAAGGGTGTGTTAGATGCAGTGGCACCAATTCAAACACGCACATCTAGGTGGCAAAAGGTGCCACCGTGGTTTTCTGAGGACCTCAAAGAGCTCAAAGTTGTTTCTAGGCAGCGTGAAAGAGCATGGAGAAAGCGGAAGGATAACCATAACCTCATTGCCTGGAAAAACTCTCAGCGAGCATACAAATATGCAATCAGAAAATCTAAAACATTATACTATAAAACGAAAGTAGAGCCTGATTACAAGGACATCAGAAAACTTTACTTCTGTGTCAACAAATTACTAGACTCCACAGCGCTCACCTCCTCATCAACTGTCATCCCACCCACTGATCAGCTTGCCACATTCTTTAAAGATAAAATACTTAGCCTCCGGAGATCACTACCACAGCACTGTTCCGGAATACACCAGTTCTTCAATGACCTAGCTCTGGATCCAGAAGGGTGCCCAGTAGATAGAACATTTTTGCGCTTTTCTGCACTTACTGTTGATTCCGTTACGCAAGAGATCCGCAGATTTAGCAGTAAGTTTTGCTACTTGGACGCCTGCCCAAACTATTTACTTAAAAGTGCACCTACTTGCTTCGTTGCTGATCTAACACAGCATCTGAACTTCATGCTAGGCAACGGATTCTTCCCTGTCACCCGTGGGAACATACTACTCACCCCAATTCCAAAAGATGCCAAAAAAGATAGTACTGATTTAACTAACTATCGCCCCATTGCATCAATACCGTTATTTGTAAAGCTAATGGAGAGCATGGTGAACAAACAGCTCACTAAGTATCTGGACAGGTTCTCCATATTCAATGAATCGCAGTCTGGATTTCGTACCCTTCACAGCACTGAAACTGTGCTTGTCACACTTCTATCAAGCTTCAAGCAAGAAATAGCATTAGGGAGAAGCATTCTTTTACTGCAATTTGACTTGTTAAGTGCTTTTGACATGGTGGACCACGCCATCCTGTTAAGACTTCTTGACTACTTTAGTGTTGGTGGGCATGTCCTAGCCTGGCTATCCAGTTTCTTAACCACCAGGATCTACCAAGTGAAGTCCAGCTCCCGGTTATCCTCTCCATGGCACCAGGTCTGTGGAGTGCCCCAAGGATCGCCGCTCTCCCCTACTCTTTTCAACGTAATGCTGATTCCCCTGGCTGCAGCCCTTTCAAAGCTTGGTCTTCACCCATTTATCTATGCAGACGATGTCACTATTTACATCCCTTTTCGGACAAGCTTCACCGATAATGACTAATGAAATCAGCCTTGGAATAAACACCACGCTCACCTGGGCCAACTCCTTCAAATTAAAGCTTAACACCGAAAAAACTCATTGCCTTATTCTTACCTCTCCCTTTAATAAATTCAGACCCGCTACCTTAAACGCACCAGGCTTTACTTTGCCCATCTCTGAGAGCCTACGTATACTAGGTGTTATTGTGGACCGGAACTTAATGCTGCTGGATCATACCATCTCAACCGCCAAGAAGGCATTCTCCTCTCTCTGGAAGCTAAAACGATTGAAGCCTTATTTCCCAAGAGGAGTATTTTGCAATTTAGTCAGATCGTTAGTCTTAAGCTGGCTTGATTACTGCAATGGCATTTACGCAGGGTGCACAGGCATGCTCCTAAAAAAGCTACAAACCGTCCAAAACGCAGCAGCTCGACTTATCTATGGAGCGTCAAAGTTCACCTGTTCCAGGCCACTTCGTGAGAAGCTACACTGGCTTCCCATACAGGAGCGTATAACTTTTAAAATCTGTACCCTAGTCCATAAGATTCTCTATGGAGCAGCCCCAGTGTATATGGATGCCCTTGTCAACCTACCTCCAAGAAATTCACTCAGATCTGCCCGTTCTTATTTAAACCTCCATTACCCTGTGTGCTCTAGACTCAAGTATAAAACCGCATATTTCCACTTTTTCCTATGTCAGTACTCACTTGTGGAATGCACTACCTAAATCAGTGAAAATGGTTCAAGATCATCTGACTTTCAGGAAGTCACTCAAGACCTGCTTATTTGGGCAAGCGTACCCTAAAGATCCTGTCCTACCTCACTGACCCCAGGACACTGACCCCTCTAATGCTCTTATGGACTAACCCATTTTTATCTTTACCTCTCCACCCCGCTTATCCCTTTCCATTTATTGTACTCACCTATTTGTTATTTAAATGTTGTAAGCCACATTGAGCCTGCCAGCGGTGGGAAATTGTGGGGTATAAGTGCTGTAAAATAAATAAATAAAGAGTTCCAGAGCTTAACTGTTTGTTGAGTGAAAACATACTTCCTCCTATTTCTTTTAAAAGTATTTCCATGTAACTTCCTTGAGTGTCCCTACAAAGTTATTCAGGTTTTCAGAAGAATTAACAATATATTTAAATATTCATGTTGAATTTTTTTTTCAATTTTCCTTTATTAAAAAGTACTTAATTCTTCCCTATGCCCTGACATGGACTTTTCCAAATATACTATTACAACAATAAGCATAATCTTGCCCACTTTTTCACAGATTCAGGAGTTTGCTGAGATATTGAAGTCCAATTGATACATTTCTCTGCTAGCATAAATTTTCTGAAAACTATCCACCATAAATCAATTAAAAGTCTGCACGTTTTCTCACAGTGCACAAACTTTTAGCCACTTTGAGAAGAGGTATGCCTGGGGATGTTTCAGTGCACATATAGATTGCATTTTAAAATATGTTCTTGTTGTCCTTTTTTTCAGCCATAATTCTTCCCTTGCAAAAAGCAGCTTCAAATGTCCATGCATACTTTGTAGCTGTGTAAATTCAAAGTGAAATTGCATGCATAATTTCCTTTTGAAAACAGGTGCAAAAATCATAAGAAAAAATAAGTGAAGATTTTAAACCCATTCGGGTAGTTTGAAAATTGTCTTCATAATACCATTTCTAGTCAACGATCAAGCAAATCAATTTATTTGCCTACTTACAAATAATGCTGAAACCATGAATTGCCTGTAAAGACTCAAAGGAAATGACTTGTGATCATCTAGAATATTGCCAGTGAAAAATATATCCCCTGCCTTTCATTTTCCAAAGCCAAATCTCTCCAAACCTGACAGGAATTCCATATTACCACTTATAGGTAGTAATAGAGATAAGAAAGGATCCCAGATCTGTTTTTTTATTCAACCTCTTCCAAGCCCACCTCATATATTTCCAGAATACATGTCTCTTCACCTCACTGGTGAGTTTCTGTGTTGGAGCATACAGTAGATACATCCCAATTATTTGATTTAGGCTTCACATTCTAAACTTGTAGGTGTAAAAGTACTTGCATTTCTTACCCAATCTCATATGTGCCTCATACTACATGATACGTCGTATCTGTGAATGTCCAAAAGACCCCAGACCCCTTTACCCTTTAGTAATATGAGAATAGACAAAGCATTCTGGCTGTCTTTCCCCCACACGAAAACCTACTTGAGACCCTGAGTAGCTTTTTAAAATGAATGCTAATGGGATACAAATGTAGGATTTGTAACAGATAACCATCTTGGGACAATAATCTAATATAATAATTCGTACCGCCAATGTTTTGAAGCTGACTCTGTGGCAGTGAAGCCCTGTAGTGTTCATAGGCTTCGTAATCGCTCCGCCCTCCCGCCCTCGGAGCCCTCCTTATCTGAAGAAAGAGCTGCCTGACTCAGTTCCTCACGCCGCGCCTCTGAAGAGCCGCCTGACTCAGTTCCTCGTGCCGTGTCCCGCCCTCCCGATTGCTCCGCCCTTGGAGCCCTCCTGATCTGAGGGCGGGACCAGAGCTCAGATCAGACCACAGCAGGGGAGGCTTAGCCTGTCCAAGCCTCTTATACCGGGCGCCTATGCTTAGGCGTTTTATTGAAAATGCTCCTTCACATGTTTAGCTGAATGAGATATGTACAATTCATCTTAGTAATAAGGTATGTGGCAAGCAGGTCCAGATGTGGAATGAAAAGATAGTCAGTCACCACAGATATTAAGAGGGTAATTCTGGACTGGGGGAGTGATCTAGTGGCAAGAGCACCAGTCTTGACGTCCAGAAGTGCCTGGTTCAAATCTCACTGCTGCTCCTTGTGATCTTGGTCATGTCACTTAATCCTCCATAAATTGTGAGCCTAACAGGGAACTATCCAGTGTACCTAAGTGTAACTCACCTTGAACTGCTACTGAAAGAGGTGTGAGCAAAATCTAAATAAATAAATTCTATAAATAGTTTCTGTCATAGGGGACTGTCATATAAGCATGAATGTATATTTGTGATGTGCTTTGGTTCAAAAAACAAATTTTTTCTTCTTTGGCATCTCTAGAATATAGGTCCAAATTCAGATATCAGCAACTGATTAGGGTGCCAGATTTTCAAGGCCCCAAATACCCAGGCCAAAGAGAAGCCCGCATGCGTGTCTCAGGTATAAACTAAGGACCTGTATATAATATGTAAACCAGTTTGCTTGTAATCACAGAAAAGCAGTATTTCAAGTCTCCTCCCATCTCCTTTTCTCTGATTTTTAAATTGTGAACTGCTTTGACTTGCTCCACAAAAAAAGTCTGTATAGAAAATATGGATTTAAACATTAAAACATTACACTGCCCCATAGGCGTAGTTTGACTGTTTCATTTGGGGGGACAAAGGTTGGGGCGGAGCATATTAGCATATTCATTTGCATATATACATATGCAAATGAATATGCTAATATGGAGGAAGGAAGGAAGGAAGGAAGGAAGGGAAAAAGAGCTGGCTTTTTTGGGGAATAACCATAATGAATGTGTATGAGATATCAAGCCAGCTCTTTCACCTTTCCTTCCTTCTTTCCTCCTTACCCAGCACTCCCTCTTCCTCTCCAGTAGTATTTCCCCACCCCCTTTCCCATACCATGCCAGTATTGACCTTAGAAATACATATGCTCTATATGTAGATCCTTCAAGAGGTAGTGTGTCATGATTTAGGCTCTACACCCTTTCTGATGTTTTGGTGCCACCTCAGTAAGGCCAACACACAATCTCTCCACTGCAAAACGCTATACACAAACTTGTGCAAAAACTCACTCATATCCTTACTAAACCATAACAGCACTAATTCCAAGGACAGGATGAGCTACAACCTTATGCGTGAAAAGGCAGAACTGTAATTACACCAGGCTATAAAACACCAATACACTACCTCGTGAAAAAAAGCAAAACAAAAAGGGCTGCAAATACTACACGCTAGCAGAATACTGCACCTTAATCACACATGAAAAACACATGACACAACAGACATGACACAAGGAACTAGAAATAAAAAAGTATGAAGGCAAAATACTGAACTGGGAAGTTAACTCAAGAAGTCAGACTCAGCATGCAGCAATACCAGAAAAAAATGAAATTTACAGGCAAAATATCACAGATGCACATTTCAAAAAGCTGACATATTTCAATTAATAAATTCTGAATAAAATACTTTTTTCTACCTTTGTTGTCTGATCATTTAGTTTTTCTATTCGCTTTGGTCCCAGTGTCTTCTGTTTTATGCAATGTCTTCTTTCCAGTAGGCTTCCCTCTGCTCCCCACCCCTCTCAGTCCCATCCATCTCTTGCTCCAAGCTCCCCACCCCCAGTCCCATCTATCTTCTCTCTGCTCCCCACCCTTCCCAGTCCCATCCATCTCCTGCTCCTTCCCTCTGCTCCCCACCCCTCCAAGTCCCATCCATCTCCTGCTCCTTCCCTCTGCTCACCTTCTCTCCCAGTCCCATCCATCTCCTGCTCCTTCCCTCTGCTCCCCACCCCTCCCAGTCCATCCATCTCCTGCTCCTACCCTCTGCTCCCCACCCCTCCAAGTCCCATCCATCTCCTGCTCCTTCCCTCTGCTTCCCACCCCTCCCAATCCCATCCGTCTCTTGCTCCTTCCCTCTGCTCCCCACCCCTCCCAATCCCATCCATCTCCTGCTCCTTCCCTCTGCTTCCCACCCCTCCCAATCCCATCCATCTCTCGCTCCTTCCCTTTGCTCCCCACCCCTCCCAGTCCCATCCATCTTCCCTCTGCTCCCCACCCATCCCAGTTCCATCCATCTTCCCTCTGCTGCCCCCCCCCCCCGCGAGGTCCAGGATCGTGACTCCGTTTACCCCCTATCTTCCTCCCTCCCTCCGGCGCAGGCAACAGTCTTTTTCAGCTTTTCTGTGTTCCTGGCAGCGGTAGCGACGTACCCGCTGCCTTCGGTCTGCCCTGGAAGCCTTCTCTTCAAGTTCCTGTTCCCACCTATGCGGGAACAGGAACTTGAAGAGAAGGCTTCGGGGCAGAGCCGAAGGCAGCGTGTATGTCGCTACCACTGCCAGGAACGCTGAAAAAGACTGCTGCCTGCACCGGAGGGAGGGAGGAAGAGAGGGGGTAGACAGACACGCTGGTCTCCGTCTGCTTCGCTTCCCTGCCCTCTCTGTCTGCATCCCGCCCGAAAGGAAATGACATCAGAGGAAGGCGGGACGCCTGCTTGGTTTTTTTTTTCACTACTGGCGCCGTCATGTCGTCGTCGTTTGGGGGGGCATTGCTCCCCCTCGCCCCCCCAGTCTACGCCCATGCACTGCCCCTCTTGTAAGCTTCCTATTCTTTCACCCCTTGCCTTAGACACATACATGTTGTCCTTTTTTTTCTGATAAAAATGGAGCCTGTTAAAAACTGGGTGTATGTGTATCAGTTTGTATACATTTACAAGGAGCTTCCACTTTATAAAGAACATAAGCGACACTAGGCACAATCCGCCGGATTCCAGATATTGTGCCTAGTGTTCTGTGCCAAAATTGAAGTGTATTCTATAACAATGCGTGTAACTTAATTGGCTTAACAAGCCAGTGTTTTTAATAGCACTTTACAAGCAATAATGAGCACTAATTGGCAACAATTAGAATTTACACGCACGACTTGCAAAGCGTTTTCTGTAATGTACAGCGCCTACATTCATAATGCGCGGAGCCAAATGGTTATAGGTAGGAAAATGGACAATTTTTTGGGCATTCCAAAATTTACATTCACTGTTGTAGAATATGCCCCTCTGTGCCTAAATCTACGCACTGGTATTTATGTCATGTTTTCCTTTGTGTAAATGGATGAGCGTAGTTCTAGGCACTGGGATATCAATTAAGCGTATTCTATATACCACGCCTAAATCTAGACACCACTTATATAATACACTTAGGTGGAAACACGCTTGGGGGAGGGGAGGGAGCATGTCAGGGGAGAGAGTGGGCATTCCTGCACTGAACAGTGCATTCGCATTAGCACGTGTTAACTGCTTGTTGCAGGACTACCATGTGAGTCCATATTATCTACAAAATGGGTGGCAGTAAATGTTTATGTTTTTATAGCTGTGTGCAAATGACATTAGTGCATAGCCATTAATACAAAAATACAAAAAAGGACATTTTTTTCAGCTGCAATTAAAATGGCCAAAGTACGTAAGAAAAACTCACATAAGAGCATGCTAAAGCCAATTTTTGCTACAGCTTAGTAAAAGGACCCTATAGTTCTCAATTGTTACTATTACTATTCTGATAAACCACAATTACCTGTCAGGTTCTATGAGGGTTGCAAACAAGAAGACTTGGACAATCCTGAGGAATTACGAATTAAAATAAAATAACAGAGTAGGAAAATTTTGGAATTAGTTATCACAGTTCCTAAATTGACTCATTCACTAAAAGATATTGAGGGGCATAATAGAATGGGCCACCCAAGTTTTCCTGAGGACGTCCTCGCAGGACGTCCCCACAGGACGTCCCCGCAAAGGGGCGGAGAAACCCATATTATTGAAACAAGATGGGCATCCATCTTTCATTTCGATAATATGATCAGGGATGCCCAAATCTCAACATTTAGGTTGACCTTAGAGATGGTCATCCTTAGAAATGGTCGTCCCTGGTTTTCAGACATAATGGAAACCGAGGATGCCCATCTCAGAAACGACCAAATCCAAGCCCTTTGGTCGTGGAAGGAGCCAGCATTCATAGTGCACTGGTCCTCCTCACATGCCAGGACACCAACCAGGCACCCTAGGGGGCACTGCAGTCGACTTCAGAAAAAGCTCCCAGGTGCATAGCTCCCTTACCCTGTGTGCTGAGCTCCCCAAACCCACTACCCACAACTGTACACCACTACCATAGCCCTTAGAGATGAAGGGGGCACCTACATGTGGGTACAGTGGGTTTGTGGTGGGTTTTGGAGGGCTCAGATTTACCACCACAAGTGTAACAGACAGGGGGGGGATGGGCCTGGGTCCGCCTGCCTGAAGTGCACTGCAGTATCCACTAAAACTGCTCCATGGACCTGCATACTGCTGTCATGGAGCTGGGTATGATATTTGAGGCTGGCATAGAGGCTGGAAAAATATTTTAAAATTTTTTTTAGGGTGGGAGGGGGTTAGTGACCATTGGGGGAGTAAAGGGAGGTCATCCCCGATTCCCTCCGGTGGTCATCTGGTCATTTAGGGCACATTTTTGTGGCTTGATCGTAAAAAAAAAGGCCAAGTAAAGTCGTCCAAGTGTTCATCAGGGACACCCTTTTTTTCCATTATCGGCCGAGGACGCCCATGTGTTAAGCACGCCCCAGTCCCCCCTTCGCTATGCTTCCGACACGCCCCCCATGAACTTTGGTCGTCCCCACGACAGAAAGCAGTTGAGGATGCCCAAAATTGTTTTTTGATTATACCGATTTGGGTGACCCTGTGAGAAGGATGCCCATCTTCTGATTTGTGTCGAAAGATGGGCGTCCTTCTCTTTCGAAAATAAGCCTGATTGTAATCTCCAGTGCTCACATTAGTTTTTCTATGCACTCTAACATCTGAAGCCCAATCAAATATCAATGCTGGGTTTTCAAGGATAAATGTATAAAACATTATGATTGTTTTTTCTTCACCCAAGTTATTTTACTGTCCTTTCCAAGAAAAAAAAAAAAAGCTATGTTGTAAAACATGTTTGCTTTCATTTAGAAATCCATTTGCATTTCACTTGTGCCTCAGAAGAGAAACAACCCAAACTGATTATAATTTACAAACACAGTGTGTAATGAAAAATTAATTGCATCAATCTTTTCTCTGTAGTGGTCCCAACAACTCATTTTCAACTGGTCATTTTCCCACCTGCTCACCAGGGTCCAATCAGCTGAGGCAAGCACATCCCTGACAGTAACAGAATACCAATGAAACCAAGGTCACCTGCATACCAAGTGCTTGGGGCTCAGCATCTGGAAAGAGATGTAAACAGTTTGGACAGGCAATAGTCATTACCTGCCAGAGGCCAAAGTAAAGGCTTTGGATGTGGATCTTATCAAATTACAGGAAAGGGGGGGAAAGAAGAAGAAGGAGAAATTCAAAATCAGCACAACAAGGAAAGGTTGTGCTGGCTTCCCTTTGGAGGCTCTCCTTGACGTGATAATGACAGCGGTCGTAAATCAAGATTTGCATGCTAACTGTGATGAGGGTGATTTGATATGCTAGCTGGAACGAGGGCAGAATGCATATTTTTCAAGATGTTTTTTAAGGTTCTGATCTTGACAAGGTGTGTAGAAGAAAATAGAAAATCTAATTCTCATTTTGGAGTGTGGAATATACAGCACAATCATAAACTCCCCTTCCTTAACTGTATTGTTATTTAGTAAAGCAGTAAGGGGGCCTATTACTAAGCCATGGTAAAAAGTGGCCTGCTGTAGTGTGGGTGTGCGCTGGGCCATTTTTTTACCACGGCTGGAAAAAGGGCTTTTTTAAAATAGGCCAGGAAATGTCTGCCTCTTTATGGCCTGAGCCCTTACCACCACTCATTAACCTAGCCTGGATTGGCCGCTGTCATGGACAGGATGCTGGGCTCATTGGACCCTTGGTCTTTTCCCAGTGTGGCATTACTTATGTACTTTTGTACTATGTAGCAGTAAGGGCTCATGCACTACCCATGTGGTAACCATGCAGTGTGTGCCAACTGCTGATTGCTGCCAGGAATGTCCCTGCAGTAGAAAATTATTTTCTACCGCGAGATTTGGCATGCGCCAAACTTAGACTTACCACCAGACACATGCACTAGCCCGGTGGTAGTGCTATTTGGCACATGCTACCAACATGTTAGCCCTCCTGTGGCTTAGTAAAAGGGCCCCCTCAGCTGTGTCTTGTACACATACAACCCACCTTTTCTTTCTCCTCCCCAAAACTGAAAGTGTGGTTAGGGTGGTGGACTTTGGTCCTGGGGAACTGAGGAACTGAGTTCAATTCCCACTTCAGGCACAGGCAGCTCCTTGTGACTCTGGGCAAGTCACTTAATCCTCCATTGCCCCATGTAAGCCGCATTGAGCCTGCCATGAGTGGGAAAGCGCGGGTACAAATGTAACAAAAATAAAAAATTTCAGAAATATTATTTAGATTTGACCAAATTCAGAATGAAAGGCTGCATTAGATTTTCTTCTTTTGCTGTGGATCTTGGACAAATTCACAGTATATTTGCAAGATATCCCAGCAGAAGTTTATGGATGCACCATGCACTTTATAGTCCTTTTATTTTCAGAAGTGGAGGAGAAATTTAGGGGCCCTTTTACTAAGCGTCAGTAAGCCGAATGTAGGCTTACCACTTGCGATTCTGGAACTACCGCCAGGCTACCGCAGGAGCCCAGCGATAGTTCCCACCCCCTGCACAAGCCATTTCTGGTGCAGCACTGGTGCCTACCTGGTGGTAATTGGGAGCTCTTACTGCCACCTCAATGGATGGTGGTAAGTGCTCCTCCCTGATATGACCGCACAGAAAGTGGTTCACTTACCGCACAGTCATTTCTTGTCCTCAGAAAAAGACAACCTTTTACCCACTCGGGTAACAGGGGGCCTCAGGGCACATCAAAGACATGCGCTGATGCTAGCACAGGCCCCCTTTTACCACAGCTTAGTAAAAGGACCCCTTGGTAATTTGAGCATCAGACTGAATACCACAGAAGCCAGGATTCAATTTCTGCTTCTTCCACTAATGCTCTTTGTGACCTTGAAAAAGTTACTTCACCCTTTATTGCCTCAGGTATAAAACCAAGGGTCTCATTTACTAATAGGTGTTAAAGTCCATTAAGCGTTTATGTGATGTGAAGCTCCATTTTAGATAGAAAATGGAAATAGGAATTGAAACGTCCAAGTGGAACATCTCAGTTTTCGTTCCCAGTTTAGAAAAGGATCTAGCATAGAGTTACATCCATTTTATAAGGGTCAGTGTTTAAAACAGAGCCAACACAGCAGTGGCGTACCAAGGGGGGGGGGGGCGATGGGGGCGGTCTGCCCTGGGTGCACGCTGCTGGGGGGGGGGGGGGGGTGGCGCGCGCCGGTCAGCGTCGTTCATTTCCATGCTCCCTCTGCCCCGGAACAGGAAGTAACCTGTTCCGGGGCAGAGGGAGCATGGAAACGAACGACACTGACCGGCGCACGGCACCCCCCCAGCGGCGTGCACCCGGGGGGAGGGGGTTCTTTCGCCAGGGTGGGGGGGTGTCCTTTCGCCGGGGGGGGGGGGGTCGCGCTACACAGGGGGGGGAGCGCTGCACCCGGGGGGGGGGGGGCAGGGCGCATCGGCAATCCGCCCCAGGTGTCAGCACCCCTAGGAATGCCACTGCAACACAGAAATATACACATCTGAGTGTCAGCACTTAAAGGAATACGTCAGTATTTCAGCATGGAAAGCAACGGTGAAAAACAGGATGTGGAGTGAAAAACAGCCACGGAATTCAAATACATTCAAACCAGGATTTATTATAAAGTGTCAAAATCAATTCAGTATATAGATGACCCGACACAACTACGTTTCAGCGTATGCCGCCTGGGGCAGGAGTCTATAAACATATGACATTGATAAGCACAATGCTAAAATGAATATAAATGATAATTTATGAATATAAAATTATAATAACCAAATGACTTTTATGCATGAAACAGACATACACAAAATAATATACACATGAAAAACACACTTAGACCTTCTATACTTTAAAAACAATATATGTAGATAAGCTTTCCTTGGGAAAAAAAAAGTAATCCAAAACCATATAATTCAATCAACCAAAGGAACGTATTACTCATATAACCTGTTGTCTCCCAAATGCTCATCTATAATCAGGGCTGAGTAATAAAACTCTTTCAGCTGTGGATAAAAAAATAATAAAGATATCATCTACAACATCATTATCCTAACAACCAAAAAGTAAAATTATATGAAAAATTGAAACATACATAGGGCCTTTTTACTAAGGCTTGGTAGGCCTAATGCCTGATTAACACAGGAGTAGCATGGGAGCCTTTAAAACCACCTAAATAGGTGGTGGTAAGGACTTCTGGCAGTAATGGCCGTGCATTAATGGGAAAATTAGTGCATGGCCATTAAAAAGAAAAAAGCCGACCATGGCCATTTTTCAGCCGCACTAGAAAGTGGCTGGATCATGCAGCAAACCCATGTGCTAATTGCAGCGCTGGCCACTTTGTAGTTCCTTAGTAAAGGGCACCATAATCTAATATTGTTTTGTACATTTTATTAAAACCAAGAAATATAAAAATTATGCTAAATATAACATAACATAACATACTTGTTAACTGCTACTACCATAAAGCTCTAAGCAGTTCACAATCAAAGATATCAGGACATACTGCTGGGAATTACAGAAAATACATGGGTCCTTTTACCAAGCTGTGGGAAAAAAATGCCCTGCGCTAGCAGCGGGGTCCATTTTTCCCACGTGCCAGGGCCCTTTTTACCACAAAAGGTACAAAGACTCCAGGCACACATGGCCATGCGGTAAGAGAACTCTCACCTCCCATCCACCGTAGCCCTGCAGCACATTCTTGCTCTCTCCCTCCTGTTGCACCTCTGCTGGGCTTGCTCTAATAAGCTACCATGGGAGTTATGCGGGACCTGACACTCTGCAGTTCCACTAGTGCTTTCTGTACCAAGCCCGCCTCCTCTGATATAAACTTCTGAGACTGGTGTAGAAGCACTAGTAGCATTGCAGAGAGCTGGGTCCCATGTGTGACCCTCTGGCAGTTTGCTTGTAAACATACTAGAATCTGTGGTCCAACTTGTAGTAAAAAAGTAATTGTAAAAGCTGTACTTTATTTAACCACAGTCGACCACATGAATTTCCGGAAAGCAGTAAAAACAGAACTGTTCAGAAGGGCATACCCCACCGACCCAACATAAAAAACCAGGACATCTGCGACACTACTTAACCAAAGATCGTAATGGACATATCCTAACTCTTCCTTTCCCTCTCTAAGTTCTCCCCAATTGTCCTTACCATACATGTATCTCACTCTACCATAATATCACCTTGATATTAATCGCAACTTGTATTTATTCATACCAAAATCGGTTAACGCCAATTACGGTACCATGTAAGCCACATTGAGCCTGCAAAAAGGTGGGAAAATGTGGGATACAAATGCAACAAATAAATAATTAATAAAATTACTTTTACTTGACTATTCTGTAAAGTGATGTGTGTAAATTCTAATATGCAGATCTCAAAATGGTGCGTGGCCATGGGGGGGGGGGGGGGGGGGGGGAGGGCATGGGTGGGTCATAGACATTCCTAAAAATTACTCCCACTGTTATAGAATATTCCCAATCTGTGCCTAAGTTAGGCACGGGAACTTACACCAGGTTTTAGTTGGTGTCAATGGTTGTGCCTAAATTATAGTTTTGGGTATAGGTGCTAAGTGTCTTCTATAAATCGTGTCTAACTTTAAGTGAGGTTTATAGAACAGCACTAAGTGCATTTTTTTGGGTGCTGATTTTTTTAGACACCATATATTGAATCTGGTCCCATGTAAGTTATGTGTATACCATTACAAAATATCACTTAATACCCTGCTTGTACTTTTGCCAGAAAGGATAAATTTGTGTGCCTAGGTTATAGTATTGCCCTCATAAGTGCTTCATTCAAATCAATGTATGTTAACCCGTTAACACAAACATATACTAATCGACACAAACATATACTAATCAATGAGGCCCTTACATTGTCAGACTTCTTGAGCAGTACTTAAAATGTGAATTGCAACTTGCCTTGAGGGGACATTTGGAAGAAGGATAATTAAACCCTATTGAATTTCTAGGAGGTTTGACAAATTAGCACATAAACTTCTTTAAAATGTTTATACATCCTGTTCAAAGGACCAGTTTTTTGAATACTTTTAAGGTTTTCATGGGACAAGCCTGGTTTATGCATACTTATTCAAGGGCATAGATATTCAAGGGCATATCTGGCCACCAGCATTTAATATCTTTGGGCTAATTTCTCAGGCCACTGGATCTTATGTGGGTCCCAGGCAAAATTCAGCTGGGACCCATATAAGATACTTATCCTGCATAAGTATATTTGTCCCCTTTCAGTGCCTGCACCCCCTACTGGTTTTCCCCCCTTCCACTTCCCAGAAAAGCAAGCCTCCCCATAGTCATGGGCTTACCTGCCCATTTCCCTGGTGGTTCAGTGGGGAAATGGGCAGGAGCCATGCCCACTTACTACCTATTGCGGCTGTCTCACTAAAATGGCTTCCAAGACCAGATACAAAATCGGGAAAGGTGAAACATTGAACTGCCCAGCAACCCAGCCCTTGTCCAGTTCAACTGCCAGTTTCACTATAACAACCTCTTCCAACTGCCATATCAATGGGGAATTTGACACCAAGTTGTTGTGGATAGTTCCACAAAATGGAACTGTAAAACCTTACTGAAAACCTGTCTCTATGAAATTACTTCTCTCCTTTGATACCTTGTGAGACATGGTTTCATCGCCTCCACATTCACTGGCACGGGCACTCACTTCAGAAAGTGCTAACCCTTGCTGGGTCACCCATTGAAGGGGTGCCATGCTTAGTATACTACATCAAAATTCAACAATTAAAAAAAAAAAGACAACACAACATTTTATGGTTATCAACAGCTCATTGACTATTCTACTTACTATTCAGCACTTACCTTAATAGAGAGCTTTTAGGAAGAGATCCAAGATGGTGCCAGTCCAGTAGGCATTTGAAGATGCAGTTTGAATAGAAGACTGAAATCTTCATATTTTAATTCACTATTTTGTACTTATTAACAAATGTAAAGGTGAGTGTAGTATGTTTATTTATTTATTTTAAACATTTATAGCCTGCTGTATCCACAGTACTGGGGGAAGGAGTGGGGAGAAAATTTTATATACATGATATAAAAACATACAGCATAAATTAATACAATATATCAGACATAACACATTTCTGATACATTCATTAACAGCACTATAGATCAAGATCAATCTTCTGTGAGTGCTTGTCATGGCATTTTGAAACCATGCTTTTAACTTTTTCCTAAAATCAATGACATTCTCAATTCCTGGGTCAATGAATTCCATTCATTGAGTCCTGCCACTCAAAAAGCTCAGGCCTCCGTCTCAGCTAGGTGGCATTGCCAAATAGAAGAAATATGCAATTGACAAGGGCCTTGAGGTTGTACAATATATGTCAGTCTCTGAATATGCAAAACCATATAGTTTGAGGGGTATCACCATTCAGTGCTTGATGAATTACCACTGGAAGCCAGTGTAATACTGACAAATTGGGGGGGGGGGGGGGGGGGGGGAGATGCTCAAACTGGAATGCCCCAGTATTAAAAGTGTGGCCATCTTCTCGACTATCTGAAGGGCTGACCCAAACTTGCTTCTCTTTGAGTCATCTCAATGGATTTTTAAAAAAACCTTATTTCCAAGTATCTTAACCCTGAAGCACTATTCCAGATGACCACTGGAGAAGCTCTAAAGAAAGCATTAATTATTGTATAGTTAAACACCAGCTTAATCTTAAGAATAAGTAAATGAAAGTAGCAAATTTTGCATAGGTTTGTCCTGGTCACTAAGCCACAGTAGTGATTCCCGCTCGGCAAATGTGACGAAGTCCACAGGAATTAAAAGAGCTGTTTTGCGTTTGCCGCACTGGGAATCACTGTCACAGTTCAGTAAAAGGAGCCCTAAGTGTGCTTCAACCTTGGGAAATTTCTGTTCATATCTTGTTCTTGACGAACAAGAATTCCCTTGGCTGTTCTGACTAGAGTCAAGTACCTTTAAGTTCTTCCCAGATGCTGGACATGAACTGTATGATATGGAGTAATTTTACATCAGCAACTACAGTGCATTCAAGAATAATGTCTTTGTTGCTCAGTGGAAGGATAATTGAGTTTTCACAAGCTTCTGAACCCCTCTGGTCTTTGGTGATCAGAAATTTCTTTATTCTAGAAAGGTTACGCAAGGGCAAAATTGCAGGAAATCCAATTCAGAAATCAGAAGCAGGATTCGGATACATTTTCATTTAGATCATCTTTCAGAGGGCACAGCTGAGTGAAGCAGGTGTTGTGAAATATATATATATATATTTTTAATTTCAATGTTTTTTTTTAATTGATGACAGTATAAAGACAAACATATACACAGTTGAATACACAGAGATTCAAATAGGGAAAAAATAGTCAGTAAGGACAAAATGATATATTCTGTCACCAAACATTTAACATTTTATCCCCACCCACCCCTCTATTTAAGTTCAACGCTTTAAATACATTCCCTTTAATAACTTTCAACTGTAATTATCTAGTTGTATAAACTGCAGTGCTGTGAAATAATTTTATTTTAAAGGAAAAATTTGAAAATCAAAATGAAAGAAGATACCAAAAAATTAAACAATAACTGAAGAAAATAGTGAATGGAATCTGCACTTGGGATCTTTATATGTTTGTGCTATAAAAATGTTATAACTTGCATTAAAACTTTTTAATATGTGGAAATCAATTGTATGTATATTAATCCATCAGTTAAAGTGCCTTAAATAGATAAATAGCATAAATTCTGCTGCACGACTAATATTCCGCCAATGTCGCTATGCTCATATTAGCCCTCTCCTCAAGTCACTTCATTGGCTCCCTATCCATTTTCGCATTCAGTTCAAACTCCTCTTACTGACTTACAAATGCATTCACTCTGCAGCTCCTCAATACCTCTCCACTCTCATCTCTCCCTACACTCCTCACCGGGAACTCCGCTCACTGGGCAAATCTCTCTTATCTGCACCCTTCTCCTCTACCGCTAACTGCAGACTCCGTTCCTTCTATCTTGCTGCACCATATGCCTGGAATAAACTGAGCTGGTACGCCAAGCCTCATCTCTGGCCATCTTCAAATCTAGGCTAAAAACCCACATCTTCGATGCTGCTTTTAACTCCTAAACCTTCAACTGTCCCCTGTCCCTGATATGTCCTGTCTCTCCTAACCCTTATCCCTTACTTGTCCTGTCTGTCTGTCATAATTAGGTTGTAAGCTCTATTGAGCAGGGACTGTCTCTCCATGTTCAAGTGTGAAGCGCTGCTTACGTCCGGTAGCGCTATAGAAATGATAAGTAGTAGTAGTAAGTAGTAGATTTTTATGCACTTTTTAAAGGTTTCTTAATACACCAAATGCCTGCTAATGAATGCACATCCCTAGTTTTTAGAGAGTAAGTAAATTTGTTAGCATGCATTCAGCTCATTCTTCCCCTTTAAAAATTTTGTGGACACTCAGCAATTTAATGTGTATCAACCTATGAATTAACATGAGTAGTAACATAGTAACATAGTAGATGACGGCAGAAAAAGACCTGCACGGTCCATCCAGTCTGCCCAACAAGACAAACATATGTGTAAACCTTACCTTGATTTGTACCTGCCTTATTCAGGGCACAGACCGTACAAGTCTGTCCAGCAGTATTTCCCGCCTCCCAACCACCAGTCCCGCCTCCCATCACCGGCTCTGGCACAGGCTGTATAAGTCTGCCCTCCACTATCCTTGCCTCCCAACCACCAACCCCTCTTCACCCTACCCAATTTTGGCTAAGCTTCTGAGGATCCATTCCTTCTGCACAGAATTCCTTTCTGCATATCCCATGCATGTTTGAATTCCGTTACCGTTTTCATCTCCACCACCTCTTTTGGGAGGGCTTTCCAAGCATCCACCACCCTCTCCGTGAAAAAATACTTTCTGACATCTTTCCTGAGGCTGCCCCCCTTCAACCTCATTTCATGTCCTCTCGTTCTACCGCCTTCCCATCTCCGGAAAAGATTTGTTTGCGGATTAATACCTTTCAAATATTTGAACGTCTGTAACATATCACCCCTGTTCCTCCTTTCCTCCAGGGTATACATGTTCAGGTCAGCAAGTCTCTCCTCATACGTCTTGGAACCCAAATCCCGTACCATTCTTGTAGCTTTTCTTTGCCCCGCTTCCATTTTTTTAACATCCTTCGCAAGGTACGGCCTCCAAAACTGAACACAATACTCCAGGTGGGGCCTCACCAACGACTTGTACAGGGGCATCAACACTTCCTTTCTTCTGCTGATCACAACTCTCTCTATACAGCCTAGCAACCTTCTCGCTACAGCCACCGCCTTGTCACACTGTTTCGTCGTCTTCAGATCCTCGGATACTATCACACCAAGATCCCTCTCCCCCTCAGTACCTATCAGACTCTCACCGCCTAACACATAAGTCTCTCTTGGGTTTCTTCTCCCTAAGTGCATCATTTTGCATTTCTTCGCATTGAATTTTAATTGCCAAACCTTAGATCATTCTTCTAGCTTCCTCAGATCCTTTTTCATGCGTTCCACTCCCTCCCGGGTGTCCACTCTGTTGCAAATCTTAGTATCATCCGCAAATAGTCATACTTTACCTTCTAACCCTACGGCAATGTCACTCACAAATATATTGAACAGAATCGGCCCCAGCACCGATCCCTGAGGCACTCCACTACTCACCTTTCCCTCCTCCGAGCGAACTCCATTTACCAACACCCTCTGCCGTCAACCAGTTCCTAATCCAGTTCACCACTTCGGGACCTATCTTCAGCCCATCAAGTTTATTTAAGAGCCTCCTGTGGGGAACCGTGTCAAAAGCTTTGCTAAAATCTAAGTAGATTACGTCTATAGCATGTCGATGATTTAATTCTCCAGTTACCCAATCAAAGAATTCAATGAGATTCGTTTGGCACGATTTCCCTCTGGTAAAACCATGTTGTCTCGGATCTTGCAACTTATTGGCTTCCAGTAACATAGTAACATAGTAGATGACGGCAGAAAAAGACCTGCGCGGTCCATCTAGTCTGCCCAACAAGATAAACTCACATGTGCTACTTTTTGTGTATACCTTACCTTGATTTGTACCTGTCCTTTTCCGGGCACAGACCGTATAAGTCTGCCCGGACATATGCTAGAATGTGCTGCTGGGCATTGAAAATTGTTAAACAAATGTGTGAAATGAACCAATTTTGTTTTCTAAAAAAGAGGGGAAAAGTCTAAAATGACCCTAAAACAACTCAAAAATGTATTTGCACCTTTCAGATAAAATGTTTCCCCAAAAGAACCCCCCCACAAACTAACAGTGATGTATGATAACATTCATAATAGGGGATTCAGTAAATGGACTAAACAACAAGAGGAACTCATTGGCCCCAGGGTTGTACTTCTCACCCTCACAAAAATGGAGGAGCTAGTGACCACAACATAATACTTCCTACTCTAACAAAAACAACAAATTGACTCAACAACCTCAGCAGCTCTACACCTCCCACAGGGGCCCTTTTACTAAGCCGCATAAGCGTCTACGCGCGCCAAAATGGAGTTACCACCAGACTACCATGTGGCTCTTGCGGTAATTTCATTTTTGGCGCGTCTCTGATACACGCATCTGAAAAATATTTTTTATTTTCGGGCGCATGTAACGGACGTGCGCCAAGCAGCATTTGGTGCATGTAGGTCATTACTGCCCAGTTACTGTGTGAGTCTTTACTGCCAGGTCAATGGCTGGCGGCAAGGTCTCAGACCCAAAATGGATGCACGGCAATTTTTATTTTGCTACACGGCCATTTTCAGCAAAAAAAGGCCTTTTTTACAGGCATGCTAAAAAATGGATCGGCGCGCGCCCAAATCCCACGCCTACACTACTGCAAGCCATTTTTCAGTGCGCCTTAGTAAAAGGACCCCACAATAACAAGAAAGAGGGTCAAAAGGGACTGCAGCATAAAATCTAGCAACAGCATCTGGTGGATTGTTGTGCATCTCTGGGGGGGGGGGGGGGGGGGGGAGAGAACAATGTTTTCTCCTCAATTCTTGCTGAGTCCTTCATACGGTGACCCCATTTTATAATGTCTTTACCAAATCTCAGCAAGGTGATGCTACAGTTGAACTATGGTTGGAAAAAGGAAGAATACATACTGACTACATGTCTCCCAGGATAAAAAGATACCTACCCGTGGCTTATGCACTAGGGCTAGAAATGGTCATAGCAATAGCACAGATACTTCAGATGAAGATAACTGCTACAGATATAAGTCAAGGTGGACTTGTTTATGGACCCATGCTGCAGGAGATAAGCTACAGAAGTTAATAAAAAGTTAAGAGGATTAACCACAATCAAGTTGACTCCTACAGATAAAAAGGAGACAATGCACGACTATCTTTTAGCTACACATCCTATATTTAAATCAGGATCAGGCGACCCTCAGGGGGAGGAATGCTGGCTTCGGCCTGACCCCTGGTAAGCCTTTCCTCAGCTGAGAGGTGCCCAGCTCTACCACCGGCTGGCTTTCAGGTGCTGTGGAGGACTTGCAGCTCATCTGCATATCCTTACAGCCTTCTCCGGGGTGACACCCAGGTCCACTCCGATCCACCCAGGGCCTCCGCTCTGGGTGCCGCGCGCCGGAGCATTTTTCTCTTTTCATCTAATCTTCTTCCCAGTTGCTAAAGTACCTCAGTCATTTATGGCCCCTATTCACATTCTCTTCCTAGCCCTGTCCCTTCCTAATCTTTTCCCTCACCCCCTACCTCTCTCCACTACAGGAACTCACTGCCCATCCATCGACTTCATCACCTCACCTTCTCTCCTACCCTCTTCCTCCCTCTTGGCTTTTAATCTCCGTCTCTTTCTTCCCTCCATTTTGCCTTCCCCATTCCACCTAAATACCTCTCGCCTTCGACGCCTGCGTGGCCACACCTCTCCTACTCTCCTCCGCTCTCTTTTACTCCTTCTCTTACTCTCAGCCGGTGACATCAATCCCAATCCTGGCCCTCCTCACCAACTATTATCCCAACTCTACAGATCTCACCGCGACCTCTCTAACTTCATCTCTATTCCTCTACTCCCCTCCTCTTCTCTGCCCTTCTCTTGCGCCCTATGGATTTCCCGCTCTATCTGTAACAAACTCCCCTATATCCAGGACCTCTTTATCTCGCGTCACCTCCATCTGCTCGCCATAACAGAAACCTGGCTCTGCCCTGACTCTGCTTCAGTCGCAGCCCTCTGCCATGGTGGTTATCTTTTTTCACATACTCTTCGCCCTACTGGTCGCGGGGGCGGTGTTGGACTACTTCTCTCTCCCTCCTCATGATTTCAACCCCTTTTTCCACCTCAATCTCACTGTTTTCCTCCTTTGAAGTCCACTCTATCCGACTTTTCTCTCCTCTGCCTCTTCGAATAGCGGTCATTTATCGTCCCCCTGATAAGTCCCTTTCATCCTTTCTCAGTGACTTTGATGCCTGGCTTGCCTTCTTCCATGATCCTTCCTCCCCCTCTCTCATCCTTGGTGACTTTAATATTCCTGCTAATGATCCTTCCAACTCTAATATTTCCAAGTTACTCGCTTTAACATCCTCTTTTAATCTCCAACTATGCTCCACCTCCCCCACTCATCAAAATGGTCACTGTCTTGATCTCATCTTCTCCTCCAACTGTTCACCCTCTAGTTTCCTTGCCTCTGATCTTCCCCTCTCTGATCACCATCTTATAACTTTCACACTTAAATCTCCTCCCTCCCAGTCCCGTCCTATTATATCTAATTTATCTAGGAATCTTCACGATATTGACCCTTCATCTCTATCCTCCCATGTTTCAAACCTCCTCTCTACTGTGGCACCATCCACGTCTGTCAACGAGGCTGTTTCTTCTTACAACAATACTCTATCCTCTGCCTTAGACACTCTTGCACCTTTGATGACCTGCTCTATAAGGCGCACAAAACCCCAACCTTGGCTGACTTCTAATATCCGCTATCTACGTTCCTGTACCCGCTCCGCCGAACGCCTCTGGCGGAAATCTCGGGCCCTTGCTGATTTCCTACACTTTAAGTTCATGCTGATCTCCTTCCAATCTGCTCTTTTACGCGCCAAACAGGATTATTATATCCAACTGACCAACTCTTTTGGCTCTAATCCTCGACTTCTCTTCACCACATTGAACTCTCTCCTCAAGGTGCCCCCTCCCCCAACCCCCCTTCATTATCTCCTCAGACCCTTGCTGAGTTCTTTCACGACAAGGTTCAAAAGATAAACCTTGAATTCTCTACCTCGCCACCTCTCCCTCCACTAGTCCGTTCCCCTCTCTCTCCTTCCCCTCATTCTTTTTCCTCCTTTCCTGAAGTTACTATAGAGGAAACTACACTTCTCCTTTCTTCCTCAAAATGTACCACCTGTTCCTCTGATCCCATTCCCACCCACCTTCTTAATGCCATCTCACCTGCTCTTATTCCTTTTATCTGTCACATTCTCAACCTCTCACTTTCCACTGCAACTGTCCCTACTGCCTTTAAACATGCTGTGGTCACACCTCTCCTTAAGAAGCCTTCACTCGACCCTACTTGTCCCTCTAATTACCGACCCATCTCCCTCCTTCCCTTTCTCTACAAATTACTTGAGCATGCTGTTCACCGCCGCTGCCTTGATTTTATCTCCTCACATGCTATTCTTGACCCACTACAATCTGATTTTCGCCTTCTCCACTCAACCGAAACTGCGCTTACTAAAGTCTCCAATGACCTATTACTGGCTAAATCCAGAGGTCTCTATTCCATCCTCATTCTTCTTGATCTTTCCGCTGCTTTTGACACTGTCGATCACAGCATACTCCTTGATATCCTGTCCTCACTTGGATTCCAGGGCTCTGTCCTTTCCTGGTTCTCTTCCTATCTCTCCCTCCGCACCTTTAGTGTTCACTCTGGTGGATCCTCTTCTACTTCTATCCCTCTGCCTGTCGGCGTACCTCAGGGTTCTGTTCTTGGTCCCCTCCTCTTTTCTATCTACACTTCTTCCCTTGGTTCATTAATCTCATCCCATGGCTTTTCCTACCATCTCTATGCTGATGACTCCCAAATCTATCTTTCTACCCCTGATATCTCACCTTGCATCCAAACCAAAGTTTCAGCGTGCTTATCTGACATTGCTATCTGGATGTCTCAACGCCACCTGAAATTAAACATGACCAAAACCGAACTTCTCATTTTTCCCCCCAAACCCACCTCCCCACTCCCCCCCTGTTTTCTATTTCTGTTGATGGCTCTCATTCTCCCTGTCTCCTCTACTTGAAACCTTGGGGTCATCTTTGACTCTTCTTCTCTGCTCACATCCAGCAGACCGCCAAGACCTGTCGTTTCTTTCTTTACAACATCCGTGAAATCCGCCCCTTTCTTTCCGAGCACTCTACCAAAACCCTCATCCACACCCTTGTCACCTCTCGTTTAGACTACTGCAATCTGCTTCTTGCTGGCCTCCCACTTAGTCACCTCTCCCCTCTCCAATCGGTTCAAAACTCTGCTGCCCGTCTCGTCTTCCGCCAGGGTCGCTTTACTCATACTACCCCTCTCCTCAAGTCGCTTCACTGGCTCCCTATCCGTTTTCGCATCCTGTTCAAACTTCTTCTACTAACCTATAAATGTACTCACTCTGCTGCTCCCCAGTATCTCTCCACACTTGTCCTTCCCTACACCCCTTCCCGTGCACTCCGCTCCATGGATAAATCCTTTTTATCTGTTCCCTTCTCCACTACTGCCAACTCCAGACTTCGCGCCTTCTGTCTTGCTGCACCCTACGCCTGGAATAAACTTCCTGAGCCCCTACGTCTTGCCCCTTCCTTGGCCACCTTTAAATCTAGACTGAAAGCCCACCTCTTTAACATTGCTTTTGACTCGTAACCACTTGTAACCACCTGCCTCCACCTACCCTCCTCCTTCCTGTACACAATAATTGATTTAATTTGCTTACTTTATTTTTTGTCTATTAGATTGTAAGCTCTTTGAGCAGGGACTGTCTTTCTTCTATGCTTGTGCAGCACTGCGTATGCCTTGTAGCGCTATAGAAATGCTAAATAGTAGTAGTAGTAGTAGAGAGTTTGCCAAAAACTGGAGGAAAGAGGAATATTGCCACAGGAAAAGCTGCAAAAAGCAATTGATTCAAATTTAAGATCCCTAATTTCAAAGACCAAAGAAAAGAAGTATCGAGTGATAACATCTTAACACACCTGAAGGCTTCTGTTGAAAAAGAAATGGAGAGAGGAATAGGAGACCTAGGCAGGAACATCAGAGGAAATGTATATTCTGAAAAAGAAACAGAAACCCCAGGACAAAAGCTGCTATAATGAGAGAAAGATAGGGTTTGAAAACAAAAATCAGAAGAAAGACTGATGTAGGGCCGCACATACCTGAGATGCAGTCGACTCCTTGTTTCCTCTTTCTGAGAAATGCCTAAACGTCGAGGAAAGGCAGCGGTTCGAGCCCCCCTACCGCCTGTATCCCCTATCCCCCATTGTGGGTCTGATGGATCGTCATTAGAGGAGTCTAGGGGCTTGAGGAGAAGTCGGGAGCAGAGCTGGCGGAGGCACCAGCTTGAGAGAGGAAGCGGTGGCATCTCCTGGGCTTGAGATATCATTGAGCCCCGACGAGAGAGCTCCTTCCCCGCAACCACAAGGATCGAGTTCTCCCCTTTCTGAATCGATGGTGCCTTCTCTGAGAAGTATGCAAGACACCATTTCAAGTGATGCTCACTTTACATCGGGGGGAGATTCGAGGAGACGGATTGGAAGCTCACTCCCGGGAAAACAAACTTGTTATGAGTGAAACGGGGGACTGAAGAGCTCTTGAGCTCGAAATGATAAGTGATACTTCTCAGTCTATGCTGGTATCTTTTCCTTAGTTTTTGCAAAAGAAGCCTATTGAGGTAACTTTTGATTTTTTATGGTCCTTTATTTCAGATCTAGGTAAGACTTTATTTTCACAAACTGCTGTTCTTACACAGAAGCTCTCTGAAGTAGAACTGAGAGTAGGAGTTGTCCTCTTGAATGGATCAAATTGACAAGGATTTTTCTAATATTCAAATCGTACAGATTTCTTTGGTTAAAGACTGTCTAATTTGAAAAATAAATGTGAGACTTTTGAAAAATTTTGCAAGGGGAAAGGGAAATGGGACTTGATATACTGCCTTTCTGTGGTTTTTGCAACTACATTGAAAGTGGTTTACTTTAGTATATTCAGGTATTTATTTTTGTACCAGGGGCAATGGAAGTTTAAGTGACTTGCCCAAAGTCACAAGGAGCTGCAGTGGGAATTGAACTCAGTTTCCCTGGATCAAAGTCCACTGCACTAACCACTAGGCTTCTCCTCCTTCACTTTTCAAACTTCCCAAGAGTATCTACAGTTAGGCACTTGGAAATGGTGAAGCATTATATGAAGGAAATTTTGGGTTTACAGGAAGATAAATTTCCTCCTTGTACACAAGTTTACTATCTACCGAGAAAAGCAGTGGAACAACAGCAAGACTCTTTGGATGTCTCTGCTATATTGGATTCCTTAGATTCAGAATCAGCCACCGTAGCGACTGTGGTTGCTTCGGTGGCATTATCTCCTGATATAAGTAATGCCATACTGGGAAAAGACCAAGGGTCCATCGAGCCCAGCATCCTGTCCACGACAGCGGCCAATCCAGGCCAAGGGCACCTGGCAAGCTTCCCAAACAATGGTTTTTGCGATTGTTTTTTAAAAATAGAGAGAAATTGTTTCTAGGCTTTAAGATTCAAATATTTCCTGATGGATCAAGAGATACTCAACGTAGACGTAAGCAGTTCTTATAATTGAAACCTGGAGTTCTGTAAATAGGTGGAACATTTTTCTTAAGCTATCCATGTAAATGTATTATTAAATATAAAGCTGTTAAATACATCTTCTTTGAATCTTTTCACTTGTCAGCTTTTATAGCAACTAAGAGAGCCTCAGGAGATTGAGTAGAGCTCTTTATATAATTAATTTCTAGCTCATGTTCCTCAGGTATATTATTGCCTTTAATCTTTTCTTTATTTCTTCCTCTTATTAAGTCTTGGATCCCAATATTGTGGACTTGACTGTTTATTATATTTTCTTTAAGTATGTTTCTTTATAAGAGGTTATGAACTTTTTGTGTAACACTTTTCTGTACAAGTGAAATTGCTTGAACTTATTTGTAAAACTTATATATATATATAAAAAAGGACTGATGTAGAGGAAGAAAGAAGGGATCAGAAAGGAACACAAGTAGAGGGCTGATATATATAGAGAAAGAAGAGATCTGGAAAGGAGAATTAGGACTAAGGTTGATAAAGAGAGTGCTCAGAACAGAGTTCTAAAAGCAAGGATAAGGTAGAGATAGAGGGCCCTTTTTACCAAGCTGCGGCAAAAGGGGGCCTGCGCTGGCATCAGCATGTGTTTTTCACGCTCGCCAAGGCCACCTTTTACTGCAGCTGGTAATGGTCATGCCATTTTGGGGGGAATCCTTACCTCTACCCATTAAGGTGGCAGTAAGGGCTCCTGCGCTAACCTGGTGGTAACCAGGCAGCACGCGGTACTGCCCGATTACCGCTGGGTACACTCGGGCGCTACACAAATGAATAATTTTTTGTAGCACTGGAAATGATGGTGTGCTAGGGGTGGGAAGTACCACTGGGCTGCTACAGTAGTCCGTGATGTTTCTTGTATAGCGAGTGATAAACCCACATTGCCTTACCACCGCTTAGTAAAAGGAGCCCAGAGACAGAAGATGCAGAACTGAAAAAAAGTAAAGTAAGTAAAAATGAGCTCAAACTGAAGAGGAAGAAGAAAGAAATGAGAAATACTCAGAGGTAGAGCTCTTATCCTATTAAAAAAAAAAAAAAAAAGATAAATTTGCTGTCAGAGAAAATGATTGCCTAAATTGAATTTAACACCTACCCTCCTGTTTACTAAGCTGAGCGGGCTGAATGGGTTGCGTCAGCATTAGCGCACGGCAGCCACTAGCACGGCTTAGTAAACAGGAGGGCTAGAGTACAGTATGGTTAGTAAGATGAATAAGACCATAATCTGTATAAAGGGACAGTTATTAATATCACAGAAATGCTATGCTACTCAGTTCTTATATTCCACTAAGTTCCATGAAAATTCTAAGCAGATTACAATCAAAATAGGATCCTGTGGTCCAGGAGAATTACATCAAATTAATCACTGAAATTGATCAAGAAAATTACATTAATATTCTTTTATTCAATACTCATCTTAAAAATGAAAACTCTCAATACAGTCGGCTATAGGGGCACTCTTCTCCGACACGGCATGTGTTTCGCTAGACACTTTATCAAGGAAGTCCCCTAGAAATAAAAGAGTATAAATAGTTTTAACAACCCTATCTATAGTCCTGCATTACAAAATCCCATTTGATAAAATGTTTAGTACAAAAATTTACCTGTAAATTAATATCCATCAGCCTGCCGATATTAATTTATAGGCAAATTTTTGTACTAAGCAGTATATCAAATGGGATTTTGTAATGTAGGATTATAGATAGGGTTGTTAAAACTATTTATACTCTTTCATTTCTAGGGGACTCCCTTGATAAAGCGTCCAGCGAAACACGTGCCTTGTCGGAGAAGAGTGCCCCTATAGCTGACTATATTGAGGGCCCTGTTTACCAAGCTGCGTTATAGGCCATTAACATTTTTAATGTGTGTTAACCGTTGTAGGCATAACTGTGTATGTGCCTACAATATCCCTATAGGCGCCTACACAGTTAGCGCGTGCGCTAATTGTAGGCACCTTAAAAACACTAATGCGCCTTAGTAAACAGGGCCCTGAGAGTTTTCCTTTTAAGATGAGTATTGAATAAAACTTAAATAAGATCAGATAGAAGATTTTAAAGAAATAATATAAAAAATCAATTACCAAGAGGAGGTGGAGGATATTGAACCGATGACAATTGGAGTACATAAGTCTCTGCATAAGAGTTGATGGATGCAGCGCAGTACAACTGAGGTTCATGGTCCAACACTTTTTGGCTGAATCAGAATGATATTCAAAAAGATTCATTAGATATCCTAAGAAAGGAGACACAGTGTTGGATAGGGATTCAGCAGAATATTTCATTTATGTTCAAATGATTTTTATTGATGAATTCAGAAAACACAAATACAACTGTATATGCCAGAATACAAAGTATCGACACACAATAATGCATTCAGAAACAGATTGTCACCTAGTCAAAACATGTTATCATCAGTCTTTTATCCCCATCCCCCCTCCACTAGCTCAATGGTTATAGCAAGGCCATAACCTATCAAACCCCCCTCACCCCCCTCCCACCCCCCCTTGTCCTTCCATGATGACACATCCTATTTAAAAGTTCAACAAAAAACTTCTTCCTTTAGGGGGAAGAGTAACCCACAATGGTTCCCACATTGCCTGAAATTTAAGACCCAGAACACTCTCAAAGTCCGTGACTCCACAACGGTCTAAACGCATCTGTTGTATTAACTGCGACCTCTAAACTTGTAGCAAAGGTCTTGCAGTGGTCCGCCACGATTGCAGAATAGAAGTAATCCCAAAGAATATGGCTATCTTAATAAAACCCTTAAATCCCTCTGAGGGGGGGGGGGGGGGTCAGGCGAGTATTTGTAATTATTAAAGAGCAACAGGGGGGGGGGTCATATATTAAAGTGCAGTTCCACATCTGCTCCACGCCCTTTAGCACATCTTTCCAAAATCGTTGTATAAATGCGCACCGCCAGAATATATGTCCCAGCGTGGCCAACTCTCCCCCACACTTAGGGCAATTCCCCCAGTTTGTGAATTTTGCCCGAAATGCCCTGTGTGGAGATATATAAAGTCTCAGAAGCCATTTATATAGCCTCTTTCTCTGTGGTACCGAGAGCCTCTGTGTATATAAAGATTTTAAGTAAGATCTACACAAATCAGCTGACACCCCACATTCAAGGTCTTTTGACCAGCTAAGAGCCAGGCGCACATAATCCACCTCCGCGATTGAATCCTTCAACTGTTGATGATGAAATTTCAATGGGATGGACAATTGGGCCTCCAGTGAAAAAGTCTCAGATAGCACTTCCACCACATCCTCTGTCAGGAACATTTCATGTATAGCCTACCTTTGGTCAATTGGACATAGATTCCTATGGGCATCTCTTGCATTTAGCACATTCTAATCACTAGTGTGCACTAAAAACGCTAGCACGCCTTTGTAAAAGACCCCCCTTAGGCATGGGGATTTACACCAAGGTTTCATTGGTGTAAATGGTCGTGCCTAAATGTAGTTGCGGTTCCCAGCGCTAGGCGCTATTCTATAAATGATACTTAACTTTAAGCACCATTTATAGAATAGCGCTAAGTGCTATTTTTTCAGCCCTGATCTTTTAGGTACCATTTACAGAATTTAGTCCTGTGTATGCATAAATGATTTCACTTCCCTTTTCACCACAGACTTCCAAACATAGGCGGTCGGTGGCCCAACTGTTTGGGGAGGCTAAAGGGGGTGGGGTTAGGGGTGAGGCTTGCATCCATAATTGTCTGACAACACACACAGAAAAAAATAAGTAAAAATAAAAGTCACAATTAACACCTTTTATTAAATGTAGATATTAGATATGTATCATATGTCAAAAAAGAGGTTGCTCAAAGCATATACTAACCACAATCGCTCAACTGCAAAACACTATGCACAAATTTGTGCAAAAACACACTCAGAACCTTACTGTGGACTTTGGTCCTGGGGAACTGGGTTCGATTCCCACTGCAGGCACAGGCAGCTCCTTGTGACTCTGGGCAAGTCACTTAACCCTCCATTGCCCCTGGTACAAATAAGTACCTGTATATAATATGTAAGTCACATTGAACCTGCTATGAGTGGGAAAGCGTGGGGTACAAATGTAACAAAAATAAATATTACACTGGGTAGACCCTAATACACCAATATACCACCCATACGGACAATATCACAGACCGTCAACAATATGAAAGAAGGGATCATATCACAATTCTCAAGTACAGCCACAAAACATCCTTATAGGGTGGATAGTATTCACAATGAGTTCCTTTTATTAACGACCAGATAGAGATAAGAGTTTTCAAATTTCAATTTTGGCACAGTATAAGTCATCACAAACAAAATGTAAGAAAACCAATGGACTACATTTGGGGCTTATAGCCCATTTAGTTATGTTTAAACAAAAGAGATCTGCATAAAACAAAATATTTATTTTTTTATTTTGACTTATAATATAAAACCTGCCTCAGAGTCAGCACCTCTCCTGAAATCTAAGTGTGGTGTGCCACAATTTAGGTCTGGGTACACTAGTATTCAAGCTCAGACAGCCACACTGGGTGGATAGTATTCACAACAATGAGCTCCTTTTATTAACGACCAGATAGAGATAGATTAATATTGATAAGTTTTCAAATTTCAATTTTGGCACAGTATACTGTAAGTTATTATCACAAACAAAATAAAAGAAAACCAATGGACTGCATTAGGGGCTTATAGCCCATTTAGTTATGTTTAAACAAAAGAGACTTTTGTCTAAACATAACTAAATGGGCTGAGATCTGCATGAAACAAAATATTCATTTTTTATTTTGACTTAAAATTCTGGTCGCCGCATCTCAAGAAAGATATGGTAAAATTATGTATCATACTTGATAATTTTCTTTCCATTAATCATAGCAGATCAATCCATAGACTGGTGGGTTGTGTCCATCTACCAGCAGGTGGAGATAGAGAGCAATCTTTTGCCTCTCTATATGTGGTCATGTGCTACCAGGAAATCCTCAGTATAGTCGATATCAAAGCTCTATCCGCAGGAATCACCAAACATAGAGAATTATACCCACAAAGGGACACTCCGCCACCCAACCACCACCGAAGTGGGGGGGGCACCCACACCCGCTGACGCGGGGGAACTAGCACGTCCTGCTACCGCAACCACAGGAAGAGCTGGCTTAACCCATCACCGCCAAAGCGAGAGGGAAACAAAGCTACCCTGCTACTGCATGAAGCGGGAGGGAGCACTGGCATAATTTAGTTATGAATCCAACCACCGTCGAAACGGGGGGAAAGAAGCAGAAGCTCACTGTAACACAAAGTCATCCCAACTCCAAGAAAATCCAAGTGGAAGAACTTGAACTCGAAGTCCTCCTGAACAGGAACTGAAGTCTAAACTTGAACCTGAAATATAACTGAACTAGAACAAACAGTACAGATATCTGGGAGGGACTATGGATTGATCTGCTATGATTAATGGAAAGAAAATTATCAGGTATGATACATAATTTTACCTTCGCCTCTGCCCACTGGCATAACTTCATGGCCTCCCTGGCTAGGGGGGCGCTCCTGGTACCTCCCTGGCGATTGACATAGGCCACGGCCGTGGCATTGTCTGACAGGATTCGAACTGGCCTCAGTATCAGTACCTGAAGAAACGCTTGAAGCGCCAACCGAATGGCCTGAAGTTCCAAGAGATTGATGGACCACTTCGCCTCCGCCGGCGACCATATCCCCTGCGCTGTCCTTCCCAGGCAGTGGGCTCCCCAGCCCGTCCGTCGTAACGACAATCCACTCTGGGGACGTGAGAGGCATACCGGCTGACAACTTGTCTGACATCAGCCACCAACTTAGCGCCCTTCTCACCGCCGGGTCTAGGGGAAGGCAAACTGCGTAATCCTCCGAAACCGGAGTCCAGTGTCACAGAAGAGAGTGCTGTAGTGGCCTCATATGGGCCCTGGCCCAGGGCACTACCTCCATCGTGGCCGTCATGGAGCCCAACAGTTGCACATAATCCCAAGCCCGAGGAGCTGAGGAGGCTAGGAACCGGCCCACCTGGGCCTGAAGCTTGAGGCTCCGGTTGTCCGGCAGGAACACTCTGCCCACTTGGGTGTCAAATCGAATACCCAGATACTCCAGGGACTGAGTCAGGCGCAGCTGACTTTTCTCCCGGTTGATGATCCATCCCAGGGAGCTCAGAAGAGCAATGACCCTGTCCGTTGCTCTCCCACACTCTGCAAAGGAGGGAGCTCGAATCAGCCAGTCATCCAGGTAGGGATGGACTTGCGCACCTTCCTTGCGGAGATAAGCCACAATGACCACCATCATTTTGGAGAAGGTCCGCGGAGTCGTAGCCAACCCGAACGGGAGGGCTCTGAACTAGAAGTGCCGACCCAGCACTGCAAAGCGCAGGAAGCGCTGATAAGGCGGCCAGATGGGAATGTGCAGATAAGCTTCCTTGATGTCCAAGGATGCCAGGAATTCTCTTTCTTGTACCGCAGCAATCACAGAGCAGAGAGTCTCCATACGGAAATGCCATATTTGCAAGGCCCGATTGACTCCCTTGAGGTTGAGAATAGGCCGAGAAGAGCCTCCTTTCTTTGGCACCACAAAGTAAATGGAGTAACTTCCTGTGCCACGCTGCTCTACGTGCACTGGGACCACCGCCCCAAGGCGGAGCAAGTTGTCCAGAGTCTGCTGAACTGCTGCCACTTTGAGGGGAGACTTGCAGGGAGAGTTCACGAACCTGTCTCTCAGGGGCCGGCAGAACTCCAACTTGTAGCCATCTCTGATGACTTCTAGTACCCAAGCATCTGAAGTTACCCTGGTCCACTCGCCAAGAAAAGAGGACAGCCTTCCTCCTATCTGCTCTGGGCCATGGACCAGGGCCCCGTCATTGGGTACGAGACCCTGGGGGAGGACCGGAGGATGAACCTCCTGAGCAGCGTTCTCTGCGAAAGGAATGCTGCTTCGGGGAGAACTTCTGCTTGAAGGAGGAAGAGGAGGAGGAGCCCGACTTGCCTGGGCGATACTGACGGGCTTCTTGAAAACGACCCTTAGAGGAACCAGGGCGAGCACTGCTGGCACTTGCCTTGACCTCCGGCAACCTCTTGCCTTTAGAACTGCCAAGATCCATCACGATCTTGTCCAGCTCATCCCCGAAGAGCAGCTTGCCCTTAAAAGGCAACTTGGCTAAGCGGGATTTGGAGGCATGGTCAGCTGACCAATGCTTAAGCCATAGCCATTGACGGGCAGAGACTGTCTGAGTCATACCTTTAGCTGAGGCTCTCAAAACATCATACAGCAAGTCTGCCAAGTATGCCAAGCCCGACTCCAGGACCGGTCAATCTGCCCTCAAGGAAGGATCCGAGGGGGAGGCCCGTTGCATCACTGTCAGGCATGCCCTGGCCACATAGGAGCCACAAACCGAGGCCTGCAAACTCAAGGCGGCCGCTTCAAAGGCTAACTTTAAGGCCGATTCCAATTTACTGTCCTGTGAATCCTTAAGGGCAGAGCCACCTTCCACCGGCAAAGCCGTCTTTTTTGTCACAGCAGTGATTAGAGAGTCCAATGCTGGCCAGCGCAAGGCCTCCTGTTCACCCTCTGGCAGAGGGTACAGATGAGTCATGGCCCTGGCTACCTTGAGGCTCGCCTCAGGAGAATCCCATTGAGCCGAAATTAGAGTTTTCATGGCTTCATGGATGTGGAAGGTCCTGGAAGGGCGCTTGGTTCCCAACATAATAGCGGAACCCGCCGAGGCTGAAGGAGGGCCTTCCTCCGGAGAGGAAATACTCAAGATGCTCACAGCCTGAACTAACAGGTTAGGCAATTCCTCTGAGCGAAAAAGCCGCGCTGCAGAGGGGTCATCTCCCCCATCAGGGCGAGGATCACCCTCCTCCAAAGAATCCCCAAGGGACCTTTGGGAGAACTCAGAAATGCTGCCCTCATCTACATCAGAGGAGACAGAGTCCCCCAAGACCTGAAGATCCACCCGAGGGCACTTGATCAGGGAAGCCTCTTCCCCCATATCTGACAGGGGAGCAGGAGCAGCGTTTTGCAGTTGAAAGGCCTGATGCAGCAACAAAATAAACTCGGGAGAGAAACCCCCCTGTTTGTGCACCTCTGCAACCTGGGCCACAGCCCTAGAGGAACTCTCAACCTCCACTCCATAGAGCGGGGGAGAGGCACGCTGCGCATCCAAAATGGCGTCCGGCGCATCACTCCGCGAAGGAGCCGTGCGGGAAGCATGGCGCTTAAACTTCACCATCTGCTTACCGCCGCCCAACTCAAAGGCAGCCAAACCAGAGGCCGTCTGAGCTGCATGGGCGGCCGACATTGGAAGGGCGGACATCGGGGGATGGGCGCCTAAGGCGGGAAAGGCTGCCGATGCCCCAGCGGAGGAAAAACCGGCTAAATCAGCAAAGTCCGGAAGGGCGCCCAAAAAGGGCTTCTTTGCCTCCGATCCCCGCGCCTCCCCACTAGCCGCGCGATAACGGTCCGGGGAGCGCTTTTTCGCGCCCTTACCATCCGACACCATGATCCACGGGGAAATATTCAGGGAACCCCCTGCCCACTAGGAAAAGGTAAAATTACCTGCTTCTTGCTCCAAGCTGCAACGAATTGTGTCCCAGTGAGCAGCTGCAAGTAAAATCTTTTCTGCTTCAAGATTGTTACGTTTTTTTTTTAACGGAGCCAGCGGGAGGGGGGAGAAAAGGAGGGACCTGGCACCACCAGGTTTGCACTTGCTCACGAAGAGCCCTCAACCCCAGGTACTCAACAAAGCCTAAGTAAATAGACTTGGAGACCAAGATTGAGCTGCTGCGTGTGACCACACACCTGCTAGATAGAGAGAATACTGAGGATTTCCTGGTAGCACATGACCACATATAGAGAGGCAAAAGATTGCTCTCTATCTCCACCTTCTGGTAGATGGACACAACCCACCAGTCTATGGATTGATCTGCTTGATGATATGGAAAGTAGAATTGGAAAAGGTGCAGCGAAGGGCGACTAAAATGATAGCGGGGATGGGACGACTTCCCTATGAAGAAAGACTAAGGAGGCTAGGGCTTTTCAGCTTGGAGAAGAGACGGCTGAGGGGAGACATGATAGAGGTATATAAAATATTGAGTGGAGTGGACCAGGTGGATGTGAAGCGTCTGTTCACACTTTCCAAAAATACTAGGACTAAGGGGCATGTGATGAAACTACAGTGTAGTAAATTTAAAACAAATCGGAGAAAATGTTTCTTCACCCAACGCATAATTAAACTCTGGAATTCGTTGCCGGAGAACGTGGTGAAGGCGGTTAGCTTAGCAGAGTTTAAAAAGAAGTTAGACGGTTTCCTAAAGGACAAGTCCATAAACCACTACTAAATGGACTTGGGAAAAATCCACAAATCCAGGAATAACATGTATAGAATGTTTGTACATTTGGGAAGCTCGCCAGGTGCCCTTGGCCTGGATTGGCCGCTGTCGTGGACAGGATGCTGGGCTCGATGGACCTTTGGTCTTTTCCCAGTGTGGCATTACTTATGTACTTATAACCTGCCTCAGAGTCAGCAGTGCACCTATCTCTCTTGAACGCTGCGTGCCACAATTTCCTTTTGAATTTATTATGGTCTTCTACCATCGAAGGAAGTGGGAACTGTTCACCAGCCTTGCCTTCCCTACTCAGTGATGGCCCCGCCCACGCGTTCCCGACTTTGCAGAACAGGAAGTTGCATCATGACGGAAGCCCTCGTTGGGAAGGCTGACTGGCTGAGGCGCTGAAGGCAGCAGATGATGAGAATATAGTCAGCGCGAATCGATGATTGCTATTCGCTACTCTAGCCATTAAGGCGGGACTCGGGAACACTCAGCAGCCCACCCTGAAGGCTGAAGTGACTGAGGCGCGCAGGAGAGCGAAAGAGGAGAAACGGGGCGCAGGCAGCACTGCAAAGAAGAGAGAGGAGTCGGGACTGGTTGGAGGAGGAGAACGGAGAAGAATAAAGACGGAGAAACTGCTGATCCATCCTGCTGCTGTTTGTTGAGAACTTGTGGCTGCCGGCTGGGGAGGCTTAGCCTCCCCAAGCCTCGTATACTGGGTGCCTATGCTTCCAAAGTAACTATTATTCTAGTTATGTGCACAGCACAAAAAGGCATCCATCCTGTACTATTTATTTTCAATTCCTGATACTTCAGCAAAGTTATTATCAACCCTTTAGCATTTTAAAGAACTAACTTTACCTCTATGTCAGGTCAAATTCTTGAAGGAATGAAAATTAGAATTATTACAGTCACTCCCAATAGTTTAGAACCAGATTCTACAAACACTCTTAATTCTTCATTTAAATTTCTATTATTCAAACTGGCTGTCACCTTTATGACCTTATTCTCCAGGAGCTGTTTTAGCAACTGAAATGTTAACAAAAAATGTGAAAGTAATTACTTAAGAGTTTTGTGCAGAAAAAAATGATTATGTTTTAGAAACCAGCTCAGGTTCTATCCATGAATGTATAGTGATGATTACTTTCGACCAGGGCTGTTCAAATCCAGTCCTTAAGGTCCACAACCCAGCCTGGTTTTCCTAATTTCCACAATGAATATGTATGAGATCTATTTGCATTCACTGCTTCCACTGCATGCAAATGGATCTCGTATGTATTTATTGTGGAAATCCTGAAACCAGGCTGGGTTGTAGACCTCGATGGCTGGATCTGAGGGCCCCTGCTTTACACTGACAGCAGTTTCATACACGTTAGGTAATTTTATGGAGGAGTAGCCTAATGGTTAGTGCAGTGGCCTGAGAAGCAGGGGAACTAGGTTCAATTCCTACTGCAGCTATCTGTGACTCTGGGCAAGTCACTTAACCCTCCATTGCACCAGGTACAACATAAGTACCTATATATAATATATAAACCACTTTGATTGTAACCACAAGAAGGGAGTATATCAAATCCCATCCCCTTTCTCTTTCCATGTGTAAAGCCTGTTTTTACTAGGGATTGGCAACCAAAAACTTCTTTTGTTTTGTTCAGAAATGAATGCCGTCACAAGTGTGCACTCTTTGCAAGCTTCTTAAAGAGTGTACACCATGTGAAGGAGGGTGAACTGTTCTTAAAGAGTGCACAGTCTTTTAATGATAGTGTGTGCATAAGTGTACCATCATGCATGTGTGCACTTTTGGAAAAAAAGTGAAATTGTTTGGCCACACACATGGTGCAAATTATACAAATGGAAAGTGAGGTCTACTTTTACACAATCTGCACATAGATTTTCCCAGGGACATATTTTGGGTGAAACAGAACAGAGATTGCAATGTGCCATATTCATTTTGGACCAAATTCTATAAATAACTGAAAAATCAGCACCAAAATCCCCTGCACTAAGCACTTTTCTATAAATGGTGCTGAAAGTTAGCCACCATTTATAGAATACTCTAACCCCCAGATTCTATATAGCATAACAGAAATTGTATGCACAAATCCAGGCGTATTCTTTATTTGCGTGCACGATGTAATTAGTTAACAAGCCAATCAGCACCAATAACTGCCACTTAGGCAATTATTGTAAATATTTGGCTTTATTTAGAATTTACGTGCACAACTTGCTAGGCGTATTCTATAAAGTGGTGCACTTAAATGCCATGGATGTGGAATGAGCAGATTGTGGGCATTACAAAAAATTATGCGTGTGGTTATAGAATACCCCTGCACCATGCCTAATTTAGGCGCTGGTATTTACACCAGGTTTTACTTGGCATAAATTCCTTCAACTAGGTTTAAGTGAACATAAGGGCTCTAGGTGTATTCCATTAACCGCGACTAAAGTTAGGCACAGTTCATAGAATATGCCTAGGTGGAAAGTTTTTTTCAGCACCAATTTTTCTGGTGCCATATATAGAATCTAGCCCTTAGCGCCTAACTTTAGACACAAGGATTTACACCAAGTAAACTCTGGTGTAAATCTTCGTGTCTAAATAAGGCACAGATCCCCCTTATTCTATAACAACATGCATAAAATGTAGGAATTCCCCTGATCAACCCATGACCCTCTCATGGCAGTGCCCCATATATAGAGGCACAAGTTAAATTTACATGCGGAACCCCATGATTAAAATGTGCATATAAATTTCAATTAATGCCAATTTGTACCAATAATTGATTATTAGCACCCAGTTATTACTGCTAATTAGCTCATTATTCAATCAAATTACATGCACAATTTTAAGTGCCATTTATAGAATTTGGGGTTTATACAATACTTGTGTACACAAGCAGAAAGTTTTACCTTCATCAGAGTAGGTATAAATGTGTACATAAACATTTCTGAGCTTTTAGACCTGGATCTGAAAGCCTATTTTAAAAAATCCACAAGTGTCTATGTTGTCTTTCTAACAGGCACCTTTTTGGACATATCCCGTGAACTCTGCTATAAAATAAACCCCCTGTGTACTTAACCACGCTAGCGGCTGCCTTGCGCTAATGCAGACACAGCTCATTCACTTTGAACAGACTGTGTCAGTATTGCCTCACGTCAGCCACTAGTGCGACTTAGTAAACGGGGGGAAACCCTTTAAAATATTGGACTTCATTAACATGACATCAACAGGCTGGATTCTCTGGATGCCTTGGTAAAAACAAATATAATAAAATCAAATAAAATGAAATGGTCCTTATACTGAACAATTCTTGCTAGATTGTTCAATGTAATGATTATTTTGTGTTAAAAGTGTGCTGGTGGTAAGCAAAGTGGGAAACAGCATCTGGACCCAGGAAACAGGCACCGCTCTGTATTGAAATCTGAGTGGTTTGTCTCTTTGTATTATTTTTCTCTATTTGTCACACCTATTCTTTTGTGTGCTGGTTTATCAAAGAATTTGCTTTCATCTGTCAGAATTTGTCTTTAATGTTTATTGTTTCAAAGGTGTCTATGTACTTCATTCTGATTCTTGGATTTCTGGATTCTTGTAGTATTTTGTATCTCTTTGCAAAAAGAGATTTTATTTATTTAGATTTTTGCTCACACCTTTTTCAGTAGTAGCTCAAGGTGAGTTACATTCAGGTACTGTGGATATTTTTCTGTCCCAGGAAGGCTCCTCCTCCTCCTCCTATATTTTTATGCTGGGTACATTTTCTGCTGACTGCCTGACAAGAAAGTTACTGTGTGCTGAAGAATCACATTAGAAGTGTCGAGAGGCTCTTTCCTAGAGGAATCTGCACAGTTAGGAATAGAATGTGAATTATTTTTGTTAGTACGGTTTGTTAAAATTAAGGTTAATTAGTACATTTCAGCTTTGATTTTCAATAGCACAACAAATGCCAGGCCAGTCAAACCATGTTAATTATAAGAAGACATTGCACTTTATTTTCAGAAAGGAAATTACAATTTAATCTTAGGACTGTCAGTTCTCATTGACAATGATAGTGTCTCACAATTCAGTGTCAGCTCCTGCTTTTCAAAACTGATAATTCAAATTTTCTCTCTTTCACTCACTGCAAAGGAAGGGAATAAAGACATATCAAGCACATATTTAATGGCATGTTCATGACTCGTTAAAAAAAATACCTGGAAACTACAGAAAACCTAGCAAAACTAGAAAGGCACTTTCAAATACCCATCATTCATTGTCTCATAAGTAAGGTTGCCAACTAGATCCAGATTCACCTGGCAGGGTTCATCCAGTTCTCGATTTAACCCACTGTTTTCTGGAACTTGTAGTCTTGCTTGTCATCGGGAATGCAATGGCAAAATCGTAACTATAAGTCCCTGCCTGCAATGGAGTAAACTTAGGACTGGATCATTCCTGTTGAGTGAATCTGGATCCAGTTAGTAACCCTACTCATGCATGCTTGAGCATAGCACATCTCAAAGGAATCCATGGATATTATAGGAATAATTTTTTAGAGCTTTTTCCACCTGATATGTATGTTATATGTGGAAAGAGATCATAAAATTGCACTATGTATATTCATGGAAACTATGCACTCTGAAAGAGAGCTTGTACTTCAACACAGACTAGATGGAGGTGGACTGAGCAAGGAGATAGTTGTGATGTACATGCAATATTTTATCAAGTAAACAGTATACAAAAAGCACACTTCACTATAACCGTGTTCAGCTCTTTCAATAGCTAGATCTCCTGCATTTTTTTGAAGGTGCTCAGCTAGCGGTAATAAGCGAGAGAGCACATTTAAGAAATGTCCTCCCGAAGCAGCCGCAATGTGGTGGCCAGTGTCGGGGAGAGTAAAACAGCTGATATGTTGAAGGAGTGGCCTAGTGGATAGAGCACTGGTCTTGTAATCCAAAGGTGGCCAGTTCAAATCCCACTGCTGCTCCTTGTGATCTCGGACAAGTCACTTAACCCTCCATTGCCTCAGGTACAAACAGATTGTGAGCCTTCCTGGGACAGAGAAATATCCAGTGTACCTGAATGTAACTCACCTTGAGCTACTACTGAAAAAGGTGTGAGAAAAATCTAAATAAATATATATAAATAAAATGTTAGGCTACAATTAAGTTAAATAGCTGATTTTTTTGAATACATAAATATATAGTATAAAAAGAAGATACAAAAATATGAAGCAAAAAATAAATGTTTTCTTATCTCCGGAGAGGTTTTTTTATGCCAGCAATTGATGTAGCAGGATTATTTAAATGTTTGAAATAACCTATGTTATCTGAAGCTTTTTCCTCCCTGTTTTTCAGATTAGTTTGAATGTTAAAATGAGCAATAGATCTAGCTATGGAAAGAGCTGAACGTGATTATAGTGAAGTGTGTATTTTGTATTGTTAATTTGAAAACTTTGCTCCTCTTATTTTGTGGTTTGATATTTTATCAAGTACGCATGTACACACATAGAGAACACACACCAATCTACACCTTCTTTGGAGCAGGTATTTGTGAGTTATGATTTGTGTGCAGTTGGATTGGATTTGGGCCTATTTTATAACGGAATACAAAATCAAACAGCGGACAATATTTGTTACAAAATATAAAGTCTTCTTTTAATTTAAATAACACTATTCCAGACATTACTCCATTAAATATAAAAGGAGGAAAAAGACCTCAGCAGGTCTGCAGCATTCAAAATCAAAGTGAGTATTGCTATATGGAACCCCATTTTAATCATTGGTCAAAAAACCTCCAGTGCATGTGACTCAAAAAATAATTACTTCAAAAATACAATCTCAATATCAAACTCAACAATCCAATAACTGTGTTTCTATCACTGAATATCCAAATCATTTTCTTCTACTGACAGCACCAAAATCTTTGGGTATATATACCAGAAATTGGCTAACTGCAATGTGCAAAATAATGATTAATCAACACACTTATGGCAGATCCCTATGGGATTCTCCGTTTCACCACAGCCTCATCAGGGGACAGAAGGGCTGCAAATCAGTTCCATAACCTTGTAGCCTTGTTGACCTGAACCACATTTGAATGTTAATTCTTCTTGATTCTCTTGTGTTGCTATTTCAAGCTGCCAAAGAAACCAATTATCAAAAAAAAATCCAGTATCAAAATTCAAAAAAAGGAAGAAAAAAAAAGGGAACTACATGCACCAAAAAATAAACAAGAAAAAAAAGCTAACAATTCAAAGTGGCCATACCGGGTCACTTACCACATATTTAATTATCCTGCCAATCTTTTCTGGCAGACCTATAAATTCAAAATGGCGACCCCTTAAAAAAGAGATGCCGTCACAGAGAAAAACCTAAAAGAAAAATAAAAAAGTCTGTAGAAACTGTGTGCTTTGGTATTGTGGCCCAATATTCAAAATGAATTACATTCAAAGGGCAATTCTATAACTTAGGTGCCCACTTTTACAGCACATGCCTAAGGGTGTTGTAAGGGCTATTCTGCAAATTCCTTCTTAACTTATATAGCATGTATTTGTAGGAGCGGCATAAGTATGGGTGGAACATAAGCAGGATATGGACAGGGCTCTCACTTACATATGTAACTTACAGACTGTCCTTGCTGCATTTAGGTACCCAAACTTACACTGGCTCTATGACTGATGTAAGTGCGTGTACATGCCTAAATATTAGGCACTACAAGCAGATCAGAGGGAACCAGCAACACAAAGCACCATGGAGCAGAAACAGTGTAGAGGGCAACAGAAGAGACAACCAGGCAGAGTCAAAATGTAAGGAAGGCAATTTTATTGAAAAGACCTGACACGGCCTGTGTTTCGGCAAATGCCTGCGATCAGGTGTCTGCACAAAATTAACATACTGATTTAGGTGGCTCCTAATGTCTAAGAAAACAACTCTATATCAGCAAATTGTAAATCGGAACTCCCATAGTATGAGCAAAGCTAAACAAAATTGCCTTCCTTACATTTGTCTCTTATGGTTGTCTCAACTCTGGCCCTCTCATACTGTTTCTGATCCTAAATGTTAGGAACACCAATATCAGGTTATGCTAATATTCTTTAACAGAAACTAGGTACCTAGGTTCATTCAAAGAATATGCTCTAACCATGCACTCTCCAAGCACCTAATTTGATGTGCCCAGATATAGAATTGCCCATTTTGGGGTTAATGTACAGGGAGTCTATAAACTTTTCAAAAGACATGCTGTTTTTATTCCTATTATATATATGCATACATGCCTTTATAAAACAGGTTCCTAGAATAATCTCCAGCGGAGCACAAATACTTCTGTCTAAAGTTAAACTTGCTCCAAGGTAGGTGCAAATATATGCCCACATGCTACACAGATACACACATATTTTACAAGGTATGGGCCCTTTTACTAAGCCGCGTAAGCGTCTACGTGTGGCCAACATGTGTCAAAATGGAGTCACCACCAGACTACCACGTGGCTCTTGTAGTAATTTCATTTTTGGCACGTCCGATACGCACGTCTGAAAAATATTTTTTATTTTTGGGCGCATAATGTATGCGTGCCAAGTGGCACTTGGCACGTGTAGGTGATTACCGCCCAGTAACCGTGTGAGTCTTTACCACCAGGTCAATGGCTGGTGGTAAGATCTCTGACCCAAAATGGACACAATACTCCAGGTGGGGCCTCACCAAAGACTTGTACAGGTACATCAACACCTCCTTTCTTCTGGTGATTACATCTCTCTCTGTACAGTCTAGCATCCTTCTGGCTGCAGCCACTGTCTTGTCACACTAATTTGTCACCTTCAGATCCTCAGATACTATCACCCCAAGGTCCCTCTCCCTGTCAGGGCATATCAGCCTCTCACCGCCTAACACATACGTCTCCCTTGGATTTCTACTCCCTAAGTCCATCACTCTGCACTTTGCATTGAATTTTAATTGCCAAACATTAGACCATTCTTCTAACTTTTGCAAATACTTTTTCATGTTTTCCACTCCCTCCGGGTTGTCCACTCTGTTACAAATCTTGGTATCATCTGCAAAAAGGCAAACCTTACCTACCAACCCTTCAGCAATGTCTCCCACAAACATATTGAACAGAATTGGCCCCAGCGTTCAATGGTAAATTTCCCTTCCTCCATTCATAGAGAGGCATGCCTTCTGAAGGTCTTGATGGGTAGAGATATAACAAAGAGCATCTCAATAGCATAGTAGCTGCTGTGTAGGTGGGCACTGTCTCTTACTCCCAGTGCCCATCTCTCTTATACTCCCTCTCTCTTCACACTTATCCTTCCATCCCTCCATTCCTGCACTCAAGTTCTACTCCTGTCATTCCTCTTCCACTCTCCCCCCTTTTGCACTCACCTTTACATCCCTCATGTCTTGATCCTCCCCTTGGTACTACTACTACTAATACTACTATTTAGCATTTTTATAGCGCTACAAGGCGTACGCAGCGCTGCACAAACATAGAAGAAAGAGAGTCCCTGCTCAAAAAGCTTACAATCTAGTAGACAAAAAATAAAGCAAACAAATCAATTGTGTAGAGGAAAGAGGAGAGGAGGGTAGGTGGAGGCGAGTGGTTACAAGTGGTTACGAGTCAAAAGCAATGTTAAAGAGGTGGGCTTTCAGTCTAGATTTAAAGGTGGCCAAGGATGGGGCAAGACGTAGGGGCTCAGGAAGTTTATTCCAGGCATAGGGTGCAGTGAGACAGAAGGCGCGAAGTCTGGAGTTGCCAGTAGTGGAGAAGGGAACAGATAAGAAGGATTTATCCATGGAGCTGAGTGCACGGGAAGGGGTGTAGGGAAGGATGAGTGTGGAGAGATACTGGGGAGCAGCAGAGTGAGTACATTTATAGGTTAGTAGAAGAAGTTTGAACAGGATGCGAAAACGGATAGGGAGCCAGTGAAGTGATTTGAGGAGAGGGGTAGTATGAGTAAAGTGGTACTCACACTTCCATCATTCCCCCTCTTCATTTCAGTTCTTTTATTTATTTATAGCCTGCTCATCATCTTACTTCTAAGTATGTTACAAAAACATTTCAAATTCAAAGAACAATGACATTCTTTAAAATAAGCCAAGATAAACAGGTTTTCAATTTTTTCCCTTAACATAATAAATTCTGCTCAGCTCTTAACTCTTAAAGGCAAATTATTCCAACTTTGCGCACCTGCAACTGAACAAAATTGGGAGCGAGTGGAAACTTGCGGAGCAAAATGAATAAAGGGAAGAGTCACTGGAGCCTGATAATTAGAATGCTCCACATGATCCAAAATTCTTTCATTGTAAAAAAAAAAAAAGCATTCAAATCTGATGCACTCAATTGTTTTAAAGTCTTTAAAACAAGGAGCAATATTTTAAAATATATCATGTTTTATAGGTAACTGTTTCAACTGTATCATTACAAGAGTAATGTGATCTACTATACTAACACCTGAAATAATACATTCTGTTGCATTTGTAAAGCTTTCTAAAATTGCCCCTGGTAGAACTATTAACAAAGAATTACAGTAGTCCACTGTTGGTAATATTATTGTTTGAACATCTGAGTATAAATAATTTCCATGTAACAAACTTTTTAGTTGTCTTAACAGGCTAGTCTGAATGAAACAAAAACATATTATGCATTTTTGCTCTTACGTGGAGACATGGGTAGTAATCATCATGACACCAACTGTGGAAGCCTAAGAGAACACTGGTAGTCAATTTTGCATACCTCTGGAATTATAGGAATGAGAATACCACTGACATTTCTGTTAAATACAGAGGTATGATAGCTTGGTATTAATTTTGATCTAAAAATGACCACCCATGTCTGCATGAAAGAGTGAGAGTACATAATATTTAAGATTTAAGGCTATTCCGTTTTCCGTAAACCATAATTGCTTGCTTATTTATTTATACCTTGCTAAGTTCCTGTAACAATTTAATAGAGTGCACATCAGTATCGAAAGTAAAAAGAGCAAAGAGCAGGATATCACCATGCATATATCTCAGTATCACAATCCAAGTAGATTACAGAAAAGAGCCAAATAAATATTAAACAGGTCCGAGGAAAGGGGTGAGTCCTGAGGTACTCCATATTAGGGATGGGCAGCTGTTCCATGTCGTTTCCTGTGTCGTTTCCAGGAAAGCTTGATTTATTTTATTTTCATTTGACCATTTTTTCATTATGGGAGCAAAGCCGCACTCTTTTAAAAGAGGGTGCACTATATGTAAAGTGGGCACACTCTTTCTGAAAAACGTGCACTATCCCCCGGATTCTATATATGCTGCGGTGACTAGCGTGCGTTAATTATGCATGCGGCTAATTTGCCCTTATTACTCAATTGAGAAATGAGCCAATAACTCACAACAATTGAAATTAACGCACGCTTCTTTTTAGGCATATTCTAAAAGGAGGTGCACATAAATTCTAATGCATGTAGCTGAAAAGGGGGCACGGCCATGGGAGGAGTGTGGGTGTGTCAGGGACCTTACTCAAATTTACATGGGTTGTTATATGATTTGGGGGAACGTTCCTACATTTATACACTGGTATTTATACCAGGTTTTCACCGGCATAAATGGCTACGCCTAAATGTAAGCGTATTCCTTGGCGCTATACGCTATTCTATGCAATGAGCTGAACCTTAGGTACACTATATAGAACAATGCTACACACTTTTTTTTGGATGCGTCTAGATTTTAGACGCCCTTTACAAAATCTAGCCTCGTGTGTATGTGCAATGGTCTGCACATGCATGATAGTTTCTGCATGCTCAATGGGTACCCTCTTTGCAAATAGTGTGCACTCCCCCAAAAGAGTTCACACTATTATCAGCAAGTGATACAATGGACATTTTTGAGTTTTTTTCCTGCTATTTTAATTTGATACTCACAGGCTTGGACACGGGATATATCATTTTGACATTTCCCCCAGTTTTGGAAACAAATGCCCATCCATACTCCACATGACAAATCTATGAACTCAGAGACCTCAATTTTATTATTATTATTAGCATTTGTATAGTGCTACCAGACGCACGCAGCGCTGAACACCTGACACAAAGAGACAGTCCCTGTTCAAAAGAGCTTACAATCTAAGTAATACAGACAAACAAGACAGTTACGGGTGAGGGAAGTAATGGGTGAGAAGGGAGGAAGGGACAAGGGGAGGGCAATAGTGGCTAGGAGCCAAAAGCAGCAATGAAAAGGTGGTTTACTAAGCTGCGGTAAAAAGTGGCCTGGGACAGTGTAGGTACGTGTTTTGGGTGCGCACCGGACCAGTTTTTACCATGTGTGCCAAAAAGGCTTTTTAAAAATGGGATGGGAAAAGGGCATGCGGTAAAACTGAAAGCAGGATGGGCCTAAAACTGGCCTGAGCTCTTAACACCACCCATTGGTCTACTGGTGAGGGCTCACACCCTACATGTGCGGTGACTGGTTGGTGTGCGTCAACTGCCGATTACGATGAAAATAAATAAATCATCCAGGCATTATGGGCACACATCAAATCTGAAATTACCACAAGGGGGTGCGGTAGCCTGGCGGTAGTCTCATTTTGGCGCATGCTGCATACGCGTAGAGCCTAATGCGCCTTTATAATATTTCTATGGGTGTCTACATGGTTAGTGTGCCCTAATTTTTAGTACGCACTAAAAATGCTAGTCCACCTTAGTAAACAGGGCTCTTAGCAATTCCGTGTAGGAATCACGCAGCACAGTTTAGTAAAAAAAGGCCCTTTGGCTGAGCAACCACACAACACAAGATCAAGGCTACCACCAGCCAATGTGGTGAATTTATGCCATTTCCGGTGTGCCGGAAAATATTTTTGGAAACGGCACTAAACCGGTAATAAGTGCTCCCTGCCACTTGGCCATGCAGTAAGAGTAATCTTACTGCAAAGTCATTTTTTGGGAGGGGAAGTTTTACTCACTGTGGTAAAAAAAGGCCTGGCATGCAGGAAAAATGGCCCCCACCACTACTGCAGGGCCCTTTCTACTGCAGCGTGGTTAAAGGACCCCTAAATGATTCACTATAGCAAGACATGTTTATCCATTCCTACCCTTGCTAAGATCATTTTCAAGCACAATTCTGACCTCATGTGCAACTTTCTTTAAATTAGTCCCCTTATTTTCTTATTCCCGCCTCTGTTATCAAACCAAGCTAGCAGACCTTCTCATTTGCGCAAAACTAACGCTTTTTGCGCAAATGAGAAGGCTCTTCACTGAGCTCTACCTTCGCAAGTGCGGCGATTTATAACTATCATTTTATATTTGGGGCAACGAACTTATACAACTTGTATACTACAGAACCACACTTTGACCCCTGAGGCAGGCGTTGATTTGCACCGAAACACGGCCCGTGTCGGGTCACCTGTCAATAAAGAACTTCAGTTGTCCCAGTCTTGAAAGCCCAGTGTTTCTTTTTTTGTTTGTATACTTTCTACTAGCCGTTAAGCCCATTAAAACGGGCGAGATTTGTTATTTTCACGTCCATGTCCAGCAAACCTCCTCTCTTCCCTGCCCTCTCCTCCATCAATTCATGTCCAACAACCTTACTGTCTCCCCTGCTTTGCCCCCATGATAACATTCTTGGATCCCTGCTTGTTTTCTGCTGCTGTTCTTTGTTTTGCCTCTCCCACCTCGCCGTTCCTGCTGTGCCCTTGAACATCATAGTTCTCTTCTCTCCTTCCTTAGTTTCTCGTCGCCCAGGTCTCCACAGTGGCTCTGCCCCGGATGTTAGCACTTCTGCCCATTGGTTATCTTAGCGCAAGTCGCAGCAGTTGCTCCGCCCACGATCGTAGCGCCTCTGTCCCCCCTGTCCCCCCCTCTCGGCGGCCCTGAGTGGGCCCCACCCACTTCCAGTCCTGCCCCTGCCCCCAGTTCCACTTCCTTTTCATCTACAAATGAATTCCTGCTTTGCATACATGTCTGCAATCCACACCCAAAATTGCATGCCTAGCTCTGGGCGACCTGTACACAAGTTGAGCGCATCCGCATATGCAATTCTTCATTGTTGCCAGGATCTGAGCTTAATATGTGCAATTGCTATGACCTCTGTCTTTCTGGAGTCTTAGCAATCCACCACCTTAGACCAACATTTATGAAAAACAAATGATCCTTTAATGGTTGCTTTTGGGTACAATGCACAAGCAGTCTATTATTTGATATTGAGCATCTTTATAGAACAAAAGTACTTTCAAGTCCATTCAAGGAACTCCTTTTGTTGCCACTTACACACTAGCACATCTATTTTGTAGCTTTATGCAGTTTCATCACAGTTTCTGACAGTCGGGTTGATTTATAGCTGCAGTGTTCCTATGACAGATACTCTTGTTTCTATTTCACAGGTTAAGGTTTTAGTTCATTTAGAGCTTATCTCAAAGGAATCTGGAAACAATTCGTCAGTTTACCTATTATTATACTTTATGACCTATTGCTTGAACAGTGAAATTTTACATCAGAAACTTAATCCAATGAAAGCTGTTTCTTCAAGCGTTACCTGAGCTGGGTGTTATATCCCTGTTTCTCACTACACAGGATTCATATTCTATCCTGGACAAATTTTTACATTTATCTACTGGTACCAAGAGAAATAGGACATGTAGATTCATTCACTTTTTTATTGAGTAGACATTTTGATGTTTCAAACGGATACATTTGCAACTATAAAGACAAGTTTATAACTGTGCACCCACACTTACACCCCATGTACATATATAAATATATAGAATACTAGCACTTAAAGACTAGATTCTATATATGGTGCCGAGAAAATTGGCATGGAAAAAATGCACTTAGCGCTATTCTATGAACGTTATGCACAGTTTATAGAATACGCATAACGCCCGGATCCATGACTAAATTTAGGCTCGACCATTTACACCAACTAAAACCTGTTGTAAATACCCATGCCTAACTTAGCTGGGGATCAGGTGTATTCTATAAGTGTGTGTAATTTCTAAAAACGCATATGACTTGCCCATGTCCCTCCCATGGCCACACCCCCTTTTGAGATCCGCACATTAGAATTTATGCACACCACTTTACAGTATAGGCTTAGAACGTTGCATGCATAAATTCTAATTAGTGCTGATAATTGCTTGTTAGTGGCCAGTTATCGGCGCAGATTGTCTTGTTAAACAAGTTGCGCACGCAGTTGGGCAACACTGCCAAATTTGCTCGTGCAGCTTTAGTCATCATATATAGAATGTGGGGGTTAGTGCAAAAGTGTACACTTACCCATGGAAGTGCTAGCAGGGCGCCTAATTGCTATTCTGTAATATAGTAACATAATAGATGACGGCAGAGAAAGACCTGTACGGTCCATCCAGTCTGCCCAACAAGATAAACTCATATGTGCTGCTTTATGTGTATACCTTACTTTGATTTGCATCTGCCATTTTCAGGGCACAGACCGTAAAAGTCTGCCCAGCACTAGCCCCGCCTCCCAACCACTAGCCCCTCCTCCCCCCACCGGCTCTGCCACCCAATCTCTGCTGAGAGATGTAAATGGCATAGGACTAGAGTCTATATATCACACCTAAAAAATTGGCATCAAAATGATATATGCCTAGGCATATTCTATAAAGTACACCTAAATTTCCATGCAGTTTATAGAATACACCAAGTGCCCATCTGAGGGGCCCTTTTACTAAGGAGCACCGAAAAAATGGCCAGTGGTGGTGTAGGCGTGTGTATTGGATGCACACATGTCCATTTTCAGTGCGCCTGCAAAAAAGGTCTTTATTGGGGGCCGAAAATGGACATGTAGCAAAATAAAAATTGGCACGCATCCATTTGGGCCTGAGACCTTACCGCCATCCATTGAGTTCAATGCGGGTTATATGCAAAGAAGCTGGACAAACAAGGAAATACAGCACAACATACTGTAACCATCACTCAATTAAAAAACTAATACAATCATATCCTTCTGTAATTCTGAGCAAATATGTCTTAAGCATATATAACTTGATGCCTGAACTATCAAAGAGGAGACTTCTTTACCTAATATGGTAGCCTGATAAGAAAGTAGAGGATCTGTACATTTCTTTCTTACTTTGCCCTTCGTTGATGGAAAGAAAATAGGTTAAATAGCCTTGAAATGCGATAGGGTAAAGCATCGTGACAAATAGAAAGGAGCTAAACCATTACAAATTTTATACATTAAGCACAAAAGTTTAAATAGAACCCTTGCGGTCACTGCTAGCCAATGAATTTTAGAATAATAGTCTGACAAATGATCAGAGCATTTTAAGGAAAAATTAAGTCTCAACGCAGTGTTCTGAATTGTTTGTAACTTTCGCAACAATACTTGAGGAAACCCTAAGGGGTCCTTTAATGAAGCTGTAGCAAAAGAGGGCTTGCACTGGCATCAGCTCGTACTGAAGATTCCTTTTACCACAGCAGGTAAAAGGCAGGAGTTTGTTTTTTTTCTTCAAGAAATGGCCGCACAGCAAGTGAAACACTTACCGCACGGCCATGTCGAGGGGGAGCGCTTACCACCACCCATTGAGGTGGCGGTAAGGGCTCCTGTACTAGCCCAGCAGCAACCCGGCAGTATGTGGCACTGCCCAATTACCACCAGGCATACATCGACGCTAAAAAAATGTAAATAGTTTTGCAGCTCCGGAAATGGCACACGCTGGGGGAGGGAACTACCGCCGGGCTGCTGTTGTAACTTGGCGGTACTTCCCTTTTAGTGAGCAGTAAGCCCACGATGGGCTTAACGCTGCTTTGTAAAAGGGCCCCTAAATACATTATATTACAGTAATCTAAAGAGCTCAGCAATAATGCCTGAACCAACAACTAAAGTTGATATTTCTGAAAATATTTACAAATGCAATGCAATTTACACATACGAACAAATGTTTTTTAAATCACTTTACTCACTTGTAGGCAGCTCCAAAAATGCCCCTAAAACTCTCACAGAAGAGGCAAAAAGAATAAACCTGATGATTGATGACTATATTGGGTTCAATTGGCTCCCTGGAGCCCATAATCAGTAATAGCTATTTTTTCGAGCTGTCATCCAATTTTCTACAGTACGAAATACCAATTGCAAAGTAGTCAGCTCTGTAGAGACATCTGCTTGAACTGGAAGAAACAGTTATTTCATCTGCTTAACTAAAGACGTAAACCCTAACTTCTCCAGTACAAAGCCTAATAAGTGAATACATAAATTAAAGAGCAGGGGAGACAGCGGAGATCCCTGCAAAACCCAGCATACATCAGTGGCGTATCTGGCCTCTGGCGGTAGGGGGGGCCAGAGCCAGAGGGAGGGGGCACATTTTAGCCCCCCCGCCACCACCGACCCCCCCCCGCCGCCATTACCGGACCCCCCCATCAACGACTCTCTCCACCCCCATCCCGCCGCCAGCCCTCCCCCGCTGCCGTTTCTTACTTTTGCGCCGAGGTCCGCTTCCTCCTGGGCCTTTAAAAATATTTCTTCAGCTGGCGGAGGACCCCAACCCCCGCCAGCCAACCCGAGGTGATGTCTTTCAAGTTCTTCGTCCGCCGTGGCCGACGTGCTGGAGTTGAGCGGCTGAATCCAGTTCAGAGTCTGACGTCGTGCGACGTTTGGACATCGTGCAACATCAGACTCCGAACTGGATTCAGCCGCTCAACTCCAGCACGTCGGCCACGGCGGACGAAGAACTTGAAAGACGTCACCTCGGGTTGGCTGGCAGGGGTTGGGGTCCCCCTCCAGCTGAAGAAATATTTTTAAAGGCCCAGGAGGAAGCGGACCTTGGCGCAAAAGTAAGAAACGGCGGCGGGGGAGGGCTGGCAGCGGGAGGGGGTCCAGGACGAAATCTGTGGGGGCCCAGGCCCCTGTGGACCCATGCAGATATGCCCCTGGCATACATTGCTCCAACGATCTGATAAACTGTATCTCCTACTGAATAAAAAACCATGAAACCAGGACCTAACTGAACCAGAGATCCCAAGGGAATCCAAAATATGCAGGAGAATATCAAAATCAACTAAGTCGAAAGCATTTGATAAATCAAAATGGAGGAGCAATACATTTTTCCCCCCACTAAGCTATAATTTAACCGAATCATGTAATGCAGCCGTTACCGTCTCCGTGCTAGAATTGGATCGGAACCCTGATTGCAAAAAATGGAGGATGTCATGCTGTTCCAAAAAAAAAAACTTGACAGTTGTACAGCAACCCCACCCCCTCCATTAATTTCACAAAAAGCGGTATCAATACAATCAGCCTTGAATTAGCAGCTGACCTTACTGATTCTCAGATAATTTTCACAATTGGTGTAATAATTATGTCTCTTAATTCTGATGGGGATGCACCAAAAGAAAGACTATGTTCAATCCAGCTAAAGAGTTGTTGTTTAAACTTCACAGAAGCAAATAACATTACTGATGGTGGACAGTTATCTAACCTAAAATAGGATCTAGCATATTTCTTGATAAGTGGCAATTATCAGCACTGACTGTGCAACTTAAGTCATGCTATATAGAATCCAGGGGATAGCTCCTAAATGTACTCCAGGTAAATGAAAGGTGTGCCAATACTGGGCTATGCTGGTGCTTACAATAAGATCCCACTGTGTGGCATACTTTTTTGGTGCTGCCCTTGCTCTGCCCTCCCTCCACCTTTCTCCTATATAGATACAGGTAGAGTGGTTAGATGCATTATCAGCCAGATAAGGAAAATAAGAAAGTTATGAGGGCAGTTGTATATAAGGGTTGTCTTCATTTACCCATGTTTTTCATGCATACATACAGAATTATACGCCACTTACATGTGTGCTTGCCCTAGGTGCTATTTCTAAGCTCAAGCAGAAGTGACATAGTGGGCAACTGGGAAAGGGGCAGCACAAGAGGGACGTGGAGGGGCATAATCGAATGGCGTGCCCAAGTTTTCCTGAGGGCGCTCGCAGGATGTCCCCGCGAAGGGGTTGAGAAACCTGTATTATCGAAACAAGATGGGCGTCCATCTTTTGTTTCCATAATACGGTCGGGGATGCCCAAAATCGTGAAATTTAGGTCGACCTTAGAGATGGTCATCCTTAGAGATGGTCGTCCCCGGTTTTCGGTGATAATGGAAACCAAGGACGCCCATCTCAAAAATGACCAAATCCATCTCATTTTGTAGTGCACTGGTCCCCCTGACATGCCAGGACACCAACCGGGCACCCTAGGGGGCACTGCAGTGGACTAACTGATGCACTAACTGAACGGAAAAAGCCCTTCCCCTTACCGATCCCTTAGCGATTTGGAAAGGAACGGGCATGCATGAAGAAAATCACATGCAAATGAGCTGCTCACTGTTAGCTCATTTGTACATGATTTCCTTCCTAAGGAGGGGAAGCCAGTGCAGAGCAGCCAAGCATTATGCGTGGCTGCTCTGTGCATGCCAAAGATGGCTTCATACATGCAGACAAGTTGCGTGTATAATAGCCATCTACAACCTTAGAAAAATACAAGTCCAGGTGAAGACGTCCAAGTGCTCGTCAGGGATGTCTTTTTTTTTTTTTGGAGTATGGGTGAAGGACGCCCTTTGCTATGTCTCCGTCCCTGCGATGGAAGTTGAGGATGTCCAAAATGTGGATGTTTCTGTGAGAAGAACATCCATGCCTGCTATGTTTCTGACACCCCCTTTGATTTTGGATCACAAGTAGCAGCAGTGGGATTTGAACCCACCGCCTCTGGTTTGCAAGACCAGTACTCTAACCACTAGGCCACTCCACTGTTTGAAAGAAGGATGTCTACGCCTTCGATATGCCTCCGCTGACACACACATAACTCCCCTCCTAGGGACCTGCATTTAAAGTTGTTTTTTTGAGGGTGGGAGGGGGTTAGTGACCACTGGGAGAGTCAGGGGAGGTCATCCTCGATTCCCCCCGTTGGTCATCTGGTTAGTTTGTGCACCTTTTTGAGGCTTGGTCGTAACAAAAAATGGACCAAGTCGGCCAAGTGCTCGTCATGGATGCCCTTCTTTTTTCTATTATCGCTTGAGGATGCCCATCTGTTAGGCATGCCCCAGTACCCCCTTTGCTACGCCTCCAACATGCCCCCGGGAACGGGAAGCAGTTGAGGACCCCCAAAATCGGCTTTTGATTATGCAAATTTGGGCGACCCTGAGAGAAGGACGCCCATCTCCTGATTTGTGTCGAAAGATGGGCGCCCTTCTCTTTTGAAAATAAGCCTGATAGTGAGTCAAGCATCAATATGTACATCTTAAAGAATAGTATAAGATGCGTGCTTTGAGTGGCAGATTTAGGCATGACCACGTGCACCATACCTGCTTTTTGATGTGTCAATGCGGGATTTGCACTAAAATTCTATAATGGCATCAGGGCACCCTGATGCTCTTGATAGACTTGGCACTCCTCGCAGTGCATCAGGAGGTGCCAATTTACAGAATTGCCCCTTATACATTTATCAGCCACCAGTAAACCTTCTTTGAAAATTGACCCCTCTATATGTGAGCACATGTATTTTATAAAATATAAGTGTACTTCACAACTGTGCCCAAGCTATACCCCTTGGAATGCTTATGCTCAGTGCATGTAGAAGTATGCATAATCTTTTTGGTGCATATTCTTATATGAGAATAACTGGACAATTTTAAAGCAGTCATTTTCTGTGTTTAAAGTATGCATTACATGTGGAAAATGCAATCAGGGCTGAAAGCACTATAGCCATGATGTAATCTGTCTTTCTGTTTTGGTGCATTGCAAGTTCTATTTGTATAGACAGAACAGAACATTTGTATAGACAGAGCACAGTCAAATTTGTGGAGAAGGGGGCACATGATCTTAACAGCTGCCCTATTAAAATTTACAATCTGATGGAAATGTCCTTTTCAATAGGATAAAGACTGAAGGGCCTCTGAAATTAATGCATGTTTCATGAATTGACCTCACATTCAGCCTAGCTTGCAATTATCTATCGTAGTTGCTAGGTGGCAACTGACTGTATTCAAACTGAAGTCCCAATGTTATGTGCCTTGAATTCATTTTATCAGTTCTCTTACTCTGTGCTCATTTATTTAAACAAGTGTTAACATCTGAACAAAGCTTTGTTGTCATACCTTCTGCGTCTTCCCATACACTTGGGATGACAACACTTGCTTTCTTGCTTACAGCGAAAATATCTTTTGTTTTCAGTGATTTGTTTTCTAAGGAAAACATAATTTATACAAGGCAGTGGAATGTATTTATTTAAAACATTTATAACCTGCATGATCTACATACTCAGTGGGGCACAGAGTAACCTATCTAAAATAATCCAAACAAAACCTCAGACCAAAACATAATAAACATCTTGATATACCATATATAATCACTAGCATATAAGGAGGGATTAAAAAAAAAAAAAAAAAACTCTTTAGAAGAGTCTTCCAGTTCTCATGAAATACATGAATATCGCACATAAGTTCATGATGTTCCTTTGGAACAATCTGCCTCTTGGAATTCGAGCGGAATCATCTTTGAAAAAATCTAAATCAAGTACATAAATCTTTGTTGTGATGCCATTGTCCACTGCCTGGATATGTTCTTACTTTTGTATGATTGATGTGCTTTCCTATAAATAATTTGGAGTTCTTTTCCTTAGTTTGATTTTATTGTACATGGACTTGAATTATTTTGTAAAAAAAGGTGATTCAGCAAGTCTAAGTAAACCATAAACCATAAGTGGAACCTTGGACAAAACTTCTGAATCTTCAGATCTGGAATGGCTCATTATTGGGCTCATTTTCAAGAGAAGGACGCCCATCTTTTGACATAAATCAGAAGATGGGCGTCCTTCTCACAGGGTCATCCAAATCGGTATAATCAAAAGCCAATTTTGGACGTCCCCAACTGCTTTCCGTCGCAGGGATGGCCAAAGTTCAAGGGGGCATATCGGAGGCAGGACTTGGGTGTGCCTAACACTAGGATTTCCTCGATCCATAATCGAAAGAAACAAGGACGTTCCTGAAGAACACATGGACGACTTTAACTGCTCGTGTTTTTCTTACGACCAAGGCACAAAAAAGTGCCCAAAATGACCAGATGACCAGTGGAGAGAATTGGGGATGACCTCCCCTTACTCCCCCAATGGTCACTAACCCCCTCCCATCCTCAAAAACATCTTTACAAATATGTCATGTCAGCCTCTATGCCAGCCTCAGATGTCATATTCAGCTCCATCACAGCAGTATACAGGTACCTGGAGCAGTTTTAGTGGGTGCAGTGCACTTCAGGCAGGCGGACCCAGGCCCATACGCCCCTACCTGTTACACTTGTGGAGGAAACAGCGAGCCCTCCAAAACTCACCAGAAACCCACTGTACCCACATCTAGGTGCCCCCCTTCACCCGTAAGGGCTATGGTAGTGGTGTACAGTTGTGAGTAGTGGATTTTGTGGGCTCAGCACACAAGGTAAGAGAGCTACTATGTACCTGGGAGCAATTTATGAAGTCTACTGCAGTGTCCCCTAGGGTGCCTGGTTGGTGTCCTGGCATGTCAGGGGCACCAGTGCACTAGAAATGCTGGCTCATCCCATGACCAAATGGCTTGCATTTGGTCATTTCTGAGATGGACGTCCTTGGTTTCCATTATCGCTGAAAATCAGAAACGACCAAGTCTAGGGACGACCATCTCTAAGAACGACCAAATTTCAGGATTTGGGAGTTCCTGACCGTATTATCGAAATGAAAGATGGACGTCCATCTTGTTTCAAAAATACGGATTTCCCCGCCCCTGGATGGGGACGTTTTGCGAGGATGTCCAAATCGAAACGAGGACGTCCCTTTCGATTATGCCCCTCCACGTCTTCTTTTCTTCATATAATACAATTGAATCGAGAGAAGGAAATGTGTTCTCTGATACCGAACAGGGAAATTCAATATAAGGTGCACATGCATTTACACACATTTGTCAAGAATAAATGAAAATGTATGCACCACTTAAACATTCACCTGACCTAAGTGCTAATTTGTAAGCTCATACAAAAGTGTAATAGCATGCAACTGGGAAGGGGGCAAAGGGGAGGGGGATGAGCATGGGTGAGATGTGGGCGTGTCAAGCATCAATGCACATATCTTATAGAATATTGTAAAATGAGCACATTGAGTGGCACATTTAGGTGTATCAACTTATGACAAGCCTTCTTTTTGGCACACAGAGGCTGTTACAGAATTTGCACATCCCATGCTGCATCAGGGGGGTCAATAAAGAGGCACCAATTAACAGGATTTCCCCTTAGTCTTTTTTTTTTAATAATAAAGTGAAGAAACTCATCGATGTCAAATATAATTTCAAAACAATCTTAACCAAGGAAGCAATATCCTCAACTTTTTTTTCAAATCCTACTACTTTGGCAACTACAAAGTTGGTCGTATGCTGGTGCAATATCTTAAAGCTAAAACAAACCATTCTAGAATATTGCACATAATGGATCCCAATGGGAACTCATATTTTTCTGATCAACAGATTGCTAAACAATTACCACCATTATCATTACAGTTCTGAAATTAATCCATCAGAAGCTCTTTTCAACTCTTTTCTGGATAACCTCCCACACCCTAACCTCTCACCAATACAAAAAGCTACCTTACATTAGCCTCTATCACTTCATGAAACTCTAATGGGAATTAAAGAAATTCCTAGGAATAAATCACAAGGAGATGAGGGTCTAATAATTGAATTCTATGCTGCCTTAGCTGCCATCCTAGGTCCACACCTCCTTACTTTATACAATCATTTGGTTCACCATACAGGCAACAAAGGTTCCTTCTTAGAATCTAAAATTATAGTCATCTCTAAACCAGGAAGAGATCCAGCCAATGTCTCTAATTATTGCCCAATTTCTCTTATAAATATAGATAATAAAATCTATGCAAAAGATCTTGACAATAGATTAAAAATGTCATCTCCTCTCTCATCCATAGAGACCAAAATGGTTTCACACATGGTAGATTGCCCTCAGACAATTCTAGACTACTCTGGAACATTGTCACACTGCAAAGATACTGATGTCCCCTTAGTTGCTTTATCCCTAGATGCCAAAAAGGCATTCGACCATGTTGAATGGCCCTACCTTTTTGGATTCAATGACACCTTTATAAAAATGGTCCAACTTTTATACGACTTGCCTCAAACTTTTATTTTTACTGATGGCATTTCCTCTCCCAAATTCTCATGCCAATGTGGAACCAAACAAGTTTTTGCACTTCCCCACTTTTATTTAACCTGACCCTGGAACCTCTTGCTATATCCATTCGATCTAATCAGAATATATCAGACATCAAACTTAAAGATTCATACAAATTATCCATATATGCAGATGATATTCTAATGTACATAACAACTAACTCCATTCCCCATTTACTTGACTGCATCAACTCCTTTTCCAAAATATCAGGTTATAAGATCAATTGGTCTAAATCTGCCCTTATGCCTCTCTCTAAATTTACCCTAAAACATACTGTTGCCCAATATCCATTTATTTGGGAACCTAAGAAACTAAAATATCTAGGCATAAATTATAGTACCTCACTAGAAGAAACTCTTAAACTTAATGAATCCACCATTACAAGTAACTAATGATCTATTGAACTCTTGGAACACACTTTTCCTGTCCTGGTGGAGTAAAATTGAAGCTTTAAAAATGGTATTAGCACCAAAAGTTAAATATTTCTTTAGTATGATCCCTATTTTGTTTAAGGATTCCTTCTACAAAAACCTGAATGCGCTAATTTTCTAAATTTCTTTGGAAATCTTCTACACCTAGTATTGCATTTAAAAAAACAACTCCCACACCATATGGGAGGCTTGAACATCCCAGACTTTAAACAATACCATCTGGCTTTTCAAGCCTCCCAGGCCAAATTCTGGTACTCTCCTTCCTCCTCATATGATATACCTTGATGGGTGACATTTGAGACTGAGAAAATATTTTCCACAGCCCTTTCCTTGCTTCCTTCTATGAACAAATTTCACTACTCTGAAGACCAATTGATTTTAAAACAGATCTCTTACTCTATAAATTATTTTATGCAAATTGTTAAATCTTAAATGGTCAGATTCAACAGATATATACATCTGGTACAACTCTATTTTCCCTTGCAAGTCCTCTCCATCAATCTGTAAAACGTGGTGTTTAGCTAATATCTGCTTTCCTAATCAATTATTGTCCAACTCTAACATCATTCCTTTTCAGGTATTTTCTCAACTCTACAATATTCCCACCAACCACAATAACTTCTGGGACCAAATTACTCAACTTATAATGCAGCTTTATCCATCTCCGAAGTCACGCCTACCTGCTACTTCAAACTTCTCAACTCTATGTCAATCTCTTATGTTTCAAAGTCTGCATCCAAAATATATAAACTTCTCTAGAAGGCTAAATTGAATCTATGTCCAATACAATGGCAGATTGGCAGAAAGACCTGGACTTCACTCTCTCCAAGAAAGAATGGAGACAAGAATTTTAGACAAGAACTAAGCTCTCTTCCCTTTCAGCTGCACTTCTACAATTATCATATTATATAATCCACAAGTCACTGGATACAGATAATTTAGCCAAACTTTCACATAACCTATCAAACTTATGCTGGTCTTGTCAGTCTGATGTGAGTACCCTTGCACATATGCTATTTCACTGTCAAAATTCACTCCCCTATTGGAACTCAATATGGTCCTTACTTCAAAAGATATTTGCTTTCACCTATACCTTATCCTACAAAATTGTAATTTTGAAGTCATCCACACCAGGTCTCCCGATTCCACCTAAGCATTCTAAGGTGTTTAATTTAATGCTATCTCTTGCACTACATCTAATTATATCCAACCGGAAAAACAATCTGAACGCTGCTTTTCATAAATGGTGGAATTTAGTATGTTCTTTCCATCTCTATGAAGAAATAGTTGCATCAAAAAATGGTCATATACCACATTTTCTGAAAACTTGCTCTATATTAGATAATTATTTTCAATCATCATGTAAAGATCCATAACTATTTTATTTCATTTTATTATACTTTATTCTGCTTTTCTGCTCATTTGTTGTTCCTATTACCTGTTTTGTGCTACTGTAGCTTCCATAAAAAATTATAAATAAAGCTGTAAAAAAATGAATTGCAATTAATCACACAGTTAAAGGTATTTAATTTATTTATTTAGTTCCATGTGGCTCTGGGCAAGTTATTTAATACTCCTTTGCCCCAGGTACAAAATGAGTACCTGTGTATAATATGTAAACCACTTTGATTGTAACCACAGAAAGGTGGTATATCAAATCCCATTCCCCTTCCCTTCCCTAAAGGACTGATAATCTCCCTCCCACCCCCAGATCAAACATCTCTCCCTTTTTCTTCCATCCCTCCTTCTCCTCTTTCCCTAGGACCATTATCTCTTTCTTTCATGGGGTCCATTCTCTCTCTCTTTCTCTCTCTTCCATTGTCTAGCACCTCTCCCTCCCTCCCTTCCACCCCCATGAGCAGCGACACAAACTTGGTGTTGAGCAGGAACAAGCACTTCTTGTGGCAGCTGTAGCTTACCGCCTCAGCCATAGCTTCCACTGGTGGCCCTTCTAGTTCTGTTTTCAGGTATGCAGCTCACTCTCCTCTCCTATCCAGGGTCTGGCATCTGCTCCTGCTCTCAACCTTCCCACTGGTCTACCTTAAAGGTGGTTCTGTTGGTCCCTGGCAGTGGCAGTGTTGCACATACCTGCCTTTGGCCTACTCTGAAGCTTTCTCTCTGGCCCATCCTGCCTTGTCTGACATCACTTCCTGTTACTGTGTGCGTGGCACAGGCCAGAGGGAAAGCTTTGGAACAGGCCGCAGGCAGTGTATGTGTAATGCCCCTGCTGCTGGGGACCAACAGAAAACCACCTTTAAGACTGGCGTGTGGGGGGGGGGGGGGATGTTGTTTTGCAAGGGGGGGGGGGGAATGCTGGATCATGTCAAGAACATCCTTGTCAGTAGAAATGAACAGAAGAGATGTTTGGAGGAGACAGGAAATGTTGCAATGTGATACATTTTTTAAAATCATGATTAATTAATGTATTAATCACAGAGTTAACTGTGATTAACTTGCAGCCCTAATTTATATATAGAGATATAAAGATATATACAAGTTGCAGAGTGCAGTGATTTTACAATATATTTATATATCTCTATATATAAGTTGCACAAACCTGTCCAATGCACTTATAAACTACATAGAAGATAACTTAGGACATAAAATTATTTGGAAACAATTTATGCATTACTTCTGGAATGTATATATATCTACATCTTGCTTCTAAAATGCCAACTTCTTTATTTAGCTATGAAATAAGACAAGATGTAAAATCTAAAGAGACTCATTAGGACTATTAGAAAAATGCTTCTAGCAGCTTCCATCAAAATAGCAAAAATAAATAACCTTTCTTATCGGGATTTAGTTACCCTATTTGTCTGTACCATTTCCTGTTGATGTATTGCAGTCATTATAATCACCTCTATAGGACATTGTGTGTACAAAGTATGATAGCCTAACCTCCCAGTTCAGGGTATTTCCTGAAATGTGAACAATTTATCATTGTCAGATTGTCCAAGATGAAAGAATAAAACTTTCATTTCAAAGCTTAGTTGGGAACCAGCTCAGTGGCTTGGTGAGAGAGCTGTGTACTGCCAAATAGATAATCTGTGTTCAATTTCTGGGTCAGGTCTTCAGCATTTCAGATTGGTCAGAGTTGGAGATACTGTTGAGGCATCTTCCATAGTCTTTCAAAAGAGCTTTGGTACATGGACACTGGCTGAGGATTATCATTCCAGTGACTGAGTTAAGTGGGTTGGGACAGGACCTGAAACAGGGTAAAAATCCAATGCAAAAGTTGGATCCGATTGCGCAAGATACCTTTAACAAAAGGAGAAAACTAGAAAAAAAAAATCTAATGGGGACTTGCGTGTTTTAAATCAGTGATCAGTATAGATTACTTAAATGCATACACTTAAATGGATTTTCAGCTGCCTAAACCAAGGGGGGTAAGTTCATAATGCATACAAATTTCAATTCATAAAAAAAATAATGGAGGCTGCAAATTTTACCTCATCTTAATAATATCACTCTGAGGCTTAGCATGCACTAACAGACATTAGCATGCACTAAATGCCACATGGCTCATAGGTATAAAATAGGCTATGCAGCAATTAGCACATGCTAATATCAATTAGTATGTGCTAAGCTTTAGTAAGAAGACCCCTTAGTCCTTAACTAACTCTCAAAATATCTAAATGTGGCTCCTCTTGGGAAGGAAGTTTAGAGGGGAATTTTTGATATTCATTTTTTAATGAATTTTTGATACAGTTGGGAAAATGTGGGGTATAAATAAATAAATAAATAAATAAACATCTAAATCCAATTTGGACGTTTTGCTGAAAACATCCAAAGATCAAGTGGCAAAAGTAGCAATTTTCGAACCTGAAAACCATCTATCTTTTTGTTTTGCAAATGGCTATTTGCTAGATGTTTTTGTGCTCAATGCATCTATCTTTTTGGATTATTTTCGGAGGAAAAAAAGCATCTAAGAGAAAAACATAAACGTATAAAAACAAGCCATTGGGATATATAGTGGGCCAGCATTCGTAGTAGACTGGCCACACAGGCATCCCAGCAGAGCAGTGGGCACCCTAGGGGGCACTGCAGTGGACTTCACATAAAAGGTCTCAGGTGCACTACTCACTGTTACCCCCTTATATTGTATGGTGAGCACTCCAAAACCCACCAAAAACCTACTGTATCCAACTATACACCACTACATTACCCCTAACGGCTGCAGGTGTCACCTATATGTGGGAGCAGTAGGTTTTTGGTGAGTTTTGGAGGACTCACACTTTCCACCACAAATATAACAGTTAGAGTGGGATATGGGCCTGGATTCCATTCTCTACAGTGCACTGCACTGACCACTAGGCTACTCCAGGGACCTGCTTGTTGTTCTAGTAGTGATAGTGATTTGGACATTTTGGCAAAACAAAAAAGTCCTTCTGATGCTTTGTGCCGCGTTTTGGACATTTTTCTCTTTCAAGAATGAGCCCCTTAATCTTCAGGGCCCAAGCTATAGACTGTACTTTATGTAGTAGAATGCCAACAGTCCAAGCTGTAGTGTAAAGTTCCAATGTAAACATTTATTGGAGAAATGGTTCACTGGTGCGCAGTGCAGTTACTTCTGATAGCATCCATAATGCAAATAGATCTTAGCAGATCTGTGAAACTGTGTTTTTCTGGCTTTTGCCGTGGGAATCTCTCTTGTTCTTTCTTCTACTTTGGGTACTACCGTTGGACAGACTAAACAGGTTCCTTCTAATTTATAAGGATTGTCTTTGGTTTCCGAGATAGCTATACATTCCAGTTCTTTCCTTCTCCACTGTACGTTGTGGGTACCCAATTAGCTGTGTCCACTAGACAAGCAACATGTTGGTAGCTTTCTTCTCTACCTCTCTTTTTCCAGTGTAACAGCATGTGCTATCCCCAAGGCAACAGGTTTGTATTTAACTCAGACTGCCAGTTTTAGACCAGTTGCCAATATACCTTTTCTTACAAAACGTACTTTCTGACAATAATTATCAAATTATATTGAAAGGCTCCATTTATTGCAAACCTCTCAACATGGTTTGAGATGTTTTCACAGTACTGAGTCCCTCCTGTTTGCATTAACAACTGAGGTCAAGAGGATCTTGAGTAAAGGAGGACAAATGGTTTTGCTGCAATTTGATATTTTGGCAGCGTTTGACAGAGTCAGTCATGATATCAAATGGATTATATTGTCTGAGCTTGGTTTTGTGAATACTGTTGTCACCAGGTTTAATGGTTTTCTAAAAAATAGATAGTATCAAGTATGGTTTGTTTTTGTTACATTTGTACCCTGTGCTTTCCCACTTATGGCAGGCTCAATACAGCTTACATGGGGCAATGGAGGATTAAGTAACTTGCCCAGAGTCACAAGGAGCTGCCTGTGCCTGAAGTGGGAATCAAACTCAGTTCCTCAATTCCCCAGGACCAAAGTCCACCACCCTAACCACTAGGCCACTCCTAGTTCTGGAGTCCCCCATGTGGTGTCCCTTAGGGATCATCTATCTCTTTTTTGTTGTATGTGATCTATAGTTCATTAGGTTCAGTAACTTTAGAAACAGGTGAACTTAAGTATTCTTATGCTTACAATACTTTTCTCTTAGTTCCAGTTTGTTCAAATATGGCCAGATCATCCATTGGTATAAGTAGAGCTATTAAGAAGATCAAAGTGGTCATTTTGCCATCATCTCAAACTTAATATGGACAAAACTAAACTTCTTCGGTTTAGCTTAAGTTCAGAGGTGATCCCAAATTTGATATCAACTGATGATGAGGCTTTATTGACGGTGGAGAAAACTTCAGAAGTTCTGGGGATATGGTTAGACTCATCCTTAAGTAAGCATCCTCAGACTGAAGATCTAACTAAAAAAAAAATTTTAAACAGTTGCATTTAGTTTGTTCCTACTCTTTAACGAACACTTTAGAGTGCTTGTTCAGTTGTTGATTCTTTCACAAATGGATACTGTAAATCCTTTTCTTCTGGGATTTCAGTTAATGAACAAACTGCAATTGATTAAAAATACGGCCACCAGATTAATCTGTGGTAAAACCAAATATGATTGTGTCTTGCCTTTATTGGTGGAGTTTCATTGGCTGCTGTCAATGCTCGGATCATGTTCAAAATTTGTTGTCTGATTTTTAAAATCCTTTATTGTTATTCTTCTGAGACTATCAGCCACTAGTTACCGTATAGCTGATCATCTTTTAAGAACATAAGAATAGCCATACTGGGTCAGACCAATAGTCCATTTAGTCCAGTATCATGCTTCCAACAGTAGCCAATATGGGTCACAAATACCTGGCAGAAACCCAAATAGTAGCATCATTTCATGCTACCAATCCCAGGGCAAGCAGTGGCTTTCCCCATGTCCTTCTCAATAACAAGACAATGGAACTTAACCAAGCCTTTTATAAATCCAGATATGATAACTGCCATTGCCAAATCCTCCAGCAACATGTTTCAGAGCTTAACTATTCTTTGAGTGAAAAATATTTCTTCCTATTTGTTTTCAAAATATTTACATGCAATTTCATTGAGTGTACTGTGGTCTTTATACTTTCTGAATGAGTGCAAAATCAATTCACCGCCACCAGCTCCATATCACTCAGGATTTTGTAGACCTCAATCATATCCCCCCTCAGCCATCTCTTTTCCAAGCTGAGGAGCCCTAACCTCTTTAGCCTTTCCTCATATGGGAGCAATTCCATCCCCTTTATCATTTTGGCCGCTCCTCTTTTAACCTTTCTTAATTCTGTTATACCTTTTCTGAGTTATGTTGACCAGAATTGAACACAATACTCAAGATGAGGCCGCACCATGGAGCGCTACAGAGGCATTATAATATTTTTGGTCTTATTTTGCATCCCACTCCTAATAATTCCTAGCATCCTGTTTGCTTTTTTGCATGCCGCCACACACTGGGCAGAAGATTTCAGCATATTGTCTACAATGACACTAGGTCTTTTTCTTAAATGCTGACTCCTAAAGTGGACCCTAACATCAGATTATGATTTGGATTATTCTTTCCAATGTGCATCATAACTACATAAGTATTGCCACACTGGGACAGACCAAAGGTCTATCAAGCCCAGCATCCTGTTTCCAACAGTGGCCAATCCAAGTCACAAATACCTAGCAAGATCCTGCAAAAGTTCAATACATTTTATGCTGCTTATCCCAGAACTAAGCAGTGGATTTTCCCCAAGTGAATTTAATAATGGTCTATGGACCATTCCTTTAGGAAGCCATCCAGACCTTTTTTAAACCTCACTTAACTAACTGCCTTTACCACATTCTCTGGCAACAAATTCCAGAGTTTAATTACACGTTGAGTGAAGAAAAATTTTCTCCGATCCCCTAGTCCTAGTATTTTTGGAAAAGTAAACAAACGATTCACGTCTACCCATTCCACTCCACTCATTATTTTATAGACCTCTATCATATTTCCCCTCAGCTGTCTTTTCTCCAAGCTGAAGAGCCCTAGCCGCTTCAACCTTTCCTCATAGGAAAGTTGTCTCATCTCCTTTATCATTTTCATCGCCCTTCTCTGTACCTTTTCTAATTCCACTATATCTTTTTTGAAATGCGGCGACCAGAATTGAACACAATATTCGAGGTGCAGTCACACCATGGACTGATACAAAGGCATTATAACATCCTCATTTTGTTTTCCATTCCTTTCCTAATAATACCTAACATTCTATTTACTTTCTTAGCCACCACAGCACACTAAGCAAAGGGTTTCAACATATCATCAACGATGACGCCTAGATCCCTTTCTTGGTCGGTGACTCCTAACATGGAATCTTGCATTACGTAGCTATAATTTGGGTTCCTCTATCCCACATGCATCACTTTACACTTGATCATATTAAACGTCACCTGCCATTTTTATGCCCAGTCTCCCAGTCACTTTAAATTTATCTACATTAAATTTCATCTGCCATTTGAATGCCCAGTCTTCCAATTTCCTATGGTCTTCCTACAATTTTTCACAATCTACCTGCAAATTTAATCACCTCACTCATCATTCTGAGTTCCAGATCATTTATAAATATGTTTAATAGCACCAGTCGTAGTACAGATCCCTTGGGCACTCCACTATTCACCCTTTTGCTCTGATAAAAATGGCCATTTAACCCTACCCTCTGATTTGTATCCAATAACCAATTCTTATTCCACAGAAAGACATTGGGGCTCATTTTCAAAGCACTTAGACTTACAAAGTGTAATCTATGGAACTTTGTAAGTTTAAGTGCTTTGAAAATAGCATGTATTGTTTCCTATTCCATGACTCCTTAATTTCCTCAAGAGTATCTCATGAGGTACTTTGTCAAAAGCTTTCTGAAAATCTTGATACACTGTTCAGCTTATAATTGAAAAGAAAAATGCCTATATTGTGACCCAAATCGGGAGATGGGCATCTTTCTCCCGTGGGCGCCCAAATCGGTATAATCGAAAGCCGATTTTGGGCGTTTCCAACTGCAATCCATTGCGGAAATGGGTAAAGTTGACGGGGGCGTGTTGGAGACGTGGTGAAGGCGGAACTGGGGCGTGGTTATCGGCCGAGGAGAGATGGAGGGGCATAATCGACCAGAAACGCCTATCTCCATGGGCGTTAATCTCCGAGAACGGGTCCGTGAAGGGGCGGAGTGAACCGTATTTTTTTAAAAAAATAGACGCCCATGCTTTATTCGCCAAGGTGTGAGCTGGGCGTTTTTGCTTTTCACCGATAATGGAAAATGAAATCGCCCAGCTCAAAAACGAATAAATGCAAGGCATTTGTTCGTGGGAGGGGCCAGGATTCATAGTGCACTGGTCCCCCTCACATGCCAGGACACCAACCGGGCACCCTAGGGGGCACTTTTACAAAAACAAAAAAAAAGGTAAAAGAGCTCCCAGGTGCATAGCACCCTTCCCTTGGGTGTTGAGCCCCCCAAATCCCCCTCAAAACCCACTGCCCACAAGTCTACACCAGTACTATAGCCCTAAGCGGTGAAGGGGGGCACCTACATGTGGGTACAGGGGGTTTGGGGGGGGTTGGACGACTAGTAGCATTAAGCAGCACAATTGTAACAGGTAGGGGGGGGATGGGCCTGGGTCCACCTGCCTGACGTCCACTGCACCCCCTAACAACTGTTCCAGGGACCTGCATACTGCTGCTTGGGAGGAGGGTATGACATTTGAGGGTGAAAGTAAAAAGTTGTGAAACATCATTTGTTGTGGTGGGAGGGGGTTAGTGACCACTGGGGGAGTCAGGGGAGGTCATCCCCGACTCCCTCTGGGGGTCATCTGGTCATTTAGGGCACTTTTTGGGGCCTTATTCGTCAAAAAACAGGGTCCAGGAAAAGTGCCCTAAATTCTAGCTACAAACGCATCCATTATCGGCGAAGGGCGCCCATCTCTGTTCGGGTGATAACCACGCCCCAGTTCCGCCTTCACCACGCCTCCGACACTCCCCCGTCAACTTTGTCCGCATCCGCGACGGAGTGCAGTTGAAAGCGTCCAAAGTTCGGCTTTCGATTATGCCGCTTTATTTGTTTTTGTGAGAAGAACGCCCATCTCCCGATTTAGGTCGGAACTTGGGCGTTATTCTCGTTCGATTATAAGCAGGATGGGCGTCTTTAGCTGATAATCGAAAAAAAAAAGGCGTTTTTACCGCGATTTTGGGTCACTTTTTTTGGACCCTTTCTTTTCACGAACAGGTCCCAAAAAAGTGCTCCAACTGACCAGATGACCACTGGAGGGAATCGGGGATGACCTCCCCGGACTCCCCCAGTGGTCACTAACCCCCTCCCACCAAAAAAAACCCCTCTTTACAAACTTTCTTTCCAGCCTCTATGCCAGCCTCAAATGCCGTACCCACCTCCATGACAGCAGAATGTGTTCTATCCTCTGACAGCCTTTCCCTGGTTCTGATGTGGCTCTCGGGTGAGTGTGACACCTTTTCTTTTAAGGGCACTGCAGAGTCACATCAGCAATGAATTGTGGTGGGTGTAGGGTATTGGGCTCCGTGATTCCACTAGCTTGTGGCAAATACTCATGATGTTGGTAGTTGGTAGGCTCTACTCCCATGGTGCTTTTCCCCCTGCTTACTGAGTCAGAGTGTGCCCTGTTTTGTTTCCGGTAGTCCATGAGATAGTGGCCATTTTTGTAAGCCAGTTTTAGATCCCTTTCACGTGTTAGCCACGATACAGAATTTAGTTCTTACCTTGAATGTGGCTGAAAGAGGGCATTGTACCATTCTGCCAGCTCTGACCTACTGCTCATCTCAGTACCAGGGAGACTCGTTGCCAGTGGGGCACAACCTCTGATCTGCAGTTAACTGTGAGTAAGCGTGCTTATTCCAATAAAGGACGTTTTCGGAGAGATTAGTCTTCAGGTGTCAACTGGTGTGCCAATGTTATATAGCAGCAACAAGTCCTAGAGGCCTGCGTGTATGCAGGTCCCTGGAGCACTTTTAGTGGGTACCGCAGTGCACTTCAGCCAGGTGGACCCAGGCCCGTCCCCCCCTACCTGTAACACTTGTGCTGGTAAATGGGAGGTCTCCAAAAAGTACTGTACCCACATGTAGGTGCCCCCTTCACCCCTAAGAGCTATGGTAGTGTTGTACATTTGTGGGTAGTGGGTTTTGGGGGAGGGGTCGGGTGCTGAGCACCCGTGGTAAGGGAGCTATGCATGCGGGAGCGTTGTCTGAAGTCCACCGCACTGACCTCTAGGGTGCCCAGTTGGTGTCCTGGCATGTCAGGGGGGGGCGAGTGTACAACGAATCATGGCCCCTCCCACGGCCAAATGGCTCGGATTAGGACATTTTTGAGCTGGGCGTTTTTAGTTTCCATTATCGCTAAAAAAAACAAACGCCCATCTGAAAAATGTCTATTTTTTCGAAAATACGGTCTGTCCCGCCTCTTCACGTACCCATTTTCGGACATAGACACCCATGGAGATAGGCGTTCGCGTTCGATTATGCCCCTCTACATCAACCAGCTCACCTTTATCCACATGTTTATTCACGCTTTCAAAGAAATGAAGCAAATTGGTGAGGCAAGACCTCCCATGACTCTGGTCCATTAAACCATGTTTGTCTACATGTTCTGCAATTTTATTCTTAAACGTTTTCACTATTTTGCCCGACACTGAAGTCAGGCTTACTGATCTGCAATTTCCCGGATCACCCCTGGAATCCTTTTTAAAAATCGGCATCACATTGGCCACCCTCCAGTCTTTAGGTACTATGGATGATTTTAACGACGGGTTACAGATCACTAGCAGCAGATCAGCAATTTCATGTTTGAGTTCTTTCAGTACCCTGGGGTGTATACCATTCAGCCCAGGTAATTTATCACTCTTTGACTTGTCAATTGGGCTCAGTACATCTTTCAAGTTCACCAAATATTCTTTCAGTTCCTCCTCATTGTCACCCCTGAAAACCATTTCTGGTATACGTAGATCTCTTACATCTTCTTCCATAAAAAACAAAGCAAAGAATTCATTCAATCTCTCCGCTATGGCCTTGTCCTCCCTGAGTGCTCCTTTTGCTCCAGACTTCCTGCTTCTGACATACCTGAAGGTAATCAATAGAAATAAAACAAAATAAAACATGGAAAAGAAAATAAGAGGATACCTTTTTTATTGGACATAACTTAATACATTTCTTGATTAGCTTTTGAAGGTTGCCCTTCTTCGTCAGATCGGAAATAAGTAAATGTTGGTAGATGACAGTATATATAAGTGAAACATCAAATCATTTCAGTGGCAGTCTAACAGGATGGGGGTGGATAGGTGAGAGACAGGGAGATATGCATGGAGACAGAAGGGTGACAAAGAAAGCAGTACATTTCTATGGTTTATAATGGGCTAGAAAACCTGAAAAAAGTGTTACCACGTGTACAGTTCTAGGCAAAGTACAGTGTAGCTTAAACAGGCAGCATAAACCTTCTTCAAGTAGAACCTTTACCAGTAGATTCTTAGTTCTTAAGCAAATCTTCTTTATTGTAATACGCATAATAAACAAAGAAAATCCAACTTACAGTTCAGTTGCTTAGAAGAGAATTCCTGCCTTCTGAACATAGAGTCTGTATCTAACCACTCCAGAGGCAAGAAGATGGCCAGAACCTTTTCCCAGCTGAGAGGAAAAGCTGCAACACTCAAGGAAAATAATTAGGGAATGACTTGTTGAAATGTTGAAAATTTTGATGGAATTACAGTAGATTAAGAAAGGAATCAGCCCCTAGAACAGCTGCTGATCACAAAGGCATGCTAGGAAGACTGGGCTCTTTCACACACAGCCTGCATGGGCACAGAGGGAGGGCTGGCCCTAGCTCAGAGCTAACAGCCAATAGGGAAAGAACACAAGGAGTCAATCACAGGATACTGCAAACTATAGGGAGGGGGAAGCCCCAGTACACAGTGCTATCTATGCACACAACAATGCAATTGAATGCAGATAATACTCATATTAAATATACATTACAATATATCCTGCATATGGGGGCACAACACTATGAGTTTTTGTCTCCGTGGCAAGTTTTTCTTCATATTCTCTTTTAGCCTTCTTTATCAATGCTTTTTATCTGACTTGACTGTGCTAATGTTGTTTCTTATTTTCTTCATTCGGATCCTTTTTCCATTTTTTGAAGGATGTTCTTTTGGTTCTAATAGCCTCATTCACGTCACATTTTAACCATGCTAGTGTAGTTTGCTCTTTTTTCTACCTTTTGTTAATATGTGGAATATATCTTGTTTGGGCTTCCACAATGGTATGTTTCAACAACATCCATGCCTGATTTAAAGTCCTAACCTATGTAGCCGATCCTTTCAGCTTCTTTTTAACCATTTTCCACGTTTTTGTCATAAATGCCCTTTTGAAAATTAAAAGCTACTACAGTAGATTTCCTTAGTGACTTCACTGTTTCCTTAGTGACTTCACTGTTTCCCAGTGGATCCAACAACGTTACCTCTCCAATAAGGACCACTAGAGCTAAATGAACATTTTTCAGAGATGGGAAGGCGGTAGAACTAGAGGACATGAATTGAGGATGAAGGGGGCCAGTCTCAGGACTAATGTCAGGAAGTATTTTTTCACAGAGAGGGTGGTGGATATGTGGAATGCCCTCCCGTGGGAGGTGGTGGAGATGAAAACGGTAATGGAATTCAAACATGTGTAGGATAAACACAAAGGAATCCTGTTTAGAAGGAATGGTTCCACGTAATCTTAACGGAGATTGGGTTGCGACGCCGGTAATTGGGAAACAAAATGGGAGCTGGGCAGACTTCTACAGTCTATGCCCTGATTGTGACTGAATAGATAGGGATGGGCTGGAGTGTACATTTTAAGGGGCTTCGACGTTAGCTCCAGAACTTAGTACAAGAACAGTGCTGGGTAGACTTCTATGGTCTGTGCCCTGAGAAAGGCAAGGACAAATCAAACTCGGGTATACATATAAAGCATCACATACCATGTAAATGAGTTCATCTTGTTGGGCAGACTGGATGGACCTACAGGTCTTTATCTGCCATCATTTACTATACTACTATGTAAAATAGCTCCTCGTCGGATCTTGGACCAGTTGCTCCAGGAAGCACTCATTTATTACATCTAGAAATTTTACCTTCCTAGCACTTCCTGATATAATATTTATCCAATGACCAAAAATTCATTCAAGCAAAAATAAAATAAGTGAGAAAATCAAATGAAACAAATAATATTCTACTCTGCCTGATACACTTGTGGTGGAAAGTGAGAGCCATCCAAAACCCACCAAAAACCTACTGTACGTACATATAGATCACACTTGCAGGTATAAGGGCTATTGTAGTGGTGTACAGTTGGGTACACTAAGTTTTTGGTGGGTTTTGGAGGGCTCACCATATAGGAGGCGACAGTGAGATGTGTACCTGGGACCGTTTATGTGAAATCCAGTGTACTGCCCCCTAGGGTACCCACCTGAATTATAGCCTGGTTGAGGGCATGGGGGGAGTGGAGAGCGGACCACCGATGGAACAAGTGCATATTATAATTGCTACAGATTGTGTCAAAAATAGGCACCGGTGCCATCAGAAGTCCATTTGGGGGAGCGGCTGCTCCCCTGGTGACACAATCAACTACATAAGTAGATAAATACATAAGTATTGCCACACTGGGACAGACCAAAGGTCCATCAAGCCCAGCATCCTGTTTCCAACAGTGGCCAATCCAGGTCACAAATACCTGGCAAGATCCCAAAAAAGTTCAATATATTTTATGCTGCTTATCCCAGAAATAGCAGTGGATTTTCTCAAGTCAATTTAATAATGGTCTATGGACTTTTCCTTTAGGAAGCCATCCAGACCTTTTTTAAACCCCACTAAGTTAACCGCCTTTACCACATTCTCTGGCAATGAATTCCAGAGTTTAATTACACGTTGAGTGAAGAAAAATTTTCTCTAATTCGTATAAAATTTACTACTTTGTAGCTTTATCGCATGCCCCTACGCCTCTGGTGCCCATTGCTCTGCTAGAATGTCTGTGTGGCCAGTCTACTAAGAATGCTGGCTCCTACTACATCTCAATGGCTTGATTTTGTGCATTATTCCCCTGGACTTCTTCTTCTTTTATTTTTAAATATCCACAAAAGAAAAACGCCAAAAAATGTCAGGTTCAAAAATGGCCATGTTTGCCATTTGATTTTGGACGTTTTCAGCAAAATGTCCAAAATTGGATTTAGATGTCAATATGTCCAAAACTGAACTCCTTATCTTCCCTCCTAAACCAACCTCTCCCCTTTCCCCATTCTCTGTTTCTGTCGACAACACGCTCATTCTTCCTGTCTCGTCTGCTCGCAACCTTGGGGTCATCTTCGATTCCTCCCTCTCCTTCTCTGCCCATATTCAACAGATTGCTAAAACCTGTCGTTTCTTCCTTTATAACATCGCCAGAATTCGCCCTTTCCTTTCTGAACACGCTATCAGAACCCTCATCCAAACTCTCATCACTTCTCGCTTAGACATAGTAACATAACATAGTAGATGACGGCAGAAAAAGACCTGCACGGTCCATCCAGTCTGCCCAACAAGATAAACTCATATGTGCCACTTTTTGTGTATACCATACCTTGATTTGTACCTGTCCTTTTCAGGGCACAGACCATATAAATTTGCCCAGCACCATCCCCGCCTCCCAACCACCAGCCCCGCCTCCCACCACCGGTTCTGGCACAGACCGTATAAGTCTGCCCAGCACCATCCCCACCTCCCAACCACCAGTCCCGCCTCCCACCACCGGTTCTGGCACAGATCGTATAAGTCTGCCCAGCACCATCCCCGCCTCCCGCCACTGGCTCTGCCACCCAATCTCGGCTAAGCTCCTTAGGATCCATTCCTTCTGAACAGGATTCCTTTATGTTTATCCCACGCATGTTTGAATTCCGTTACCGTTAGACTACTGCAACTTGCTTCTCTCAGGTCTTCCACTCAGCCATCTCTCTTCTCTTCAATCTGTTCAAAACTCTGCCGCACGACTAATATTTTGCCAAAGTCATTATGCCCATATCAGCCCTCTCCTGAAATCACTTCACTGGCTCCCTATCCATTTCTGTATACAATTCAAGCTCCTCTTGTTGACCTATAAGTGCATTCACTCTGCAGCCCCTCACTACCTCTCCACCCTCATCTCTCCCTACACTCCTTCCCTAGAACTCCATTCACTAGGCAAATCTCTCCTAATTGCACCCTTCTCCTCCATCGCTAACTCCAGACTCCGCTCCTTCTATCTCGCCGCACCTTATGCCTGGAATAGGCTTCCTGAGCCATTACGTCTAGCTCCATCCCTTGCTGCCTTCAAATCCGGGCTAAAGGCCTACCTGTTTGATGCTGCTTTCGACTCCTGACTTGTAACTTTTATCTTATCCTTATGTGTCCTTCTGTCTGTCCTTCCCTTCTCCTTTTTGGCCCTGTCTGTTTGTCCTGATTTAGATTGTAAGCTCTTTTGAGCAGGGACTGTCTTCTTCATGTTCAATTGTAAAGCGCTGCGTACGACTGGTAGCGCTATAGAAGTGATTTATAGTAGTAGTAATATCAAAAATGCCCCTCTAAATATGCTTATTTCTTGAATAGTAGTATTCTCTTATACTCCATTACTCTAAAGTCTGCTTAATATTGCAATCAGCTTCTGCCTTTTATTTTATTTTTTTGCACATCAAACACATGCAGGCTTAAGAGAATATAGCACAGCATATTGAATGTGCCAAGGTTACATAACTGGTGGTTTGACACTGTGCAGGGAATTTTCAGCCTCCAATAGTCATTAAATTTGAATCATCATGGATCAGAGGGGCAGAGTCCTCTGAAATTGAACAGTTTCATCAAATTCATATGACCGTAAATATGCTGTAAGATGTATTGGATTTCAGAGGACTTAAGTAAGCATCATTGAAATCTCCAGCACTTCCAGTACACTGTGGTTTATAAAGAGAAACATGTATGATTCCTCTAATTTAAAAATTGTTCTAGAACTTCATTTCAAGTTGTTTCACCAAAAAAGTAAATACATCGACAAATAAAATATATTTAAAAAATTTGGGCTCAAATTCAATGCCAGTCATATATTCAACAGCCTCTAGTGAACATATAACTGAACAATCTGTATATCTTCATAAATTATATGAATAGAACTGCCCCCCACCAACCCCCCCCCCCCCCACAACTGTTCTATCCATATAATTAAGGAGTTAAAAAGAGGATGGAGTGAAGGTTGAACAAAAGAGTATCCAGATGGTGTAAATTTTCAGCTGTTCTCTGATAAGTTATGGTGCAAAGTTTAAAAGCCCTATGCATGTTTCAGATATGCATAGCCTGGTGTTTAGATGTGCATATTGCATACTCATCTAAATCCTGATTTTGCAAAACCAGGATATACGTATCTAAGGCAACAAAATGTGCATATGGCAAGGAGGTAACTCTGGGCGTATCTGGGACAGAACTAGAGAATGGGGCAAAATAAAAAAAAAATAAGTGTGCATTTCTCATTTCAAAAGGGGGATGTATATGTCCAAAAAGATCAATTTTGGGATTTTTTATCTGCTATCTGGAACTTTTACCAACACACTTTTGGAAAAGTGCTTGTTTTGTGCAGCAATCCAAAGGGATTAAGTGAGGTTGACCCTTAACCCCTCAGTGTTTCCTGTCCCAAAAGTGATATCAACCAAGGATATCTGGCTCTGTAACAGTGTCAGAACACATTGACATGTATGTTTCCAAAATGACTAGCATAAAAATACATATGTTGACACCTAAATGTGTAGGTTCTGAAATACCAGCACCTACACGTTTATATTGTTATGTTGTGCCTGTTGAGATTTGGGGGGGGCCCTTTTACTAAGGTGTGTAGGTGCCTATCCAGCTTATTTTCGAAGGAGATCGCCGGCCATCTTCCGACACAAATCGGGTGATGGCCGGCCATCTCCTGAAGCCGGCCAAATCGGTATAATCGAAAGCCGATTTTGGCCGGCTTCAACTGCATTCCATTGCGGGGCCAGCGAAAGTTAAAGGGGGCATGTTGGCACGTTAGCGAAGGCAGGATGGGGGTGGGATGGGGAGCATGTGTTGAGATGGCCGGCTTCGCCTGATAATGGAAAAAAGAAAGCCGGCCTTGACGAGCATTTCGCCGACTTCACTTGGTCCCTTTTTTCTCAGGCCCCAACTGTTTTATCGAAAAAAAAAGATGGGCAGCCATCTTTTTTGAAAATACGGTTGGCTCCGCCCCTTCGTTGTGCCGTCCTCGGAGATGGCCGGCCCCGTTCGAAAATGCGTCCAACACCCGTCAAATTGGAACTACCGCCTGGCTACCATGTTGCCCTGGGCAGTAATTCCATTTTTGACGTGTCCAAAACATGCTGTAGAAAATATTTTTTATTTTCTAGCATTTGGTGCTTACCCAGCGGTAATCAGCAGTTTACACGTGCTGATGCTTACCAAACAGTTAGTGCGTGAGACTTTACCGCTAAGTCAATGGGTGGTGGCAAGGTCTCAGGCCGAAAATGGACTGGTGCTGGTTTTAATTTTGACTCGTGTCCATTTTGGGCAACACAAAAAAGGCCTTTTTTCTAGGTGTGCTGAAAAATGGACCTGTGCGCATCCAAAACATGTGCCTATACCAGCTTAGGCCACTTTTTCATGTACCTTAGTAAAAAGGCCCCTTAGATCTTTATTAATCTAAAATGGAAGCTATTCCTGTACATAACCAGTGAATACACATCAATGGCGTTCCGACTGTAGCTGACACCCGGGGTAGATCGCCGATGCGCCCCCCCCCCGGGTGCAGTGCGACCCCCCCCCCCCCCCGGCGAAATGGCATCCCCCCCGGGTGCATGCCGCTGGGGGGGGGGGGGTGCCGCGGAAGTAACCTGTTCCGGGGCAGACTCAGAGGGAGCAGTGAACACATGCGAATTGCGCGCGCCGCGGCACCCCGCCAGCGGCGTGCACCCAGGGTGGACCGCCCCACTGCCCTCCCCCTTGGTACGCCACTGATACACATCTATTTTTCCATCTGTGTTAGAACAGACTGTATGTCAGTAGATGTGGAGGAGTGGCCTAGTGGTTAGGGTGGTGGACTTTGGTTCTGGGGAGCTGAGGAACTGAGTTCAATTCCCACTTCAGGCACAGGCAGCTCCTTGTGACTCTGGGCAAGTCACTTAACCCTCCATTGCCACATTGAGCCTGCCATGAGTGGGAAAGCATGGGGTACAAATGTAACAAAAAATAAAAAATAGATCCTGTCCTAAAATACTAGCCAAACTTGAGATGTCCCAACCTAGATGTGTCAATTCTGATTTGTTTGTTCTTTCTAAAATGCCACTCTATATATGTTTAGTTAAGGCCTGCTGAATATTTGCAGTGAGATGTTATCAAATAGATCAGAAATCCCAAGGGGATCTTCTAGAAGGTGCCTGCACAGGCCGATCAGCATGGCAATTCCTGAACCACCTGTTCATTCAAAGTGCTAAATCAAAGACCACTATGATCAGATGAGTTTACTCCAGGGTTTCTCAACCCAGTTTTCGAGGAGCACCCAGTCAGTTGGCTTTTTGGGGGCTCTAACAATGAATAGGCATGAGACAGATTTGCATACAATGGAGCAGTGGCGTACCTAGGCTGGCTGACACCCGGGGCGGATCGCCGATGCGCCCCCCCCAGGTGCAGCGCAGCCCCCCCGGTGAAATTACACCCCCCGCTGGGTGCAGCGTGACCCCCCCGGGTGTATTTTTACCTGCTGGGGGGGGGGGGCGCCTGTCAGCTCCGAGTCTGCTCGTTCCCTGCTGCTCCCTCTGCCCCGGAACAGGAAGTAACATGTTCCGCGCAGAGGGAGCACCAGGGAGGGAACGAGCAGACTCGGCCAACAGGCATGCGGCACCCCCCAGCGGCGTGCACCCGGGGTGGACCACCCCCACCGCCCCCCCCCCCTTGGTACGCCACTGCAATGGAGGCAAGTGCATGCAGATTTGACTCAAGCACATTCATGGTGGAGGTCATGAAAATCCAATTGATTGGGTGCGTCCCAAGGATTTGATTGAGACCCTCTGGTCTACTCTTATGACAAGAGCAGATGTGAATGCAGCGAGGGGAGTGTATGCTGATGTGTTTATTTCATGGGGTCTCTTGCATGCGAGGACCTTTCTGCAGCAATGGAAAAGTTATTGCTTGTGTGTGGTCCTTGAAAAACAGCTATTGCTCAGTAATTAGTGTCTGCCTGTTGATGCAAACTCCCGAGATAATTTTAGTGAGCTGGGATTGCAACAGTAATGAAAGCAAAATCAGATGGTCAGTTTTGCTTTCATTACCGCTGAACAAAAAAATTGTCCACAGATGTTTGTGCCTGCTTTCCCTGCAGCAAACTTTTGGACAATGTTTGGGGGGTGCAGAACTCATGAACGGAACATAAATTATACTCTTCTAAGCAAAATTAAAAATCAAAGGCCCTAGTGTAATAAACTGCGCTATCCTTTAGTGCATGGTTTAATGTGGATTTTTCTGCACTAATCTTACTCCCAATGCAATAAAAAAAATGTAAGCATGGAAAAAATCAGCAGTAAAGCTACTGGGTAGAAGGGTAGTGCAGTGTGTTTGCAAATTGCTGAATGACAAGTCATTCCTGATTTGAAAAAATGAGCCAAGATTTAACTCTGTTTTAACTCTTCCCCTAGCGCAGTGGTTCCCAAACCTGGTCCTAGAGCCACCCCAGCCAGTCAGGTTTTCAGGATACCCACAATGAATATTCATGAGAGAGATTTGCATGCCCTAGCACTAAATCTTTATGCCTGCTTTGGAATAAAGATAACATAGGAGCTGAAATGAAGTGTGATGCTTTACCTCAGATCACCTAAGATCAGTGGTGGCCCAAGTAGGCCCCAGCCCCAACTCACCCCTGGGAGGCAGGCGTGATATCCAGTCACTCCTTCCTCTAGCACTGCCATTTTCCAAAATGGTGGCACTGGCATCTGACCTCTAATGGTACACTGGGACTCATACACTGAAGCAATTATCCTGAGACTTATGGATTCCAGGCCAGTGGCAGCCCTATGCCTGCAGAGTACACATGAGATACACAGGAACATAAGAACATAAGAAAAGCTTTGCTGAGTCAAATCTGTCTCTGATGGTGGCTGTTTTGGAATTTGCCCTCCTATATACTAGATTCCATATTCTTAAGGGCTCTGGGGGGGGGGGGGGGGGGGGGTGTCTTGTGGATTAGGATTGGCAACTTGATCAAGATGTAGGCGACAGGGTGGATGAAGTTGTGGCCTTACCCAATAGTAGGAAGGGACTAGTGGATTTGATTTCCCAATTGGATTCCCTAAGGAAAACAAGGCTATAAATATCAGCATGCAGTGCAGTAATCCCAGGACTGCCTTAACCCTGTTAGTCAATTCAGGATCTAGTGAGCCACACTCATTTGAACAGGCCTGCAACGGTCTGTGTGTACAGTGCAACAAGCAGTGAAGACCCCAATGTGGCTAAGATACAGCATATAGGCGAACCAGAGGAACAGGCCAGGTAGGAGCATGTCTTTTAGTGTGTGAATCTCTGCAAGAATAGGGTATGATGGTTTTGATTACAGTCTCTGTCTGCCATCTTGTTTAGAGTTTGGAGGATTAGTCTTCAGTCTTTTCAGACTGGAGGACACCAACAATTGCTGATAAGATTTTGGAGTTTTGTTCTCTGCCATATCCAGGAAGTGGTGAGTGAGAGTAGCAATGTGGCTACAATAATCAGACTGGATGATCAGGCTGTGGAGCTCTCAGTCCATGCATCTGTTCACATCAAGCTCCAAGCTCCGCCCCCATAGCTTTTAATCCTCTGTCATGACAGTCAAACTGGATTTATGCTTTTTATGTAAAACTGGTCTAATAGAGAAAAAAAAAAGATGAGATATGAAAAATTAATATTTTAACTTAAAGCAGAATCCATTCCTTTCCTCTTGTGTGATGTATCTTGTAAGAAATAATAGGATTGGTGTTTAAATAATTTCTGCACAAAAGAAATGAATATTATCTCCTTAAATTTGTGGTTTTTAGTGTCAAAAGAGATTTAATAGTTACATCATACCCTCATTCCCTATAATTCCTGTGATTAAAAATTAAGCCAAGGTTGTTCTCAGTTTTGCATAATTGCTTTTTTGTAATTTCCTACTGGGCTTTCTTCAACCGGAGATGAAGGAACAGTCTATTTTACATACATTTGGTCATTCTTAGTGAGGATTTTGGAGAGATCATTTATTATTCTATAATTGCTGCATTCTAAACATCCTTCAAATATATTTGGCCACAAAAAATAATTCACAAGAAAATCTGTAAAAACTAAAACCAAGGCTATTTTGAAAAGGTAATAGAAGTATTCAGACTTTAAGGAAACAAATAAGGACTAGTAGAAAGTTGAATTCTATGAAAGCAGACATGGAAGGGGATTTTTGATTTGATATTTAAATCAGATTTTAGACATTTTTGGGAAAACATCCAAAACTTCAGTAGTAAACATAGCTATTTTCAAAGAAGAAAAAAGCCCAACATTTTGTTTCAAAAATAGCCATTTGCTAGATGTTTTTTATGCTCAGTACATCTATTTCATCCCAGCAGATTGGGACAGACAGGGGGCACTGCAGTGGACTTTACATAAAAGGTTCCATGTACACATCTCACCATTACATCCTTATATTATATTGTGATCCCTGCAAAATCCACCAAAAACCTACTGTATCTACATATAGGTGACATCTGCCGGCATAAGGGCTATTTTAGAGGTGTATAATTGGGTACAGTAGGTTTTTGGTGGGTTATGGAGGGCTCACATGTTTCACTACAAGTGTACAGTTAGAGTGGGATGTGGGCCTGGGTCCCCTTCTCTACAGTTCACTGCACCAACCACTAGGCTACTCCAGGGACCTGCTTGCTGATCTAATAGGACTGACCATAACATCTCAAGCTGCCATAGAGGCTGGTATGTACTGTTTCTTTCACATCTTTGGGGGGTAGGAAGTAAGGGGGTCCATGCCTTAATCCTTCCAGTGGTCCTCTGCTCATTTAGGGCACCTTTTTGTGACTTGATTAGAGGAGTGTGGTAGCCGTGTTAGTCCACTCTTAAGGTTATCAATAGAAATCAAACAAAATAAAACATGGAAAAGAAAATAAGATGATACCTTTTTTATTGGACATAACTTAATACATTTCTTGATTAGCTTTCGAAGGTTGCCGTTCTTCGTCAGATCGGAAATAAGCAAATGTGCTAGCTGACAGTGTATATAAGTGAAAACATTCAAGCATTACTATGACAGTCTGACAGGGTGGGAGGATGGGGTTGGGTCGGAGGTATGCATGGGGACATCAAAGCATATCATTGATATTCTAACAGGATGGGCGTGGATAGGTGAGGGGTGGGGTGATCAACAGAGACATACAGCTTTATGGTTTATAATGGGTTAGGAACGCCAGATCCTTGTTAAGTCCTTTCTGTTGGGTGTTAAAATATTCAATCATTCTGACTTCAAAGGTCTTACGTTCTTGTATGGTTTTAAAGTTACCTTTCAGTATTCTCACTGTGAAATCACTGGTACAGTGTCCTGGTTCTGTGAAGTGTTGTCCCACTGGGGTGGGGGCCCTACTGGCTGTATTGTTCATGTGATGTCTATGCAGTGCTTTTTTTGTAGAAAAAAAGGTGCCGGTACTCATTATGGGCGGGGTCATCACATATGGCTCCACCCCTATGATAGCCACACCCACATTAACCACACCCCCTATACCAGCCATGGCGCATTTAAACAGACATCATTGAAAATATTATAGTACTATAGGAGAAAAAAATAACGTGATTATTTTCATGATAAATAATCTCTGTAAGCTCTTACAGCTCCAGTATACCCAGTGCAAAATAAGACAGCCAATGTAAGTTCTCAAATTGGACATATTACAAACACTAAAATGAAAATAAAATGATTTTTTTCTACCTTTGTTGTCAGGTGACTGTTTTTCTTTCCATATTGGTCCCAGTCTGTGATTCTGCTTTCCTTTGTTTTCGCTTAACTCTTCTGTGCCATTTGTCATTTTTGTCTCCTTTTTCTTTGCTTTCTTCAATATTTTTCAGGCTCTCTCTCTGTCCAGATTTAATTCATTCTTACTATCCATTCTTTAATTTCCTTCATCTACCTGTGGCTTTTCATCTTTTCCTCACCCTTGTTCTCCCCATGCCCCCTCCTCTTATTCTCCAGTCTTTCTCTATTCCCCTTTTCCATCCAGCAGCTCTGCTTTCTCTCCCCATCCTTCCAGTGTCTCCCCTATTTCTTTCTGCATTCTTCCATCCAGCGTCTTCCCTCTTTCTCTCCCCATCCTTCCGTTTTCCCTCTCTCTCTCCCCATCCTTCCATCTGTTTTCCCCCTCTCTCCCCATCCTTCCATCTGTTTTCCCCTCTCCCCAATCCTTCCATCTGTTTTTCCCCTCTCTCCCCAATCCGTCCATCTGTTTTCCCTCTCTCTCCCCATCCTTCCCTCTGTTGGTTTCCCTCTCTCTCCCCAATCCTTCCCTCTGTTGGTTTCCCTCTTTCTCTCTCTCCCCAATCCTTCCCTCTGTTGGTTTCCCTCTTTCCCTCTCTCTACCCATCCTTCCCTCTGTTGGTTTCCCTCTCTCCCTCTCTCCCCATCCTTCCCTCTGTTGGTTTCCCTCTCTCTCCCCAATCCTTCCCTCTGTTGGTTTCCCTCTTTCTCTCTCTCCCCAATCCTTCCCTCTGTTGGTTTCCCTCTTTCCCTCTCTCCCCAATCCTTCCCTCTGTTGGTTTCCCTCTTTCCCTCTCTCCCCAATCCTTCCCTCTGTTGATTTCCCTCTTTCCCTCTCTCCCCAATCCTTGCCTCTGTTGGTTTCCCTCTCTCCCCAATCCTTGCCTCTGTTGGTTTCCCTCTTTCCCTCTCTCCCCAATCCTTCCCTCTGTTGGTTTCCCTCTTTCCCTCTCTCCCCAATCCTTCCCTCTGTTGGTTTCCCTCTTTCCCTCTCTCCCCAATCCTTCCCCCCCCCCCCCCCCCGCGACACTCCGGGCGAGTCCTGCACTTAGTTTTTTTTTTTAAGACTCAGAACGCGCGAACGATGCAGCCGGCAGCGATTGAAAGAGGCTGTCTGGGCTGGCGTCTGCGTCGGAGCTTCCCTCATCCTCTGCGAGTCCCGCCTTCGTTATTACAACTTCCTGTTTCACGGGACTCGCAGAGGGTGAGGGAAGCTCCGACGCAGACGCCAGCCCAGACAGCCTCTTTCAATCGCTGCCGGCTGCATCGTTCGCGCGTTCTGAGTCTTAAAAAAAAAAACTAAGTGCAGGACTCGCCCGGAGTGTCGCGGGGGGGGGGGGGGGGGGGGGGAGGGGCAGGCAAAAAAAGGTGCCGGTACGCCGTACCGTTGCTTACCGGCACAAAAAAAGCACTATGTCTATGTAAATTGAATCTTGTCTTAAGCATCTGGCCTGTTTCTCCAATATAGCATCCTTCGTTACATTTTTTACACTGAATGATATATACCACATTGGACGATGAGCAAGTGAAAGATCCCTTTATGTTGAATATCTTTCCTTTGTGGATAACTGTGGGGTCCTGTGAAATATTTTGGCATAGTTTGCAACTGGATAAATTACAGGGACGTGTGCCCTTCTGTTCCTTTTCAGTCTGTGATGGAAGTTTACTTCTGATTAGCTTGTGTTTTAAGTTGGGTGGCTGTCGGAAGGCCAGTACTGGTGGGGATGGGAATATCTCTTTCAGTAATTCATCCTCCTGGAGTATAGGTTGTAGATCTCTTATGATTTTCCTCAGTTTTTCCTGCTCTGGATTGTATGTCACTACAAGGGGGATTCTGTCTGTGGATTTTTTCTCCTTGTACTGTAGCAGATTCTCCCTGGGTGTTTTGAGGGAGGAGGCAATATTCTTGGAGATTATTTTGGGGTTGTAGCCTTTCTGTTTGCAGGATGCAGTCAGGCTTTTAAGGTGTCTGTCTCTGTCCCTTGGGTCAGAGCAGATATGGTGGTATCTTGTGGCTTGGCTGTAAATGATGGATCTTTTTGTATGTGAAGGATGGAAGCTGGATTTGTGGAGGTAGCTGCATCTGTCTGTGGGTTTCTTGTATATAGATGTTTGTATACAGCCATCACTGATTGAGACCGTGGTGTCCAAAAAATTGACTTTTTCTGGGGAGTAGTCAATTTTGAATCTGATTGTAGGATGGTATATATTGAAGGCAGGATAAAATTGTTTCAGAGTTTCTTCACCCTCCGTCCAAATCATAAAAATGTCATCGATGTACCAGTAGTATTTTAGAGGTTTGGTCTGGTGTGTATTCAGAAATGTCTCTTCCAGCTCAGCCATAAAAAGGTTGGCATATTGGGGTGCTGTCCTGGTGCCCATCGCAGTGCCCATTATTTGCAGATAGATATCATTGTTAAAGCGGAAGTAGTTGTGAGTTAAATGAATTTGATTAATTTTGTAATAGTTTCTGGTGAGTATTGATGGTCCAGTGTGGATTTTTTTAGGAGTCTTCCACATGCAGCTATGCCATCCGCATGTGGAATGTTGCTGTATAGTGATTCTATATCCATCGTGACCAGAAGGGTGTTAGGTGGTAGTTGCTTGATATTTTTCAATTTATTCAGAAAGTCTGTGGTGTCTTGTATGAAGCTGTTAGTTTTGTGTACGAGAGGTTTCAGAATTCCCTCTATGAATCCAGGTATTTCTGTGACAGCCTGAAATGTTATAGCCATGCCCATTAGAGCAGCATGCTGATTCCTGGAGTAATGTAGTAGTGGGTGCAGCGCACTGTAGACATGTTTTTTAAATGACCTCCTTAATATACTGAAAATGATACATGCCTCATTAGGAACCACTCCTGAAAATCCACTAAAGTATCCACATGAGAACCAAAGACAATTGTGGAAAACAAAGAGGTTATGATCACCTGAGACATCCCTATACAGACAGATAAAAAGCTGGATGCAAGAAAACCGAACATAGTAGTAAAAAAAGAAAAACAGAACGGCATTAATCATAGAGGTATCCGTCCCAAGTGATTACTCTGTGAATCATGTGAAGAAAGAGAAGATCCTCAAGTACCAAGAAATGCAGTCCTAGACTAAGAAAATGTGGTAGAAATCTGCAGATATATTTCTCATCATTTTGGGTTCCACAGGCTTGATCAAAAAGAGCTTTGAAACACACCTGGATGAGTTGCACCACTATCCAGATCACGGGTGACACAAAATATTCAGATAATGCAGTCAGAGCCAGAACTAATCTGCATAGTGGTGATATTCAGTCTGCAATCTAGATAACTTATCTATATAACCTAGGACAGCTCATTTTATTTTCTTGATAGCAGATTGAAGATCGCCGCTATCTGGATAAGTTCTAGGGCCACCCTGGCTCCACCCATGGTCTGCCCCATCACTATCCAGATAGTGGCGAACTGATCTGTAAGGATATTCAGAGGCACCATCCCGATATTGCCTTTGAATATATTGGTCAGCGAAACGTATCCATATAAAAGATTCTGCTATCCCGATAAGTGCTTTTGAATATCAGTTAATCTAATCCTGCTATACCAGAAAAACACAGAGACGGTGACACTGACAGAATTCCAGAGAATGAAAAAGTTCTGGTTACCTAGACCATTTCTATTCTGACTGATTAAAGGGGAAAAAATAACACAAACTCCCTTATCCATAGGTTCTTAATAGGTATACTGAAAGGCCTGGGTTTAGGGCAGAGGAAGGGCTTAAAATTGTTTGGAGAGCAGTGACTTCCAGGCACTATGTGGATGTTACCTGTTTAGTTTAGGACCCTTCAGTCCAGTATAAAAGACACAGGCACACATTTATATGGCTCTTGTACCAGGCATACACATCATCCAATCTAATCTATGTAACATTAGCCCTATAGAAGGTCATTTTCTAAATCTTCCTCTAATGTAAAATGCTGTGTGCATCCATAAAAGGCCTCTTATGAAATTAAGTCATGCCTAAAAGTTAATGTGGCATAAACTAGCATGTTCTTGTTGAGAGGGCATGCTCAGAAGAGGATTTTGGACGGAGAAATGGATGGAATCATGAATTTCACATGTATTGTATAAGATAAGCATGTATTAGCATCCTTTACACACTAATTTTAAGGTGTAGTCCTCAACACACTTTAGGCGTTATTTCTGCAGTATTTGTACTAATATTTTACAAAGGTATCTATGGGGCCTTTTACTAAAGCTTAGCGTGCACTAAATTCAAAGGAGCCCATAGGTGTATATAAGAATAGATTCAGTAAATGGCACCTAAAAAATTGGCACCGAAACACACACACACCCTGTTCCCCACTTAAGCTTTATTCTATAAGCAATGCCTAAAGTTCGGTGTGGTTTATAGAATAACACTTAAGCATTATGGTCGCATGTACGTTTAGGCACAACCATTTGCAGCAATAAAAATGTGGCGCAAACGCACGTGCCTAAATTTGCGCACAGAGCACCGTTATTCTGTAATTACGTGTGTATCTCAAAGCCATGCCCCCATTCCACCCCAAAACACCCATGACCATCCCCTTTTCCACACCCTCGTTTTCAGGCCACGCATAAAGTTTAGGCAAAGATTCCATGCCTAACTTTATGCGCATAACATCCAATTAAATCTAACTAGTGCCAATAATTGGGGGGGGGGGTCTTTTACTAAGGCACGCTCATGTTTTTAGCACGCGCTAAAAACAGGCGTGCACTAAACATTAGAGATATCAATGCATTCCTATGGGCATCTCTAAAGTTTAGCGCACGCCCAATTTTAGCGCAAATAAAAACGTGAGCGCGCCTTAGTAAAAGACCCCCATTGTTTGCTAAAATGCCAATTATAGGGAAAGGGAAATGGGACTTGATATATTGCCTTTCTGAGGTTTTTGCAACTACATATATTCAGGTACTTATTTTGTAACAGGGGCAATGGAGGGTTAAATGACTTGTCCAGAATCACAAGGAACTGCAGTGGGATAAAAAACTCAGTTCCCCAGGATCAAAGTCCACGGCACTAACCACTAGGCTACTCCTTCACAGGCTTCTGTTTCTGTGAGTCTGACGTCCTGCACATACATGCAGGACGTCAGATTCACAGAAACAGGAGCCAGCGCAGCTGCGTTGCTGATCTGCAAGGGCAGGCTTCTACATGGAATGTTGCTAGTAAAATAGCAACATTCCATGTAGAATCTCAAATAGTAGCAACAGAATCTCAATAGTAGCAACATTCCGTCTAGAATCTCCAATAGTAGCAACATTCTATGTAGAATCTCAAGTAGGGAAAGGGAAATGGGACTTGATATACCTCCTTTCTGAGGTTTTTGCAACTACATTCAAAGTAGTTTACATATATTCAAGTACTTATTTTGTACCAGGGGCAATGGAGGGTTAAGTGAATTGCCTAGAGTCACAAGGAGCTGCAGTGGGAATTGAACTCAGTTCCCCAGGCTCAAAGTCCACTGCACTAACCACTAGGCTACTTTGGCACTAACTTGCTCATTATCTTATTAAACTGCTCGTGCGAACTGGAGCCACACCTAAATTTATGTGCACAATTTTCAGCGACCTTTATAGAATCAGGGTGATAATGGTCTACTTAGCACACACTAATGTCTGTTAGCGTGTGCAAAGCCTGCGCTAAACTTTACTAAAAGGGCACCCATGTGTCTTAACAAATATCCTAAAAACCAGTGCCTTCCTGATGAATTAACCTAGTCATCCTGTTATAATATTACCCTCACAGTCTATGTAAGTATTTGGCTAATCAATATCTACAAACAATAAAGGTGGCTTAGAAGAGGCTTTGGGATCAACTGATGCCAACATTGCTTCAGGCACAGGGTTCCTCCTACCGTGATTTAATTTTGGCACACTTGGGGGGGTAATGATTTATATAGTGTGTGTAAGACATAGACTTAATTAGACTAATGAAGATAGATTTTTTTTTGAGGACTGCATGCTATTTTCCTTGCACTCATGTAATATGGTCTCAAATAATTTCTAGGTTAGTTGGCAGGTTGCCAGGAAGGTGAGGGCTATAGAGCGACTTCATTGGAGGGTTAACACAGATATGTTCAAGTTTGTGTGGTTTGTGGAGGTTTGGTACTCACTCACAAATTACTAACCCCTGTTTGTCAGAGGCATTATTGCTCTAATGGCATTCATTTATCTGATTTCGGTTTGTACATTTTTTTGTGTACTGTGCAGGATTTATTGGAATTGATATTTGGCCACAGTTTTTCAGTCAATGGGAATGATGACAAGTTCTAAACTGTCACCCCTTTGGTGTGAAAAAGGGGAGGTTATTCCAGGTAGCCAAAATTATGGGTGGAGAAATAAGTGAAAAAAATTAAGAGATTGTTTATGTGCAACGCCACCACTGAAGGTAGAGAAAAGGCCTTAGCAACATCACGGGTCTCATTCATAACTTGTATTGTCATGAACATTTGCATATAGATGGGTTATGGATGGTAGCTAGGCCAAAACTGACTAGCTATGGGGAAGGGCACTGGTTGGAAAGGAAAAAGTTCTGGAAGAGGTGGTTGGATAAAGCGAAGATACTTACCTGTATCAGGTATTCTCTGAGGACAGCAGGCTGATTGTTCTCACATGTGGGTCGACGTCCGTGTCGGCCCAGAAATCGGCATTTTGCAAGCAAAAATTTAAAATGTTTTGCCAGAGTCTTGTGCGCGAGTGCAGCATGCACCACGCATGCGCAGACTGATTTCTTGCCCATCGCATGAGCACTTCTCTTCAGTTAAATCAAAGAGCATATAGAGAAATAAATAACAACTCCAAAAGGGAGGTGGGCGGGTTTGTGAGAACAATCAGCCTGCTGTCCTCGGAGAATACCTACTACAGGTATCTTCGCTTTCACCAAGGACAAGCAGGCTGCTTGTTCTCACATGTGGGGTATCCCTAGCACCCAGGCACACTCAAAACAATGAACATTAGTCAATTGGGCCTCGCAACAGCGAGGACATAACATAGATTGACCTGAAACCATAAACAACTAACTGAGAGTCCAGCCTGGAACAGAACAAAAATGGGTCTATGGGGGTGGAGTTGGATACTAAACCCTGAACAGATTCTGCAGCACTGACTGCCCAAACCGACTTGTCGCATCAGGTATCCTGCTGAAGGCAGTAGTGAGATGTGAATGTGTGGACTGATGACCATGTTGCAGCCTTGCAAATCTCCTCAATGGAGGCTGACTTTAAGTGAGCCACTGATGCAACCATGGCTTTAACATTATGAGCCGTGACATGACCCTCTAGAGTCAGCCCAGCTTGGGCATAAGTGAAGGAAATGCAATCTGCTAGCCAATTGGAGATTGTGCATTTCCCAATGGTGACTCCCCTCCTGTTGGGATTAAAAGAAACAAACAACTGGGTGGACTGTCTGAAGAGCTTTGTCCGCTCCATGTAAAAGGCCAATGCTCTCTTACAGTCCAAGGTATGTAAACTGCTTTCGCCAGTGGGTATTAGGATGGGGAAAAAATGTTGGCAAGACGATAAACTGGTTCAGATGGAACTCCGACACCACCTTCGGTAAGAACTTAGGGTGTGTGCAGAGGACTACTCTGTTGTGATGGAACTTGATATAAGGTGCATGCACTACCAAGGCCTGAAGATCACTGACCCTATGAGCTGAAGTAACAGCCACCAAGAAAACGACCTTCCAGGTCAAGTACTTCAGATGGCAGGAATTCAGTGGCTCAAAAGGAGCTTTCATCAGCTGGGTGAGAACGACGTTGAGATCCCATGACTGGTGGAGGTTTGACCGGGGGCTTTGACAAAAGCAAACCTCTCATGAAGCAAACAACTAAAGGCTGTCCAGAGATAGGCTTACCCTCTACACGCTGATTGTAAGCACTGATCACACTATGATGAACCCTTACGGAGTTGGTCTTGAGACCAGACTCTGATAAATGTAGAAGGTATTCAAACAGGGTCTGTGTAGGACAAGAAAGAGGATCTAGGGCCTTGCTGTCACACCAGACGGCAAACCTCCTCCATTTGAAAGAGTAACATCTCGTGGAATCTTTCCTGGAAGCAAGCAAGACTCGGGAGACACCCTCTGAAAGACCCAAGGAGGCAAATTCTAAGCTCTCAACATCCAGGCAGTGAGAGCCAGAGACTAGAGGTTGGGATGCAGAAGTGACCCCTCGTTCTGGGTGATGAGGGTTGGAAAACACTCCAATCTCCACGGTTCCTCGGAGGACAACTCCAGAAGAAGAGGGAACCAAATCTGACGCGGCCAGAAGGGAGCAATCAGAATCATGGTTCCGCGGTCTTGCTTGAGTTTCAGCAAAGTCTTCCCTACAAGAGGTTTGGGAGGATACGCATACAGAAGGCCTGTCCCCCAATGTAGGAGAAAGACATCCGACGCTAGTCTGTGTGAGCCTGAAGCCTGGAAGAGAACTGAGGGATCTTGTGATTGATCTGAGTGGCGAAAAGATCCACCGAGGGGGTGCCCCACGCTCGGAAGATCTTGCGGACAATGCCCATGTTCAGTGACTACTTGTGAGGTTGCATTATCCTGCTCAACCTGTCAGCCAGATTGTTGTTTACACCTGCCAGATAAGTGGCTTGTAGAAACATGGCACGCACACAGTCACATCTGGACGGCTTCCTGACACAGAGGGCGAGAACCACTTGTGACCACTTGTGAGGTTGCATTATCCTGCTCAACCTGTCAGCCAGATTGTTGTTTACACCTGCCAGATAAGTGGCTTGTAGAAACATGGCGCGCACACAGTCACATCTGGACGGCTTCCTGACACAGAGGGCGAGAACCAGTGCCTCCCTGCTTGTTGGTGTAATACATGGCAACCTGATTGTCTGTCTGAATAAATGTGATTTGGTTGGACAGCCGGTTTCTGAAAACCTTTAGAGCATTCCAGATCGCTCATAATTCCAGGAGATTGATCTGAAGACCTTTTTCCTGAAAGGAGCAGGCTCCTTGAGTGTGAAGCCCATCTACATAAGTTCCCCACCCTAGGAAGGGATGCATCCGTCATCAGAACTTTTTGTGGCTGAGGAATTTGGAATGGACGCCCCAAGGTCAAAATGGATTGACTTGTCCACCACTTCAGAGAATTCCAAAAGTCGGTGGACAGTTGGATTACATCCTTTAGACTCCCCGCAGCTTGGTACCACTGGGAAGCTAGGGTCCATTGAGCTGATCTCATGCTTAGGCGTGCCATGGGAGTCACATGAACTGTGGAGGCCATGTGGCCCAGAAGCCTCAACATCTGCCGAGACGTGACCTGTTGAGACGCTTGAGCTATGAACACCAGGGACAGGAGGTTGTCTGCCCTTGCCTCGGGAAGATAAGCTCGAACTGTCTTTGTGTTCAACAGGGCTCCAATGTATTCCAACTTTTGGACTGGAGTGAGATGGGACTTGGGGTAACTGATCACGAACCCCAGTAGTTCTAGCACCTGAATAGTCATTTGCATGGACTTATGAGCACCTGCCGTCAAGGTGCTCTTCACCAGCCAATCGTCGAGATAAGGGAACACATGCACTCCCAGTCTGCGTAGCGACGCTGTGACTACAGCTAGGCACTTTGTGAATACTCTGGGTGCAGATTCCAGACCAAAAGGCAGCACACAGTACTGAAAGTGCTGAGTTCCCAGCTGAAATCGAAGATACTTCCTGTGAGCTGGAAGTATCGAGATGTGTGTGTGTGTGTGTAAGCATCCTTTAAGTCCAGACAGCATAGCCAATTGTTCTCCTGAATCATTGAAAGAAGGGTGCCCAGGGAAACCATCCTGAACTTTTCTCGAACTAGAAATTTGTTCAGGCCTCTTAGGTCTAGGATGGGACGCATCCCCCCTGTTTTCTTTTGTACAAGGAAGTACCTGGAATAGAATCCCTGCCCTTCTTCCCCTGGTGGAATGGGCTTGACTGCACTGGCCTTTAGAAGGGCGGAGAGTTCCTCTGCAAGTACCTGCTTGTGCTGGGAACTGTAAGATTGAGCTCCCGGTGGGCAATTTGGAGGTTTGGATTCCAGATTGAGAGTGTATCCTAACCGGACTATTTGAAGAACCCACTGGTCGGAGGTTATGAGAGGCTCGGGAGTAGGCATCGGGCTGCTAGAAGACCGATGCATCGGCACCTCCTGTATCGAGGGGGAGCGATCCTCTCGGCACCAACGCTTCTCGGGTGCCGACTCTCTTGACGTCCCGGAGTTCCTGGTACCGTGCGTCGAAGGAGAACAATGATGGTGCTTCTTAGCCTTTGCTCGACGCCCATCATCGAGACTCGGTACCAATGAGGAGGATGTGGAATCCTCACGCCTCCTCGGGGCCAGGTCCGATGAAGGCCGGTCCCGGGGGGCCTGCATAACTTAGGCCTCGAGGCAGGTGGAGACCCATTCGACGCCTCACTGCTCCCAGCACGAGTTGGTCTCATAGCAGTCATTACCTCTCTCCCCGACGTCGATGCTCCCTTCGATGTCGATGCCGACGACCTCAGTACCGATGTCGACGTCGAAGGACTGGACTGAGCTCCAAAACGTTTTTCTCGTTGGGCATCTCAAGATGCTTGGGTCCGTTTCTTCATACGAAGACACAGACTACAAGTGGCTGGGCTATGGTCGGGCCCAAGGCACTGAGTACACCATGCGTGGGTATTGGTACTTGAGATAGTCCGGTTGCACCGAGTACAATTCTTGAAGCCGCTGGGAGTCTTCGATGACATGGAAGGAAAAATGGCTTCGGCGAAATCAAAAGACGCGATTGTGCCTAAAAAAAGAAAAAGGCACAAAAGAGAAAAGGGGAGAACCCGACTGCACGGCTTAAAGGCTGGCCATGACGAAAAGAAATAAAACTTGAAATAGATTAAAAAACTAAAAGGAAACTACGGGAACCTTATTATTATTTTTTTTAACTTGTAAGAAAAAAATTAAAGAAATAGAAGCGAACGAACTCGCAATCAGTGAAGACTCTTCCTGGGCCTGAAGAGGAGCAGAAACGAACGCTGCAGCACCTCAACAAGGAGAAAGAAAAACTGAAGAGAAGTGCTCACGCGACAGGCAGGAAATCAGTCCGCGCATGCGTTGTGAGTGCTGCACGCGTGCCAGAAGACTCTGGCAAAATTTTTTAAAAATATTTTGCTTGCAAAATGCTGATTCCTGGGCTGACGCAGATGTTGACCCACATGTGAGAACAAGCAGTCTGCTTGTCCTCAGAGAAGATTAGGTTTTCTTTAGTTTATTACTTGTTTTTATATGGTTAAATAAAGTTGTGGACAAAGAATTTTGCCATAAAAGATGTTATATTTTTGTGATTATTTCCTAAATAGCTTATATATGTGAGCATGGATGTGATGATAGTGCCAATGTTATGAAAAAAGAAAAACCAAAATGCTGCAGTCTGTCTTCACATAGACTTCTGTTAAAATAATCTAACTAGTCTAGCGTTTTCAAAAATCATTATGTTTGAGCTCATCATTTGAAGACAGGCTATTCAATTGCTTGGTTTCCAGTATCGCTGCAAACACTGATGTTTGATTTATCTAAATTATTTAAAACAATTCTAGTTGATGTCTCAGTTTAGAAAGCTGATTTAAACTGCCACAGCCTACAGCTACTTTCTAAGCTTATTATTAATACTACTTATAAAATTGCCTCAGAACTTGGATTAGGCTTAATTGCTGAGAAAACATAAAACACATAATCATAAGCATTATCTGAGAATAACGATCTGCATATGAGAGAGAGGCTCATCAGATGAAGTTCACTTCGTTGATCACTTTATCTGTGCCACGGTGAGTGAGAATACTGGGAGCAATTCAGCCTTTACAGAGCAGAACACTGATTCTTGTTAACCAGGTTTTCATATAAAATATCTCAGCATGCAGATTATCATCTGCTCAGTAAACTCTTTTATGTCCTGAGCAAATGATAGAAGCAGAACACGATGGGAGAAACAGAGCACAAGTTGCAATTAATTTGCCTATTTCTCCTTTCTACTTCAGTACGGCTACGTTTACTCAGTTTAGGGCTCCTCCTCCCCCCCCCCCCCATCTATATTTGCATGGATCCTCTTTCTTTGTCACATGCTCTTTTGAATTTTGTATCCATTTTTACTCTATTTCTTTCATCGTAAGACTGCTTCATGCATTTATCACCGTCTCTGAAAGGAAGCTGCTACTACATATTAACCATGCAACTTTTGGTTTCCCATAAGCTCATGTAAGTTTCTTAAAAAAAAAATAATTCTATCTACAATATTATCTATACTTTATGTTATATCTCTACACTCTCCTCTATCCCCCTAGTTCTATAATCTTGCATGCCCAGTTATATACTGAGGACTAGAGTCTATAAATGACACCTAAATAAATTGGTGTTGAAAAAAATAGCGCTTAGTGCTGGGAACTGCGACTACATTTAAAGATGATCATTTACACCAACAAAAACCTGGTATTTATTTATTTATTTTATTTATTTATTTTACAGCACTTATACCCCACAATTTCTCACCGCTGGCAGGCTCAATGTGGCTTACAACAGTTAAATAACAAATAGGCAAGTACAATAAATGGAAAGGGATAAGCGGGGCGGGGAGGTAAAGATAAGAAATGGGTTAGTCCGTAAGAGCACTAGAGGTATAAATTCCCGTGCGTAAATTAAGCACAGATCCCCCCCTACTTCTATAACAATGTACATAAATTGCAGGAACGCCCCTGACCTGCCCATTCTCCTCCCATAGTGACACTCCCTTTTCTGGTCTGTGCTGTAGAATTTACACGCACCTCTTTATAGAATATGCCTAAAAAGACATGCTCGTAAATTCTAATTATTGCCAGTTAGTGCCGATAATTGCTTGCTATCGCCCAATTATTGGTACTGATTCTCTCATTATTCAATTAAGTTCCGCACATCCAAATTTACGCATATAACTCACAGTGCCATATATAAAATTTGGGTGATAGCATGCAAAATTGTGTGTTCAGGTTATAGAATACCTAGAGTTATGGGTATAATTTCATTGATGAATTAACTGTTAATTATTGGCGATAATTGGTGTTAATTAGTGCTAATTGGCACCAATTTGCAATAATGTACGTACTGCACTTAGGATTCTATAACCTAAGTGCACAAATTCTATAACACCAAACTGCAAGGGGATGTAGGCCTGGAAAGGGCGAGCCTTGCACTTACGCAGTAAGTTATAGAATATTGTCAGTTACGCATGTAATTGTCATTAGACACTTGACTAAACGTGCCAATCTGCATTGGAAACGAGCGGTTTTGATAAAGACCTATTGGATGAAGTTGCCTCCAAAGACGATCGTGCTATCAGAATAAGTGTCAAAGGTTTTACTCTCCAGACAATAATAGAAGACTCCTGAAGCAGGCCTTTCAGCTGAAACACAGTGCTGTGTCGAGTCTTCCATCAATAAATATTGTTTGAGTTTTCCATCAATAAATGTTGTTTCCATTGAGAATTTGAAGCTTCTTTATTTGTCCCTGGTTCACTTCCCGCTGTTCTTGTTACTTTGCCTAACTTTAGGCGACCTGTAGAGAATTATGTTGGATTATTTGTAGTAAATAATTAGCAGATTTTAGTACACACAGCTTCAGCTTTAGAAATGTTAATTTCTTTCTTCATCTCTCTCTCATTCACCCCAGAATAATTCACTGCTGAGTCACTTTAAAGTTGAAGTAACAAAACATCTGTTTACTCACAGTTTGTTGTTAGATTATATTCAGACAGGCTTATATATACATAATACTATACATTTGGATTATCAGCTCTTTCCATGTGCTTAGATGGTAATGGATGCTCACACCACCATAGATCCTCTCAGGTTAGGAGAGAACATGAGCTCCATGTGCTGTGTCTAAACCCCCACAGGAAGTTGCATAGCTGTGACCTCTCTAAGTAATTCACATCAGAGGTCACAGAGTAATCACAGAGAAATAATAGGTGACAGGCAATGCATGTAAAATACAATACATTCCAACAAACCCCTTCTCATGCATAACTGTCATGCAATTATTTATTCATACAAAGTCCAAGCTTTATACGCAGATTCTCAAAACGTTCTCTGGGTAACGGTTTGGTCATGATGTCAGCTGTCATTTCACTGGTGTGACAATAGTGTAGACTGATGACCCCTTCTTTCGCCAGCTCTCGCACGTTGTGGTATTTCGTTGCGATGTGCTTGGTGCGTGACTGAACCTTGTCATTCTGTGACAGTCTGATGCAGCTCTGATTATCTTCCATTATCTGGATTGGTCTCTTTTCAGCTATTCCAAAATCCAGCAAAAGTTTTTCAATCCACATCAGTTCTCTGCATGCTTCCGATACGGCCACATATTCAGCTTCTGTAGAAGACAGACTCACAATACTTTGTTTATGACTGGCCCAAGAAATTTGTACATTTCCATACATAAACACATATCCACTTGTGGATTTATAATCAGAATGATCCCCTGCCCAATCTGAATCACAGTAACATATTAGTTTTGGATTACTATTGGCTGAAATCTTTAATTTACAATCAATGGTACCTTTTAAATACCTTACCATCCTTTTAACTGCAGTCCAATCTGATTTGGTAGGTGAGCTGACCCTTCTGCTCAAAATTCCTACTGCATTTGCTATATCAGCCCTGTATGTGGTAGTTAGATATAAAAGCTTACCTATGGCTGATCTATATTGGATGTTATCTGGTAAAGGTTCTCTTACTGTTTCATCCTTCAGAAAAATCAGTGATCATGGGAGTGCTTACAACTTGGGCATCTTGCATACCTAAACTTTCAATAAGCTCATTTATTTTCTGCTTCTGGCTCAGAAGATAAGAACCATCATTTTGTTTCTCAATTTCTATACCAAGATAGTATGACACATTACCAAGTTCTTTTATCTCAACATTCAGGTTTAAATATTTTACAATGTCCTTGTACTCTTGCTCACTTTCGCTTGCAATGAGCAGATCATCAACAAAAGCTAAAATGTATGCATATTGTCCATTTCTGCACCTAGTGTACAAGCATTTATCTGCTTCACCTTGCTTAAATCCTAAATTTGTCAATATTTCATGCAATTTGTCATTCCAACATTTTGCACTTTGCTTTAATCCATAAAGACCTTTGTTTAATTTACACACTAGCTGTCTTTGTTTTGTATTTATGAAACCTGTTGGCTGTTCCATGTACAAGTCTTCAGTTATATCTCCATGAAGAAATGCTGTTTTCACATCAATGTGGTTGACTTGCATGCCTTTTGAGACTGCAATGCTCAGAAGTGTTCTAATTGTCGTGTGTTTCACTACAGGTGCAAACACTTCATCAAAATCTTCTCCATATTTTTGAAGATATCCCTTTGCGACTAATCTGGCTTTATACCTTTCCACTTTTCCTTGTGCATTCCTTTTTAACTTGAATACCCATTTGCATCCTATAGCTTTCTTGCCAGGAGGTAATTTTGTAAGAATCCAAGTTTTATTTTTATGCAATGCATCAATTTCTTCTTGTGCAGCTTTACGCCATTCAGCAGCTTCTTCTGCTGGCATTTTCTCAATCTCATCCCATGTTAAGGGCTCTTGAGCTTCTGCTGACTTTGTTAGGTAAGACAGTCTTGGGGGTGGAACACCTTTGTTTTCCCTGGATGAGCGTCTGACAACAGGTTGGTCTGACCTTTCCGCATCCTCTAAATCTGAGAGTCCTTCTCCAATTGATTCCCCTTCTCCAACTGTACTGTCTTCTGCAATGATCCTTTCTGTGTCTGCTTCCTCTGCCTGTTCCTCGTTAGATACAGGTGAGTTGCTTTCAGACATCTGCCTTGGTATGGCATTTATATACACTGGCATGTCTATTATGGTTCTAGTTTCATATTCTGGATGACAAGGCTCATCTGGGATAATCCAGCCTTTATCAACCCTTTTGTTTTCATCAAAATATGTAACATGTCTTATGCCAACAATGCCAGTTTTCAGATTCAAAATTCTATATCCTTTGTGTCCTGGAGCATAGCCAACTAAAATGCCCCTTTCTGTTGTGGAATCCAGCTTATGCCTTCTTTGCTTTGGTACATGAGCATATGCTGTACTTCCAAATGTTCTTATGTGTGACAGGTTTGGCTTCCTACCATGCCATGTCTCATGTGGTGTGCGCTCAGCGCCTTTAGTTGGCATTCTGTTTTGTAGGTACACTGCTGTGAGAATGGCTTCCCCCCATAGTCTTTTAGGGAGATTGCTATCTGACAGCATACATCTGGTCATTTCCACAAGTGACCTAAATTTTCTCTCTGCAACAGAATTTTGCTCTGGTGTATAAGCTACTGTTGTGATATGCTGAATGCCTTCTTGTTCTAGAAATGTGCGCATGCTTTGTGAAGTGAACTCACCACCATTGTCGGTCTGAAGAACCTTTGGTTTTCTTTCAAATTTATTGCTCACCATGGCTACGTATTTCTTCAGCATGTCTGTGACTTGACTTTTTTCTTTCAGCAAATAGGCCACACAGTATCTAGAGAAATCATCCAAGAATATTAGCACAAATCTGTTATTTCCCAATGATGGGATATTAAACGGTCCACATAAGTCACTGTGTATTAAGTCCAGTACTTTATTACTCCTATTTCCTGTGTATGCAGGAAATGAGGGTCTCACACCTTTTTGAGTAACACAGTCTATGCATTTCTCCATTTTACCAGTATCTGCACTGATTTGAATGCCTGTGGCAAGTTGCTTACTGTAAAGATCCTGGATCACCTTAAAATCACGATGTCCCAGGCGGCGGTGCCAGATTTCCAGACTACATTTACCATCATTCTTCCTTACTTGCGCCAGATGTGAGGCTTCACCTGAAATGCTCAGTTTATAAACATCATTATGCATAAAAGCTTCAGCATACACTTCATCATTTTTAGAGATTGTGCACTTACTGTTTTCAAAATGAATCACAAATCCCTTCTTATCTAATGTAGATACACTAAGCATATTGCAAACTGCTTGGGGAATATACAAGACATCACTTACAGGAATTTCTTTAACTTCATTAGACACTTTGCATTTTAAGAATCCAATGCCTTTTGCTTGGATCTGAGTAGCCCCTGCGTTTGCAGTTTGAAGAATGCCTTCTTCTGGACACATTTCCTGAAAGAAATCCTTACAATTGGTTAAATGGCATGTGCTCCCCGAATCCAAAATCCAAGTACTTTCATTTGAATTATTATTTACCATAGTCAAAGATTTTTCTGCCATTAGAAGGCCCTTGTGTTTATTATTGTCCTTCATACATTTCCTGGTTTGAAAATTCTTTAGTTCCATTGGCTTAGGTGAGCTAGAGGGAGTGTTTTGTGTTTCCTTACACCATTTAGATACATGTCCCTCCTTTCCACATGAGTAGCAAATCAGCTTGCCCTTGGGTGGAGTTTTCCCATAGCTCCGCCTTCCTCTGTTCTTTTCCAAGAAATTTGTTTCATTTCTCTCTGACTGTTTTTGAGAACACATCTCCTCAGAATCATTAATTATGCATTCCTGCCTCAGCTTTGATGCTGCCTGTTCAAAAGATTGCCCTTCAATGGCTTCATTTACAGACCTAAAGACATCAAACTTCTTTGATAGTGAGGTAAAAAGAAATGCTCTTTTCAATGCATCACACATGGGAATTCCAGAAAGTTCTAGCTTTTGAAATGAAGACATAAGATGCATAATGTGATCATTACACTTACTTTTATCCCTTAATTTGGTTTCATTCAACTCTGCCAACCAAATTGGTTGCTGTTTTGCATATGTAGTTGCATACATAGTTCTCAGTTTATATAAAATTTCACTTGCTGTATCCTTTGCCTCCACTAATATGGCTTGTTTCTCTGAGAGAGCTTCCAAAAACATGCACTTCACATAATAGTTTGCATTGTCCCATTCAGCCATATTTTCAGCTGTTCTGTCTTGGTCTAAGCATATATTTAATCTTTTTGCTCGAAGGAGACATATGAATCTTAGTTCCCACTGCTGATAATTAAATTCAGTTAATTTAGGCACCTTGAGAGAGTAGAAAAATGGTGAATTTCCTCCCTCAGCCATTTTCTTAGCCTTCTGTCTTCTGTGTGGGGGGGGGGGGGGGGGGGGGGGAGAGAGACAGACTGAATCTTTCTTTTAAAACTCAAGAGAAAAATGTGGCTTTTTTTACTGCCTGGTAATATTTCTCTTCTTTTTTCAATTCCTGGGCCCATAACCCTTTTGTTGGATTATTTGTAGTAAATAATTAGCAGATTTTAGTACACACAGCTTCAGCTTTAGAAATGTTAATTTCTTTCTTCATCTCTCTCTCATTCACCCCAGAATAATTCACTGCTGAGTCACTTTAAAGTTGAAGTAACAAAACATCTGTTTACTCACAGTTTGTTGTTAGATTATATTCAGACAGGCTTATATATACATAATACTATACATTTGGATTATCAGCTCTTTCCATGTGCTTAGATGGTAATGGATGCTCACACCACCATAGATCCTCTCAGGTTAGGAGAGAACATGAGCTCCATGTGCTGTGTCTAAACCCCCACAGGAAGTTGCATAGCTGTGACCTCTCTAAGTAATTCACATCAGAGGTCACAGAGTAATCACAGAGAAATAATAGGTGACAGGCAATGCATGTAAAATACAATACATTCCAACAAATTATACCTATGATATGTTCTTGAAAATGGAAGCCATGGTGTAAATTTTTAATAGGCAACTGATGAGGATGATGATATAGACTGCAAAATACTAAGGGCAGTCTTAAAATCTTTGCCGGAGGATGTGATAACAGTGGTTAGCGTATCTGGGTTTAAAAAAGGTCTGGACAAATTCCTGAAGGAAAAGTCTATAGTCTGGTATTGAGGCAGACATGGGAAGCAACTGCTTGCCCTGGGATTTGTAGTATGAAGTGTTGCCACAATTTGGGTTTCTGCCAGGTACTTGTGACCTGGCTTGGCCACTGTTTGGAAAACAGGATACTGGGCTAAATGGACCATTGATCTGACCCAGTATGGCTACCGTTATGCTCTTATGTAACTAACTATTAGCATATGTTATCTGCTAAAGGACCCATTTTATTCCTATGGGCCTTGTTGACAATAATGTGCTAATCTTTAGGGGCCCTTTAACTAAGCAGTGCTAAAAAGTGGCCTGTGCTAGCCCCAACTTGAGCCTTTCCTGTGCGCTATGGCCACTTTAGTGTTGCTGGCAAATGGCTGTTTTTTTCCATTTTTCCAATAATGGCCATGTGCTAATTTTCCCATTAGTGTGTGTTCATTAGCACATAAGCACTTACTGACACCTATTTTGTAGAGAAGAAGGGCTCATGCACTAATCAGTTAGTGTGCGGCAATGCCCATGCGCTAACCGATTAGCATATCTGTGCCCACTCTCCGCCCTAAACACATCCCAGCATTAAAAAGTAAATTTTATTTTTTAGCACATGAATATCATATACACATGCATAATGCCTGAGTGTGTCGTGTGGTAGTGCATTTTAACCTGTAGTAAGCATGCGTTAGTACTTACCGCTGCGTAGTAAAAGACCCCCTAAGAGATTAGGAAGGTTAACAAAATAGGCTTCACATTGATAATGTTAGGTTTCAATTATACCATTATTGATTGGATAAATGTCTCTTCAGGACACACTAGAAAGATAGCAGGCCTGATATTCAAAGCCATTTATCTGAGTAACATCAGCCATTTTCCAGATGATAATAATAATCATAGGCGCCAACTTCATGGATGCTGTGGGTGCTCGAGCACCCCCAATATTTTGTGACCTGTCAGTTACCCAACACGTCCAAAGTTCCGGTTCCAACGTCCCCAGCCTGCCCTGCCCGCCCTCTTCTCCCTCAACAGCCCTCCTTGACTTCCTGCCGCCCAGCAGCGTTTAAAACTCATTTTACCTGAAGTCGTGATGGCAGTGAAAGAAGCAGGCTTGCCTTCAGCCTTCCCTTCCCTGGCAGAGACAGGAAGAAAAGCTCCTGGCTTGGCTGAGGCCTGGGCTGGAGAGTGGATGCTGCCGCCTGCATTTGCGACGTTACAATGTGCAGTGACATCACTAAGGACATCACACACACATGCATGTTAAAGAAAAGGGTCCTGATGGCTCTGGAAGTATCCCAGGGCCTAGGGGAACACTGTGCCACCAAAGTTTAATTAAAAAATTGTGGAGAACACTAAGGGTCTTTGAAATGGTTGGGCTGCATTCATGACATGATTTGTGCAATTACGAAATCACACATGTACAAATCACGCAGTTCTATGTTAATGTAAGCAATTTTGAATACACTTACACTATATTTACCTGAGTTTTGATTGTAAAAACTCTACTGCAAGAAGAAATAGAATTGTAATTATCTGAATCCAGTACACAGGTTTTTAAACATCTTTTAAGCTATTTATTGTGCATTTTTAACATTTTAATTATTTTAACTAGTTTTTAAAAAATAAGTGCAATAAAATTAACTGATTTGCAGTTTACACTTTAACTTAGTGTTGGTATATTCTTAACTGAGTGAGGTAGTTGGAGTTTTGTAACATCAATTGATTCTCCTAACACCATGCACACTCACTCACTCACTCACTCTAAAAATAACTAATATTAAGTTTTCATTTAGTTCTTATTTATATTGATGAAGTAATATCTTTTGTAACACCCCCATCCTGAGATTTGGGTTCAGTCTGAGGTAACTTGGCTATCCACGATGACAAACAGGTAAAAGAGAAGGACTGGGTTCATCTCTCAGCAGAGGGTAGCTAAACTAGTCTTTAAACTGTTGGAATGTAATTGTATTATACATGCATTGCCTGTCACCTATTATTTCTCTGTGATTACTCTGTGACCTCTGATGTGAATTACTTAGAGAGGTCACACAGCTATGCAACTTCCTGTGGGGGATAGATGCAGCACATGGAGCACATGGAGCTCATGATCTCTCCTAACCTGAGAGGATCTATGGTGGTGTGAGCATCCATTACCATCTAAGCACATGGAAGGAGCTGATAAGACAAATGTATAGTAATATGTATATATAAGCCTGTCTGATTATAATCTAACTGCAAACTGTGAGTAAACAGATGTTTTGTTACTTCAACTTTAAAGTGACTCAGCAGTGAATTATTCAGGGGTGAATGAGAGAGAGATGAAGAAAGAAATTAACATTTCTAAGCTGAAGCTGTGTGTACTAAAATCTGCTAATTATTTACTACAAATAATCCAACAAAAGGGTTATGGGCCCAGGGCTCAGGAATTGAAAAAGAAGAGAAATATTACCAGGCAGAAAAAAAGGCCACATTTTTCTCTTAAGTTTTAAAGGAAAGATTCAGTCTGTCTCTCTCTCCCCCCACACAGCAGACAGAAGGCTAAGAAAATGGCTGAGGGAAGAAATTCACCATTGTTCTATTCTCTCAAGGTGCCTAGATTAACTGAGTTTAATTATCAGCAGTGGGAATTAAGATTCATATGTTTCCTTCGAGCAAAAAGATTAGATATATGCTTAGACCAAGACAGAACAGCTGAAAATATGGCTGAATGGGACAATGCAAACTATTATGTGAAGTGCATGCTTTTGGAAGCTCTCTCAGAGAAACAAGCCATATTAGTGGAGGGAAAAGATACACCAAAGGACATTTTATATAAACTGAGAACTATGTATGCAACTACATATGCAAAGCAGCAACCAATTTGGTTGGCAGAGTTGAATGAAACCAAATTAAGGGATAAAAGTAAATGTAATGATCACATTATGCATCTTATGTCTTCATTTCAAAAGCTAGAACTTTCTGGAATTCCCATGTGTGATGCATTGAAAAGAGCATTTCTTTTTACCTCACTATCAAAGAAGTTTGATGTTTTTAGGTCTGTAAATGAGGCCATTGAAGGGCAATCTTTTGAACAGGCAACATCAAAACTAAGGCAGGAATGCATAATAAATGATTCTGAGGAGATGTGTTCTCAAAGCAAGTCAGAGAGAAATGAAACAAATTTCTTGGCAAAGAACAGAGGAAGGCGGAGCTATGGGAAAACTCCACCCAAGGGCAAGCTGATTTGCTACTCATGTGGAAAGGAGGGACATGTATCTAAATGGTGTAAGGAAACACAAAACACTCCCTCTAGCTCACCTAAGCCAATGGAACTAAAGAATTTTCAAACCAGGAAATGTATGAAGGACAAAGATAAACACAAGGGCTTTCTAATGGCAGAAAAATCTTTGACTATGGTAAATAATAATTCAAATGAAAGTACTTGGATTTTGGATTCAGGGAGCACATGCCATTTAACCAATTGTAAGAATTTCTTTCAGGAAATGTGTCCAGAGGAAGGTATTCTTAAAACTGCAAACGCAGGGACTGCTAAGATCCAAGCAAAAGGTATTGGATTCTTAAAATGCAAAGTGTCTAATGAAGTTAAAGAAATTCCTGTAAGTGATGTCTTGTATATTCCCCAAGCAGTTTGCAATATGCTTAGTGTATCTACATTAGATAAGAAGGGATTTGTGATTCATTTTGAAAATAGTAAGTGCACAATCTCTAAAAATGATGAAGTGTATGCTGAAGCTTTTATGCATAATGATGTTTATAAGCTGAACATTTCAGGTGAAGCCTCACATATGGCGCAAGTAAGGAAGAATGATGGTAAATGTAGTCTGGAAATCTGGCATCGCCGCCTGGGACATCGTGATTCTAAGGTGATCCAGGATCTTTACAGTAAGCAACTGGCCACCGGCATTCAGATAAGTGCAGATGCTGGTAAAATGGAGAAATGCATAGACTGTGTTACTCAAAAAGGTGTGAGACCCTCATTTCCTGCATACACAGGAAATAGGAGTAATAAAGTGCTGGACTTAATACACAGTGACTTATGTGGACCGTTTAATATCCCATCATTGGGAAATAACAGATTTGTGCTAATATTCTTGGATGATTTCTCTAGATATTGTGTGGCCTATTTGCTGAAAGAGAAAAGTCAAGTCACAGACATGCTGAAGAAATACGTAGCCATGGTGAGCAATAAATTTGAAAGAAAACCAAAGGTTCTTCAGACCGACAATGGTGGTGAGTTCACTTCACAAAGCATGCGCACATTTCTAGAACAAGAAGGCATTCAACATATCACAACAGTAGCTTATACACCAGAGCAAAATTCTGTTGCAGAGAGAAAATTTAGGTCACTTGTGGAAATGACCAGATGTATGCTGTCAGATAGCAATCTCCCTAAAAGACTATGGGGGGAAGCCATTCTCACAGCAGTGTACCTACAAAACAGAATGCCAACTAAAGGCGCTGAGCGCACACCACATGAGACATGGCATGGTAGGAAGCCAAACCTGTCACACATAAGAACATTTGGAAGTACAGCATATGCTCATGTACCAAAGCAAAGAAGGCATAAGCTGGATTCCACAACAGAAAGGGGCATTTTAGTTGGCTATACTCCAGGACACAAAGGATATAGAATTTTGAATCTGAAAACTGGCATTGTTGGCATAAGACATGTTACATATTTTGATGAAAACAAAAGGGTTGATAAAGGCTGGATTATCCCAGATGAGCCTTATCATCCAGAATATGAAACTAGAACCATAATAGACATGCCAGTGTATATAAATGCCATACCAAGGCAGATGTCTGAAAGCAACTCATCTGTTTCTAACGAGGAACAGGCAGAGGAAACAGACACAGAAAGGATCATTGAAGAAGACAGTACAGTTGGAGAAGGGGAATCAATTGGAGAAGAACTCTCAGATTTAGAGGATGCGGAAAGGTCAGACCAACCTGTTGTCAGACGCTCATCCAGGGAAAACAAAGGTGTTCCACCCCCAAGACTGTCTTACTTAACAAAGTCAGCAGAAGCTCAAGAGCCCTTAACATGGGATGAGATTGAGAAAATGCCAGCAGAAGAAGCTGCTGAATGGCATAAAGCTGCACAAGAAGAAATTGATGCATTGGATAAAAATAATACTTGGATTCTTACAAAATTACCTCCTGGCAAGAAAGCTATAGGATGCAAATGGGTATTCAAGTTAAAAAGGAATGCACAAGGAAAAGTGGAAAGGTATAAAGCCAGATTAGTGGCAAAGGGATATCTTCAAAAATATGGAGAAGATTTTGATGAAGTGTTTGCACCTGTAGTGAAACACACGACAATCAGAACACTTCTGAGCATTGCAGTCTCAAAAGGCATGCAAGTCAAACACATTGATGTGAAAACAGCATTTCTTCACGGAGATATAACTGAAGACTTGTACATGGAACAGCCAACAGGTTTCATAAATACAAAACAAAGACAGCTAGTGTGTAAATTAAACAAAGGTCTTTATGGATTAAAGCAAAGTGCAAAATGTTGGAATGAAAAATTGCATGAAATATTGACAAATTTAGGATTTAAGCAAGGTGAAGCAGATAAATGTTTGTACACTAGGTGCACAAATGGACAATATGCATACATTTTAGCTTTTGTTGATGATCTGCTCATTGCAAGCGAAAGTGAGCAAGAGTACAAGGGCATTGTAAAATATTTAAACCTCAATGTTGAGATAAAAGAACTTGGTAATGTGTCATACTATCTTGGTATAGAAATTGAGAAACAAAATGATGGTTCTTATCTTCTAAGCCAGAAGCAGAAAATAAATGAGCTTATTGAAAGTTTAGGTATGCAAGATGCCCAAGTTGTAAGCACTCCCATGATCACTGATTTTCTGAAGGATGAAACAGTAAGAGAACCTTTACCAGATAACATCCAATATAGATCAGCCATAGGTAAGCTTTTATATCTAGCTACCACATACAGGGCTGATATAGCAAATGCAGTAGGAATTTTGAGCAGAAGGGTCAGCTCACCTACCAAATCAGATTGGACTGCAGTTAAAAGGATGGTAAGGTATTTAAAGGGTACCATTGATTGTAAATTAAAGATTTCAGCCAATAGTAATCCAAAACTAATATGTTACTGTGATTCAGATTGGGCAGGGGATCATTCTGATTATAAATCCACAAGTGGATATGTGTTTATGTATGGAAATGTACAAATTTCATGGGCCAGTCATAAACAAAGTATTGTGAGTCTGTCTTCTACAGAAGCTGAATATGTGGCTGTATCGGAAGCGTGCAGAGAACTGATGTGGATTGAAAAACTTTTGCTGGATTTCGGAATAGCTGAAAAGAGACCAATCCAGATAATGGAAGATAATCAGAGCTGCATCCGACTGTCACAGAGTGACAAGGTTCAGTCACGCACCAAGCACATCGCAACGAAATACCACAACGTGCGAGAGTTGGCGAAAGAAGGGGTCATCAGTCTACACTATTGTCACACCAGTGAGATGACAGCTGACATCATGACCAAACCGTTACCCAGAGAACATTTTGTGAATCTGCGTATAAAGCTTGGACTTTGTATGAATAAATAATTGCATGACAGTTATGCATGAGAAGGGGTTTGTTGGAATGTAATTGTATTATACATGCATTGCCTGTCACCTATTATTTCTCTGTGATTACTCTGTGACCTCTGATGTGAATTACTTAGAGAGGTCACACAGCTATGCAACTTCCTGTGGGGGATAGATGCAGCACATGGAGCACATGGAGCTCATGATCTCTCCTAACCTGAGAGGATCTATGGTGGTGTGAGCATCCATTACCATCTAAGCACATGGAAGGAGCTGATAAGACAAATGTATAGTAATATGTATATATAAGCCTGTCTGATTATAATCTAACTGCAAACTGTGAGTAAACAGATGTTTTGTTACTTCAACTTTAAAGTGACTCAGCAGTGAATTATTCAGGGGTGAATGAGAGAGAGATGAAGAAAGAAATTAACATTTCTAAAGCTGAAGCTGTGTGTACTAAAATCTGCTAATTATTTACTACAAATAATCCAACATAAACGACACCCAACTAGGAGTACCATTTATAGAACAGTACTTAATGATCATTTTTTTGGTGCCATATACAGAATTTAGTCCATGATGTGGTATAGTTGAGTTAAAAAATGTTGTATACAAGTTTCTGGAAGAGAGCTCCATAAGTTATTAGTAGCTACATAGACTTGTATGTATCATCTATATACATCTGGGAATGAACAATTTTGGATCACCCATGAAATGCCCATTTCCCCACCCATAACGACACCCCTTTTTGCCTGCACCTGTTAGACATTTGGCTCACATTGAATACACTTAGAGGGGCATAATCGAAAGGGATGCCCAGGTTTTGCTGAGGACGTCTTTGCAAAATGTCCCGATGGAGGGGTGGGGAAACCAATATTAATGAAACAAGATGGACGTCCATATTTCATTTCAATAATATGGTCGGGGACGCCCAAATCTTGAAATTTAGGTCATCTTTAGAGATGGTCATCCCTAGACTTGGTCGTTTCTGATTTTCGGCGATAATGGAAACCAAGGACGCCCATCTCAGAAACGATCAAATGCAAGCCCTTTGGTTGTGGGAGGAGCCACCATTTGTAGTGCACTGGTCCCCCTCACATGCCAGGACACCAACCGGGCACCCTAGGGGGCACTGCAGTGGACTTCATAAATTGCTCCCATGTACATAGCTCCCTTACCTTGTGTGCTGAGCCCCCCAAAACCCACTACCCATAACTGTACACCACTACCATAGCCCTTACGGGTGAAGGGGGGCACCTGGATGTGGGTACAGTGGGTTTCTGGTGGGTTTTGGAGGGCTCACATTTACTACCATAAGTGTAACAGGTGGGGGGGATGGGCCTGGGTCCACCTGCCTGAAGTGCACTGCACCTACTAAAACTGCTCCAGGGATCTGCATACTGCTGTGGTGGACCTGAGTATGACATTTGAGGCTGGCATAGAGGCTGGCACAAAATATTTTTAAAGATTTTTTTTGAGGGTGGGAGGGGTTAGTGACCACTGGGAGAGTAAGGGGAGGTCATCCCCGATTCTCTCCAGTGGTCATCTGATCAGTTCGGGCACCTTTTTGTGCCTTGGTCATAAGAAAAACAGGACCAGGTAAAGTCGTCTAAGTGCTTTTCAGGGACGCTCCTTTTTTCCATTATGGGTCGAGAACGTCCATGTGTTAGGCATGCCCAAGTCCTGCCTTCGCTACGCCTCCAACACGCCCTGGTGAACTTTGGTTGTCCCCGTGACAGAAAGCATTTGGGGATGCTCAAATTCGGCTTTCGATTATACCGATTTGGGCAACCCTGGGAGAAGGACGCCCATCTTCCGATTTGTGTCGAAAGATGGGCGTCCTTCTCTTTTGAAAATGAGCCTGTTAGCGAGTTGTGTGTCTAAATTCTAATCAGTGCCAATTAGTGCTCAATATTGCTTAAGTGTTATCAGCGCTCATTAGCTAGTTAAGCTTGTTAAATTGTCATAGAATCCATGCCAATTTCAGCGCCAATCTGTAGATGCACTATATAGAATCTGGGGGAGAGGGGGTGTATTCTATGACATGAATAGATTTTAAAAATGCCCACACCCCACACATGGCCTACTATGCAACTTAGAATGTATGCACACCATTTTACAGAATACGCTTAGCGAGTTCTGTGCATAAATCTTTAATGCCAATCATGGCTGATAATTGCTTGTTAACATCCAATTGACAGTGCTGATTAGCAAGTTGACAGCACATTATTATAGAATATGCTTCGATTTCCACACAGAAATTAAGGCGTGATATGTAGAATCCAGCATTGTGGTTAAATCTTTAACAGAGACCTGAAATAATGCATAGTGATGACAATTTTTAAGATAGCATGACTTGATGGAGGGTGGGTTCAAGATAGAATTCAGAGACTTAGCTGAGCAGCTCTGACCTTGGTTTACTTTGCCTTGCTGTCTTGCATAGTTTAGGAAACTGGAAAGGAAAGCCTGTTACTTCCCTGTTCAATTCCTCAGCAGTATCTTGATCAATTCTTTTTTCATTCAGCAATGGCACTTCAGTCTGAAGTTAGGGTACAGGTTGAGTGAGAGCCTCTGGATGAGACCGAGGTCTCTTAAGTTCACAGCCTTGTACACTGCCTTCACCTCTTCATTCCCTGATGCCTTTAGATGACCAAAATATGGACCAGGTTGGTGATATGGGAGGTAAGAAATCACGAGGCTTTAAAAAAATAATAGATTCTCACTTGCCCCAGCAAGATATTGAAACTGAGAATGTTGTATACAACAGCAAAATAAAGTATAACTTTAATGCATTTTGAATTCTATCTTTTAAGGAATGATAGGTGGCAAATGTACAAATGTATTGCTTTATTATATTATATTGATTTGGGTTAAAATATCTTCTGTATTTGTAATTTGTATGCTACAGTTTTTAGAATATGTAATTCCCATACTCTTTTTTTAAAAAATAAAATAAAATTAGAAAATAATGATTATTTTTGCAAAACCACTTTTTGCAAAACTGGTTAAGTCATGAGTTTGACTTTTTATACCATTCTGCTTTGGGGAAGTCTGCAGATGGGTGCCATACTAACAGCACCATTGAGAAGGAGGAGAAATTAGTTTCCCTTAATATTTGCATTTCATGCTGCTATTTACTCATGAGTGGCTTGAAAGAGATGATGTGTGAAATTCTCCATTATCTTCATAATAATAACAAATGATATTGTGAAGCAGCCAACACAATACCAATTTAAAATGGTATTAGCCGTATTGATATTCTGCAGAGAATCAGGATTACAAACTATTTGGTGGGCCATTTTTCCAAACGACTCCAGTTAAGAAGGCCTTTTTCTCTGTACTTAATGTTGTCTAATTGTCTTATCCACAGAAACCGAATCAATTCAGTTTGTTTTCCATTGTTTGTTATTCTAGCTAATGGGGTCCATGAGAACCATACAAATAATGATGAAGTTAAGATTTTCATTCACTAATGGTGGACTATGATTTGCTGTTCTGAAGAAAAATAGCATATGTATGTCAAATGCAGCCAGAATATAATATTGATTTTCAGACTGATGGATTTGAAAACAAGCAATACTAAAATCTGGGAAACTATATTTCTCAACATTTCAGCTGCAAAGATGAGTTTCTAGGATTTCATTTGTTGTAATTAGTGTTATACTGAAGCAGTGGGTGTAAAGAGTTTGAGCTTTCTTTCACTTACAGTAATAATTATTTTGTATAAAAAAGAGGACATTCTAGAAGGCATTCACAGCATTTGCAAGAGTAAATAGTGGCTTTTACATGTCTAATACATGTTCTGTGCATGTAAATGTTGCTACTTTAGAAAGCTGCTATTTACATATTTAGGTCTCCTGCAGACATATTTTGGAAAGGGCATGTTATGGATATAGCCTGGCTAGATCAACACATTGTGGGCTGGATTCAGTAAATGGCGTCAAAAAGTAGGCACCAGGAAAATCAGTGCTCAGTGCTATTCTGTAAAGGGCACTGTAGGACAAGCAACCTTTATAGAATAGCATGTAGTGCTGATTCCTGCGACTAAAATTAGGGGCCAGCCAGGACTTACGCCTGCTGAACCCAGGTATAAATCCTGGCACACAAATTGGGCGTGCATCAGGGGCATAGCCAGACTTCGGCGGGAGGGGGGGTCCAGCGTCCGAGGTGAGGGGGCACATTTTAGCCCCCACCGCCATTGCCACAACTTTGACCCCCCCCCCGCCGATGACCTCTCAACCCCCCCTCCCGCCGCTGCCATCATCACCTACCTTGTGAAAATGTTGCCTCTTAGCTACCTAGGTTGTGAAATTGCCACTGACATGTGTATCTGATTATCCACCTTGTTCTTACTTCAAGGTTCTTGTACGCCATAACATTGGTAGAAATCCACTGTGGGAAAAGAAAAGCTGTAAAACAAGATATTATTATAGTTCAAGTTCAATTGAACTCACACATTTAAAAAAAATATTTTGGTTTAAAATGCTATTGTCAAGTTTCATAGGAAAATATTTCTGAATACAAAATACATTTACGTTTGTAATAAACTTCCGCCAGGGTTGCTTTACTCATACTACCCCTCTCCTCAAGTCGCTTCACTGGCTTCCTATCCGTTTTCGTATCCTGTTCAAACTTCTTCTACTAACCTATAAATGTACTCACTCTGCTGCTCCCCAGTATCCCTCCACACTCGTCCTTCCCTACACCCCTTCCCGTGCACTCCGCTCCATGAATAAATCCTTCTTATCTGTTCCCTTCTTCACTACTGCCAACTCCAGACTTCGCGCCTTCTGTCTTGTTGCACCCTACTCCTGGAATAAACTTCCTGAGCCCCTACATCTTGCCCCATCCTTGGCCACCTTTAAATCTAGACTGAAAGCCCACCTCTTTAATATTGCTTTTGACTCGTAACCACTTGTAACCGCTCGCCTCCACTTACCCTCCTCTCCTCCTTCCTGTACACATTAATTGATTTGATTTGCTTACTTTATTTTTTGTCTATTAGATTGCAAGCTCTTTGAGCAGGGACTGTCTTTCTTCTATGTTTGTGCAGTGCTGCGTACGCCTTGTAGCGCTATAGAAATGCTAAATAGTAGTAGTAGTAGTAGTAAGTGGCAGCATGCATGTGAGCTTTTGGATTTTGCTGTAACTGGGGTTACTGTGATTTGTTTCTATTGTAATTAGAGAATGACACGGGGACGGGGAACCGCAGTAACCAAGGGATGGGGATGGGGCCAGATCCCATAGGGATGGGACAGGGACAGAAACCATGGGGACGGGGACAAACTTTGTCACTTACATATGCCATTACAGAACCACACTTAGGTGCCCTGCTGGCACTTTTATTTGTAAGTGTGCACTTATGTGTTGTGGTAAGGCTGTCCCTGCAGGTAAGGAAAGTAATGGTAAAATTAAACACCTGTAGTTCTTCTCAAGCCTAGCAGTGAAAGGAATAAGGGTTGAGAGGAAAACCAGGACTGGAGAAGGAGGGAACAAGCATTCTCCTCATTGTTTAGCTGAAGGGGGAGGGACATTCCCAGAGGCCAGAGCAAGAAAGCCCTCTCACCCTCTACCCTGTCAGGGTTCAGGAATGATGCAATAAGAGAAGGGAGGGTTGAGGTCTTGAGGAAGGAAGAGAGGACGCTGAGACGGAATGGCAGGGAAAGGGAGCACCTGTTCCAGAGGCAGGACTTAGAGGGAAACCTAGGCAAATGGAGAGTAGGTTCACTTCTGTCCTTAAGCAAGTCCCTAAGCAATCCTCCTCACTAGCTCAGTCCTAAAGGTATTGTAATGTATTCAGCCTTTCTCCTTGTTTCTCATTAGGGAGGAACCAATGTGTATGACTGGTGTGAGGGTGCTAAGAGTGGGAAAAGAAATGGGAAGAGAAAGGAGAGACTCCCTCTCTCCTTTCAGTGTTGTGGCTGATAGAGAGGTAAAGCCAGTTACAGAAAACTTTAAGGACATGCTTCTCTGAGAGTGAGAAGGGAAGAAGACTGGAGGAGGGACTGAGCCTTTCATAGCACTGCTAAAAGGTGAAAGCAGCTCAGGGGTTTACAGGTTTCTTGCTGAAGGAGAAAAGACTGGGAGGGAAGGGTCAAGAGTAAAGACCTTTCAGGGGAACTGCTGAAAGGAGCAGGCAGGCCAGTGTGTATAGAGATATGCCTGGAAGGGAAGTAGCCCAGGTTCTCTAATTAGTCTCCTGTTTACAAGTTTTCCCTGCAACTGCTTCTCTCTTTCTGCTTCTCTTTCCTGGGACTCCTTCCCACCTGCCTAATCAATCCCTGGCTTCTGCTCTCACAACCAATCATTCTCCTTCCATTAGCTTCCCCCACACCCATACCAGCTGAGTTAAGCATTAGACTAATGATGAGCTCCTGCACACAGGGTTTCCTATCTCTCTTTCCCCCTAGTGGCAGCCAATCTACACATCCTGCCAGCTTACACCCATGTCTTCCCCTATTGCAGCTAGGAGTCCAGCCCGGGTTCTTCATCTCACCTCCTGGCTCCTTGCCTGCAATGCCTTCTGGGACTTGTATTTCCGACTGAAACTGCCTTAACCCAACTATCCTGGATGTGACTTTATCACAATACACAAGAACCTTTAGCCTCACAGGCTTCTCAGCATTCCATGGTCTTACAGAAATAGGGATCCAGGCTAAAAGAAACTTGCCCCTTGGGCAGTGGTCACCTCTTGAGCTACTACCTCACTGTACACTATTGATGAGCCAGTCATTCCCTAGTCAACAATGTTATCTATTATGGCCTGTGACAGCATGGGCCCTGAGAAGTAATTGGGCAGGGAGTACACACCAGCATGTACTCTCCAATGCCATCTTTATCTAAGTAAAGTTTAGCTTTAGTAACATTAATGTGTTTGACAAATAAATAGAATCATGTTATACTGATCGTCATGAGGCAGTCCCTCACATTCTTGAAGTTTACAATACAGTCATCACAGATAGACAAGACATGCAACAAAAATATGAGACTCTGAGCTAAAATGGAAAGGATGGGAAAGATGTAATATATATTCATGCAAACAATGGAATATTTGACAGTTCAGAGGACAAATAAGGACTCTTTAGATACATGCTTAATGGATATACTTGGAGGTGGATTTTAGAAAGAGGTAAAAATTGGAATCGAGATGTACAAGTTGGAACATCTTAAGTTCTGTTAGTATTTTAGAACTGGATCTTCCAACATAGAAAGGAACAAATGGTAGAACCGTAAAATAGAAGACATTAAAATACTTTATTATAGGTAAATATAACTGACATATAGTGGCCCTTTTACCAAGATGCGGTAGGGCTACTACAGGCTTGGTGTGCAGCGATTCGGCCCTATCACCGGGTTATCTGGAGCCCGGCAGTATACCAACTTCCATCACCTGGCATTTCCGGTGCCAACAAATTATTTTTAATTTTTTAGTGCTGGGGGGGGGGGGGGGCTTACCTGATGGTAATTGGACAGCGCCGTGCTGCCCAGTTACCGCTGGGTTAGCACAGGAACCCTTATGTCCTCCTAAATAGGAGTCAAAAGGGTGCCCCCTGGAAATTGCCACATGGCAAGTATTACACTTTCCGCACTGCCATTTCCATTTTTTAAAAGTCCTTTTACCAACAGTGGCAAAAAGAGACCTCAGCATGTGGCAAACCCACGCACTGACGCCACAGCAGGGGTTCTTTTACCACCGCTTGGTAAAAGGACCGCATGATCATATTTCATTCATAGGCTGCATCAGGGGTCAAAAATTGATGTATAAAACTAAAAATCAAAAGTTGAGTTAGGAAATGCTTTGTTATATAAAATCTATCTTCTTTTTTGTGTTTCTTCTATTTTTTTCCCTTCTGTTACAAGTTACCTTACCTCTAGTATCTTCTGACATAAAGCCTGTTCTAAAAGTATGGACATTTACACCAGTTACATACAGCAAAAGAATCTATTTTAGAATCATAAATGTCTACAATATCAACAGGTCAACATGGGCACATAAATTGTATATGCCAGCACATACATATTTATGTTTTGAATAGCAACATAAATGGTTGTATCAGAACAAATATGTTTATGCCAGTCATTTTAGAAATGTATATGTATATTTTTCCTGTAGCTGTCACAGGACCAAGATTTCTTGCCAGTTTTGCTTTCTCGAGGAGAGGAGAGTACATCAACCACTGGGGTATTAAGGGGATGACCCACAATAATCCCATCAGTAGAGTGCTCCTCAACAGGAGTGACTTTTTGAAACCTAGACTTCCCGGGTAGCAAGTGTAAATCCTGAGTGGTGTAAAAGAAGAAGTAAATCAATTTTTTACTCTTTCTAAAAGTACAAAGACTAGGGGACACTCAATGAAGTTACATGGAAATACTTTTAAAATAAATAGGAGGAAATATTTTTTTCACTCAAAGAATAGTTAAGCTCTGGAACTCATTGCTGGAGGAGAGTTCAACATGATTTACAAAAACAAAGAAACCAGTCAATAACTTGGAAGGTTACAATAAAGAACTAAAAAAACAATTACAAAATTTCTGAAATAAAAACATCTTCTTCAGTGATTTTCTAAACACCACATAACATCGACCTTAACTTCCCAGGCCCATCCCCCCCTACCTTGTGGTGGTAAATGGGAGCCCTCCAACCTCTCCCCCCAAAACTCACTGTACCCACATGTAGGTGCCCCCCTTCATCCCTAAGGGCTATGGTAGTGGTGTACAGTTGTGGGTAGTGGGTTTTGGGGGGATTTGGGGGGCTTAGTACACAAGGTAAGGGAGCTATGTACCTGGGAGCAATTTATGAAGTCCACTGAAGTGCCCCCTAGCATGCCCGGTTGGTGTCCTGGCATGTAAGGGGGACCAGTGCACTATGAATGCTGGCTCCTCCCACAACCAAAGGTCTTGCATTTGGTTGTTTCTGAGATGGGCATCCTTGGTTTCCATTATCGCTGAAAATCAGAAATGACCAAGTCTAGGGACGACCATCTCTAAGGATGACCTAAAGTTCAGGATTTGGGAGCCCCCGACTGTATTATCGAAACGAAAGATGGACGTCCATCTTGTTTCGATAACATGGGTATTTTACCTGCCCCTCCATCAGGACGTTTTGCGAGGACGTCCTCAGCAAAACTTGGGCGTCCCTTTCGATTATGCCCCTCCACATCTGTTTTGAGATGTGATGACCAGAATTGCACACAGTATTCAAGGTGTGATTTCACCATAGACTGATACAAAGGCAGTATAACATCCTTGTTTTTATTTTCAATTCCTTTCCTAATAATACCTAATTAAATACCTAATAACATCTAATGAAATATAAACATCTAAATGGTGGTTTATGCAAATCAATTACCTGAATAGCATTTCTAAAATATGCTGAACTGCTTAAATTGTAGAACATTTCTATTTTTTTTTTGGGGGGGGGGGGGGGGGGTGTTAATATTGCTTCCTTCACTAACACAAGGACCGAAGGGGGACTTTTACAAAGCTGCACTAGTGTTTTTTGCTCGTGGTAAAAATCAGCTGGTGGTAAATGCTGAGACGCCCATAGGAATATAATGGGTGTCTCAGCATTTACTGCTAGCTGATTTTTATCGTGAACTAAAAATGCTTACGTGGCTTTATAAAAGACCCCTAAAGTGATTTATATGGATTTTTTTTTAGTATAATAAATATAACATACATCAACCAATAAGATGTTTTATCAGGGAACATAGTAAAACAAATAGAAAAATCTCATACAGTTCACCCGATCTCTCATTCACAAGTGGAACAGAAGGCAGTATCACACGTGTAAAAACATATAGGACCATATTCAGTAAATGGTGCCCAACTGTGGGCATAAAAAAAAATGCGCACTGAGCGCTATGCTATAAATGGCTCTCTGAAGGGCTCTGTTTATAGAATAGTTCATAATGCTGGGATCAATGCCCAGCTCTCAGTGCAAGGATCTACATCAAGTGAAACCTGGTATAAATCCTTGTGCATAAGTTAAGTGCAGATCCCCCAAATTCTATAATACCGCATGCATCTTTGGTGAATGCCCCGACCCACCCTTGTCCCTCCAATGGCCACTCCCCTTTTCACTTATGTGCTACAAGATTTACATGCACACCTTTATGGAATAGTGCTTAGCAAGACGCACTTGCAAATCCTAATTGGAGGTAATTAACTGCAACAATTGGTTGTTAGCACCCAATTATTTATAGTTATTGACTTGTTAGTCAATGAAATTACATGTGCAAATGGGGCACGTGCCCCAATTTGTGCACATGATTATGGGTGCCATGTATAGAATCTGGGGGTTGGAGCACATAAAAATTCCCTAACCATTTAAAAAAAAAAAAAAACAGAGTTCTATATGTTGTTACAGCTTTATGGTAACACTAGTGGAAACATTCCCGTTTCCTCAACAATGAAACGGACCCTAGGAAGGCTGTCATGTAAGCTTTTTTTTTTCTCTGTCCCCTGCCCTCCCCTCCATGTTCAACAATTCTTACCTCCCCTCCATGTCCAGCGATTTTCCTCTTCCCTGCCCTCCCATCCATGTCCCGCAATTCTCTCCTCTACTGTCCTCCCATCCCCTCCATGTCCATCAATTCTCCTCTGCCCTGCCTTCCCCCTCCCCTTCCTCCCTCCCTTTCTTCTCCGCTCGATTTGTACCTGAACATTCTCTGGCTGGCTGGCGCTGGCTTCCGTTCTGTTCGTAACATCCCTCCCGACGTCAGCTCGCCTCCAGTGTTCCCTTCCCTCTCACTGTTCCGCCCTCTGATGTCATTATGTCTTGACGCGAGGGCGGGACAGTGAGGGGGAATGGAACGCTGGAGGCTGGCTGACGTCAGGAGATGTTACGAACCCAGGCAGCCAGACATGGAACGTTGGAGGTGCAAATTATTATATAGGATAGGGGTCTTTTTTACTAAGGTGTGCAAACAGATTTAGCACGCGCTGATTACCATGCACTAAATGATAAGATACCCATAGGAATATAATGGGTACCTTATCATTTAGCACATGGTAATCATTAGCACACACTAAATCCATTAGTGCACCTTAGTAAAAGGATCCCATAGTGAGCAAAATGGTTAAGGTTTCTATTTGGGCTTGATTATCAAGGAATTTTTTAATGTCATCTGCATTAACAATCTAAAGGAGATTTCTTTACACATAGAACATGATCTGGAGGTATTTATTTTTGTTAAGGTGGAGAGGAACAGAGTTTTATTTTCTAAATATGACAGAGTTTGTCCTTTGATGGGTATCATTGATATTAATTATGGAAGAACAAGGGAAGACAATTTAAGGCTTTGGCTGTACTGGAATGGAAGAGGTGAAGCTGCACCAGAAACAACAATGTTAATGAACATGGTCATAGACTGATGCATAACTTAAGTTTTTTGTTTGTTTGTTTTATTTGAACCACACCTCCTGATATTACTACTGATATACTGATCAATAATAACATGACCTTTTTTAAGCACACTTTGAGTGTTCACATTCAAGTACATGTCATCATGGCTATTTTCCACTCTATTCTAAGTTGTATTTCATCCAGAAAACTTAGAACTGGGGTGCACATTATCATTAGTTACTAGGAATGGGCAGCCAGAAATAATTCTGTGTCATTTCCAGTGTCATTTTGGGGAATGTTAGTTTTGTTCGGGAGTCCCTGCCCTTTCCTTTTGTAGTCACAGGAGATGAAACAAAACAAAAATTGAGGGGCCCACTTCTATGGCCTTCCCCCCCTATTAGGAGCAGACAACCCCTACTTTCCCTGTGGCATCGCCCCCCCCCCCCCCACCACAAACATTGACCTTTTGAGTTTACATGAAACCTTGGTGATATAGAAGTAGTCCATTCGGGCAAGATTAATACCATGAGACTCTGGTGTAAAGTCACAGTTGCCGTACTGAATGTGGCCATAGCCATGGGCATCACTCTTGCCCCAATAGAATCCCACTTGTTTACCAGGAATTCAGGCAGATCTGGGGGGGGGGGGGCAGGAAGGGGTAGAGAAGGCCACAGGGCCAATAAAAGGACCTTGTATTGTGGGACTTGGATCGAGGGGATACCTCCTGTTGTTGCTAACCGTGTCATTGGGAAATAAAAGCCTGCCTGTTTTCATTTGTCAAAGACAGGAAATGACAGATGAAATGTCATTGTTAACGGCTGTCCATCCCTATTAGCTACTCTGATGTTTTGTTTTTTAACCAAGTCATCTTTTAATATATTATAAAGTAGGGATGTGCATAGGGCAAAAATGTATAGTTCACCTTCCATTTATTTAGTCTTTTTTTTCTTTAGATTTTTGGATTATTTGTCAGCTCATTTCACTTATTGTAATAAAAAAAATTGAATGTGTATTAAAATGTTCTAATATGCACTAATTGGCTTAACATTTGCTAATTTGTTAACACATATCAAATCGATTTCACATGCAATAAATGTTTTAAGGCACACATATGTACAAGCAAGTTGATTCTATATATTTATGCACTAGAGGTTGCCTATCTGGAACCTATTATATAAAGGGAAAGGGAAATGAGACTTGATATACTGCCTTTCTGAGGTTTTTGCAACTACATTCAAAGCGGTTTACATATATTCAGGTACTTATTTTGTACCAGGGGCAATGGAGGGTTAAGTGACTTGCCCAGAGTCACAAGGAGCTGCAGTGGGAACTGAACTCAGTTCCCCAGGGTCAAAGTCCACTGCACTAACCACTAGGCTACTTCTCCATTATAAAGGAAAGAAGGTACCCACTTTCCTTTATACTGTAGAATATTAGCATAATGGGAAAATACTTGCATATAAGTGCAACCTCTTTCTCCGGCCATAGAAGTGTTGCAAATACTCGTACCTAGATTGCTCAAAAGCACATGTAAATTAAAGTATTCTATGATTTATACATTTAACAGTGGGTCCCACCCACTGTTTGTCCGAACTCTGCCCATGTGAATGCCCACCTGCAAACCGTACATCATTGTATGTAAGGGCCATTTAATAGAATAGTGCATAACCAGAATATTGGCATTTAAACATATATGCCTGTATTCTGGTCATTTGCTTGCAATCTTGGTGCCTGAAAGTTAGGGGCCCTTTTACCAAGCAGCACTAAAAAGTGGCCTGCGGTAACACAGGTCTTTCCTATGTGCTGAAGCTACTTTTGACTGTGCTGGTAAAAGGCAGATTTTTCTATTTTCCGATAATAGCTACACACTAATTTTTTCATTAGCCCATGAGCCCTTACAGCCACCTATTTTGTAGGTGGTAAGGGCACACGTGCTAATGAGTGCATGACAATGCCCATGCACTAACTAATTAGCATAGCCACGCCCACTCTCCGCTGATTCCAAAACTACTGTAGGACACCTGAGGATGCTCCACGGTAGTGATTTTTAACCTTCAGTAAGCATGTATTAGTGCTTACCGTAGGTTAGTAAAAGGGCCCTTTAGGAGGAGATTCTATATATAGTACCTAAAAAAAAAAATCAGCATTGAAATCAGTGCCAACTAAGTGAATTTTATAATCAGTACCTAGATCTAGGCGCTGATTATAGAATACGCTTAGTTGATAGTTCAGCGCCTAAATCTATGCAAATCCATTTACACTAATGAAAACATGGCGTAAATCCCAGTGCGTAGATTTAGGTGCCCTGGGCCATATTCTATAACTAGGCGCAGAAATCTCAGAACACCCACGAAATGCCCATTTCCCTGCCTGTAACCACACCCCTCTTTGCCTAGAATTTCAGTGTACATCATTACAGAATACGCTTAGTGAGTTGTGTGCCTAAATTCTAATTAGTGCCAATTAGTGCTCATTATTGCTTAAGTGCTGTTATCGGTGCTCATTAGCTTGTTAAGCTTGTTAAATTAGGCGCATTGTTATAGAATCCGCGCTGATTTTGGCACCGATCTTTAGGTGCACTATATAGAATTCGGGGGTTAGTGTCTTAACTACAGAATTACCCCCAAATGCACACCAATGAATGCATTATCTGTTGTAAATGTTATTTATATGTACTCTTGTTTGCAGTCTGGTTGGAGTAGAGGGTTCCTTCTTTGTCTTGTTTTTACCTTCAGATCTGTGTCTCGCAATGAATCTTCTAAGGGAGAACAAGGATGCTTTCTTTCCAGAGGACCAGGCACAGCAAGTGATTTCTTTACATTATTTTTCTCTTTATAGTATGAACAAAGTGGCATGTCTCAATAGATCATGCCTGCCATATCTTTAACTTTTCAGAGTTTCTAGGATGATTCAGATGATTTATCTGTGCAGCCTGCCTATTTCTGTTCCAGTATAAATCTCCCTTTAATGGCAGTGAATATACATTTTGTGGGATTACTGGTCCACCAGAATATGATCTTGTTTGCATCTAAAAAGCCCTTACCAAGTCTGGAATGAAATGAAGACATTTTCGGAATGGGCTATTGATTTTCTCTGAAAACAGTGCATTTTGTGTGCTGAGACTGGTTTCCAAACTCATTGAGCTATTGAATGAAGGTTGCTTCCAATTTCTTCCCTTCTGTTTGTTTAGCTTGTTGGTTGTTTCTTTTTCAGTATGTTTGTGTCCTCTTCATGCCACTATTTGTACATGGGATTCTGTTGCCCTATATTCACAAGTTTTTGAAAACAGGACCCTTTAATCACTGGCTTTTTACTACTTCAGAAGTGCCCCAATCTATACAAAATTTGCACCTGAGGCAATGAAGTGTTAAGGGGCCTTTTTACTAAATATAATGCGGTTTAAAATGGTGAACCCTAGGATGCACTCAGGTGTCAGTGCCAAATGTGTGCATGCTAACCATGTGCTAAAAACTTTTAAACATTTTTTGAGGCGATATGTCTAGGGGCACAAAATGGGCATTCCTGTGCTAATCATTTAATAAAGCTATACTACCACGCACTAACTGGTTAGTACAGGAATAGCGTATAATTCCTTCCCATCTACAAAATGGGTAGCAGTACGTCCACACATGCTAACTTTTTAAAAAAAATGGCAACATTAGAGCATTGGCCATTAATACAGCAAATAGAAAAAAGCCATTTTTACTGCTGCAGTAAAAATGGCCCTAGTGTGTGGGAAAAACTGGAGCAAGGACAGGGTAAGGCTACTTTTTGCCACAGCTTCGTATAAAGACCCCTAAGTGGCTTGCCCAAGACCATAAGAAGAAGCAGGAGGATTTGAAATGTGCTTCTCTGTCTGCTCTGTGCTCTGACCATAAGGCTACTTCTCTATTCCTATCATGAGAAAATGTAGAAGATCTTGAAGTAAATTTAAGAAAGACTAGTAGCCTAGATGCTGGGTATATATGTACTATAGAAGCCTTGGCTGTTCAAATTATTTTAATCAAGTTTGGGTGTCTACATCCTGTCTATTTTAGCGTCTTTCTTTCTTTGTAAATTGGTAGCTCCTTCTATTATTTTAGGCTTATATCTTAACAAAATCAAGCTCTTTCTTAGATATTTACACTATGAGAACATAAGTTCTATGATGTGTCAAACCAATGATCTTTCAGGTATCCGGTGAGTAGCCACCCGGACTGTTCCCACTAGTTTCCATCTACCAATTCCCCCCCCGGGACAATTCTCACTTAAGGGGGACAGTTCCCACCGAGGACTCCCTCCTAGTCATTTCCTACCCTCCCTATCCTTAAATAAAATTTTTTTTTAACAGAGCTGCTTCTTTTTTTTCCCATTCTTGTATGCATCCAGTCTCTCTCTGAGTGAATTCCTAAGTCCTGTTGGTGCATCGCATTGCATTGTGGCGCTGCTTTTTCAGATGCAGGCAGGGAGGGTTGCCCATTCAGCCATCATCCTTGTAAAGGTGTGCAGCATAAGGATGTAGACAGAGGAATTATCCGCTGACAGGGAGGATCATCTGTAATAAGGAGGTTGGATTGAGATCAATCTCTGTTTCCCCTCCTAAGGTTAGCTGTCATCCCTGTACACTTGTGCAGTATACGGATGTAGACAGAGGAAGTATAATAACGGAATAAGTTTTCATAGGTAGAGTACTAATTTGTTATGATGAAAAGTTATGTTGGGTGTAGTTTGAGGGGTGTGGGGGGCCTTGCACCCCAAATGAACTGCATGTCTGGAAGGGAAAAGGGATGTGTAAAAGGTAATTTTTTGGAAGGGGTGTGTGGGGTATTGCCACCCCATATGATCTGAAAGTGTATTTTGCATTTTTTGGGGGGGGTTATGGGTGGGAATTGTCCACCCTGATATGGTGGGAATTGGTTCAGTGGTAATTGTCCTAGGTAGGAATTATCCAGATGGGAATTGGTGGATGGGAACTGTCTAGGTGGGAACTGACCTAAAACCCTCAAACAACTGGCATTTCAGGCAGGAGCCCAGCAGTAGTTCCCACCCCCAGCATGCACCATATCTGATAATTCTGGATTTTTTTCAATTTTTGTAGAGCCGGAACTTACTGCCAGGTTAATGCAGGAGCTCCTACCGTCATCTCATTGGGTAGCAGTAAGGGCTCCCCACCGAAACGGCCATGTGGTAAGTGGTTCACTTACTGCATGGCCATTTCTTTTCATCAAGAATGGACAGCCTTTTACTCGCTGCGGTAAAAGGAGGCCTCAGGGCATGTCAAAAACACATGCTTACACTAGTGCAGGCCCCCTTTTACCACAGCTTAATCAAAGAGCCCCATATTTTCTGATATAAGTTATGCTTAGGGCCCTGTTTACTAAGCAGTGCTAATGGTGTGTTAGCATTTTTATTAGCGCGTGCTAATGATTAACATGTGCTAAATGCTAAGTTGCCCATAGGAACATATGGTTGACTCTAGCATTTAGCGTGTGCTAAAAAGTCTAGTGTGGCTTAGTAAACAGGGCTCTTAGAATCTTAAGAGTAGTGTTATACATTACTATGTCTTTGGACATACAGACTAATGTAATGATTAAAAAAGTGTTTTTGAAATTAAAGCAGGTATGGCATATTAGAAACTATCTCAAATTCAAGTGGTTTATTTTAGTTACATTTTGTTACCCTGTGCTTTCTCACTCATGGCAGGCTCAATGTGGCTTACAAGGGGCAATGGAGGGTTAAGTGACTTGCCCAGAATCACAAGGAGCTGCCTGTGCCTGAAGTGGGAATTGAACTCAGCTCCTCAGTTCCCCAGGACCAAAGTCCACTACCCTAACCACTAGGCCACTCCTCCACTCCATAGTGCAGTCTCTTATTTTGACATAACTAGATTATTTAAATATTATTTATATTTATTGTGTGGAAAATACTCAAAAAATGATTGCAGATGCTGTTCAGTGTGAAATAAAGCATGGATTTAGTGCAAGGTCCAGCATTTTGGATCCACTGCAGGAGGATCTGTGCAACATGATAGTAGACAGCTACGTTCATGAAAGTATTATTTATGGATGTATAGTAAACTAAAAGACAGTTTTTGCCAATGATTGAAGAATTATGCTGAATAAGTATTCTGAGGGTTTTCCTTCCTGAAGATTTAGTTTTAAATAGATAGTCAGAAAGATAGATAGAGATATATGTATGTGCACATAGATAGAACATCAGGAGAAAAAGAAACCCTGTGTTGCAATTGGACTGGAAGGGATGGTAGGATCAACGAGGGAGAGATTATAGAGAAACATAGAAACATGACGGCAGATAAAGGCCAAATGGCCCATCCAGTCTGCCCATCCACCGTCTCCTCCTCTCTTTAAGAGATCTCACATGCTTGTCCCACACTTTCTTGAACCAAAGATTTGTGTACTGCGTTAGCTGTGAAACCAGTCTTCAATCCTATATGTATTAAAATACCTTACCCCACTTGTGCTGTGAAACAGACCCTACCTTCAAGACCAGGTAGAGGTATGGGTAGAGGAAAAGGTAGGGGAGGGCTAGCACTGAATACTTTCAAAGAAATAAAATGAAGTAGAAGGTTCACTGATAATATCTCATTTCTACCAAGATCATTAGTATACAATCAAATTTAAATCAGAGATTTTGCAGTTTTTAGGATAGTAGTACACAAGGTTCAGAATAAGACAAAAAGTTGGAATTTTGAATGGGCAGATTTTCTCTTGGTAAACAATCAATATATAATAGTTCTTATCCAGACCTCAGTGGTAGATTTCCAGCCTAACTCTGGGAGGCTGGAAGAGCCTACTTCCATAGAACTAGGAGAAGCTGAGGAGCAAGACATAACCCAGAAACAAGGGATTACGTTCATGGATTAACAAACTTGGAGGCAGCACCAGAGGTCCAAGATATGGAGATATAAAAGACATTCTCTGTGATTCCCCATAGCGCTTTGGACAGCTGAGGTAGAGGATAGTGAAAGCTGAAATTGAAACTATCCTATGGGAAGGGGCTGCCAAGGGTTTATAGACTATGAGCTAGAAAACCTTAAGTACTAGAATGAGAGAAAATGGAGAATTGATGCCAGAAGACTTTGTGTAAGGAGGTTATATTGAGACAGGAGATATCATGATCCTATCTAGCCCATTATGTGGGCTGAATCCAGTAGGAGGAGCTTGCCTGCATTTTAGTTCACCCAAACAATAGCAAACGCTATTGAAAACAATATAGCAAAAGATTATTAGAAATAAAAGATTGCCTATATGTGTTGGAGGATAAAAGATTTTCTTTTTTAACATTTATATCCCACGTTATCCCAAGCAAACTTGGGTTTAAAGTGGCTTATGTTTAAAAATATAGTGAGACAGAATAATAGAATTCAGTAATATCATGGGAACAAGTAAATAAAGTTGAGATTAGCATATATACCTAACTGGGCATTTTAAAAAAATCTGTCCTGTAATGATGCTGCATGTTCAGAAATCAGAGCCATAAATATAGACAGTTATTCAAACAATATCACATGCACATAGGCATTCATACACACATTGCAAAAGTAAACAAAAACTTCTACAGAGTACATCCAAAACTTAATGTTTATTTCCTCATTTCCATCTTCCAAAATTCTAGACAGCAGATATACAGATCAGTAGGTCCCAAAGCAATCCAAAACAAAGAATGTCAGAAACAACACAGCTTACACCTAGTTGTTCCACCACCCTTAGGAATTTCCTTTGGGTTTAAAAAGTAATACCATGTCCATGTAAGGTCTAGATAAATGAATTAAAACTATCAAAGTTTAAAGCAAATGCCCATAATATGTAATACTTGTTAGCAATAATGAAACAATGATGGAATATTCACATAGCAAGCAGCCAACAGGTTTAGCCAACCTGTTTACTAACATGTGCTAGCATTTTTAGTATGTGCTAAAAATTAGCACGCACTAACACTAGAGACACTCATAGGAATATATGGGTGTTTCTAGCATTAGTGCACGCTAGCACGCCTACAATGCTAAACAGGGCCCTTAGTTTCCACTGAACATATTTAACTTTCTATGAACTTGGTAGATTAAAATAGTGTGCTGAACTAGACAATGTTGTCACATTTAGAGTGACTCACACTCATCTGCCAAAGGAGTATTCAAGGAGGATAGTATACAGACCACACAGAGTCCTTACAGCATCAGTTTCCCCAAGAAGGGAAGCTCTCTTATGCTCCCTAAACTGCACTAATTGGGTATATCAGTGTCAAGTCCAAAGGTCCGTATGATGCCCCAAGCTGGGGCTTTACTTGGTCCCTTTTTTTTCAGGACCAAGCTTCACAAAGGAGCCCCAACTGACCAAATGACCACCGGAGGGAATCGGGGATCACCTCTCCTTACTCCCCCAGTGGTCACCAACCCCCTCCAACCCCACCCCCCCAAAAAAAACTTTTTTGCCAGCCTCTATGCCATCCTGAAATGTCATACCCAGCTCCCTGACAGCAGTATGCAAGTCCTTGGAGCAGTTTTTAGTGGGTGCTGTGCACTTCAGGCAGGTGGACCCAGGCCCAACCCCCTACCTGTTACACTTGTGGTGGTAACTGGGAGCCCTCCACCCCCCCCAAACCCACTGTACCCACATCTAGGTGCCCCCCTTCATCCCTAAGGGCTATGGTAGTGGTGTACAGTTGTGGGTAGTGGGTTTTGGGAGGGATTTGGGGGGCTCAGCACACAAGGTAAGGGAGCTATGTACCTGGGAGCTATTTTTATTATTTTTTAAAATTTTTAGAAGTGCCCTCTTGGGTGCCCGGTTGGTGTCCTAGCATGTGAGGGGGGCCAGTGCACTACAAATGCTGGCTTCTCCCATGACCAAATACCTTGCATTTCGCCGGGTTTGAGATGGCCGGGCCCGGTTTCCATTATGGCTGAAAAACGAAGCCAGCCATCTCCTCTACACCCGGCGATTGATTTAGCCGGCCCCAACCATATTTTGAAAATACGGTTGGCTCCGCCCCCTTGTGGTGCCGGCCCCGAAGATGGCTGGCCAGCTATTTTGCTGGTGCCTTTCGATTATGCCCCTCTATGGGACCTCCCACCTATATATATGCTTCCCACGCTGATGCATAGAACCACCATTCTCCTGGGGGAGGGCTTAGCCCAGGTGGCCAGAAGGAGCATTGGCTATGGCAGCATCCCATGCCATCTCCCAGCCATCTGTTGGAGCCATAGGCATGGGGACGCACATGCACACACATCCCTGTTGACAGTGGAAACAATGGCCCCATGTGTCCAACAGTAAAGTGTCATACTACCTCTCAGCCAGTGCATGCCCACCCAGGGCCCTCCAGTAGGGCCAAAAACCTATCTGGTATGGACAGAGCCAGAACACCATAACGGGGGACTAACACATCTGATCCCAGTTCTTCCAGGCTTCCCTGCTATGTCATCTCATTGGTACCACACCTCAGACATGTCACCAAGGTAACCACAACTGACCACAATTGTCCCTGTCCCTGTCTTCCAACAACCAGCTATACAACTATGCAAGCCTTGTAGGATGTCCTGATCTCTATTGTGTTCCTTTTATACACACAAAGCACCCTCCAGTGGACCAGCCTGCTGCTGGCCATCCTCCAGCTGACCAGCCTGTTGCCATCTAGCCTCCAGTGGACCAGCCTGTTGCCATCTAGCCTCAGCTGGATCTGCCTGCTGCCAGCCAGCCTCAGCCGGACCAGCCTGCTGCCAGTCAGCTTCTGCTGGACCAGCTTGCTGCCTCAGAAGGGACAAAGGAAGTGGTTGAGGAGGACCCAGGGCTGTGGGAGTTGCCCACCCCCTACCCATAGCTGAAGGAGCAAGAGGGGGAGAACATTAGGAGAGACATGCCCCTATCAGAGGGGGCGGGGAAAGGAGGAATCTCAATGCCCCCTCTGCTGGAAGCCACAGCTTTTAACTTTACTTTATTTAGTATGTCTAGACCACTTGTGACATGGTAAGTTCTACTTGGTTTACAGAGTGGGAGTTGGTACACGGGTGGGACTGAGACAATACTTCAGGACTTACAGTGCATATTAATTGTCATGGATATTAATTACAGTGGAACAGCTAGGCATCATAGTAGATATCAATTACAGTAGACATGGACATTGTGGAGTAGCTAACCTAGGAATCTTTTAAAAAGAGTCATTTTTACATGTTTTCTGAATTGTTTATAGTCGTGTAAGTAGATTGGGTTTAGGTACATGTCCTTCCATATTCTGGGGGCTTGGTACATTATAAGTTGCTCATAGATACTGGTTCTTTTTATTCCTCTTGGAGAAAGAAATGCAAAGGGGGGGGGGCCGAGTTGTTCGGTCTTCTTAATCTCTTACTGGTAGTGAATTCCATGTGTATAAGCAGGTAGCTAGGGTATTCTCCCATGAGAATTTTGAATAATGTGCACGCTAGTTTGAATTGAATCTTGGCCTCCACTCAGTGGCGTACCAAGGGGGGGGGCGGTGGGGGCAGTCTGCCCTGGGTGCATGCCGCTGGGGGGGTGCCGCACGCCTGTCTGCTCCGCTCGTTCCGTGCTCCCTCTGCCCCGGAACAGGTTACTTCCTGTTCCGGGGCAGAGGGAGCATGGAACGAGCGAAGCCGACAGGCACGTGGCACCCCCCCAGCAGGTAAAAATGCACCCGGGGGGGGGGTGTCCTTTCGCCAGGGGGAGGTGTGTCCTTTTGCCGGGGGTGGGAGGGTCGCACTGCACCCAGGGGGGGGGGGTGGGGGGGGCGCATCGGCGATCCACCCCGGGTGTCAGCCACCCTAGGAACGCCACTGCCTCCACTTGTTGCCAGTGTAGTTCTAAGTAGAGATGAGAGATGTGGTCAAAGTGAATGGGCTGTGTTGCCACTAGCACACAGCCAGCCATGTTAACGGCTTAGTAAACCCCAGCATTAGATTGTGAGCCCACTAAGGACAGAGAAAGTACCTGTATATAATGTGTTCAGCACTGCACATGTCTCATAGCACTATATAAATGATTAGTAGTGAGCAGAGTGAATAAGCTTTGCTGATCCTTATCTGCCATCATTTAGTATGTTACTTCTATCCTCCAAATTTGTCTGATAAACACTTCTTTGTCAGAAAAATAGACAGCTGTGTTTTACAAGCTGTGTGTTTGTTAAGACTTCCAGAACTGATGTTCAATGTCATACTTGAATCAGATCCCTGTTGCTAACCAGAAGGAGGTTTAATCACCAACTTGACAAAAATCATTCAACTCCTACCTGAACTGCTATGCCTATCAGAGAAGGCCTGCAGATAACACCATCAATACATTATTACATCCAGCTCTAAAGTCCCTACTCATTGTTTACAGTATACTCCTCACAGGTAAGGCAGTGGGGCTGTAGGTTAATGAGCCTATTGGTTGAAAGACAGATTTGAAATGTGCCTTAAACACCATTGATATTAGAATGATTTAGTTCCAGAACCTAGGTCATAAATGGAGAAATAGAATTTTGTTTTTCTAAAAACTTTGAAACTCAATTTTTGAAGTATATTTTGAGGGGAAAAAAATCCACAATAAATGTATTAGTAACACCAATATTTTGGTACGGAATCTGGAACATACAAAGAAAATGATAATTACTTAGCAGAATTAAAAGCAAATAGGACAATATTACAAACAAATTAAGGGGCCCTTTTATGAAAGGGACTTTAACCTCCATTCCTGTGACCTGTGTTTCTCTTATCTCTCTCTGACCTCTAGCTTGGGCCTTACCCAACATGTTCCCTTGGCCACTCATGTTGCAGGTAATACCTTAGATTTCATTTTCACTTCTTCTCCCCTTACTATTCTCTACCCTTCATTCTCCATCTCCCCCATACCTTTGTCGGACAATTACCTTCTTAGCTTTTCTCTCCCAGTTTCAACCCTTCCTCCCCCTCCCTCCCCCACACACTCCCATCATTTTGCTCTATTGCCCTTAATGACACCACTATCTCCAAAAACCTATAATGCTGTTAGTCATTTAATACCAAATCTCCTTCCCTTCCTGTTAATCAATCTATGTCTCTACTTGACCAGTCTCTTGCAAGAATCTTAGATTCACATGCTCCTCTTTATCCTGCCTGCCCTCTCTGCCCCTGCTCCTCTCTTTGATTCACCATAGCACTCAAGCTCCTGTACTAATTTCTTCACTTTGCCAAACACAAATGGCTTAAGTCATGTTCAGCAGATGCTCATTTCATATTTGTGAATCATTACTGAGAATACCGCAGAGCTATTTATCTCGCAACTACTCAGGTGCTTTCTCATGTTTTAAACACTAAAGCCCCTCCTTCCACCATAGGAGCCGGCTCTGTGGGTGCTTGAGCACCCCCAATATTGAGAAAATTCCTTGTATGTGTCCGGGGGGGGGGGGGGGTTATTTCCACTGGGCTTAGCACCCTGAATAATTTTGAAAAGTTAGCTCCTATGCCTTCCACCATCTGCATATGATCCTGCCATCCTTCCCCTCGACACTTGCAAATGCATGGCAGTCTAAGGCCACCTCCTTCTGCTCTGTATTACAATCCCCTGCCCCTCCTCTTCTCCCCTTTCCCTCCCTTTTATTCCTCGCCCCTAATATCTCCTCCCACTCTCCCTTCCACCCTCTTTTCCTCCCCCTTGTTCCTCCCATCATCCCTGCCCTTCCTCTACTTTGTTCTCCTTTAACCTCTCCACTCCTCTTTCTTTCTCTTGTGCCATTGCTTCTCTTAATCCCTCATCTTCTGCTGCAGGTCCTTGGCCTGCATTCTTAGTTAAATATCTCTCTCAGCAGGTTTTCCTAATTTTCTACTATTACTAACCACAAGGCTTACTGAAGGTTATATTCCTCCCTCCTGGAAGCATGCTGCTTTTACCCTTTCTTAAGAAGCCTCATCTTGACCTTTTCCTCCCATTCAGCTTTCATCCTATCTCAAACCTCCCATTCCTCTCTAACATACTGTACCTGAGAAGTTAGTCCACATTCAATTGGGGCAACATATTGAACAAAGTGACATTCTTCATCCCTATCAGTCTGATTTTCACGAAAATTACAATATGGAAACCTGCCTGCTGGCCCTTTATGACTCCATTCATACTGTGCTGGACCAACACTGCCCTGTTACTATTGTCTTCTTGTCCTCTCTCCAGCCTTTTGCAATGTTGCCACTCCAAATCTGGAACTGTCCTCTCTTGGTTTTCCAGTTACCTCTCAGGTTGTTCTTTTCAGCTCACATTTAACCATTCTATGATTGCTTCCCTACCCCTTTATTCTGGTGTACCTCAGGGCTCCTTTCTTACTCTTACCCTCTTCAATATTTTCCTCATTCAACTTCTTACCATTATCCAAGATTACTCATGTACGCCATTCTGTTACGCTCATGACATTCAAATCTTCTGTTGTCTTACTGACTCTTCTTCCATCACCCATTTCAATGACTGTGTCACTTATGTCTCAACCAGGCTAAAGTCCAACCATCTTTTCTTGAATTCTGCTAAATGCAGATCTATTCTATTTTCTACGCCTCATGATTCTGTTCCCCCCTTTCCTCTATAGATGGCCATCCTCTCTCTTACAAGGAATTCTAGGTGTTCACGTCAATTCAAAGTTACTTTCAAGTCCAAAATAGACTCTGTTATTTATTCACTGTTTTTTGCACTCTGCCATATTTGTGCCATCTGTCCTTTTCTCCCTGCAAAGCTTCTCTGCCTACTTATCCTAGCCTTTGTCATATTTCACTTGGACTATTGCAACTCTCTTAAATCTGGTATTTCTCTTTGTTCCTTCAAGCGCTTACAATTGATCCATTCTACTGCAGTCAAATCACTTCACAATGCCCATTGGTTTGATAATGTCACCCATCTTCTTCACTTAGAGCACTGGCTTGCTGTCATTGCATTGGTCAAATTCAAAATTCTTCTCACCAACCTCCTCTACGCTGCTTCCTATCAGCTGACCAGAATCTTTTGACTGTTCATCCAGCTTCCTCTCTATACCTCAACATCTCACACAACTCTACTTTTAGATATCTGGACCCCTACATACTGCTGCATTAAATATGGGCTTAGCACTCTGAAAAATCCCACATTAAAATATTCTAGGTCCAGATTTTAATGTGTTTTAGTAAAAGAACTCCTAATTGTTTACCTGCCACATAAATTGCCTGTCTGTTTTTTAAAAACCATACAGATAGCACTAATCCATTTAGAGAAGAAGTTATCAATGTGGGCTGTTGTTAAGGCATGTTATTTTACTGTTAACCCCAGTTCAGGGGCGTAGCCATGGGTGGGCCTGGACGGGCCCAGGCCCACCCACCTTCCCTCCAGGCCCGTCCCAACATCGTCGTACCAAGGGGGGGCGATCCGCCCCGCCAGCGTCACAGCTCCGTCGAGGAGCAGACCACCCAGAACCCAACCTTAAAAGAAGAATCGGACGGTGAAGCGCCTAACGTTAGCTGCTCTCTCTACCCTGCTCTGCGCTGCTGCAGCTGTAAAGCGATTTGCTCATCGGCCCTTCCTTCACCGTGTCCCGCCCTCTGATGTAACTTCCTATTTCCGCGAGGGGGGGACACGGTGAAGGAAGGGCCGACGAGCAAATCGCTTACAGCTGCAGGCAGAGCAGGGCAGACAGAGCAGCAGACACGAGGCACTTAAGATGGAGCATTAGCAGCAGTGGGGTGTCAGAGGGAGGGGAAGGGAAAGAAGTCAGATGCTGGAAGGAAAGGGGAAGATGGCAGAGGGGACAGGAGCTGGATGGGAGGGTCAGAGTGAGAAAGGGAAGGGACATGTGCTGGTTGGAAGGAGGAAGAGAGGGGCTGGATGGGATCCTGAAAGAAAGAGTCAGAAAGAAGGGGAGGAGGAAGATTTGGAAGAGACAGTTACTGAATGGAGAGTGAGATGGGACAGGTGCTGGTTGGAAGGGAGAGAGCTACTGGACATGGGAGGGAGAGGAAGAAGGGACTGGAGGGAAGGGAGAGAGCTACTGGGACATGGGAGGGAGAGGAAGAAGGGACTGGAGGGAAGGGAGAAAGCTGCTGGGACATGGGAGGGGGAGGAAGAAGGGACTGGCTGGAAGGGAGAGAGCTACTGGACATGGGAGGGAGAGGAGGAAGGGGCTGGAGAGCTGCTGGACAAGGGAAGAAGAGGAAGAGGGGACTAGAGGGGAGAGAGCTGCTGGACATGGGAGAATAGGGAGAGAAAGAGGGGAGATGGATGAAAGGATGCAGAGAGAAAGGGGAGAAACTAGAAGGATGTGGAGAGAGGGAGGAGACTGAACAGAAAAGGGTAGAGAGATAGACACTGGATAGAAGGAGAGGGGAGATAGAGACACTAGATGGAAGGATCAGGAGAGAGGGTAGATGAGTGGAAGGATAAGGAGAGAAAGAGGGAAGACACTGGATGGAAGGGTAGGGAGAAAAAGGAGACGCTGGATGCAAAAGAAAGAGGGGAGACACTGGAAGGATGGGGAGAGAAAGAGGGGAGCTGCTGGATGGAAAGAGGGAGAGGACAGAGTAGGGAAAGACTGGAGAATAAGAGGAAGGGGCATGTGGAGATCAAGGGTGAGGAAAAGATGAAAAGCCATAGGTGACGAATGGACAGGAAACCCTGGCAAGAGAAAGACGAAGGAAAGCAGAATCTAGAGACTGGGAGCAACACAATGAGAAAAAGTAAATGGCCATACAACAAAGGTAAAGAAAATAATTTTATTTTAAATTTAGGATAAAGTAATATGGTACCTGTGTTAATAAAGTTTCAGAGACCAATACTTCCTTCCTTAGGTCAGGAGAGGATACCATAACAGCATTATACTGACCTGAGGCAGGAGGTTTTGGCCTCTGAAAGCTCATTGAAAAGGGTGTTAGGCTATTAAATAAATTATTTTCTGAAACCTGATGCACTGAAAAGCAGCACTTTACCCCTGTGTTACAAATGCATCTGATTAGTGTGACTACATTTTGCTGGGGAAGGGGGGTAGAGAGAAAATTTTGTGCCCACCCACTTTAGGTTCAGGCCCATCCAAAACTGGCAGTCTGGCTACGCCACTGCCCCAGTTATTAGTAACTAGGTTTCATTGCATAAAATGGGACCTGTGCTAAAATAGCACAAGCTAGCGGTAAAATAACACATATGAATGGTAGCCTACATTGATAACTACACTCCTAAAAATGTTAAATAACCTTTACTAACCATATAAATGGACAGGGTTGGAGAGAAGCAGTGATGGCCCTAAAATTTATCTCTTCAGCAGGTTTAAGCTAAACAAGTGGATGGCAATTTTTAAAGATAGTATATACATATTTGAAATGTATGTTATAATTACCCCATGTCTTAAAAGTACATGTGATGATGAGAAAACACATGATTTTATGATGTTCTGCTTTGAATGCAGTGTGGGTGGAATTACGATTTACAAATGTATCTCATAAGATACGTGTGTTTATGCATACTTTTTATGTGAAAATTTACATCTACTTCCAAACAAGTGTAAATGTCTGTGGTATCACTTGAGGTGCTATTTCTTCTGTCAGATTTGTGCTGGTATTTTATAAAGACATGTGGTGTGTAATTATATAAATGCCAATGCTCAATATACAGATGAAGTTAAGCATCTACATTTGAATTAGTCTGGTGACAATGTTGGCTCAAAATGCACCAAATACAATCTAGCCATGTTTTGCTAAGGACTCAATAATAATAAAAAAAATCATAAATTAGCAAAGTAGAAGTAAAAAAAAAAAGAAAAAGAAAAAAGAAAAGAAAAATGACTATGCACCTGAATACAAGCCGGAAAGGCTGGCTTTATAGCTATAAACTTATTTGGTGAATCTTAATGGGGTAAGTGTTATCAGAAATTATTTCCAGCCTGATAGTATTTGAAGGTGACCATAGCTTATGTCCTAAGGAGTTGGGGGTAAAGGCAGACCATCTCAGGAGAACAGTAACACAAAATTGTTTTCATTTGATGAAGGGCATTTGCTTCTTCCCTGAGGCTGTCACAAGAAAGATATTAAGAGAAAAAAATATGGAACCAAGCTGCAAGTTTACCTAAGTTCATGCTGCATTTTCTAGTGACTATAAAAGATATGGCATAATGCAAAATACAATGTAATGCATAGGAAGGACAACTTTCAAATTGATTTAATACAGATATGAAGAAGAGAGAAAAGAGAGGCATCAAAATAAAATATTTATTTATTTATTTATTGCACTTGTACCCCACATTTCCCCACCTATTTGCTGGCTCAATGTGGCTTACACAGGTCTGTTATGGCATTTAGAGAGAATCCCATGCAATTCTACAGGTAACAGGGGAAGAGCACTGGTGCATTTAAACACCACTTACTAAAGTTCAAACAGTTTAATGCATCTAAATGCTCCAGTATTACGTCTGTTATCCAGTTAGCACATACTAATGAGAACACGCTAGCTGGATAACATTTCTACATCCATTCTCTTCCCAAGACATGCCCCATCCTGACAATATTTAAAAAAAAATACACAATTTGCACATGCAAACTGGCTAATTACCACTTAAGATTTTATTTCACACACTAAACACACATTAGGGCTTAATACTATTTAGTAAGAAGGCACCTAAATAAATATATAAAATATATTTAAATGCAGTTCTTGAATTGAATGACCAGAGAATTAAATCAAGTGTATATGCAGGATGTGCTTGCTTGGATTTCAGCAACATGTTGTCCAGCCGAGAAGCTCTACAAATAATATTTAGCATCCTAGCATCGGGCTGAAGAGTACAAGACTGAACTAGAGATTGATAAATGAAATCGAGTTTGAAGGATAAAAAGGTGATTTACAGCATGCCTCAGAGATCTGTCATGGGGCCAGTATATCGAAAATCTTTATGCCCAGTATTAGACAGGGAAAGAAGATTTAGGTTTTTTTTGCATATAACTCTAATATGTGCAATGTAATAGATACCTCTGAGGGAGAAGGCAGTAGGGATATGCATTTTTAAGCACACCATCAGTTAATTTGGCTGCTAAAAAATATAAAGTGTGTTTAAATTGTTTGTACACACATATATCTGTGAATTTACAGATATACAATTAATTTGTACACATAAAAAAGTTTATGCATGCATACAGTGCAAACATGTAAAAGAAATATGTTAAACAAACATAAAAATACCTAAAAATTGGTAAAACTTTGTTTAAATTGAATACAATCAGAATATATTTTGGCCATACACATCCCCAGAAGTTAGAATGAAATTGATCTTAAAAAGCTCATGGAGTGATCAAATTGCCTTGACAACTAAGGCTCGATGCAAAAAGCTTGAAGTCAAACATCTGGTGTGCAGAAATTAGAAAGAACGTTGATGATAGAAGGAAAGAAATGGATGAACACTAACCAGCAAAGGGACTATAGGATGATCTTGTCTGATAATTCAAAGGTAGAGAAATGGTGTGATAAAGGCAAGACCAGTATCAAAGGGATGCTGGTTTGCATTAGAGGAAAAATGAGTAGCAAGAAAAAAAATTACACTTCTATACTGGACCTCCATTGCCTTAGGTACAAAATAAAATGATAAGCCCTCTGGGGATGGGGAAATACCTAGTGTATGTGAATGTAACTTATCATCAGCTAATACTGAAAAAGTGTGAGCTCAATTCAAATAAATGAAGTTTACTTCAGTTAGAGTATTGTGGCCAGTTCTTGAAGCCATACTTCTGGAAGGACATATTATAGTCTGTTGACAGTCCAGAAAAAGGCTTCCAAAATAGTGCAGGCTGTCTGCCCAAATCCATATGAGATAAGAATTGGAGACCAAAATATGTATTTGTACGGAAAAATAGAGATGAGGGGATAGAGATATCTGGCCTATAAATCAGCTGCAAGCAAATGATTTCCAGAAGACTGAATGCCCAACGCCAGTGGTTCCCAAACTTGTCCTCAGGGATTACAAGCTAGCCAGACTTTTCAGGATATCCACAGTGAATATGCTTGGGACATATTTTAAATAGTGGAGGCAGGGTAATAAATGCATGGGTCAAACACAGAGGAGTAAACCTCTAAGACCTTTTTTAAAAGCTCTGCTCATTATGATATACTTGTGTATATACCAGCATTTACATATGTATATCAATTAAAAATGGAAACCTCAATTTTAGAAAGCCAGGGTTTATATATATAAATCTGTGATACATTTCAGGTAGCAAGGCAGCATGGGTTGAATGGGGTTTCAGTGGAACAAGAGCAGAACCATGTCTATGAGCACCCAGATTAACAACAGTGTTTTGCAATGCTCCCAGGTAAGTATAAATGTTGTAGAAGTGCTTGTTTTGGGCAGCATTCTACAGGAGGGATTAGGTGAGGTCACTCCCTTAATCCCCCAGTGTCCTTCCTCCCCAAATGGATAGTGCTGAATGATTATATCCACTGTACTTAATTAGAAGCACCTAACACGGCTTAGTAAAAGACTTCTTTGAAAAGGATCTTCTAAAATTCTGCTCCCAAAACCTTTACCACTCTTATGGGCTCTTTTACTATGTTGCATTAGGTACTAAGATAACATATATTGTCACCGTACTTTAATCATAGGTCCCTACCAACCTCCTTCCTCGGTGTTCACACAACTGTACATATATAAATATAATGTAATGCAAAAAAACAGCCACAAATATAGAGCAAGGCTACTTAGCTTGTTGTAGCTTAGACTGAGGGCCTCCCCAATGGTCCCGTTTCACTGGGTCAAGCTTCATCAGGGGAAGGACGCCCAACTGCAAGCCACTGCTCGATTAAATGATGGCCCAATCCTAAAAACCAAACTATAAACAGTACCTATAAAAATAGTTTGCTAAGAATATGTGGTTGACACAGACTGCATGAAGCTGAAGCAAAAAAACCCTGTAATCATAAATAAATAAGGCTTCAAATCTCAGAGAGCATACATTGGCCCAATTTTAGTCCCAAATTATTATCACTGGCCTATTACTTATAATTCCAAGTTGCCCCCCCCCCAAAAAAAACCCCCCCCAGAGATAAACAGCCAAACTCATGCAGATTGGATCAATCAGAAAGACAAACAACAAAACCTAAACAGTTTCAAAAATCAAAATGTTGGTGATCACATTAATTCTAATTCCACAGTCACTTAGCTTATCAAGAAGGGGGAAGACTTCAAATTGTTGTGTGTCATCCATCAAATCCTCAGGAAAACAGCTTTGATGCGACTGCTCACCCAGGGGCCCTTTTACTAAGCTGCAGCAAAAAGTGGCTTGTGGCAGTGTGAGCGCATCTTTTGGGTGCATGCCGGGCCAGTTTTTTTTACTGCATCCTGGAAAAGACCTCCCTCCTCCAAGGCAACACAGGGGCTGCCAGACTGGAGGTAGGACTTCTCAACAACATCCCTGTAGGCCTCCTCTATGTACCTCTCTGTTTCCCTTAGCTCCTCCAAGTCTGCTACTGTAACCTCAAGAGAATGGACTCATTCTCTGAGATTTAGGAGCTCCTTGCATTTAACACATACATATAACCTCTCACCAGCTGGGAGATAATCATATATGTGACACTCAATGCAAAACGACTGGATAGCCTCACTCTTGCTGCTGGACTGCTGTCTGCATCTTAGTATTATAGAGTTGTTTAATTAGAACTTCTTAAGGTACTAGGGATACCAGATGAATATAAAGATTAAATGGTATAATATATAATTTATTTAGTGTTTGCTTCTCAGAAACTAATTTAATGTAATTAAAATTCTAATGAAAACTCTCCTCTTTTTGCCCTAATTAGAATAACTGCCTATAAATTAAGAGTTGAGCTAGGGGTGGGTGGGAGCTGGGGAGGGAATGGGAATGAGGACTGATCTAGACCCTGCTGTGCTTTCTAGAGTCTATCTGTGAATGCTGTGGTAGAAAATTTAAGTTTTAAAACTATGGGGAAAAGGGTATGGAGACTAGCTAATAAAATTTGCTGCTTGTTTTTTTTCTGTGTTTATCAATAACCTACAATTCATTCTTTAAACCCAATCTTTAAGTTACCAAACACAGAGAAAAATAATGTCACTTACACCCAGAGAAATGTTCCCTTCTCTCAGAACTTCTTAGAAAGAAAGTTAAGTGGGACCTTTCCTCTCTATATAGTTTGGATACTAAGGAGACTGCTTCAAATAAACCCTTTGAAGCTAACCCCAGTAATCAGATTGCCCTTAGTAACCTTTGCAAATATTCTACTTTCTCACACCTTAATTAACACCTAATTCTGGACAGTAGCAGTGTTACCTCTCCAGCAGGCAAAGAACAGAAAATAACTTTCTTTTAGGACAAAGTTTGAGCCTTGCTACTAACCTTTTTAATACTCTTGGCTGAGAGAAAGTTTCAGTTTAAAACTATGGGGCAAAGGGTTGTACACTATAGAAATTTGTTAATAATGCTTGCTTCTCTTCTCTTTTTTATTTTATTTTATTTTTTTTTCTGAGACTGAACTAGGCCCTGCTGTGCCTTTTAGAGTTGTTAATGCTGTGGTAGAAAATTCAAGTTTTAAAATGATGGAGAAAGGGTGTGGAGACTAGTTAATAAAGTTTGCTTTTTTTTCCCTTATTCTACCTATGTTTATCATTAACCTACAATTCCTCTTGTTAACCCAATCTTTAAGTTACCAAGCACAGAGCAAAATAATGTCACTTACCCAGAAAAAATGTCCTCTTCTCTCATATGGGCAGAGGGCATGGGGGAAGGTGGGGAGAAAATTTGGTGCTTTCTCACTTTGTGATCAGCCTCCTCCCAATCAGTTGCCAGGCTATGCCACTGAACACAATACAAAGAGATCTGTGATGCACATATGCCAAAGCTATCATATTCCAGTAAATAAATTCAAAATAAAACACTTTTTTCTACATTTGTTGTCTGGACATTTTTATATCATATTTGTACCAATTTGTCTCTTCTGCTTTCCTGTGTCTTTTGCTAATTCTCTTTCCAGTGGTTGCTGTTCATTTTTTTTCTTCTTTCATCTTTTTTCATTCTTTCACTACACCTGTCTAATATATGGATCTTTCCCTTTATTTATTTATTTATTTATTACATTTGTACCCCACACTTTCCCACATACAGCAGGCTCAGTGCAGCTTACATTGTAAAAGAAAGTATCTTACATGGTAGAAAATAAAGCAAAACAAGAAAATGTAGGAAGACTGTTATAAACTGAGATGAACAAAGCTACTTACATAGTGAAAAAGCATTATTAAGGACATGTGAAAATGATATTAAGAGCTCAGAACAAAACACAGTGGCAGCAGCGCCTAGGAATAAATGAGTTGGAATAGGGAAGGTAGACAAGGATAGGATAGGTAAAAGGGAAGGAGATTGGGAGGGAAATGGTAAAAGGATGGAGGGGAGAAGATAAGGGATTGAGTATAAAGCTCATTCCTCCTTTTTTTCTTTTCTTCGTCTCTGTTCACTCAAATTTGACCTTCTTTTTCACCTTTCTCCTTTTTACCTTTCAGCTATTTGCCAACTTTCTATCTCCTTCTCTCATGCCCTAGCTCTCCCATTTCCCATCTTACTCCTTCCCAGGCTCCTATTCTCTTCTATAATCTATTCCTCATTACATTTCTACCATTGTACTCGCTATCCTCCTTGCTCTCATTTCCTTGCTTCCTCTTTGGCCTCTCCAACATGATTCTAGTATCTCTCCACTCTTGTAGCCCAGTGTCTCTCCCTCTCCCCCTCATGACCTGACTGCTCCCTATCCCATCTCTCTTCCTTCTTGCCTCCATGGCCCATCATCTCTCCTTCTCTTCCCACCGATCCAAAATTGCTCCCTCCCTTTCTCTTTCCTGCTGTTCTTCCTTCCTTCCTTCCATCCTATGATCCAGAATCTCTCCCTCCCTTCCACTCTCAACCCAACATATCTTCTCCTTTCTCTTCCTTCCCTCCCTCCCATTGTCCAGCATTTCTACCACCCTCCCTCCCATCCCCGGATCCAACATCTCTTTTTGTTTCCAACTGCCCTCCCATCTATCATGTGCCCCCCAGCCTATCACTCTGAGTCCAACATCTTTCCCTTTCTCTTCCCTCCCTCCACCCCATTATCTGCCATCTCTCTCTCCCCCCTCAATCTCTCTCTCTCTTCCTCCCTCTCCCATTCCTCAGTTTCCCTATCTTTCCTTTCTCTAGTCCCCTCCCCCCATCTCTCGTACAGCATTTCTCCCTCTATCTCACATCCCCGGGCTAACTTAAAACACTAACAGCTCCAGTAGGCCCTGTGGTCTGATATCTCTTCCCCTTCTCCCCACCATGGTCTGACATCTCCCTCCCTTCCCCATACATTCCTGGTTTACTTTAAAAAGTATTTCTCTTCACTGGGTGTCACCAACACAGCAGCTATTCTAATATGCTTTCTGTGGCTGCCCTGAAGCTTTCCCTCTGTCACTTTCCACCCAGGCATAAACAGGAAGTTTCTTCAGAGGGGTCAGAATGAAGCAAAGGAAAAGCTTCTGGGGAGCCATAGGCAATGTATCAGAATAGCTGGTGTACCAGTGATCCCCCCCCCCCCCCAAGAGAAATGCTTTTCAAAGTAAATTGATAAGGTGAGGAAGATGGTGGAAATAGTGGTGAGAAGGAGAAAAGATGTCAAAAAAACACAGGGTACCCTGGAGCTGTGGGGCCCAGTTGCTTGCCCTCCCCTAACACTGGCCCTGTTGTCTCTCCAAGTTTTAGAGGAGATGTTCCTCAAAATCCCTTGATGCAGCTGGGAAGTGAAACGGGGGCAGATCTACACAGTTTATGGAAATCAAAACAGCTTTATAGTGGAAGAGAAGAGGGGGTATTGCAATATACATCTGATTTATAGATTTTTTTTTGTATTGTGGCTTTGATTGCAGCAACTGAAGTTTGATTATAAATATTTTAGGACATTACAGTGGAGTATTTTTTATGACCAATATTTATATTAAGCCAATTGATATCAGTGTTTACTGCATAGTGAGCTTATTTTGGCTGAAATCATTTTTCTCCACTTATCAAACTGAGACAGGCATTCTCACAGTTTGACTTCATGGACTTTGTTGTAGTTTTTCTTGATTTATGAGGTTTGCGATCTCTGAATATTGTTGGTTTGATACCATAAATAGAGAGATGTAATTGAAATCACCAATTATTATAATGCTGCCAAATTTGCTAGCTTCCCTAATTTCTGTTAACATGTCATCTGCTGTCTGTTCATTCTAGCCTGGCAGATGTTAATATATGCTCTTTCCTTTCATACATGGAATTTCTATCCATAGGGAATCCATGTTGCTATCTGTTTCCTACTGAATTCTTATTTTGTTGGACTCAATTCCTTCTTTTACATACAGACCACCTCATTCCAATTTAATCCTTTTTATCATTGTGATATAATTTATACACTGGCAACATGGAGGAGCATTTTCAATATGACATCTAAATCTGAATTGAGACATTGTGCCAAAAAGTCTCAATCCAACATCTAGCATACAGCCTTAACTGAAACAGAAAAATGTCTACATTTCTGGTTTGATTATAGCTTTGAGCTAGATGTTTTCAGACTGAACACATCCATCTGCAAGTACCATTTAAAAAAAAAACAATTGACCAAGGAAAAAATGTAGAAAAACAAGCCATAGGGATGTCTGTCTGGCAGCATTTCTACTTAACCGGTCACACAGACGTTCTAGCAGTGCAGAGGAGCAGGCCTAGTGGTCAGTGCAGTGGATTTCACATAAGGGAACCCAGGTACAAATCCCACCTAGGCATTTCTATGTTCGCAGAGGGCTCACATATTTGCACTGAAATTAAGAAGTTATAGTGGGAATTGAACCTGGGTCCCATTTTTTCCAGAACTGTACTGACCACTAGGCTACTCCATCCACTTGATGCTTTCTTAGGAATGGCCACAATATCTGGAGCTGTCAGCCTGGTATCTACTGCCACATCTTTGGAGGTGGAAGGAGGTTAGTGGTCAACTGGTCAGTGAGGGCACTTTTTTCTGGTTTAGCCGTAACTGAAACAGGTCTAGATAAAAACATACTTTTTTCTGCCCTGGACTTTTTTCCTGTTCCATTATCACAGGAAGACATCCAGATTGTAGGCCTGCCCAAATCCCACTCAAGTCCTGCCCAGAACATGCCTCCAACACGCTCCCTTGCTATTTGGACGAACTCACTGAAAAACGTCCCAAATCTGCCTTTTTGAAAATTGCAATTTAGATATTTTGGTGAGACAAATGTCCATCTGGTGCTTTGTACTGCTTTTGAGACATTCTTTTCTTTTGAAAATGACCACCAAATAGTGTCTAATTGGTTGCACTCTTTCCATCAGGTCTCCGGGATGCCTATTATACTGTATCTACAGTCAGTGTTATGTATTCAAAGTATCCCATATTATTTTGTATGCAAATTATGCATTTGTTTGTGTCTACAAGTTGCTTTACAGTTGACAGGGATAATTTGCAATCCTTACACAGCTGTCCCCTGGTTTTCTTTTGCCTTTATTGAAATCTCTCTATTGGGATGCTCTAACTTCCCTGATTTGATAATAACCTTCAAAGGTACCTCAACCTGAACTATGTGCTCCTGAATGGCTGATGGATCCACTTTCCCATTCTAGTTTAAATGGTTCTCTATCTCCTTTTTAAATGTTACAGCCCGATTCCATCCCAGTTAATGTGGACACCATCATTTCAGAATAGGTTCCCCTTTTCCCAGAATGTTTCCCAGTTCTTAACAAATCAAATATAAATCCATCATCCCTTCATCCTTGTACCATCATCTTAACCACACAGTCCCTGATGCTCTGTCTTTTGGATCCCGCATGTGGAACAGGAAGAGTTTCTGAAAATATAATCCTGCAGGATCTGGATTTCAGCTTTCTACCTAAGTGCCTAAATTTGGCTTCCAGAACCTCCATTCAGCATTTTCCTCTTTTGTCAGTACTCATATGTACCAAAACATCCACCTCCTCCCAAGCAATATCTGAAATTGTATCTAGGTGATATGGGAGGTCCACTAACTTTGCACCAGGCAGGCAAGTGACCAAGTAATCCTCATGTCCACTAGCCACCCAGCTATCTACATGCCTATTGATCAAATTACAACTAAAATGACTATCTTAATCCTTCCTTCCTGGGCAGAAGTCCCTAGAGACACATCTTCAGTGCAAGAGGATATTGAATCCCCTGCAGGACAGGTCCTGGCTACAGGATCACTTCCTGCTTCACCAGGGCGTAGCCAGACTTCAGCGGGAGGGGGGTCCAGAGCCCGAGGTGAGGGGGCACATTTTAGCCCCCCCCCAGCGCCGCCGACCCCCCCGCCATTGCTGCCGACACCGCCCGCCCGCCAGCCATTGTCGAACTCCCTCCTGCCGCCAACCCGCCTACCTTTGCTGGCGGGGGACCCCAACCCCCCTGCCAGCCGAGGTCCTCCTCGCAAAAGGCTTCCTATTCCTTCTGTTTCTTCTGTTCCTTCCTATTCCTTCTGTTGCTCCTCTATAGCAGCACAGAGGTTGCCAGACTGGAGATGGAACTTCTCTTCTATGGCCCTTTAGGTCTCCTCTATATACCTATCTGTCTGCCTCAGCTTCTCCAAGTCTGCTAATCTAATTGCACTTTTTTAGACTGTTGAATTCCCACATAAGGTTCAGAGTGGTTTACAAGGTAAAATACAAAATATAAGATTATTTAGACCAATAAAAAAACAAAACAAAACAAAATAAAGCTTAAATAATCAATAAGCATTCTTAACCTAAGTTTACAAGTAAATAGTCATCAAACAAAAAAGTCTTGAGATTGTTACAAAAGTTCACCTAAGAATTTCAAGTCTTAAATTAGTTGGAAGAGAGCTCCAACACATAGCAGCCTGAAAAGAATATGATCTTTCGTGATTTCTTTTAGAAATAAAACAATAAACCAGAGGAAAAAGAAGGATATTTTTGTTTTTCAGTTTTAAAGTTAATTAAGAGGAAGAATGATAAAGTAAAACATATTAAAAAAAACTGAAGCCAAGCCATGTAAAGATCTAAGGACTAAACAAGACACCTTAAAAATAATCCTGGCATTCACTATAACCAGTGTAGATCCATCAGCAATGAGGTAACTCCCACCTATTTGCGGGCTCAGTGTGGCTTACAATACGTGAAGGGGCATAATCGAATGGAAACGTTTATCTCCATGGGCGTTTATCTCCGAGAACGGGTCCATGAAGGGGCGGACCGAACCATATTTTCGAAAAACATGGACGTTTATCTTTTTTTGAGCTGGGCGTTTTTGTTTTTCAGCGATAATGGAAACCGAAAGCGCCCAGCTCAAAAACAAATAACTCCAAGACATTTATTCGTGGGAGGGGCCAGGATTCGTAGTGCACTGGTCCCCCTCACATGCCAGGACACCAACCTCCCCCTAGGGGGCACTTTTACAAAAAAAAAGAAAAAGGTAAAACAGCTCCCAGGTGCATAGCACCCTTCCCTTGGGTGTTGAGCCCCCCCAAATCCCCCTCAAAACCCACTGCCCACAAGTCTACACCATTACTATAGCCCTAAGGGGTGAAGGGGGCACCTACATGTGGGTACAGTGGGTTTGGGGGGCGGTTTGGAGGGCTCCCATTTACCAGCACAAGTGTAACAGGTGGGGGGGGGATGGGCCTGGGTCCACCTGCCTGAAGTCCACTGCACCCCCTAATCACTGCTTCAGTGACCTGCATACTGCTACCAGGGAGGTGGGTATGACATTTGAGGGTGAAAATAAAAAGTTGTGAAACGGCATATTTTGTGGTGGGAGGGGGTTTGTGACCACTGGGGGAGTCAGGGGAGGTCATCCCCGATTCCCTCCAGTGGTCATCTGGTCATTTAGGGCACTTTTTGGGGCCTTATTCGTGGAAAAACAGGGTCCAGGAAAAGTGCCCTAAATTCTCGCTAAAAACACATATTTTTTTTCCATTATCGGCGAAAGGCACCCATCTCTGATCGCCCGATAACCACGCCCCAGTTCCGCCTTCACCACGCCTTTGACACGCCCCCATCAACTTTGTCTGCATCCGCGACGGAGTGCAGTTGAAAACGTCCAAATTCGGCTTTCGATTATACCGCTTTATTCGTTTTTGTGAGATAAATGTCTATCTCCCGATTTGGGTCACAATATAGGTGTTTTTCTATTTCGATTATAAGCAGGATTGTGAATTATGGAAATACGATTTGTTACAACTCGATTATGGGTTACATTGTGAGGAGTTATGTGAAGACAAGGTCAAAGTATCGTTAAGGGGAATAGAACAATGGAAAAAAAAACAATGGAACAATGGAAGAACAACGAAAACTGATAGGGCAACAAAACAATAGCAAGAGAACATTCGGGTATAGCATTTTATCTGTAAATTAAGGTTTAAATTTGATAGAAAGGCTCAATAATCCTTAACTACCTTAATTTAAAAAAACACCTTTTTCATCAGATTACTAATTTGTTCCTCGAATGATAAGGTAGAATAAAATAAAATGCCCAAGGATACCTGAGACACCGTTAATGACTGAGGTAAGTCCATCGGAATCACAGTAGGAATAGTGTGCAGAGTATTGCTGAACCACAAAATCCAGGTTTTGGGCTTGTTTCGTGAGCACTAGCAGCTCTCGGCACCAAGTACACATATGTGGAGTTGCATTTTAGAAAGGACATCCAACTCAGATCGGGGACATCCCAGTCGGTACGTCACATATGTATGTCCAGCTCACATGTATTTTAGAATAGGATATAGCGTGTTTTAAAATACATGTGAGAAGGATGTCTGTGCACAGAAATGTCCAGCATGAACATCTATTTTACAGACTGAAATATCCAAATTATGAGGGGCATGGACATCGTGGCAGCAGAGGAATGTCCATATTATAAAATGACCAAAACAAAATGATCTGCTCATAGAAAAAGAGAGAGAGAGAGAGAGAGAGAGAGAGAGAGAGATTAAACAAGCACGTAAATGTTAATAAAGGAAGGAAAAGCCTCAAAGAGCTCCAAACCCAAAAGTTTCTAGAGCTAGGTACGATATCTAGGATCTCCTCTTCATCATTAGCATAAAATCCTTCCTTTAATTTATTAAACTTGTAAAAATCTTCTTAGTCAAGATAATCTCATATAAACATTGCACAATCACATAAGGTTACACAATTGATGCTGTACTTATCTTTATCTGCAAGTCAGCAGACAGTGGCAGCTTCAGATTCTTAGAACCGATCTCCTTTACTTCCTGGATTGACGTCAGCCAGCGTTTCACTGAACTGCTTCAGGGTCCAAACAACTGGGAGATTATAGCAGCACAGAAACTTTCAAATGCCGATTATAGAATGCGCTTAGTTGATATTTGCGAGCCAAAGATGATATGCATCCATTTATACTAACAAAAACGTTGAGTAAATCCTGGCATGTAGATTTAGGTGCACTGGGATATACTCTATTATTAAGCACCAGGGGCGTAGCCAGACTTCAGCGGGAGGGGGGTCCAGAGCCCAAGGTGAGGGGGCACATTTTAGCCCCCCCTGGCACCGCCGACCCCCCGCCATTGCTGCCGACAACGCCCGCCCATCAGCCATTGGTGACCCCCTCCCGCTGCCAACCCGCCTACTTGCTGGCAGGGGACCCCAACCCCCCCGCCAGCCGAGGCCCTCCTTGCAAAAGGCTTCCTATTCCTTCTGTTTCTTATGTCCTGCACGTTGTACGTGCAGAACGTCAGACTCACAGAACGAAACCTTGCAGATCAGAAACAGAAGGAAGCCTTTTGCGAGGAGGACCTCGGCTGGCGGGGGGGGGGGGTTGGGGTCCCCCGGCAGCAAAGGTAGGCGGGTTGGCAGCGGGAGGGGGGGTCGAGCGAGTTGTTGGCAGGGGGGTCCAGGGCCCAATCTATGTGAGCCCAGGCCCCCTCAGGCCCCACGTAGCTACGCCACTGGTAAGCACATAGGGGGTCTTTTATGTAGGCACGCTGGCATTTTTAGTGTTTAGTGCATTCCTATTTTTAACGCGCTAAAAACACCAGTGCACCTAAGTAAAAGACCCCCATAAATTTTAGAATGCCCATGAAACGCTCATTTCCCCACCCATAACCACACCTCTTTTGGCCTGCATGTGTTAGTTCAGCGCACGTTGTTACAGAATACGCTTAGCGAGTTGTATGCCTAAATTCTAATCAGTGCCAATTAGTGCTCATTATTGCTTAAGTACTATTATCAGTGCTTATTAGCTTGTTAAGTCAATTGAATTGCACACATTGCTATAGAATCCATGCCAATTTCGGCACAGATTTCTAGGCATGCTATATAGAATCCAGGGGTAAACCCTTTTTGCTTATCACAATGGACATCCAATCTCTTTATACCATGATCCCCCAGCAAGAAGCCATAGAAGTTATAAAGCAGAGCCTTGATGCCCATCCACATCCATGGGCGGTACCTATGGAATTTTCGGTGAAGAACTTTATTTGTAGTTATATCCAGAGTAGCCATGGGAGCTTCATTTGCCCCTTTGGTGGCTAATTTATTTATGGGTCAGCTCAAACAGCAAGTAATTTATAAACTAACGGGCTTCAGTGTTATGTTGGTAGAGGTTCATTGATGATGTCTTTATAATGTGGCAAAATATGGAGACTACTTTATCTGACTTTGTATTAGACCTGAACAATTCATCCTACCATTAAATTTCAATATGTCAGTCACTCCTCCATAATTGTATTTTTAGATGTCAGGATTGATATCTAGAATGGTGAATGTAGTACTACAACTTTTTTCTAAACCTACAGATCAACATTCATTGTTTTGTTGTGAAAGCACCCTTTCCACACTAAAAACAGTTTGCCATTTCCCAACTCCTCTGTTACCATTGTATTTGTGATACAGTGGCAACATATAAGCAGGTTTCAACTAAGTTGTCTGACAAATGCATTAACAGAGGATATCAACGAAAAATAGTCAGGCAAGCATACAAAAGAGCTTTGTAAAACTATTGGGAATGGTTACTTAAAGACAAACAGAAATCTGATCAGGATTTGATATTGTCCTACATACTAAGTTAGACAGACTTCTTTCCAAAAATAGCTTGAGTCGGGAATAGAAATCTAGCAGATGTTCTGTGTAAGTCGGATGTTTGGTCAAATCGTAATATTCAATCTACTGGTCACAAGAAATGTGGACAATGTTCAATATGTAGTAGTATTATTGAGGAACGTTCTGAACTGTGGTGGGATAAGAGTCAATGTATGCTCCAATTGCAATGTTCTACAACTTGTGTATCTAAATGTGTAATTTATAGGATCACAAATCCATGTGGATTGACAAATATTGGACAGACAAAATGAATGCTGAAAAACAGGTTAGCGGAGCATAAATATTGTATTTCAGCAAAAAAAAAATGGAGACTCCATTTGCTTGTTTCATGATACACATAATAGCTGGTTGATCGGCAGTCCAACACAGAGTTTTTTGAAGACTGTACCACATTCTCACAGTGAGGACTTTGTCATCTTCTCTTATACAATCTTATTGCCAAGAGTATAAGACATATATTGACCCCTGAGGCAGGCATTAGTGCTGAAACACAGCCGGTGTCTGGTTGTTTTTATGCTTGTCAGAATTAAAATCTTTTTGAATATCCTCCTTGAGTTCTCCTCATTTTTTCCTCCTGTGCTCATCTTTGCTCGAGGGACTTTTCCTCCTCTTTTGCTTTGGCTCCTGTGGTTAGGCATTTTGTGGACACAATCATCAGTTTGGATTGGAGATTTGATATGTATAGTGATCAATCAACTTTTTAACAGTAGGAGATATTTCAAAATTCTTACATCAAAGAGAATAGCATTGGATATATACATTGCAAACTGTAGCACTCGGAGGGATGAATGCACCTCTGGAATACGAAGCGTTTTGTTGAGGAGGGTGCTATATTGGTTATATATGATCTTGTTCCAGCTTATCTTATACATTAAATTGGGAGGTGTTTAGCCCTTTAAAAAAATCATAGCTCGTTTTGATTGAAGAATTTCTTGGCATTCTTTTAAACACCAGCGCTGTTGTGAAGAATTCATTTGTATAGACATTCCTCCTCCTGATGCAGTGCATTGAAGCAAGGAGGGTGTTTGTCCCTTATCAGGGCACCATTCCACATTGTTAAGAGGATTTATAATTACTGAGGGTCTGGTAATAGTATCAGCATTCTAAGCAAGTATTCAATGGATCAGATAAGTGATTTTGGTTTCCAAGTGCACAATTTTGTAGAATATTTTTTCACTTTTTTTTTTTATATTTTCATGTAGAGGCACCAGTTTGGAGTATTGTTGTATGGTTAATTACTTATAGATAAAACTGGTTTTTGAAGCAGTGTCTTTATTCTCCCAATAGGGAGTTTTTTCATTTCTGTTTTCCTGGTTTCAATTGGAGCCAGTGATAAATAGTCCAAATAAGGGTTTGGTGAAAAGTCTACCGCTCTCACTGGACAGTTGAGGCTCCATTATTCAAATAAATGTTTGAGTATACAATTTTTCCCCCAAATGGTTCTATAAAGTATAGAGGGATTACTTACAATTCTAGAGCCATTTAAAAATATTTTCTAATAAAGGTAGAAATAATGTCAAAGTCCTTTAATCTCCTCCAATCTTTTGTTATAGCCCAATATTCGTTCATTTAAGCATGTCCTTCAAACAACTACCCTCTGGGTAGTATATCTAATTCTGTATCAGCATATAAAGTACCTCATTCTATGGATGCTTTTAGTTTTCTGTACAATGGTTTCCTACTCATAGATTTTCTATAGAGAGGTTAAATAGGTCAACCTTTTTCCAGGAATGATGAAATGGCATTTATTTGCCAGATATGGGGTTATCAGAGGTTAAAAAGTGAATTCTCCATGCTTTGGAAGTTCTAATCCTAAATGCTAATCCTTTTCACCAGAAAAATTGAATGGGATCTATTGAAAAAAAGATGCATTTACTTTGTAATATTCATATTGTGGACAGAGATACACAATAATACTTACCTTTCTACATGCTAGTAACATATATATATATATATATATATATATATGTGTGTGTGTGTGTGTGTGTGTGTGTGTGTATACACTTTCCTGTTACTAGCATGTAGAAAGGTAAGTATTATTGTGTATCTCTATCCAAAATGTGAATATTACAAAGTATATGCATCTTTTTTTTTTTCAAGAGATACTTCAGACCCTTCAGCCACAGGTTGTTCAGTAGTTTCCTTTTTATAAGGCAATAGTTAATACATTTTAGAGATTGGAGGATAAGCTTGTTCCGGAACCTTCAATAACTCAGACAAATATTTTTTAAATGTTATAAGAGGAGCAGTTAAAGGTTGTTTCGGAAAATTTATTAAACATAATGTTTTAGACCTCTGTTGATTTTCCAGTTTTTCAATCTTATTTTGAAGCAACAAATTCTCTTTAATCATATTTGTTTATATTTGTTGTATTGAACATCCTTAGCATTAATTTCAATCTTTTTGTCCATTGTTGAAATTTTATTCTCCAATATAGTTACTCTCTGATGGAATCTAAGTTTGTTGAAATACTGATAGTAATTTTTGAGAGAAAGATGCTTCTAAACCCACTAAAGCTTCCCAAATAGTGTCTAGAGTAATAGTATCTGGTTTAATAGGCAAAAGAGACTTATTTAGTGAACTGGAATCTATCTTGGAACCATCAAGAGTTTGTTCCTCCTTTGCCACGATAGATACACCAAGAGCGCCCGCTCCAATCTGCTCCGCACTCATCTGTGCAGAAGTGCTCGTCAGTCCGCCGTCAGAGGCTGAACCCGCTCCAGGAAGCACATCCGCCTTTTCAGGACGTAGAGTTCCCGGCACAGGACTCTGTTCGTCTGCCGGCATGGCCGGCGGTTTCCGTAATTCAGGGCTTAGCAATGTTTCAGCTTCAAGCTGGGGGAGTGGATCACCTCTCACCGCTCCCGCCAGCAGTGAAGAAGACAGCCCCTGGAATGGCGAAGCGATACATAGGACCCACTGGCATCGCTGCATGCGAAGCGGGGCCAATGCGCTGCCTGCCTCTGCTTTTAGGCATAACGAAAAATACTAAATTCCAATTCCAGAATTAAGGTAGGTCAGGAGCAACTTCGCACCGCTCCCTTCAAGCCGCCATCTTGTTCCCTTTATTTAGTTATTTATTTACTTGTATTTTATACAATTATTATATCCAGACTGTCTATAAATCTAGGTGGTAAACCAGCAAACAATACAATCATTAATAATTTAAAATATTGATGAATCTCATATTCATAATCACTGTTCTCTCTAAGGTGTGGGAAAGCTCTCCAACCTCATTGCTGCCAGTGCGGGGTGGTGCTTCAATACAGCACAATCTTGATTATCCAGTGTAATTAGGACTGGCCCATTGCCAGATTAGGGGAATGGTGGATAATACGGAAAGCAATGGTAACCCCTTAAAAAATATGCCCAGAAAACGTATTTTATACATAAAGAACAGGCACAGGGTATCTTTAATTTAATCAGCAATGAACAACATTGTAGAGCAGGCAATTTGATCATAAATACAGTACAAAGCAGTATACAGCACAGCAATTGTACTGCAGGCAATGTGAATAGAAATACAAAACCAAGCAAGGGAACTATATTTATCTACTGCATGCTCAGCCTCACTAGAGTTGTCTTCTACAACGGGCAAAGTGAACTGAGCAGAGCTCACTGCTTTGTCTTCTCCTGTCAATAACAGTATGAAGCAGAAATCAATACAGCAGAAATGAAATTGGAAACTCTCTGGATTTAAGAATGAAAGTGAGACTAAAGTGCTGTAAATATAAAAGAAAAAAACAGGAATATGTGTACATACAGTGCTGTACTGCATAACACTCATTGTGCACAAGAATTTTACCATGGTTCGCATGCTGTAAAATCATAGTCTCAGATCAAAAGTGGTTCCTGGCAGGAAAAGCAGGCTCTCAGGTCACATAGTGCAGCATATCAGGTTAAAAATTTCTGCAAAAGCACAGACTCAGATCAAAAATGGTTCCTTGGCAGGAAAAGCAAGGTCTCAGCTACAAACATCTTTAACGCTCACTTTCTTTAGCACTTCCTTTCTGCAAAAGTTTCTACTCTATAGACAAAACAACTTTTTTTCCTATTTTGATGGGCCAAAAATTGCTGCTATGCTGTAAAAGCAAGGTCTCAGCTTAAAACTTATTACATGGTTCTTTCATTGCAAAAGCAGGGTCCCAGGCTCAAGAAAATTGCTGCCATGCTATAAAAGCTTCTTAACTGCGATGATGGGTGAATAAAGGTGTATCAGCTGCAAAGCATGGTTCCCTTGCAGAGAAGCATTGCCTCCTTGCAGTATGAATGAGGGAGGGGGGGGGTCTGTCTGATATGCTGGATGGTTGGATTAGCGATGGTTGGATAATATAGACTGTACTGTATTGTGTTTTCAATTGCTAGGTTCAGACAGGTTCACTGGAGTCCTGCAGAGATTGCTTGTCCTCCACTATTGAAAATGTGACAGTGAAACAGCCTCCCCCTGCAAGACTGTAGGTGGGGGACTCAGTTTAGAGGGAATAGTGCTTTTTTCCAACTTATGTATAGCCTTTCTGAAAGAAATAGGCCTCCAATTGCTTCCTAATTGTAAACAAATGTGAGATAGCATGCAAATTCCTTGCCAGTTCATTCCACAGAATTGGGACAGTTACCATATAAAGAGAATCTCAATATTAACCTAATAACCCAAAAGGAAGGAACATCAAGGATGTGCCCTTATCTGCAGAAGGTAAAACTCACAGAGATTGTAATACATAAGAGCATATCATCATGCAAAGCTTTAAAAATCAGTCAAATGTTAAATCAAATTCTCCCCACAATAGGGAACCAATGTAATTGCAGCAGGACAGGCAGGGGCACAGCCATGGGTGGGCCTGCGTGGGCCCAGGCCCACCATAACTACCCCCAATCTAATATCCCTCACTGGCTTCCCTCCCGCAGGTCCGGGTGTGGCAGTCCGGGATTCATTGCTTCTTCCTGCTCCTCCCCGCCACTGCTGCGATGCCTGCAGCTTTCATTTTCGGGCTGTCGCTGGCAGCGATTCACACAGGCATTTTCCTCTGTAGCATCTGGCCCTCTCTGATGCAACTTCCTGTTTATGTGAGAGCTGGACACGCCAAAGGGAAATGCCTGTGTGAATTGCTGCCAGCGACGGCCCAAAAATGAAAGCTGCAGGCACAATGGCAGTGGTGGGGAGGAGCAGGAAGAGGCAATGATCCTGGACAGCCAGACCTGGTCCTGCAGGAGGAAAAGCAGCGAGGGATGTTGGATTGGGGGAAAGCAAAGAAGTGCTGGACTTGTGGGGGGGAGGAGGGGGCTGGGGGGAGGAGGGGGCTGGAAAGGAGAGTGTGGCTGGAGGGAAGGGACAATGCTGCTGGGCTTGTGGGAGGAAGAGAATGAAGGGGGCTGGAGGAAGAGGATGAAGGGGGCTGGAGGGAAGGGAGAAGCTTCTGGATGTGGGAGGAAGAGGAGGAGGGGATCTGGATGGAAGGGAGAGCTGCTGGACATGTGAGGAAGAGGAGGAGAGGACCTGGATGGAAGAGAGAGAGAGCTGTTAGATGTGGGAGGAAGAGGAGGAGGGGATATAGATGGAAGGGAGAGAGCTGCTGGACTTGGGAGGAAGAGGGGCTGGTGGGAAGGAAGAGAGCTGCTGGTTGTGGGAGGAAGATGAGGGGGGCTGGAGAGAAGGGAGAGAGCTGTGGACTTGTGGAGGAAAAGGAGGAGGGGATCTGGAGAGAACTGCTGGAACAGCACAAGAGGGAGGGAAGGGGAACAGAGATGCCAGACCAAGATGAAGGAAAAGGGGATCAAATACTGAACCTACAGCAGAAGGGAGAGATGGATGGAGGGGAGCATGCAGGCAGGTAATCAAGCAAGCAAACCAGATGCTGGAAAAGGGGAGAGAATGAGAGGGAGAGAAGCTGGATGGGTCAGGGTCAGAAAGGAGAGAGATATATTGGCATGGGGGAGGAAGAGAGGGGAAAAGCTGGACAGGGAAATATAGGGACAAAGAGAAAGGGAGATATTGAACATGGAGGAAGATAGAGGCACAGAGATGGAAAAAGATGGTTAATAGACATGGAAAGAGTAGAAGTGTCAAATGGACAGGAGACCTTGGTGAGTGAATTAAGAGAAGACAGAGGAAAGTAGAAACCAGAGCTTGGGACCAACACGATTTGAAAAATAAAATGACTAGACAACAAAAGGTAGAAAAAAAATGTTATTTTTCTATTTTGTGATTAGAATATCTCAGATTTGAAATACACATCCTGCCAGAGCTGGTATTAGATATGGCTGGGGCCCAAGGCAGAAATTTGGGAGGGGACACAAAAGCTTACTAACAGGCTGAACTTTTTTTCATCTTTAGGCTGACCTGGGATTCTCTATGGCTAGGGGGCCAAGGGCAGTTGTCCTAGTTATACCCCCCTATCACCATCTCATATTTTGCATAGTGTAGGAGAAAATACATCTCTTTGAATTTCTCTGGTGCTGTGCTACATGCAAGGTCTAGCCTCTTGGGACTTTGATTTAATTTGATCATGGTTTATGGTCACTTATTCTGTATTTGGCATTTGTGTTCTGTGTGTGTGACCAAAGTATTCTGATAGCATGAATTTTCTATGTAGTATTCTGTAGCAATTTGGCTTGTTCAGTTTTCTTGATAGATGCATTGATATTTTAGGGCTCCATTGTAATATTTAGGTATATTTTGTTGGAATGTAATTGTATTTTACATGCATTGCCTGTCACCTATTATTTCTCTGTGATTACTCTGTGACCTCTGATGTGAATTACTTAGAGAGGTCACACAGCTATGCAACTTCCTGTGGGGGTTCAGACACAGCACATGCAGCACATGGAGCACATGGAGCTCATGATCTCTCCTAACCTGAGAGGATCTATGGTGATGTGAGCATCCATTACCATCTAAGCACATGGAAGGAGCTGATAAGACAAATGTATAGTAATATGTAAATATAAGCCTGTCTGATTATAATCTAACTGCAAACTGTGAGTAAACAGATGTTTTGTTACTTCAACTTTAAAGTGACTCAGCAGTGAATTATTCAGGGGTGAATGAGAGAGAGATGAAGAAAGAAATTAACATTTCTAAAGCTGAAGCTGTGTGTACTAAAATCTGCTAATTATTTACTACAAATAATCCAACAAAAGGGTTATGGGCCCAGGGTCCAGGAATTGAAAAAGAAGAGAAATATTACCAGGCAGAAAAAAGGGCCACATTTTTCTCTTAAGTTTTAAAGGAAAGATTCAGTCTGTCTCTCTCTCCCCCCACACAGCAGACAGAAGGCTAAGAAAATGGCTGAGGGAAGAAATTCACCATTGTTCTATTCTCTCAAGGTGCCTAAATTAACTGAGTTTAATTATCGGCAGTGGGAATTAAGATTCATATGTTTCCTTCGAGCAAAAAGATTAGATATATGCTTAGACCAAGACAGAACAGCTGAAAATATGGCTGAATGGGACAATGCAAACTATTATGTGAAGTGCATGCTTTTGGAAGCTCTCTCAGAGAAACAAGCCATATTAGTGGAGGGAAAAGATACACCAAAGGACATTTTATATAAACTGAGAACTATGTATGCAACTACATATGCAAAGCAGCAACCAATTTGGCTGGCAGAGTTGAATGAAACCAAATTAAGGGATAAAAGTAAATGTAATGATCACATTATGCATCTTATGTCTTCATTTCAAAAGCTAGAACTTTCTGGAATTCCCATGTGTGATGCATTGAAAAGAGCATTTCTTTTTACCTCACTATCAAAGAAGTTTGATGTTTTTAGGTCTGTAAATGAGGCCATTGAAGGGCAATCTTTTGAGCAGGCAACATCAAAACTAAGGCAGGAATGCATAATAAATGATTCTGAGGAGATGTGTTCTCAAAGTCAGTCAGAGAGAAATGAAACAAATTTCTTGGCAAAGAACAGAGGAAGGCGGAGCTATGGGAAAACTCCACCCAAGGGCAAGCTGATTTGCTACTCATGTGGAAAGGAGGGACATGTATCTAAATGGTGTAAGGAAACACAAAACACTCCCTCTAGCTCACCTAAGCCAATGGAACTAAAGAATTTTCAAACCAGGAAATGTATGAAGGACAAAGATAAACACAAGGGCTTTCTAATGGCAGAAAAATCTTTGACTATGGTAAATAATAATTCAAATGAAAGTACTTGGATTTTGGATTCAGGGAGCACATGCCATTTAACCAATTGTAAGAATTTCTTTCAGGAAATGTGTCCAGAGGAAGGTATTCTTAAAACTGCAAACGCAGGGACTGCTAAGATCCAAGCAAAAGGTATTGGATTCTTAAAATGCAAAGTGTCTAATGAAGTTAAAGAAATTCCTGTAAGTGATGTCTTGTATATTCCCCAAGCAGTTTGCAATATGCTTAGTGTATCTACATTAGATAAGAAGGGATTTGTGATTCATTTTGAAAACAGTAAGTGCACAATCTCTAAAAATGATGAAGTGTATGCTGAAGCTTTTATGCATAATGATGTTTATAAGCTGAACATTTCAGGTGAAGCCTCACATATGGCGCAAGTAAGGAAGAATGATGGTAAATGTAGTCTGGAAATCTGGCATCGCCGCCTGGGACATCGTGATTTTAAGGTGATCCAGGATCTTTACAGTAAGCAACTAGCCACCGGCATTCAGATAAGTGCAGATGCTGGTAAAATGGAGAAATGCATAGACTGTGTTACTCAAAAAGGTGTGAGACCCTCATTTCCTGCATACACAGGAAATAGGAGTAATAAAGTGCTGGACTTAATACACAGTGACTTATGTGGACCGTTTAATATCCCATCATTGGGAAATAACAGATTTGTGCTAATATTCTTGGATGATTTCTCTAGATACTGTGTGGCCTATTTGCTGAAAGAAAAAAGTCAAGTCACAGACATGCTGAAGAAATACGTAGCCATGGTGAGCAATAAATTTGAAAGAAAACCAAAGGTTCTTCAGACCGACAATGGTGGTGAGTTCACTTCACAAAGCATGCGCACATTTCTAGAACAGGAAGGCATTCAACATATCACAACAGTAGCTTATACACCAGAGCAAAATTCTGTTGCAGAGAGAAAATTTAGGTCACTTGTGGAAATGACCAGATGTATGCTGTCAGATAGCAATCTCCCTAAAAGACTATGGGGGGAAGCCATTCTCACAGCAGTGTACCTACAAAACAGAATGCCAACTAAAGGCGCTGAGCGCACACCACATGAGACATGGCATGGTAGGAAGCCAAACCTGTCACACATAAGAACATTTGGAAGTACAGCATATGCTCATGTACCAAAGCAAAGAAGGCATAAGCTGGATTCCACAACAGAAAGGGGCATTTTAGTTGGCTATGCTCCAGGACACAAAGGATATAGAATTTTAAATCTGAAAACTGGCATTGTTGGCATAAGACATGTTACATATTTTGATGAAAACAAAAGGGTTGATAAAGGCTGGATTATCCCAGATGAGCCTTATCATCCAGAATATGAAACTAGAACCATAATAGACATGCCAGTGTGTATAAATGCCATACCAAGGCAGATGTCTGAAAGCAACTCACCTGTATCTAACGAGGAACAGGCAGAGGAAGCAGACACAGAAAGGATCATTGAAGAAGACAGTACAGTTGGAGAAGGGGAATCAATTGGAGAAGAACTCTCAGATTTAGAGGATGCGGAAAGGTCAGACCAACCTGTAGTCAGACGCTCATCCAGGGAAAACAAAGGTGTTCCACCCCCAAGACTGTCTTACTTAACAAAGTCAGCAGAAGCTCAAGAGCCCTTAACATGGGATGAGATTGAGAAAATGCCAGCAGAAGAAGCTGCTGAATGGCATAAAGCTGCACAAGAAGAAATTGATGCATTGGATAAAAATAATACTTGGATTCTTACAAAATTACCTCCTGGCAAGAAAGCTATAGGATGCAAATGGGTATTCAAGTTAAAAAGGAATGCACAAGGAAAAGTGGAAAGGTATAAAGCCAGATTAGTGGCAAAGGGATATCTTCAAAAATATGGAGAAGATTTTGATGAAGTGTTTGCACCTGTAGTGAAACACACGACAATCAGAACACTTCTGAGCATTGCAGTCTCAAAAGGCATGCAAGTCAAACACATTGATGTGAAAACAGCGTTTCTTCATGGAGAAATAACTGAAGACTTGTACATGGAACAGCCAACAGGTTTCATAAATACAAAACAAAGACAGCTAGTGTGTAAATTAAACAAAGGTCTTTATGGATTAAAGCAAAGTGCAAAATGTTGGAATGATAAATTGCATGAAATATTGACAAATTTAGGATTTAAGCAAGGTGAAGCAGATAAATGTTTGTACACTAGGTGCAGAAATGGACAATATGCATACATTTTAGCTTTTGTTGATGATCTGCTCATTGCAAGCAAAAGTGAGCAAGAGTACAAGGACATTGTAAAGTGTTTAAACCTCAATGTTGAGATAAAAGAACTGGGTAATGTGTCATACTATCTTGGTATAGAAATTGAGAAACAAAATGATGGTTCTTATCTTCTAAGCCAGAAGCAGAAAATAAATGAGCTTATTGAAAGTTTAGGTATGCAAGATGCCCAAGTTGTAAGCACTCCCATGATCACTGATTTTCTGAAGGATGAAACAGTAAGAGAACCTTTACCAGATAACATCCAATATAGATCAGCCATAGGTAAGCTTTTATATCTAGCTACCACATACAGGGCTGATATAGCAAATGCAGTAGGAATTTTGAGCAGAAGGGTCAGCTCACCTACCAAATCAGATTGGACTGCAGTTAAAAGGATGGTAAGGTATTTAAAGGGTACCATTGATTGTAAATTAAAGATTTCAGCCAATAGTAATCCAAAACTAATATGTTACTGTGATTCAGATTGGGCAGGGGATCATTCTGATTATAAATCCACAAGTGGATATGTGTTTATGTATGGAAATGTACAAATTTCATGGGCCAGTCATAAACAAAGTATTGTGAGTTTGTCTTCTACAGAAGCTGAATATGTGGCCGTATCGGAAGCGTGCAGAGAACTGATGTGGATTGAAAAACTTATGCTGGATTTTGGAATAGCTGAACAGAGACCAATCCAGATAATGGAAGATAATCAGAGCTGCATCCGACTGTCACAGAATGACAAGGTTCAGTCACGTACCAAGCACATCGCAACGAAATACCACAACGTGCGAGAGTTGGTGAAAGAAGGGGTCATCAGTCTACACTATTGTCACACCAGTGAGATGACAGCTGACATCATGACCAAACCGTTACACAGAGAACATTTTGTGAATCTGCGTATAAAGCTTGGACTTTGTATGAATAAATAATTGCATGACAGTTATGCATGAGAAGGGGTTTGTTGGAATGTAATTGTATTTTACATGCATTGCCTGTCACCTATTATTTCTCTGTGATTACTCTGTGACCTCTGATGTGAATTACTTAGAGAGGTCACACAGCTATGCAACTTCCTGTGGGGGTTCAGACACAGCACATGCAGCACATGGAGCACATGGAGCTCATGATCTCTCCTAACCTGAGAGGATCTATGGTGATGTGAGCATCCATTACCATCTAAGCACATGGAAGGAGCTGATAAGACAAATGTATAGTAATATGTAAATATAAGCCTGTCTGATTATAATCTAACTGCAAACTGTGAGTAAACAGATGTTTTGTTACTTCAACTTTAAAGTGACTCAGCAGTGAATTATTCAGGGGTGAATGAGAGAGAGATGAAGAAAGAAATTAACATTTCTAAAGCTGAAGCTGTGTGTACTAAAATCTGCTAATTATTTACTACAAATAATCCAACATATTTAGGGGGAGCATATGTGTGTTGGAGGACCATGGCTCAATTGAGGATGAAGAGTGCACCCTCTTGTATTTTCCCCTCGCTTTCAATGTGGCCTGCAGCCACTGAAGCCAGCACTGCTACCCCTATTGAAGTTATTGGTAGTGGGGTAGGTGTGCGGTAGAGGTAGGGGTAGGGCATGAGTGCATCAGGTGGCAGGTGTTTCTCTAGTGCTCACCCATCCAACCTGTTGGCCCACCCAAATATTGCCTTCTGGCTATGCCACTGAGGACATGTATCCTATAGGTCAAGCGAGCCACTGCATTCTGAGCAACTTGTAATGCTAGAAGTACATTCTGGGGAAGTCCTAACAAAAAAAAAAAGCATTACAATAGTCAAATAAGGGAAAAATAAAGGGGTCCTTTTACTAAGCTGAGGTAAGCACTAATGTGTGCTTACTGCAGCTTAAAATGCCTTACTGTGGGGTGCGCTTAGATGTCCCAAGGTAATTCTAGCATCAGCATGCATTTTCCGTGTGCTAAAAAAGATGGGGGTAGGTTGAGGTTAGAGAGTAGGCATCTTCTGTTCATAAACAGTCAGGTACATTGCTGAGGGCTAGCTTATCAGAACATGTTTAGTGCATGAGCCCTTACCGCTTACAAAATAGGTGGTGGTAGGGGATCACACGCTTATGTCCACACACTAATGGCAAAAATAACGTGTAGCCATTAGTTCAAAAAATAGAAAAAAGCAGCCATTTTACACATTGGTAAAAATGGCCTTAGTGAATGAGAATGAGTCACTTATGCATGCACTAAGGGCACTTTTTACCACAGTTTAGTAAAAAGACCTCAAAAGCCTGCACTACAGTGTGAAAATTAGCAGGACTCAAAAATTCTTATATATGGCAGAATTTTGCCCAGGATTCTATATATGGCACCTTAATTTCTGCGCAGAAATTGAAGCGCATTCTATAACAATGCGCATAACTTAATTGGTTAGCTAGCTAATCAACGCTGTTAAATTGGATGTGAACAAGCAATTATAAGCACTAACTGGAATTAATTAAGATTTATGCACACACTTCACTAAACGTATTCTGTAACGTGGTGCGTCTAAATTCTAAGTCACATGGAGGGGCATAATCGAATGGCGACGGCCATCTATATGGCTGGCGCCGCAAAGAGCGGTCCCGGACCGTATTATCGAAAAAGATGGTCGGCCATCTTTCGTTTCGATAATACGGTTGGGGCCGGCCAAATGTCAGAGATGACCGGGTTTGAGATGGCTGGCATCGGTTTTTGCTGATAATGGAAACCGATGCCGGCCATCTTAAACCCGGCCAAATCCAAGGCATTTGGTCATAGGAGGGGCCAGCATTTGTAGTGCACTGGTCCCCCTGACATGCCAGGACACCAACTGGGCACTCTAGGGGGCACTGCAGTTGACTTCAAAAATTGCTACCAGGTGCATACCTCCCTTACCTTGTGTGCTGAGCCCCCCAAATCCTCCCCAAAACCCACTCCCCACAACTGTACACCACTACCATAGCCCTTAGGGATGAAGGGGGGGCACCTACATGTGGGTAAAGTGGGTTTTGGGGACCTGAATACTGCTGTGATGGGGCTGGGTATGACATTTGAGGCTGGCAAAAAAATATTTTTCAATTTTTTTTTGGGTGGGAGGGGGCTGGTGACCACTGGGGGAGTAAGGGGAGGTCATCCCCGATTCCCTCTGGTGGTCATCTGGTCAGTTGGGGCACTTTTTTGAGGCTTGGTCCTAAAAATAAATGGACCAAATGAAGCCGGCAAAATGCTCCTCAGAGCCGGCCTTCTTTTTTCCATTATCGGCTGAAGCTGGCCATGTCTTAACAACACCCCCGTCCCGCCTTCCATACTCTGTGGAAATGCCCCCTTTAACTTTGGCCGGCTCTGCGATAGAAAGCAGTTGGAGCCGGCCAAAATCGGCTTTCGATTATACCGATTTGGCTGGGTTAAGGAGATGGCCGGCCATCTACTGATTTGTGTCGGAAGATGGCCGGCGATCTCCTTCGAAAATAAGCAGGATAGTTGAAAAGGGCTCGTGACCATGGGCAGGGTGTTGGCATTTCTAAAGTCTATGCACATTAATATAAAATAAACCCACTCTGCGCCTAATTGAGGCATTGGGATTTATACCAAGTAAAACATGGCATAAACGGCCGCGACTACAGCTGGTCACGTGGAGAGGAGCTCGGCGTTACTCTATATACCGTGCAGAAATTTAAGCCTAATCTATAAAATGTTAGGCATACTTTATAGAATACGTCTAGACGCATTTTATTTCTGCATGGAAGTTTCAGGCACCATACATAGAATCTAGCCCTTTGTGCTTTAAAAAAAAACACTCTAAGGATGACCCTTCTAAGATGCAGTCACATGGATAATGAAAAATCAAGAATGATTCCTAAATACTGCATTTCTCTAAGAATAAGAATCTCAACATCATCAAACTGAAATGATGTGGGAACTCTGATTCAGGAATATTTGAACCAGATTGGGGGGAGGGGGGAACCTGTATCTTTACAACATTTAAATTCAATTTACTAGCAGTTAGCCAAGCATTACTGTATATAAATATAAACTCCAAAATGCAAGTGCGCTACAACTTGAACTCTCAATGGAGGGGAACAAGCTGTGGGCCCTGTTTACTAAACCGCGCTAGCAATTTTAGCGCGTGCTAAAATTAGCATGCTAAATGATAGAGTCACCTACATGTTCATATTGGTGAAAATGTTTAGCGTATCCTAATCATTAGTGCATGTTAAAAACGTAGATGCGCCCTTACTTCTGCTTAGTAAACAGGGCCCTGTATGTTATCTGCATATAATCAGTTCCCAACTTCCAAACAAGATCATCTTGTGACATGTTATGTTATAAATCCTTAAAAATATAGAAAATAATTGAATATTAGAAACAATGAAATATATTATGATGTACTTTTCTCATATATCCTCTGCAGACCTATATTTCTGTACTAATTACTATAGGGATCAGAATTGTGCTACTTATGTAATTTCTATTGCTGTTTAGGATTTATTTTTATTCTTTTGCTTTTAAACATAGATCATGGAGGATTTCCATTCCCCTATCTACTGATGGTGTTAGAAGCAATTGAGCAATTCTGTCAATATGAAGTCATTTCTGGAGGTTTGCAATGGCTTTTCAGCAGGAGATCAAGTTGCTATATATACCCTCATACAAACTATGAATCATTGTTATCCTGATGACAGTCCTGCTTTAGTACTCAGATATCAGCTTTATGTTGGGGATAATAACAAAGGCTTTACAAGATTAACAGGAAGCTGGCTAAGATCCAATTATTTGGTTTTAGAGCTAGACCCATAGATTCAAAGGCAATACTTTGTTATTACTATACAAAAGCAATACTCTATTTTGTGGTCCAAGCTATTCTATGCCCCAGAACAAAGCAAAAAGCTTATAATAATTCAAGGTTAAATTGTTAGGTCACATTCAATAACCAGCTGGGGTTGCCACTTCAGAGTTTTCCAAAGTGTGTGCTTTGGATGCACTGCAGATGAACTGCATAGAAAAAAAGTCAACAAAATGTGTTTCAAAAATGGTGATTTGGATGTTTTTGCAAGAAAAACGTTCATCTGCCGCTTTGTGCCGTTTTTTTGGATGTTTTTCTTTTCAAAAATGAGCCCCGTGGAGGGGCATAATCGAACGGGGGCACCCATCTATAAGGGCGGCCATCTTTAAAGCAAGCCCCGTAAAGCAGCGTCCCTGACCGTGTTATCGCAAAAGATGGCCGGCCATTTTTCGTTTCGATAATACGGTCAGGGCGGGCCAAATCTCAACATTTGGACTGGCCTTAGAGATGGCCAACATTGGTTTTCCCCGATAATGGAAACTCATGGCGGCCATCTCAAACCCTGCCAAATCCAAGGCATTGGGTCGTGGGAGGAGCCAGCATTTGTAGTGCACTGGTCCCCCTCACATGCCAGGACACCAACCGGGAACCCTAGGGGGCACCGCAGTGGACTTCAGAAATTGCTCCCAGGTGCATAGCTCCCTTACCTTGGGTGCTGTGTAGTGGCGTACCAAGGGGGGTGGGCGGTGGGGGCGGTCCGCCCCGGGTGCACGCCGCTGGGGGGTGCCGCAGCGCACGCCTGCTGCGAGAGTTCACTAACTTCTCTCGTTCGCTGCAGCTCCCTCTGCCCCGGAACAGGTTACTTCCTGTTCCGGGGCAGAGGGAGCTGCATCGAACGAGCAAACTTAATAAACTAGCAGCAGGCATGCGCTGCGGCACCCCCCCCACAGCGGCATGCACCCGGGAGGGGGCCCTTTCGCGGAGGGGGTCTTTCGCCGGGGGAGGTCCGAGCTGCATTGGGGGGGGGGGGGGCGCTGCACCCGGGGGCAGGTCGCGGCCCCGGGTGTCCGCCCCCCTAGGAACGTCACTGGTGCTGTGCCCCCCAAATCCCCCCCCCAAACCCACTCCCCCCAACTGTACACCACTACCATAGCCCTTAGGGATGAAGGGGGGCACCTACATGTGGGTACAGTGGGTTTTGGGTGGGTTTTGGAGGGCTCCCATTTACCAGCACAAGTGTAACAGATAGGGGGGGTGGGCCTGGGTCCACCTCCCTGAAGTGCACTGCACCCACTAAAAACTGCTCCAGGGACCTGCATACTGCTGTGATGGAGCTTGGTATGACATTTGAAGCTGGCATAGAGGCTGGCAAAAAAATGTTTTTTTATTTTTATTTTTTTGGGTGGGAAGGGGTTGGTGACCACTGGGGGAGTAAGGGGAGGTCATCCCCGATTCCCTCCGGTGGTCATCTGGTCAGTTGGGGCACCTTTTTGAGGTTTGGTCGTGAACAAAAAGGGACCAAGTGAAGTCGGCCAAATGCTTGTCAGGGCCGGCTTTCTTTTTTCCATTATCGTCCGAAGCTGGCCATCTCTTAACCACGCCCCCATTCTGCATTCGGTACACTGTCGACACGCGTTGGCCGGCCCTGCGACGGAAAGCAGTTGAAGCCTGCCAAAATCGGCTTTCGATTATACCGATTTGGCCGCCTTCAGCTGAAGGCCAGCCATCTCCTGATTTGTGCTGGAAGATGGCCGGCCTTCTCGTTCAAAAATAAGCAGGATAGTGAATCGAAAGGGAAGGAAGCAACAGAATTTGCAAAGGAAGAAAGAGAAAAAAAAACTCTTCAAGGAATTAGATCAGTGGGGGAGAAACAACAAGTGGCAAATGAATAAGTACAGTGGGAAATACAAAATGTTACTCCAAGATTCATTTGTGGATTAACATCGGCCACATGAACGGTTAAGGAGAGGTGAATTGAAACCTAAGGATGACCAATTGATAGTTGAAGCCCAGGACAGCAGATTATGGACAAGATGGTTTACAGCAAGCAATGAAAAAACTGATGCAACAGACATGTCTGTGGATTCTGTAAAAAAAAAAAGAGCTAGAAACAGTTACTCATCTTGTGGCTGGCTGCGAAATGCCGATGGCAGAAACATTTTTATATGCAAAGGCACAACAAGGTGGCATATTTCATTCACTGGAAACTTTCTAATCATTACAACATCAGTATACTTGAAAAGCATTGTGATCATGACCCTAAGAGAATTATGGAAAACAAAGAGGTGTATGATAAAAAGCTGACTGCTAAAAAGCTAGGTGCCAGAAAATTGAATATAATGATAAAAGATAAAAACACCAGAACAGCATTTGTATAGATGTGTCATAGTAACATACTGGCTGATAATTTAAAATTATTTAACCGGTCAGGGAAGACTCCTGGCCAGTTAAATGGTACTATTTGGAACCGGTCAGGGAATACTCCTGGCCAGTTAAATGGTACTATCTGGTGATATCCTCCTTTCAGTCCTCCGTATTCCTCGCCAAACAGGACTATTACACCAAATTGACTAATTCCCTTAGCTCTAACCCTCGTCGTCTCTTCGCCATCCTTAACTCCCTCCTCAAAGTACCCTCCGCTCCCACCCCCCCTCACTCTCTCCTCAATCACTGGCTGAGAACTTTCGGAACAAGGTGCAGAAGATCAACCTCGAATTCACCACCAAACCATTTCCTCCTCTTCACCCTTTAACCCACTCCCTCAACCAACCAACCCAGGCCTCCTTCTCCTCTTTTCCTGATATCACCGAAGAGGAAACCGCCTATCTTCTCTCCTCCTCGAAATGCACCACCTGTTCCTCTGACCCCATCCCCACCAACTTACTCAACACCATCTCTCCTACTGTCACCCCCCCCATCTGTCATATCCTCAACCTCTCTCTCTGCACTGCAACTGTCCCTGACACTTTCAAGCATGCTGTAGTCACATCACTCCTCAAAAAAACCATTACTTGACCCTACCTGTCCCTCCAACTACCGCCCAATTTCCCTCCTACCCTTCCTCTCCAAGATACTTGAACGCACCGTTCATAGCCGTTGCCTTGATTTTCTCTTCTCTCATGCCATCCTCGATCTGCTTCAATCCGGCTTTCGCCCCCTACACTCGACAGAAACAGCACTATCTAAAGTCTGCAATGACCTGTTCCTTGCCAAATCCAAAGGCCACTATTCGATCCTCATCCTCCTCGACCTATCCGCTGCTTTTGACACTGTCAATCACAATTTACTTCTTGCCACACTGTCCTCATTTGGGTTCCAGGGCTCTGTCCTCTCCTGGTTCTCCTCTTATCTCTCCCACCATACCTTCAGAGTACATTTTTATGGTTCTTCCTCCACCCCCATCTCGCTCTCCGTTGGAGTTCCTCAGGGATCTGTCCTTGGTCCCCTTCTTTTTTCAATCTACACCTCTTCCCTGGGCTCCCTGATCTCATCTCACGGTTTCCAATATCATCTTTATGCCGACGACACCCAGCTTTATCTCTCCAGACATCACTGCGGAAACCCAGGCCAAGGTATCGGCCTGCTTATCCGACATTGCTGCCTGGATGTCGAACCGCCACCTGAAACTGAATATGGCTAAGACCGAGCTTATTGTCTTCCCACCCAAACCCACTTCTCCTCTCCCTCCACTATCTCAGTTGATAACACCCTCATCCTCCCCGTCTCATCTGCCTGCAACCTCGGAGTCATCTTCAACTCCTCCCTCTCCTTCTCCGCGCATATCCAGCAGATAGCCAAGACCTGTCGCTTCTTCCTCTATAACATTAGCAAAATTCACCCTTTCCTCTCTGAGCACACCACCCGAACTCTCATCCACTGTCTCATTACCTCTCGCCTTGACTACTGCAACCTACTCCTCACTGGCCTCCCACTTAGCCATCTATCCCCCCTTCAGTCCGTTCAGAACTCTGCTGCACGTCTTATCTTCCGCCTGGACCGATATACTCATATCACCCCTCTCCTCAAGTCACTTCACTGGCTTCCGATTAGGCACCGCATACACTTCAAGCTTCTCCTACTAACCTACAAATGCACTCGATCTGCAGCCCCTCCCTACCTCTCTACCCTCATCTCCTCCTACGTTCCTACCCGTAACCTCCGCTCTCAAGACAAATCCCTCCTTTCAGTATCCTTCTCCACCACCGCCAACTCCAGGCTCCGCCCTTTCTGCCTCGCCTCACCCCATGCTTGGAATAAACTCCCTGAGCCCATTCGCCAGGCCCCCTCCCTGCCCATCTTCAAATCCTTGCTCAAAGCCCACCTCTTCAATGTCACCTTCAGCACCTAACCACCATACCTCTATTCAGGAAATCTAGACTGCCCCAACTTGACATTTCGTCCTTTAGATTGTAAGCTCCTTTGAGCAGGGACTGTCTTTCTTTGTTAAACTGTACAGCGCTGCGTAACCCTAGTAGCGCTCTAGAAATGTTAAGTAGTAGTAGTAGTAGATATTCAACAGGGGATAACCGGCTATCTCTTGCTAGTTAGCATTTAGTGGATAGCCAGTTTTACCTTGCGATATAGCTGGTTATCTGCCGATATTCAGGGCATTGCTGGCTAAGTTAATGTATGTTTTATTGTGAGCCGTTTAGTTGTAGGCAGCATAGAAATTTTTAAATAAATGAGTAAAAAAGAAATAAATAAAGTTTGGCAGCCAAATTTGGTTGCTGAAATAGCAGGCCTGTCTTTGGCTGGTTTCAACTTAACCAGCAAGAACTGAATATCGACTTGGCTGATTAAGTTGAAACTGGCCAAAAAAACACCCAAATGTTCAATGCTGGTCACCATAATGGTCCGACATTGAATAACCAGGCTCAGTGATGACAGCGGGAGGCAGTCTGAATATCGGCCCCATAGTAACATAGTAGATGATGGCAGATAAAGACATGTACAGTCCAGTCTGCCCAACAAGAGTAACTCATAGCATAAAGAATGATGTGATACTACATATGCATACTTGGTCTTGATTTGTCCTTGCCATTTTCAGGGCACAGACTGTAGCAGTGTGCCTGGAACTGGCCTTGTTCTCCCACTACTGAATGTTTCATCGAAGTCTCACTCCAGCCCATCCAAATCTGTCTGGCTATCAGGGTCGGTCTTATGAAGGAGCAGTCGCACAGGGCCTCATGCTCCCAGGGGCTCTGCGATGGCCTTTGCATCTCCCTCCCGCTTCCTGCTTCAGCCGTCATGCCGTCTCCTGTTCTTAATCTAACTGCCTTAGTCAGCTCTCTCCTATTCCCTTTTGGCTCCCTGAAACGCTGCCTTTTTCAATCTGGGCTGCCAGCAGCATCAGTGAGTTAAGTACACTGTCTTCGTTGGCCCAGAAGCAGTCTTTCTGCTTCAATTTCCTATCCCCCCATAGGAGGGATGCTGCAACAGAGGAAGAGATTCTGGGGCCACCGAAGGCAGTGTGCCTAGCTCACTGACGCTGCCAGCAGCCCGGAAAATTGAAGAAGGCAGCGATACTTTGAGCTGGAACTAAGGGAGCTGGAAGGAGAGAGCTGAAGACGGTTAGATTAAGACGGCCGCTGAAGCCCATGAGGTTGGTCTCCCTTTCCCTCTCTTCCACACACCCCTCATCCCCTTACCCAAACAAAGCAAGCAAATCTATGAGCTGCTCTATCCATGTTTTCGTTCTTTATTGTTAACACCATTTTTATTGGACCTCACATATTTTCAAAGATGCCAGCTCGTGTAGCATACGGATGTCACAGAGGAAGTATTGGTTTCATCTAATTAGTTCTAAATCATAATCATTGTGTCATTTGCAGGGGCTGGTTATATTCTGATGTTTTCACCTAGTAAAGGGCCACCGAAACAGACATTATGAGTATCAGGTGCTTAATTATTTATAAGTACAGTTTAAAAAAATCATTAATTAGGCTGAGACCTGGGAGCTTTTAACATGTTTTTCTCCTGTGTCTACATCAAAAGAAAAAGATGGCATGTGGGAACTTGCTCTTTTTGCTTTGTGGAATGCAGTGGTATATTATAAAAATGCACTTGCCTTTTTTTAAATTACTACTATTCCACAGAGAGTGTATTGAATAATGAGGGAAGGGTTTCCTTAGTGCATAACTGTCCATAGTCAGTCTAAATGTGCCAACATTGTCCAGTTCAGCACACTATTAGCTTCCAAGTTCATACAACGTTAATTATGTTCAGTGGAAAATAAATCTGTTGGCTCTGGCTGCTTGCTATGTGAATATTCAATCACTGTTTCATTATTGCTACCATTTATTACATATTAAGGGCATTTGTTTTAATTCATTTATCCAGTCCTTACATGCACATGGTTTTGCTTTTTAAACCCAAAGGTTTCCTATGATAGCATTCTGATTATTTGAATTCGTTTTTCTCTACAAGTTTTGCGTGATTTGTCTTTATTTGAAATAAAAAAATTTAAAACACATCTTGTTAACAAGGGGTGGGACTGGTCTGCACAGGGCACCACAATTGCTAAGACCGGCCCTGCTGACCATGATCAGGGCACAAACCAATGAAGTCTGCCCAGCACTGGCATTGCTTCTCAATTACTAGTGTTGCCATCTGATCACCGCTAAGCTTGTTTGGTTCCATGCCTTCTATATAGGATTTCTTTGTATTTATCCCATGCATTTTTGAATTCCATTACTGTTTTCACCTCTACCACCTCCCATGGGAGGGTATTCTAGTTATCTGCTACACTCTCTGTGAAAAATGTACTTCCTGATGTTATTCCTGAGTTGCCCCCCCTCCCTGCAATCCAAATTCATGTCCTAGAGTTTTACCATCTTCCCGTCTCTGGAAAAGGTTTGTTTGTATATTAATACCATTCAAATATTTGAATGTCTGTATCATATCACCCTGTCTCTCCTTTCCTCTAGGGTATACATCTTCAGGTCATCCAGTCTCTCCTCATATATCTTGCTATGCAAACCTCATTCCATTTTCATTGTTTTTCTCTGAACCATTTCAAGTCTCTTTATGTCCTTAGTAAGATACAGCCTCCAAAACTGAACACAATACTCCAAGTAGGGCCTCACCAATGACTTGTACATGGGCATCAATACTTCCTTCCTTCTGTTGGTTAAACCCATCTCTCTATGCATCCTAGCATCCTTCTGGCCATGGCCATCACCTATTTTTGCCACCTTGAGATTCTCAGACACCATCACCCCATGGTCCCTCCCCTGAACTGTGCTTATCAATACCTCTTCTACTATCTCATACATCTTCTTTGGATTTCTGCAACCCAAGTGCAGGTTTCTACTGCCTCTGAGTTATCCACTTTATTGACTATCTTTGTGTCATCTGCAAAAAGGCAACTTTTACTTCTAATCCTTCAGCAATGTCTGTCACAAATATACAATCCCATAGAACCCATCCCATCTCTAAAGATCTATTAAATAAATTCAGAAGAGGTCCCACCAGGAATTTTCTGAACTCCTTCAGTATCCTGGGATGTATTCCATCTGGATCCATACTTTGTCCATGTTCAGATTTTCAAGCTGTTTATAAACACTTTGTTGCATAAACAGTTCAATATCCATTCCCAGATATACCCTTGGCAGCTGATTGCGGGCCTTCTCCAGGATTTTCTTCTATAAACACCAACAGAAAAATAGTAGTTTAGCATGTTCGATTTATCCTCATCACTCTCCACATAGCCATTCTCAGCATCTCTCAGTCTTACAATTCCATTCCTATCTCTTCTCCTTTCCCCAATATAGCTGAAAAAAAGTCTTGTCACCTCTCTTTACATCTTTAGCCATTTTAAATTCTGCCTGAGCTTTTGCTTGTCGTATTTCCTTCTTCACTTCATTGAGTTTAATCCGCTAATCTTTTTCATTATCCTTGTTACGTTCTTCTGTATCCCTTGAGCGAAGCCTCTTTTGCCCTTATTTTTTCAGCCACTTGTTCGAAGAACCACATAGCCTTTCTGTTTTTCTTGTTTACTTTCTTTGTATAAAGATGTGTTGCCATGTTTATAGCAGTTTTCAGCTTGGACCATTGCCTTTCCACCTCTCCTATGCCTATCCATGCTGTTGGCCCCTTCTTCATGTATTCCTGCATTTTACCAAAATCAGAATGTCTGAAATCCAGTACTTTTGAGTTTTGTGCATCTGTACTCTGCTTTTGCTGTTATATCAGACCATATCATGTGATGATCACTGTTGCCTAAGTGGGCACCCACCCAGATGTTGGAAACACTTTATCCATTTGTGAGCATTAGATCCAGCATTGACCCTTCCCTCATGGGTTCTGTCAACATTTGTTTGAGCAAAGCACTTTGACTGGCATCCACAATCTCTTTGCTTCATTCTGATTCTGCTGATGGGGCATTCCAATCCAAATTAGGCAGGTTGAAATTTCCCAACAACAATACCTCCTCTTTCATTCCAAGCTTATGGATACCTTTGATCAGATCCTTGTCCAGCTTCTCCACTTGTGCTGGAGGTCTGAAGATAACACCCAAGTGGATACAGGTTCTATCTTCTCTTTCCAGGATAATCCATATCGTTTCTTCCTTTCCCCAGGTTCCCTGCATTTCAACTGCTCTGAAATTATTTTTCACATATAGTGCCACTCCTCTAGCTCTTTGGCCCTCCATATCCTTCCTAAAAAGATTATAGCTTGGTATGGTTGCATCCCAATCATGGGAATCATTGAACCATGTCTCTAGCGAAATGAAAGATAGCCACCCATCTTGTTTCAATAATACGGGTTTCCCCGCCCCTTGCTGGAGCCGTCCTGCGAGGACGTCCCCAGAAAAACTTGGGTGTCCCTTTTGATTATGCCCCTCCACGTGCGTCAATTTGGCATTTGGTGCATGTAAGTCATTACCGCCCAGTTAATGCGTGAGACCTTACCGCTAAGTCAGTGGCTGGCGGTAAGGTCTCAGGCCCAAAATGGACACATGCCAATTTTTATTTTGCAGCACGTCCATTTTTGGCAAACATTTTTTAAAAAGGTATTTTTTGCAGGCGTGCTGAAAAATGGATCTGTGTGCACCCAAAACATGCACCTACACTACCGCAGGCCATTTTTCAGCGCACCTTAATAAAAGGACCCAGTGTTCAGCACCAAAAGAATTAGCCCCAGATATTCAATGCCAGTGCATGGACATGGCCCAGCATTGAGTATATGGGGCTAATTCTGCCCACGGTGATCAGCATTAAAAAAAAATATTTTTTTATTTGTAACCATTTACATTTTTATAAGCGATAAAACAACTTGCCAGAACTACAGAGAAAGTAATATATAGGAATTATTTCAGTCAGGTAATTCTATTCTCTTCCTTAGACCACTAAATAGGGAGAGTGAAACAAGACAAGGAAATCAATTAAACATTAAACAGAAAAAAAATGTGGTATTACCCTGATTATCCCCAGATATTATTCGTCTAATTCATTATTCCACATTGATCATCTGGTTGGCTTCTTCAAGGCCAATACGGTGTATAGTCAAATCATTTCATTGAAAACATACGTATTATGCAATATTAGTTAGAAATAATACACCTGGTTACATTATCTCTCTTTTAAAAAAACAGAAATTATTTAACAATACATATACTTAAGTCTCTAATTCAGATCCCACTGATTAAAGTAATCCCAGTTTTCACAGGCTTCACTCCTTTTAAAGTAATAATTGAGGAAATATTTCTGAGGAAAACTTTAGGAGTCATACCCGGAACTCTGGGAAAAACAATAATCTCGATATTAATCATCTATAATAATGTTCATTTTATTATTCAAAGTTTCTGGTCTATTATCATTTTCAAGATCATAACCACTTCTTGCTCGTGTAGAATCATTTGTTGTATCAATTTTTCACTCTCAAAGGGTTCAGTTAAATTGTCCATGTAACTCTCTAATAAAATTATATCTGAAACAAAGTTATTTACTGCCACCGTTAGGTCCTGAAGCGCCTTCCAGATGGTATTCAATGTAACCTCCATGGGAGCCAAAAACGCCAAGCTGATTTCTCTTAGGTGTTTAGGAGTGGTTCCACCGATTCGGGTTCTGCTGTAAATGTCCTCTGTTTCACTCCTCCACTCCTTTGTACATGGTGGTTGAATAATTCGGGAGCAATGGAATTGTTTTTTCCAGGTCCAAGAGCGTCGACGCTCGTTCGCCGGCGCTAATCAAAGGACTCGCCAACCCTTGATCAGCATTTTTAAAAGTGCTGACTGTTGCGGGCTGAATATCAACCAGTATTTTTTAAATTTGTGCATCAACCTCTGATGCAGCCTCTCAGAGAAACGTTATTATTCCTTTATTTGGGACATCCTTCTACCTGCTTGACAGGCTTATTTTTCATCCTCCTTCTTGTAGCAATCTGCATTTTGTCGGCATGGCTAAGACTATGTTTTCATCTGTAGGTGTCAGTCTTTGGAATTTGTTTCCTACTTTATTATGATTTGAGCAGAGCTACTAGAAATTCAGGAAAACACTTAAAACATTTCTTTTTGATTGCTCATAATTTCGTTGCTATGTTTCTTTATTGTTATAAGCTTTCTGCTGGATTTTGTTTTTTATGAGTATTTCATGAATGTTGAAATCCTGCAAGATCTTAGAGTCCCTTTTACTAAGCTGTGTAAGCGTCTACACGTGCCCAACCTGTGCCAAAATGGAGTTACAGCACGGCTACCACATGGCTCTTGTGGTAATTTCATTTTTGGCGCCCGTCCGATACGAGTGGCCAAAAAATAATTTTTATTTTCTGCAGTGTGTATCGGACATGTGCCAAGTGGCATTTGACACATGTAGGCCATTACCGCCCAGTTACCATGTGAAACTTTACCGCTAGGTCAATGGCTGGCGGTAATGTCTCAGACCCAAAATGGACGCGCAGCAATGTTGATTTTGCCGCATGTCCATTTTCGGCAAAATTTTTAAAAAAGGCCTTTTTTACAGGTGCATTGAAAAATGATTCTGCGTGCGCCCAAAACCTGCGCCTACACTAGTGCAGGCCATTTTTCAGCGCACCTTATTAAAAGGACCCCTTAATTTGTAAATTTTATTGTAGAACGCATTGAACCAATTATATCTAAACCTGGGACTATACTATTTTAAACTAGAGTCAATAGATACACCGTGAAAATATAAAACTCTAGTACTCCAATAATTATTTTATTTTTATAACAATACTAAATTTCCTAATCACTACTGCTGAAACTTTTTCTATATCTAAATATATAAACAATGAACACAACATATTATAAAGTTGTCTATGGCAGCTTACTGGAGGGACTGATATCCAAACTTGTCTCAGCCAACACGCTGAACTAAATGTTCCATCTGAATACTACCGGATGTGAAATACACCCTTCCTTTATCCACAAGCTATCTATATTCTCTCAATTGTATCTAATTCCATTCCATCTCCACCTCATTGTATATTTATTTAGATAAATGAAAAAGTTTCAGCAGAGATATAAGGGTTTGTTTGTATTGGTTTAAGGAATGTGGTCGCTCCTTCCGAAGAAGCAGTTGGCGAAATGCGGCCCCACACAGGAGAGCAGAACGGAGCATTACAGGGATTTAACTTTTCGGTGTGAGAAGACTTTGAGAGAAAGAACACGTACTTATGTGATGCATCTGAAATTTATGGGAGAAACTGTGATCTTGGATAACATCGTGGACCTTAAAAACACATTTTGTGTTTGGATTTCAGCATTGACATTATAGGCTCTGTTCATGATGGATTTGAAGAGAACTATGGACAATTTACCATGATATAGTTAGATATAAGTAGATTATTCATCTTTTTAAGCTTTTAAGCATTTGAAGATTGTAATAAGATCATTTAGCTAATATTTATGTAATAATTATATTTGCTGCACACATATGTATTTGTTTGTAGAGATATGAATGAGTATGAATGTAAGTAGTGATTTGGCAATTTAGTATTGTTACAAAAATAAAATAATTATTGGAGTACTAGAGTTTTGTATTTACAATGCATTGAACCCATATAGGGCCTATAGCCAACCCAACATACCAATACCAATACAATGATTATTGGTATTGGTATGTTGGGTTTTTAACCCAGAGTTCTGTTTTGTTTTGTTTTATTGCACACACTTTCTTTTTCTTGACTTTTTTTGTGGTGCACTTGCCTCTTTTGCTTTTTTCCCCTGTCTCAATATGAATATCAGTGGAATCATAACGACCAGAAAAAACAAAAGTGAGTCTCCCTGAAATATTCCTTCCCTGATGTTCACCTGTCCTACTTCTTCACCTTCAACTGTTAGTCCTGTTTCCACTGACTCATTGCTTTCTGCCCAGTGTTTCTGATGTTTTTACTCATTCCAGTTATTTCTAGGCATTTGAAAACCAACTATGTGGCAATGAGTTGAAGGGCTTCTTGTAATCAATCCAAGCTACATTCAAGTTTGTTTTTCAATGTTTGCAGTTTTTCAGAATCATTTTATCAACAGAAGCTGGTCTTTCATGCCTCTTATGTTTCAAAGGTTTCCTTTTTGTTTCAATGGAAGCAAACTATGGGGCCTTTTTACTAAGCCACGTACTGTAAGCGTCTACGCATGCCCAATGTGTGCCAAAATGGAGTTACCACCCGGCAACCACGTGGCTCTTGCAGTAATTTCATTTTTGGCGTGTGTCCGATACGCACGTCTGAAAAATTATTTTTATTTTTGGACACGTGTATCGGATGCACGCCAAGTGGCATTTGACACGCATAGGTCATTACAGCCCAATTACCATGTGAGAATTTATTGCTAGGTCAATTGCTGGCAGTAAGGTCTCAGACCCAAAATGAACGTGCGGAAATTTTCATTTTGCCGCATGTCCATTTTCGGCAACATTTTTTTAAAAAAATCAATTTTTGTAGGTGCACTGTAAAATAATTCTGTGCGCACCCAAAACATGCGTCTACACTATCGCAGGCCATTTTTCAGCGCACCTTAGTAAAACTACCCCTATTTCTTTCCAAGTGGTCCTGGACTCTGTCCTCTATTATTCCTACCAGCAGTTTGAACATTACATTGGCCTGTAGCTGTTTGGAATTACGCCTTTTGCTGGGTCTTTTTGCAAGTGGTAGGACTTCCCAGTTATCAACCAGTCTTCAGTATGCCCTCCTTGCAGTATGCTATTGTTATTATCATTATTATTATTATGGTGTATTGTTGTCATTTAGCTGTATGTCCAGAAGGGCGCATGCTTTCCTTATTAACTGGAGAGTTACAGAAATGTATTTTATAATATGTATTAAAATGGACAGCATAGAGATATTTAATTCCCTCAACAGATCCTCCCCTGTTGGTGCAATCAGATATCAAGGGAGTACTTAGTCTATTGATTTATACAGTAAAGCTAAGAAAAGAAAATCTAATTTAATTCATTTGTAGGAAGTTATCAAAATACTAACAGCAAGTGATTGAGTCATATACTGATTCTAGTGTACAAGACAAACTGAATGTCAAGAGGTGAAATGAAAAGGAAATTAAGGAATATTGCTACAAATAACATAGCAATTACAGTACAATCAAATGCAGAAGGTACTGATCTGTTGTGAAGCAGGACTAACAGATGCAAGTTTGTAAAGAAATTAGTTTGAAGTGAATTATTCCTAGCAAAGATCATATTTGCACAGCTCATCACTGTTTTTTCTGAGAATGGAATTCCTAATGCATGCTTCATTTTTTGGCACAAAGTTTTAAAAAACCTCCTATGTATACATATACACACATACAGGCTATTTTGTTATCGTTTTTAAATTATAGAAAGCATATAAAATGCTTGCACTAATTCAAGAATCTTGACTAAGAACCTTCAAGTACAATGATCATCCCCTCCCCCCAAAAAATAAATCAAAAGAACCACATTTTCCATTATTTTTCATTTCTATCTGACTGTATTCTTGACTGTACAAGATACTAGCCTGAGCTCAGTGTTTTATTTCTTCCTAGGACAAATGGTGCTGGTACTCATATATGGTCAACTTTAGAAAGTGGGGTGACTATCCATGGCTCTGCCCTTACAGTAGCCACACCCCCACAATGGCCACGTCTCTGTCACCAGCCATGCAGCAAATGAAAATTCAGCATTGCAAATATTATACTAGCTCCTAGAGTGGAGGAATAGCCTAATGGGTTGGGAACTAGGAGAGCCCAATTCAAATAACACTGTAGCTTCTTGTTATTTTGGGCAAGTCACTTAACCCTCCATTGCCTCAGGTACAAATCTTCCCCCACCAAAGACAGAAAAATACCTGCTATACTTGAATATACACCACATCTATATCCTTCAAATTTGTAGGCGGTATGTAAAAAATTCAATAGAATTTCTTAGGGTCGATATTTAGCCAGTTGCACTTAACATTTTGCTGAGTGTCAACATCACTAAACCTGGACATTCAATGCTGGGCTATGTCCAGGTTTGTGGAGCTGGCTAACACATAGAAGGTTGTGTGATATTCAGCACTTAACTGACTACTGGTTACCGCATAAAGATAGGACTGCCTTTTATGTGGTCCACCTGGCTGGTTAAGTTCTGAATATCTACACTTTTTTTTATTTTTTATTGTGCTCACACTTTTTTCAGTAGTAACTCAAGGTGAGTTACATTCAGGTACACTGGATATTTCTCTGTCGCAGGAGGGCTCATAATCAAGTTTGTACCTGAGGCAATGGAGGGTTAAGTGACTTGCCCAAAATCACAAGGAGCAGCAGTGGGGTTTGAACCGGCCACCTCTGGTTTGCAAGACCAGTGCTCTAGCCACTAGGCCACTCTTCCACTAATTGTCATTAATTGTCACACTTAACCGGCCAAGTGCTGACTCTGCTCCCAGAATGCCCCCCAAATAGCCAGTTTGGAGTTCGTTACTAACCAGTTATTTTTAGTGGTGCTAACTGATTAGGTGCCACTGAAAATGGCCAGTTAGCCCTGAATAGGTGATTTAACCATCCAGGAGCTGTTTTTGGCCAGTTAAATTGTATTGAATATCGACCCCTCTTATTGTGAAAACAGAACAAACAGGATTTGCTACACAGGAGCTACACATCAGCGAATACCTCACCTTGGTCCGTCATCTACTTACTCCTCTTGCTGTTCAGATTCTCATTCATTCTCTGATAACATCCCGACTGGATTATTGCAGCTCTCTTTTTGCAAGGGTCTCTGACACAAGAGTCATCATCTACAGATGGCACAGAATTCAGCTCACAAACAAGTGTTTTTGTGCATCTATACCTCATGGGATTTAGTATTCATCCATTCAGTGGAGAGCCTGACAGAATTCAGCTCAGACACAAAAATGGCGAAGTGGACAATGTGATGGCAGAAAATTCATTATTCAATCTTCAAATGACTCAACACGGACTGCGTTTCAGCCCATAGGCCTGCTTCAGGAGTCAATCAATAACTAAAACACATTATAAATGCATGATAAAACATATCAAAGAAAAACACGGACAAGTGGTGATCAAATTAACATACCAGACTCAAAGTAACACTATAAATATGTGAATATGAAATCAATGTATGGCTTCACATTTCAAAAAATGACTTAAAATTTCACAAAGGAATATAAAATAGATAAAAGGGACTAATGAAAATAATAAGGCACAAAACAATGGCGTACAAAACAAAATACTGTAACATACCCTGCTTAATTAGATATCTGAACCACTTGACCCTAGGGCAGTCAATACCCACACGTACAGGTGGTGAGTTTATAAAAGACCAGAAAACAAAATGACTACTACTAACAAGTGACAAAAGGAGGAAAAAGATGTGATAAATACTCAAACAGCAAGAAAAAAACAATAAAGGGCTAGATTCTGTATATGATGCCTGAAAATTTCATGTGGGGAAAAATATGCCTAGGTGTATTCTCTGAAATATGCCTAAATTTTATAGAATAGACTTAAACTTATGTGTGGAACATAGAATAATGCCAAGCACCTCTTCACACAACCAAATGTAGTCGCTGCCATTTACGCCATGTTTTCCTTGGTATAAATCCCAATGCCTTAATTAGGCGCAGAGCGAGTGTATTCTATAACAATATTCATAGATTTTAGAAACACCCATGCCCGACCCGTGGCCATTCCCCCTTTTCAACTATGCAACTTAGAATTTAGGTGCACCATGTTACAGAATATGCTTAAGTACATAAGTACAAGAGTATTGCCATACTGGGAAAGACCAAAGGTCCATCGAGCCCAGCATCCTGTTTCCAACAGTGGCCAATCCAGGTCACAAATACCCGGCAAGATCCCAAAAATGTACAAAACATTTTATACTGCTTATCCCAGAAATAGTGGATTTTCCCCAAGTCCATTTAATAACGGTCTATGGACTTTTCCTTTAGGAAGCCGTCCAAACTTTTTTAAAACTCTGCTAAGCTAACCGCATTTACCACATTCTCTGGCAATGAATTCCAGAGTTTAATTACACATTGAGTGAAGAAACATTTTCTCCGATTCATTTTAAATTTACTACATTGTAGCTTCATCACATGCCCCCTAGTCCTAGTATTTTTGGAAAGCGTGAACAGACGCTTCACATCTACCTGTTCAACTCCACTCATTACTTTATAGACCTCTATCATATCTCCCCTCAGCCGCCTTTTCTCCAAGCTTAGCGAGTTGTGCGTGTAAGTTTTAATGAATGACAATTAGTGCTGGTAATTGCTTGTTAACATCCAATTAACAGCCAGTGGCGATCCTAGGTCAGCTGACACCCGGGGCGGATCACCACTGCGCACCCCCCCCCCGGGTGCAGGACAACACCCCCCCCCGGTGAATCAACCCCCCCTTCCGGCACATGAACTCCCCCCCTTAGCGCATCAACACCCCTCCTGGCGAATCAACCCTCCCCCTTCCGGTGCATGAACTTCCCTCCTCGGAGCATCAACACCCCCCCTAGCAAATCAGCCCCCCTTCCAGCGCATCAACTCACCCCCTCGGCGCACAAACACCCCCCCCCCGGGTGCCTTCTTGGCTGCTGGGGGGGGGGGGGGTGCTGCGCGTCTGTCGTCTCCGTTGGCCCTGCTCCTTCTGCCCCGGAACAGGAAGTAACCTGTTCCAGGGCAGAGAGAGAGCAGGGAACCACAGAGATGACAGGCGCGCGGCACCCCCCCAGCAGTGTGCACCCGGGGCGGACCGCCCCCCCACCCCCCCTTGGTACGCCACTGTTAACAGCACTGATTAGCTAGTTAACCAATTAACTTACACACATTGTTATGGAATATGCTTTGATTTCTGATCAGAAATTAAGGTGCCATATATGGAATCCTGGGGATAATGTGTCAATCATAAAGGTAATAAAACTGTGCACAAGCAAATGAATCCAACAGTGCTCATGAAGATTCCTAAACGAAAAACAGTGAACTGCATAAACTGAAGGCAATGTTGAAAAGTAGCAAACAAAAAAACACAGTGCTAACCCATAATGAAAAAACTTGATTAAAGCAAAGGACTAACAATAGTCTCGGCGCAGTCAACAAACCTATATGTGAAGTCTAACACAACTGAGAGTGTGGCTGCAAACAGTCAGACAGATTCCTACGATAAAAAATGAAAAACAAAATCAGGAATAAAAACAGACACATTTATTCAAACCTATAATGGTCAAAGAAGAGCCTCCTTTAGACTTCCTGGATTCCACAAATATTGACTACAGGTCCAATATTGTAAAAAAACTTACCGTGACTTGAAAGATGCTGAAACTCCCACTCCCACCACAACAAACGAAAAATGCCAAAAGCACGCTCTGCTGCTGTTTAAGAGGCAGCAGTACATAACTCATTCATGAGCACTAATAAACATATATGAGATAAACATAATGGGACAAGAAATGAAATGTAAATCACCCTACAATGAGGAAGTATATAACCTGAAAAACACGGTTACAGAGCATTAGAAAACACAGCGATGATAAAACAGCAAATTGTCCTAAATTGCCGCTCTACTACTATGAAAAGGGCAACAAGGGTGCATAGCGTATACATGAAAACTAATGAATATTGCACCAAAAGAACTTAACAGAGGGTGAATTAAAAAACATCCTCAAGAGAGGAAAAAAAAGTGAGGTGCAATTCAGCTCTGCATTTACTTACCAGTTCTCGGAAAGATGATCTTATTACACTCCCTTTTGGACAGAGCATTGGCTTTCGGTATCCTATCGCCTCATTTTCAACATACTTCTCCCTAGTTTCCAAAATACAAATCAAAAGTGCTCCTTCGTACCTCTTACACTATTTGATACCCTACGTTCCTTCTCGGTCTCTCCATTCATTGCAATATAACCGTCTTATTTTACCCTCTTATAACCATGTGCGTTTGGACACTCTAAGGATCAAAATTTCCTGTGTGACAGGTCCTAAGCTATGGAACACCCTCCCTCTACATCTCAACTAGAGCCTTCTTTTGGAAAAGTTTAAGTCAGGACTGAAAACATTTCTGCGTTTGGAGGTCTTTCCCAACTATATTAACTCAACTTCCAGCTGTGGCCGGTCAGTATAATACTGACTGAAGAACCTGCAATCCTAATCTCTCTCCCTCCAACCTCTCCTGCCCTTACTTTTCCCTACTATCCTATTAATTATTATATTTCATTTCTCATTTCTTAACATTTGTTTATTATAAACCGCCTAGAAGATTTTCCATTGGTGCAGAATGTAAAAGTGTGAATAAACCTTAGAACTTGGAAACTTGGATGGGTATTTTCGATATGATTTCTAAATCCAACTTTGGAATTTTTGCTGAAAATGTCCAAAAATCAGGTGGTGAACATGGCCATTTTCAAAACTATATGTGGCTACGGTAGGTGTTTGCTGGGTTTTTTTTTTTTTTGGGGGGGGGGGGGCTGACACTTTCAACCACAAATGTAACATTTTAAATGGATCATTGGTCTGGGTCCCCTTCTCCACAGTGCACTGCACTGACCATTAGGCTACTCTAGGGACCTGCTCACTGTTCTAATAGGACTGGCCATAACATCTGAAGCTGTCATAATGGCTGGTATGTACAGTTTCATTCACATGTTTGAAGGGTGGGAGGGGGTCAGTAACTACTGAGGAAGTTAGGGTAGGTCATTCCTTTATTCCACCAGTGGTCATCTGGTCATTTAGGGCTGGTAATGTTATTGAAACAGGTCTAAACCAAAACATCCAACTTTTAACCCTGGACATTTTTGTTTTGTTTCATTATGGCAGAAGTGTTAAGAATGCCCACATCCCACCCTTAACATGCCCTCTTGTGATTTAGATGCACTGATGACAGACTGCATAGAAAACCGTCTAAAAATGGGTTTGAAAACTAGTGATTTGGATGTTTTGGGAAGAAAAACATCCAAATGCCACTTTATGCCATTTTTTAGATGTTTTTCTCTGCATGGATATCACAGGCCAATATACACTAGAAATGCAATCACAAGAAGTGCCACTTGCTGCTATGGCCTGGCAAGGATTGCAGTTGGGATTGAATTAATGGTATAAAAAGGAAATCTACATAATGGATCTGGGTAATTCAGGGACAGGCTGAGCCAGTCCTGGTTTTACACCCATTGCATGCAGTAGGAATAAAACCCCGAAATCTGGAGCTGTCTGGTATCTCATAGTACTCAACAACATGCTGATCCCAATACACACCCTCCTCCCACTTCCCTTCCATCCTCCTCCCTTGCCTATCTTACCTATCCTCATCTAAACGATCACCTCTTTATTTACTATATTGCAGATATATACATTCTATGTCACTTTGTAAACCTGATATACTATCCAGCTTATAATTGAAAAAAGAAAAACGCCTATATTGCGACCCAAATCGGGAGATAGACGTTTATCTCACAAAAACTAATAAAGCGGTATAATCGAAAGCCGAATTTGGACGTTTTCAACTGCACTCCGTCACGGATGCGGACAAAGTTGATGGGGGCGTGTCAAAGGCGTGGTGAAGGCGGAACTGGGGCGTGGTTATTGGCCGATCAGAGATAGGCGCCTTTCGCCAATAATGGAAAAAAATATGCGTGTTTAGCGAAAATTTAGGGCACTTTTCCTGGACCCTGTTTTTCCACGAATAGGGCCCCAAAAAGTGCCCTAAATGACCAGATGACCACTGGAGGGAGTCGGGGATGACCTCCCCTGACTCCCCCAGTGGTCACAAACCCCCTCCCACCACAAAAATATGCCGTTTCACAACTTTTTATGTCCACCCTCAAATGTCATACCCACCTCCCTGGCAGCAGTATGCAGGTCACTGGAGCAGTTATTAGGGGGTGCAGTGGACGTCAGGCAGGTAGACCCAGGCCCATCCCCCCCACCTGTTACACTTGTGCTGGTAAATGGGAGCCCTCCACACCGCCCCCCAAACCCACTGTACCCACATGTAGGTGCCCCCCTTCACCCCTTAGGGCTATAGTAATGGTGTAGACTTGTGGGCAGTGGGTTTTGAGGGGGATTTGGGGGGCTCAACACCCAAGGGAAGGGTGCTATGCACCTGGGAGCTCTTTTACCTTTTTTTTATTTTTGTAAAAGTGCCCCCTAGGGTGCCCGGTTGGTGTCCTGGCATGTGAGGGGGACCAGTGCACTACGAATCCTGGCCCCTCCCACGAACAAATGCCTTGGATTTATTCGTTTTTGAGCTAGGCGCTTTCATTTTCCATTATCGCTGAAAAACAAAACGCCCAGCTCACACATTGTTGAATAAAACATGGACGTCTATTTTTTTCGAAAATACGGTTCGGTCCGCCCCTTCACGGACCCGTTCTCGGAGATAAACGCCCATGGAGATAGACATTTTCATTCGATTATGCCCCTCTATGTAAGCCGCATTAAACCTGCTAATAAGTGGGGAAACGCGGGGTATAAGCGTTACAAATAAATAAATAAATAAGCTTTTCAGATTCAAACTGTTGAAGCAGCTACAGTTGAAAGCAAGCAATGTTAAGGGCTACATGGAGGGGCATAATCGAATGGCGCCGGCCAAATAGATGGCTGGCCATCTATTTGGCCGGCGCCGGAAAGAGCAGTATCAAACCGTATTATCGAAAAAGATGGCCGCCCATCTTTTGTTTTGATAATACGGTTCGGGCCGGCCAAATGTTGGAGATGGCTGGCATCATTTTTTGCTGATAATGGAAACTAATGCTGGCGATCTCAAACCTGGCCAAATTCAAGGCATTTGGTCGTGGGAGGGGCAAGCATTTGTAGTGCACTGGTCCCCCTGACATGCCAGGACACCAACCGGGCACCCTAGGGGGCAATGCAGTGGACTTCAAAAATAGCTCCCAGGTGCATGGCTCACTTACCCTGGGTGCTGAGCCCCCCAAATCCCCCCCCCAAACCCACTCCTGTACACCATTACCATACCACTACCATAACCCTTAGGGATGAAGGGGGGCACCTACATGTGGGTACAGTGGGTTTTTGGGGTTTTGGAGGGCTTAACACACAAGTGTAACAGGTGGTGGTTGAGTGGGTCTGGGTACACCTGCCTGAAGTGCACTGCACCCACTAAATACTGCTCCAGGGACCTGCATACTGCTGTCAGGTAGCTGGAGATGACATTTTGTTTATTTGTACCCCGCGCTTTCCCACTCATGGCAGGCTCAATGTGGCTTAGGTACTTATTTGTACCTGGGGCAATGGAGGGTTAAGTGACTGCCTGTGCCTGCAGTGGGAATCGAACCCAGTTCCCCAGGACCAAAGTCCACCACTCTAACCACTAGGCCACTCCTCCACATTTGAGGCTGGCATAGAGGCTGGCAAGAAAAAAATATATATTTTTTTGGGTGGGAGGGGGTTGGTGACCACTGGGGGAGTAAGGGGAGGTCATCTACGATTCCATCCAGGGGTCATTTGGTCAGTTGGGGCACCTTTTTGAAGCTTGTTCCTGAAAAAAAAGGGACCAAGTGAAGCTGGCGAAATGCTTGTCAGGGCCGTCTTTCTTTTTTTCCCATTATCGGGTGAAGCCGGCCATCTCATGAGCATGCCCCCCGTCCCGCCCCCCGTCCCACCTTCACTACTCTACCGACACGCCCCCTTGAAGTTTGGCCGGCTCCGCGACGGAAAGCAGTTGGCGCCGGCCAAAATCGGCTTTTGATTATACCGATTTGGCTGGGTTGAGGAGATCGCTGGCCATCTCCCGATTTGTGTCGAAAGATGGCCGGTGAGCTCCTTCGAAAATAAGCTGGATGGTCACTTAGTCCAAGCACAAGTGGTAAAAACTTCCAAAGGCATAACATGCATTTATAATCTATAAAGCAGAAACTGGCAAAAATTCCCTATACCATTTTAAAGAAAGTGTAGTAATGTCTCTGCATGCAACCAATATGAACCAAAGTAGAGAAAGCTGAGAGTCCATCAAGGGGCTGCAGAGTTTAAGTATGTGTTCCTGGTGTTTCTCCTTCAGGACAGATCACTGCCTCTTAGGATCAGTGCAGTATTTTACTAAGCTGTAGTAAAAGGGGGCCTGTGCTAGCATCAGCGCATGTTTTTGATGTTCGCTGAGGCCCCATCAGCGGGTAGAAGGCTGTCTTTGTTCTCAAAAAGAAATGGCCATGCAGTAAGTAAACCATTTATCGCGCAGCCATTTCGGGGGGAGCACTTGCCGCCACCCACTGAGGTGGTGGTAAGGGCTCCTGCGCTAACCTGGCATTAACCGGGCAGCATGCGGTGCAGCCCCATTACTGCCAGGTAAGCACCAGCAGTACAAAAATAGAAAATATTTTTGAAGTGCCAGAAATGCTACGCACTGGGGGTGGGAACTACCGCCGGGCTCCAGCGGTAGTTCCGGATTGGCGCACGGCAAGCCAATTGCCATGCACCAACCCTTTAGTAAAATCGCCCCTAAAAAATAAAAGTGGCAGCCTGTAAGCGGTGTATGAGAATTTGTTTTGTTTTTAAACACCATGATGCCTCCATGCTTGATAGTTTGGATCAAGTTCTGTGGATCACTGAAGACCCCAGGAACACTAAATCCAGAGCAGAATAACACCTCTCCTCCAGGTTAAAAGCAGGGCTGGCTAGGAATAATCCATGATCTCCTCCTCTTAGCCTTAAGTAAGGCTGTCCAGCAGAATTAATTTGCACATTTTGAGATCTAAATTTCTTTTGCCCAGACTGCTGGCTAAAAGCTTAAGAGTGAAAGTTTAAATACTTTTTTTTATTTTTTATTTTTTTTACTGGCTGGAGGACAGAGTTTGCACAACATTTATATCCTTTCAAGACAACAGTACATGCATTATTTAAAGGATCCTGCTGACTACAGGACTAGTAATCCTCAAGAGCTAAAATAATTCTACCTGGAAGGAGGCTGCCTTTCAATCCAAAGGTCATAGGTTCAAGACTAGTTTGTGCATGACTAGAAAAAAAACATGCTGAGTGAGACCTTCCTCAAGGCAGGTCAAAAAGATGTTTATACTCCGGACCTACTGAAAAAAAGCTCTGTCTGTTCTATATATTTGTTGTAGATATTTTGTATGCAATTTCTATATTGATGAGCAGGAAAATAACTAAAATAAAGTAAAATAGAATATTGCTGTGCCTTACTTCAGTAATCTTACTTTTAAATAGTTCACCATACTTTTTCATGACATTTTATTCCTGCTATCAGTTGCGTATCAGAGGCTTTCATCAGTGTTCACAACTCATAGACCTATAGAATCCTTGATTATACTGAGAGAAAAACAGCAATTTTGCTATCCCCTTATTATTTCAAGAAGTCAATTTATATCTTGAATTGAAGAACAATGTTCAATTGAATACCAGTTTTATACTACTACTACTACTACTACTATTATTATTATTATTGTGAAAAGCATTCAAGGGGGACCTCTTTTAAAGTATCTTAAGATTCTGCATTTTTACACGTAGTGTCATGTGAGTCTGCTATTGAATGCTTTATTGATTTTGTTTTTCTTCTAACTTTCCTTTGTGCTTTTGGTGTGATGGAGTTTGCCACCTTTAAATGGATTTAAAGAATGCATTCTCAGTTAAGGCCCAAGTAGAACTGACAAATGAACAACTCATAGTACTGCAAAAGGAATAAATCATTCCAAAGGGTTCCTTTTCCTAAGCTGAGGTAAGCACTAACGTCTACATACCACAGGTTAAAAACACCTACCGTGGGGCGTGGTGAGACGTCCCGCGATAGTTGCTGATCAGTGTGCTGGGCAGGGGCGTAGCCAGACTTCGGCGGGAGGGGGGTCCAGAGCTTGAGGTGAAAGGGCACATTTTAGCCCCCCCCCACGCGCCATCAAGCCCCCCGCTACCAACTTTGACCTCCCCTCCTGCCGCCAACCCGCCATCGCCTACCTTTGCTGGCGGGGGACCCCAACCCCTGCCAGCCGAGCCAAGGTCCTCTTCTTCCCAATCCCGCGCAAGGCTTCATTCTAGTCTGACGTCCTGCACGTCCTATCGTTAAGATGTGTTATTTTAATGTTAACTCCAGTTATTAGTAGCTAGGTCCCTTTGCACAAAATACTTGTGCTAAAACAGCACAAGTTTATGGTAAAATAACATGTGTTAACAGTAGTCTACATTGACAACTACACCCCTAACAGTTATGTACCAATTACACATGTAATTCATTCTGCCTAAGGGGAAGATGGAGTCATGGCCAGGTCACATTTATGTGCATAGAACTTATAAAATTCTACAGGCTACATGTGTATCTCCGGTACTTAGATGTACAAATTTGCACCAGCTCTATAGCTGGAATAATTGTTTGCACCTAACTTACTATGTAGTCATGTAGTTTTGTTTCCATGCTAGTATCCATAGAGGAAAGTAGGTTTGTGCATTTCTTTATAGCGTGCAGGGGCATTATCGAACTGGGTGCCCATCTCTAAGGACAGCCCGGTGAAGGGGCGGGGCATCCCGTATTATTGAAACAAGATGGGCGGCCATCTTTCGTTTCAATAATACGGTTGGGGATGTCCAAATTTCAATATTTAGGTTGACTTTAGAGATGGCCGACCTCGGTTTTCACCGATAATGGAAACCGAGGATGCCCATCTCAAAAACGACCAAATCCAAGCCATTTGGTCATGGGAGGAGCCAGCATTCGTAGTGCACTGGTCCCCTCTCACATGCCAGGACACCAACTGGGCACCCTAGGGGGCACTGCAGTGGACTTCACAAATTGCTCCCAGGTGCATGGCTCCCTTACCTTGGGTGCTGAGCCCCCCAACCCCCCCAAAACCCACTACCCACAACTGTACAACACTACCATAGCCCTTAAAGGGTAACGGAGAGCACCTAGATGTGGGTACAGTGGTTTTCGGGTGGGTTTTGAAGGGCTTCCATTTACCACCACAAGTGTAACAGGTAGGGGGGGGATGAGCCTGGGTCCGCCTGCCTGAACTGCACAACAGTACTCACTAAAAACTGCTCCAGGGACCTGCATACTGCTGTGATGGAGCTGGGTATGACATTTGAGGCTGGCATAGAAGCTGGAAAAATGTTTTTTAATTTGTTTTTTTTTGGGTGGGAGGGGGTTGGTGACCACTGGGGGAGTAAGGGGAGGTGATCCCTGATTCCCTCCGGTGGTCATCTGGTCAGTTTGGGCACCTTTTCGAGGCTTGGTTGTGAACAAAAAGGGACCAAGTAAAGTCGGCCAAATGCTCGTCAGGGATGCCCTTCTTTTTTCCATTATCAGCCGAGGACGGCCATCTCTTAACCATGCCCCCGTCCCTCCTTTGGTACACTGCCGACTTGCCCCCTTGAACTTTGGTCATCCCTGCGACAGAAAGTAGTTGAGGGCACCCAAAATTTGCTTTCGATTATACCGATTTGGGAGACCCTGAGAGAAGGACGGCCATTTCCCGCAAAAAGAAAATGACATACATCCTTGCAATATATCCAGCTGCAAACTATGCCAAAACATTTCACAGGACCCCACAGTCATTCACAATGGAAAAACATTCAACATAAAGGAATCCTTCACATGCTCATCTTCCAATGTGGTATACATCATTCAGTGTAAGAAATGTGACGAAGGGTGCTATATTGCAGAAATAATCCAGATGCTAAAGAAGAGATTTAATTTACATATACACCATATGAAAAATGCCAATACCAACCAGGATACCACCTCTGTGGGACAGCACTTTACAAAACCAGAACACTGTACCAATGATTTTATGGTGAGAATACTAAAAGGGGACTTTTAAACAATACAGGAATGAAAGACCTTCAAAGTCAGAATGATTCAATATTTTGACACCCACCAGACAGGACTTACAGATCTGGGTTTTCTAGCCCATTATAAACCATAGAAATTCTACTGCCTTGTCACCCTCTTATCACCATGCATATCTCCCTGTCCCTTATCCACTTGGCCTTCCCTGTCTCTCACCTAACTCACCCCACCCTCACACTCTGTTAGACTGTCACTGAAATGCTTTGATGTTTCACTTATATATACTGTCATCTATCCACATTTGCTTATTTCTGATCTGACGAAGGGCTACCTTCGAAAGCTAATCAAAAAATGTATTGTTAGTTCAATAAAAAAGGTATCTTATTTTCTTTTCTATGTTTTATTTTATTCTATTTCTATTGATTACCTTTTGAAGTGGACTAACACGGCTACCACATCTCTCTACACAAGGGGGGAGTAAATGGAATCATTAATGTCCTTAATAATTTCATCTTTCCACTCACATGTAGAGAATTTTTATGTTGTTGCTTAAACCCTGATTTATGTAGCAAAGGTCTCATGAAAAGACTTTAATGCACCGTGTTTTATGTTGATATAAACAGCTGTTATACTCACAAAATTTAGTAAACTGGTGCTCTTCATAAACTTTTAGTTTGTTATGCTTTCTCAAAAAAGAGAACAAGAGAGTCTGAAAGAGATTGGTGACCTTGAAGTATTTGACATTAAAGGGGGAAAAAAGCATGAAGTGTTCATTTTTCATATTAAAAAAAATGAGTTTGCCTATAGTGTTCCTTTTTTGTAGACAGTTTCTCTTCTTTTGTTCAAAAGAAACACAAATCATAAACATCAAAATAACCATTCTACCTTTTAGTCTTCTGGTTGAAGGGCAGTACTTCAAGAGATGATTATCAAAGAAAAAAAAAGAAAGTTCTATAAAATACATGATCTTAAAGTTATTTAATAGCAATGGACATGACATTAATGTCCACTGCATCTGAAAAAATGTCATTCATGTGATATGTCAAACCTAAGGTCAGCATACATTGATTAATGGTGGATAATTTCTGCCAATCTGTAAAAATGTCTTTTTAGATAACTCTCCACACGATGTAAAATCAATAGGCAGGACCAATTTCTCTGAAGGTCTAGATTTTTCAGCTTATATTCTGCCAACATTGATCTACTCATATTAACCATCTTCAGACGTATGCCTCTTAATATGGTCTCCATAGCAATTCTTTCATTTCACAGTTTATGTGTCTTTCAAGTAACCTCAGAGCTTCATAGTCATTCATAGACAATGCTGTATAGCCAAAACAAAGTTATGCATAATTTTTCTCCTAGGTAAAAAAAAAAAAAACGTAGAAGTGGATCCATACCTTTTGTGTACATTTTAGCCCCCCCGCGCCACCGAGCCCCCCGCTACCAACTTTGACCTTTTGTGTAGCTATACTTCTCTATCATATTAAACAGGCGTGTCCAGATTAGAGTACCTACTTAGCCAATCTTGTCATATTCGCTAAATATAATTTAGATTCATAACCAGTATGTATTCAGGGAAATAATTCAAATCACTCATTTACAGGCTTGGCATGCACGATCAAAGTTAAATTCCATCTACTATGCAATGTATGAAGTGAACACAGAGCAACAATAATTGCATTGGGTCACTTCAGATAAACTTTTATCACAATAAACTAAGCAAAATATATTCAGCTGTGTTCCTACTGGAGAATCAACAAGCTTAAAGGGCTTTCCCTTCTTGCCTCTTCCATCTCACCCATGATTTTGAATGTTTTTTTCCCATTCCTTCCTCAGGCTGAAGACACCTAACCTGTTTAAACTTTTTAACTAGGACAGCAATTACTTCTAGTTTTATCATTTTGGTTGCCCATTTCTAGTTCCAGTTCAAGCCCCAGGGCAGTCTGGGGTGGAGCCTTGTAGGAGCCAAACTTTATCTGGGAACCAGTGATATTTAGCACCAGTATCCGAACACCTAGTTGGACAACTTAGAAAACTGAGCAGTGAGGGGCAGAAGTGGCTCAGGGGCTGGTGGGAAAGTGAGGAACTAGATTGGGTAAGGTTGTGGGGGAAGTGCGAGAACTCCGGAACCACAATGAAACTGGGAAGAAAATGGACATGGAAAGAGTGGTGAACTCAAGCAATAGATGGAATATTGCATACTCAGAATGGGAAAGGTCTGAGGGGGGAGTGATAAGAGAAAGAATATAGACTCTAAGACTTAGTAGGAATTGGGGAGATAATGAGAACTTGACAGTATGACTGGTGGGGGGGGGGGGAGTTGTGTTGGGGCTATGTATGTGAGAAATTTGTAAGGATTCTATGGGTGAGTAGAGAGGTGATGCGAATGATCCAGATGAGGGGGGACAGTAAATGAAAAAGGATGGGGAGCTAGGGAGTGATGAGAGGCAATGGAAAAGGATAAAAAGTTGGGGAGCTGGGAGGGGTGAGAGACAGTAGTAAATAATGAATGTGAAAGGGGTAAGAGACAGTGGAAATGAGGATGGAAATGAGGTAAAAACACAGCAAAGGAGGATGGGTAGTGGATGAGAGGAAGAAAATAAAGGTAGGAGACAGGAGGACACAGAGAAAGAGCTGTACTTGGTTTATGTTTATTGTTTATTAAGGCACTTAATATACCACCTTTCAAAACAAAAATCAAAGTGCTGTACAATACTAAAAGGAAAATAGAAAGGAACTCCATAACAAAATAGGACAGAGAAAAACTAAGGAGAGAGGAGGCAGAGTGGAAAGGGAGGCTGGAGAGACAGAGAGAGAAATAGGATGAAAGTTGAGAACCTGCTGAGCCAGGGACCCAGGTAACTCACTGAGCAGGCAAATATCTAGATGGGGTCAGTTAAATGAAGAAAATAAATGGGCCTTAAGGAGGCAGTGAAAGTGTGGATATGAGAGTTCAGATCTTAGATCTTCATCCACAGGAAAGGGATGAAGCAGAAAAAAGCTGAGTGTCAGGCAGAATCTAGTCTCATACAGTGGAAAGAGGGGACAGTAAGACGAGAATCAAAAGCTGAGTAAAGAACCCATGAGGAACAATAGGGGGTAATCAGATTATAGGTAATGGTGAGAACTTTGTGGACAATGCGGGACTTAATGGTAAGCCAGTGATGCTGTTTGTGGAGGAGAGTGACATGGTCGAAACATCTAGTATAAGAGAGAATATGTACTGCAGTATTTTGAACCATCTGAAGTTTCTTAAGGGAGATAGCTGGAAGACCTACATAGATAATATTACAATAGTCAAGCTTAAATGCAACCAATGCATAAAGAAGAGTTGCACAGCTCTCATCACTAAAATAGGGATGCAAGGAGTGTATAAGCTAAAGAGAGAAGAAACAGCTTTTTACAGTAGAGGAATTTTAAGAAGGTCAGGGTACTGTCAAAGTGGACATCGAGATACTTAAAAGAGTTTTAAAAGAGTCCACCATTTGAACAGTGGATGATAGGAGAAAGAAACAGGTAAGAATAATGGCCTGTGACCCAAAGTTCTAAAGTTTTCTGTTGGCTGAGATGAAGATGATGACAAGAAAGCCAATTCACAACTTTATCAAGGCACTTGTAGAGAGCTAAGGTCAGGATTGTTTAGATCCTGCGAAGAGACCAGAAGAATATGATCAGCATAGATGTAACATTTAACCAAAGATTCCTGAATGAGGAAAGCAAGGGACTGAGGAAAATGTTAAATATTAAGAGGGAGAGGATGGAGCCTTAAGGGACTCCATAACCAAGAGGGATGTGATCTGACATAGAGTTAGGGAGAAGCACTCAAAAAGGTCTATTAATGAGAAAGGAGTGAAACCAGTGAAGGACAGTATCACACAACCCAAGAGACACAAGTCTGGATAACAGAAGAGAATGGCTAACCAAATCAAATGCTGTGAAAAGATCCAGAGAGACTAATAGAAGTGCATTACCTAGATCAATAGCAGAGTAGCAATCACTGAGAAAAGAAGCAATCACTTTTTCCATTGAATGACCAGGACGAAAACCAGCCTGAAAGGGGTGAAGCATGTTGGATGACTCTATGTGCAGGGAAAGTTGGCCAAATACCAATTTTTCCAATAATTTACTCAGACAGAGAAGGTTAGAGACAGGGTGATAATTTGAAAGGAGAATAGGGTCAAGAGATGGCTTTTTCAATATAGGGCACACTAAGGCTGACTTCCACTGTGGAGGAACCTCCACAGAGTTGAGACTGTTAACAATCATAGTGTAGGCTAAGGGACAGACCATGGGATCTAAGCAGAAGCCAATGTGACAGAATTGGATCTACAGCACAAGTAGTTTTCTTAGTTGCATGGAGGATTTTGTCAAATTGAGTCAAAGAAGGAATGGTAAACGGAGACCAGTAAGGGACCAGATAAACAGGAACAGGCGGAGAGGAGGGGGGGGGGGGGGGAGTAAGGAATCTGAGGAAACAATAGCATTGGGCAAACCAGGGAAGGGAAGTAGAGAAGAAGAGGTCAAAGAGGAAATAAGGGTGGAAGAGAGATGGAGTAAAGAATGCAGGAAGCAGACTTTAGATGAGAGGAAAGATGCAAAATCCTGGGCTGAACAGATGGATGGAAGGAAGGACATGGGCAGGGGACAAAGCAATCAACTTTGAAATGAGTGAGAATAGTCTCTTAGGGTGAATTGGAAGCTTTATTAATAATATCTGTGTAATACTGACAGTGAGCCTTCCTTAAATCAGTATGATAACATTGTAGGAGGGAACAAAAGGCCTGTAAAGCTGAGGGGTCCCTATGCCTCCTCCAAAGTCAGTTCTGTGGAGTTGTCTCTTTGAGAGATGGAGATCACCCTTAAACCAGGGTTTGGAATGAGGGCGGGAGGCCACTCAACAAGGTGAGGGGTGAGGAGATGGGAGACAGATAAAGGCTGGGGAAGGTATATATACTAGACCCCCAGATTCTATAAAGGTACCCAAATTTGGATGTGGATCCCAGATCCACGCGCAAACTAATTAGTTAACAAGCTGTTAACAATTATTGATGTTAATTGGCACTAATTAGGACCTATGCATGATTCTGCCTATGTACTATTCTATAATACTGAGCACCTAAATTGTCTCACACATAACTCAAAAGGGGGCATGGCCAGGGGATGGGCATAGGTGGGTCAGAGGGGTTCTGAAAATTAGGCACAGTATTATAGAATAGGGTCATTTATGCACTCAACTGCCATTGGTTGCGGCCAGCATTTATAACAGGCTTCAGCAGGTGTAAAGTTGGGAGCGGATATACATGCTAAATGGTATTCTATAAAGACTGCTTGTCACTAATCAGCTTATTTTCGAAAGAGAAGGCCGGCCATCTCTCAAGTCCAGCAAAATCAGCATAATCGAAAGCCGATTTTGGTCGGCCTCAACTGCAGTCCGTCACAGAGCCGGCCAAACTTCAAGGGGGTATGTCGGCAGGGTACAGAAGGCGGGACGGGGGCGTGCTTTAGAGATGGCCGGCTTCGCCCGATAATGGAAAAAAGAAAGCCGGCCCTGACGAGCATTTGGACGACTTTACTTGATCCCTTTTTTTTCACGACCAAGCCTCGAAAAGGTGCCCCAACTGACCAGATGACCACCGGAGGGAATGGGGGATGATCTCCCCATACTCCCCCAGTGGTCACCAACCCCCTCCCACCGAAAAAAAAAGAATTAAAAACATTTTTTGTCAGCCTCTATGCCAGCCTCAAATGTCATACCCAGCTCCATCACAGTAGTATGCAGGTCCCTGAAGCAGTTTTAGTCGGTGCAGTGCACTTCAGCCAGGCGGACCCAGATCCATCACCCCCCTACCTATTACACTTGTGGTGGTAAGTGTTGAGCCCTCCAACCCCCCCCCCCAAAACCCACTGTACCCACATGTAGGTGCCCCCCTGCACCCGTAAGGGCTATGAAAGTGGTGTATGGTTGTAGGTAGTAGGTTTTGGGGGGTTTGGGAGGCTCAGCACCCAAGGTAAGGGAGGTATGCACCTGGGAGCTATTTTTATCATTTTTTTAATTTTTAGAAGTGCCTTCTAGGGTGCCCGGTTGGTATCCTGGCATGTCAGGGGGACTAGTGCACTACAAATGCTGGCTCCTCCCACAACCTTGGATTTGGCCGGGTTTGAGATGGCCAGCCTCAGTTTCCATTATCGGTGAAAACCGATGCCGGCCATCTCAAACCCAGCCATCTCTGAGATTTGGCCGGCCCCAACCGTATTATCGAAACAAGAGATGGCCGGCCATCTTTTTCGGTAATACTGATGGGCGGCCATCTAGATGGCCAGCGCCGTTCGATTATGCCCCTCTAAGTGACCTTTATAGAATTGGTGCTTAGTGTGGATATTAACCACGCCTAACTTTGAGTGCCATTTACTGAATCTGACCCCTAGAGTATAAGTGAGGTGCCAGAAAATGAGTGAATATACATGTATTTATTGTTGTCAGTGCTAAACATACGTGAAATATTTAAATGCTATGGCTGGATTTTTAAAAAAACACTGGCGATGGGGTTTAAATATTGACCCATTTGTTTTTTCAGGACCTTTATCCTACTTAACTCTATGCCATCCTTAATATATTGTGCTACCCCTTAACCAGTTTGATTTGCCCTATCAATTTGTCGTAAAGGTATCTCACAGAGAGATTTCAATTTATAATATCAATTGGGACTCAGTCCCAAGTGTAAAGTATATTGTTTAACTAATTAGCCATACACAATGCAGAGTTGATTAAAGAATCCATTTGAACCTCTTATCTATGGTGAGGTACTGTGTATTGACTAATAAATCAACCCCACAACAATATCCAGCAAATATTTAGCAGCTTTATCTTTCCTCCCAGTCCTTCAGCTCTTAGTAGGTCACTCTGTTAGTGTCATACTCTACTGGCAAATCTACTGAAGAGAAGCTCTATTTGCTTCAGTAGAAAGACAAAGAAACTCAAGTCCATTATGGAAAAAGCTCAACCATGATACTGCTAGGTATTCTACTAAACATATCAAATGTGACTTCATGGCTGTGGGTCAGAGGCAGAAGCGGAGCCAGGTTGACGACGCGGGGGAAGCGAGAGCAGACTTCCGCCGGTGCTGGCGCAAATTTTCAATGCAACACATTGAGAAAAAAGTAGGCGTCGGAGCTGGCAGAACTCCATTTGGGGGAGCGGCCGCTCCCCTGGCACTCCCCCTGGCTACGCCACTGGTCAGAGGGTAAAGCACCTAGGTGCACAGGAGACAGAGATGGTATCTGGATTACGAAAACTTAGGTCAAGGTCAGAAGATCTTTGAGAAAGAAGAGGAAGGCCTTGTAGATTTGAGCAAATAGTGTGAATGGGCAGACTGGACAAGATGTATGGTCTCTCACTGCCATCATATTCTACAGTAACCAGAGTTTTGGTAATTTTAAATACAGCATTTCTCAAATATTTTTAGAATAGGCATTCTAGCAGTTTCTTTCCATTTTTAGTTATTTTTCTACTTATTCATTTATCAAAGAAGGTCTGTGGAGCTCTCTGTATTTCCAGTTCCGACATTATGTAATGTTGCGACCCACTAAGAATAGTACTAACATTCATGCGACCCTCTGTGTTTAAAGGTTGCCCATCCTTGCTATAGTACATTTTATCCTCCTTTTGTTTCCCTTGGTGAACATAGCTGCACCACCTATGAATAATGGATACACCTGATGTATCCTGCAGCACACTAATCTGCTCTGTTAAGCCCCTTTTGCCATGCTGTGGCAAAAGGGGGCCAGCGCTGGTGTCAGCGAGTGTTTTTGACGGGCGCCGAGGCCCCCTATTACCACAGCTGGTAAAAGGTATGTCTTTCTTTTTTTAAGAAATGACTCTGCGGCGTGATGTACTTGCCGCGTGGCCATTTTGGGGGGGGGGGTAGAGCCCTTACTGCCACCCATTGAGGTGGCGGTAAGGATTCCAGTGCTAACCTGGCGATAACTAGGCAGATTTATTTTTGTAGCGCCAGATATGATGGCGAACTGGGGTGGGAAGGACCACCGGGTTGCTGCGGTAGCCCAGCAGTAGTTCCTTTTTAGACAGCAGTAAGCCTGCATTGGGCTTACCACCGCTTTGTAAAAGGGGCCCTTAATGAATAGGTATCATCCATACCATTGGCTTACTTTTCCACTTGTTGCCCTTCTTTGCATCCTTAGCCATTCCAGTTTTACTCGTCTCTAACTCATTTATGTAGGACACAATTTTAGGTGCTATAACAGTGTCATTTAACAAAAGCCAGATTGCTATCATTGCATTATTATATTACGTTATATTGTATTTCTATACCACTAATACCGTTAAATTCAAAGCAATTAACAAAACTAAAAAGAGTAACCAAGTCATACACTTGGAAATCACATCGAAACAAACTTTCTGAAAAGCATTGTCTTCAAATTTCTCTTAAATAAAGGGAAACTAGACAAAATATTAAAACATGGCTGTGATTCTCTCCAAATTCTAGAAGCCTGAGAAGCAAGCAATTTCTCAAACAGCTTAAATCTTTTAATACTTCTTGAAATAGAAAAGCAAAGAGAGAATAATGTAATGCTCTTCTAGATCTAATAGAAGTTGTGAACAACAAATGATGTAATAAATACTCTGGGCATTCACCATTTATGATCCTATACAGTACACATGAAAATTTAAACAAAATCCTTGCTTCTACAGGTAGCAAATGGAGCTCTACAAAACAAATAGAAATTTTGTCATATTTCTGCAATGAAAAAATTAATCTCACAGCAGTGTCCTGGGCAGTCTTTACCCAACCATTTCCTATTTCTTTTGCTTTCAACTATCTGTGCAGCAGTCGGTGCCTGATCTTTATTCCCTCTTACCTTCAGTTTCTTTCAATATATTTATCAATGTCTCCCTCTTTCCATCACCTAGGCTTCATGTTTGCAGAACCCTTGAATTTCTCTCAGGCTATCTGACAATGATTCCTTTTATCACTCCTAGTTTTTCTTAATCCATCAGTTTGCATCTATTTTCCTGCACTGAATTCTAGTGCTATAGACATCCTATGACATTAGATATATTTTCTCTGTTTTCCCCTATAGCATTTTAGAGTCAGTGCAAGCTTCAGACTCATAGAGGTGTGTGGAGGGAAAGATAAAAAGTGATAACCATCCAAATTATTCACTCCCATACTTTTAAATGTACAACAGTTTCCATTTTTGTCAGGCAGTTTTGAACCAAAGTCCTTCAAGTGCCTTTGGAATACTGGTTCTTCCAATTTAGGGGGGAATAGTTATCAATGTGAGCTACTGTTAAGATGTGTTATTTTACCACTAACTGATGAAATTTTAGCATAAGTTCCATTTTATGCAATGAGAGCTAGTTACTAGTTACTAATAACTGGGTTTGATAGTGTGACCTGGCAAGGAGGCAGGGAGCCTTCAATAAATACAGCCACTCAGAGGATTGAGTTTATTTAAACTCAGAAATAAAGATTTCCCCAAGTCTGTTCTCTCAACAGACGGTACACTTTAACCATACAATCACTTGGAGCTTTACTGTAAGTTCCTGGAGCACTGTCCCTAACGGGCTCCACACGTCAATATACACTATTTTCTCCTCTTGTTTCAGGGTCCTGCAGCCTGTCCCGGACACAGCTTCCACAGGATAAATACACAGTCACTTCTTATTAACTCACAGGCAGATGATCAAAAGCCCCACGCTGTTCCAAACAGCGCTCTAAAATAGCGCTGGAACAGCGCGGGGCGCTATTAGACCTATGATCAGAGATAACGCATGCAAATTTAAGCAGCGCAATTATCTCTGATCATGGGGTAAAAGTGCGGGAGAATTGTGCCTGAGCATGCGCTCAGCACAATCCTCCCGCACTTGTTTGACAGGTCTGGGCTGGAGACCAATGAAAAGAGAAGGACGTCCATCTTTAAATCGGAAGATGGACGTCCTCAACTGCCCTGTTGCAGGGACGGCCAAATTTCAAGGGGGTGTCAGAGGTATAGCGACGGAGCAGTTGAGGACGTCCAAAATTTGGACGTTTCTGTGACGGGGCAGTAGAGGACGTCCAAATTTTGGACGTTTCTGCAATGAGCAGTTAAGGACGTCCAAAATCGGATGTTTCTATGAGAAAGACGTCTTTCTCATAGAAACATCCGATTTTGGACGTCCTTAACTGCCCATTGCAGAAATGTCCAAAATGTGGACGTCCTCTACTGCTCTGTCACAGAAACGTCCAAATTTTGGACATCCTCAACTGTCCTCGCTGGCAGGTTTGCTGTAGGGGGGAATGGGGGCCTGCCAACATGCAAATGCATGCTGGACAGGGCTCACCATTCCTCCCCAATGATCTGCAAACCCTAATGCCAGCTCGGAGCTGATGTAGGGTTTGTCGCAGCCAGCGCGCTGGTCACTGATCAGTGGGATGAATGCGTTAAGCACTGATTAGCATGCATTTGCAAGCTACTTGCGCTAAGAGCCCTCGAGCGCATTGTTTCACGCGCTCGAGGGCTCTGATCATGGGGTAGTAGCAAACGCCGGCGCTAGTATGGCGCTAACAACGTTTGCTTTTCATCATCTGCCTGTCAGGCTCTTGTAGTCTCTCTCTAACACAGCTTCACAGAGTTAGTCTACAACAGCTGTTAAGACGAACCCATCAGGAAAAAGGATATCCTCACTGAAGTTGGCCATCTGTATTGTATAGAACAGTGTAGAAAAATGAACACAAAATACAGATGTTTATAACTGCTTTCGCTACCATTTACAATATATTTTTAAGCTGTGTTAGTGATATTCAATTTTTATTTCATGATATTTATATATATATATGGGAAGCTTTCAAATAAATGAAAAACTTTCAAAAAAAAAAAAAAAAAAGGGGTCTTTTACCTAAGGTGCGCCGAAAAGTGGCCTGCGCTGGTGTAGACACATGTATTGGACATGCACAGGTCCATTTTTCAGCGCACCTGCAAAAAAGGCCTTTTTTTGGCCAAAAAATGGATATGCGGCAAAATAAAAATTGGCTTGCATCCATTTTGGGCCTGAGACCTTACCGCCACCCATTGACTTAGCGGTAAGGTCTCACGCATTAACCGGGCAGTAATCATCAGCACGTGTACAATGCCAATTACTGCCTGGTTAGTGCCACGTGCCAGAAAATAAAATCTATTTTCTGGCGCACGTAGTAGATGCGCATAAAAAATAAAATTACCGCCCGAGCCATGTGATAGCCGGGCAGTAGTTCCAAATTGGTGCACATTGGGTGCATGTAGGCACCTACGCAGCTTAGTAAAAGGTCCCCTATATATTTTGTCCTCCAACTTTTAAGGCACTGCATAACCAATTGGAACAGCTTTTGACTTTTTACAGATGGACCAAGCATAGGGAGTTCCTCATTTCTCATAATCTTTTGCTATTGTTTTGGGTAGGGGTGTAGCTACGTGGGGCCACGGGGGCATGGGCCCCCGTAGATTTGGCCCTGGCCCCCCCCCCACCGTCAACCCCTTTGACCCCCCTCCCCCGTCGGGTACCTTTGCTGGCGGGGGACCCAACCCCCGCCAGCCGAAGTCCTCCGGCTCGGCCACGTTGCTGATCTGCAAGGGCAGGCTTCTGTTTCTGTGAGTCTGACTCACAGAAACAGAAGCCTTCCCTTGCAGATCAGTAACGCAGCCGCGCCGGAGAAGAGGACTTTGGCTGGTGGGGGTTGGGGACCCCTGCCAGCAAAGGTACTCGATGGTGGGCGAGGGTTGGCAGCAGTGGGAAGAGGGGGCCAAAAGGGTTGGTGCTGGGGGGGGGGGGTCAAAGGTGGTGGTGGTGGCGGGGAGGTAAAAATGGCGGGGGGGGGGGGGTTAAAATGGCAGGGGGGGGGTCGGCGGTGCCCCCTCAACCCCCTCTTGCCAAAGTCTGGCTACGCCCCTGGTTTTGGGTGAGTGAAAATGGCGGCAAGCATACGTGAAACTGAGCATATGCGGAGGCCGGCACCCACTGGCAGCTGCAGCTCAGAGATGGTGCCGGCAGCTGCCCGAGATAAGTTTATTCAGCAGAAAGGAGGTCTTCAGCTGACAGGGCTTGGGGATCCCCGCCAGCAAAGGTACTTCATTTACTTTGGGGGGGGGGGGGGGGTGGAAGCTAAGTTAGGGTTTTATTTTAGTTAAAGGGGTCTAGGGGATCCAGGATTTACTCGATTAATTAAATTAGCGTTTTGTTTTAATTGGAAGGGGATGCTCGGAGGAGGTGGAAAGTAATTAGGGTTTTGTTTTAGTTAGTGGAGGGTGTCACTACCAGGTCTCTCTCATGCGTCACCAGGTCCTGCTCCTCCTCCTCGTTCGGCTGCTACTATTTTCCACCAGGTCCCGCTCGCCCCTCCTTTGGATGCTGCTGCTCCCGTACTATGTCTTGGCTCTATTCACCTCATTGGTACCCTAGGGTATTGCTAGAACTAAAAAATGAGCTGGCAGAGCTACTGTTATTGATTTGTAATTTATCCTTAAAATTGAGCGTGGTACTGGAAGATTGGAGGGTGGCCAATGTAATGCCGATATTTAAAAAAGGTTCCAAGAGGAGACCTGGGAAATTATAGACCGGTGAGTATGACGTCGGTGCTGGGCAAGATGGTAGAGACTATAATCAAGAACAAAATTACAGAGCACATTCAAAAGCATGGACTAATGGGACAAAGTCAGCATGGATTTAGTGAAGGGAAGTCTTGCCTCACCAATCTGCTGCATTTCTTTGAAGGGGTGAACAAACATGTGGACAAAGGTGAGCCGGTTGATATTGTGTATCTTGATTTTCAGAAGGCGTTTGATAAGGTCCCTCATGAAAGACTACAGAGGAAATTAGAGGGACATGGGATCGGAGGTAGTGTCTTATTGTGGATTAAAAACTGGTTGAGAGATAGGAAACAGAGAGTAGGATTAAAAGGTCAATATTCGCAATGGAGAAGGGTAGTTAGCGGGGTCCCTCAGGGATCGGTGCTGGGATCTCTGCTTTTTAACATATTCATAAATGACCTAGAGATGGGGGTAACTAGTGAGGTAATCAAATTTGCCGATGACACAAAGTTATTCAAAGTAATCAAATTGCGGGAAGATTGTGAAAAACTACAAGAGGATCTTACGAGACTGGGCATCTAAATGGCAGATGACGTTTAATGTGAACAAGTGCAAAGTGATGCATGTGGGAAAGAGGAACCCAAACTATAACTACGTCATGCAAGGTTCAGCGTTGGGAGTCACGGACCGAGAAAGGGATCTACACGTTGAAAACTTCTGCTCAATGTGCTGGTGAGGCTTGGAAAGCAAATAGAATGTTGGGTATCATTAGGAAAGGGATTGAAAACAAAAATAAGGATATTATTCTGCCGTTGTATTGCTCCATGGTGCGACCGCACTTTGAGTATTGTGTTCAATTCTGGTCGCCACACCTCAAAAAAAGACATAGTGGAATTGGAAAAGGTGCAGAGAAGGGCGACAAAGATGATACAGGGGATGGGATGACTTCCCTATTGGGATAGGCTGAAGAGGCTGGGGCTCTTCAGCTTGGAGAAAAGGCGGCTGAGGGGAGATATGATAGAGGTCTATAAGATAATGAGTGGAATGGAACGGGTCGGTGTGGAGCGTCTGTTTACGCTTTCCAAAAATACTAGGACAAGGGGGCATGCGATGAAGCTGCAGTGTGGTACATTTAAAATAAATCGGAGGAAATTTTTCTTCACTCAATGCATAGTTATACTCTGGAATTCGCTGCCGGAAAAGGTGGTTAAGGCGGTTAACTTAGCGGACTTCAAAAAAGGAGGAAAAAGCCATAGAATGTTATTGAATAGACGAGAGAATAATACAGTATTTCTAGGATGGGCGGGACAGATTGCTTGTTCTTTTGGCCGCTGTCGATGACAGGGTGCTGGGCTCGATGGACCCTTGGTCTGTCCCAGCATGGCGATGCTTATGTACTTATGTGGAGTTCAAAGCCTACTTTAGTAGTTTGAAAATAACAGACCAAAACAAACAACTCGGACTTGTGTTGAGCCCGTCCTTCTTCCCGGTCTTTATTCCAAAAACAGTTGTGGTCTTTGAAAATTAAAGAAAAAACTACAGTCCATGTCTCTTTTTCATCAAAACAAAAACAACAAGCTTAATTCAGCAAATAGCCCAGACTACCAGAGGAGTGGCTTAATGTCCCAAGAAATACAGTTCCTTAAAACAAAATTAACAGTCCAAGCAGAATCACCTTCTTTCTGTTTTAGTGCCAGGGCTGTTGTGTCCCTGTTAACTTGAAAGTTCTTAAGAGTCTGGTCACATTCTCCCTGATTCAGGGTGTGTCTGCAAACAGTTGAGCTACTTTAACCTTCTAGCAGCTCCTGGTAACACTCTGTCTCTTTCACCCTGTCTTTTTTTTTTGTTACATTTGTACCCTGCACTTTCCCACTCATGGGCTTACATATTGTATAGAGGTACTTATTTGTACCTGGGGCAATGGAGGGTTAAGTGACTTGCCCAGAGTCACAAGAATCTGCCTGTGCCTGAAGTGGGAATTGAACTCAGTTCCTCACCCTAACCACTAGGCCACTCCTCTCCTCTTGGACATGTAAACAGAAAACTTACTGGCATAGTGCCCACATCACACCTAACTTTGGATGCTGGACTTATGCTGGATAGAAATAGGTATATGTCTGATGCCCAAAGTTGGGTGCGGATGAGCCAAAATCTATAAATTAATGCCTAACTTTTGGAAACACCCATGACCTGCCTATGTTTCTCCTATGTCCACGCCCCCTTTTTATTGTGCACAAGAAAACTTAGGGGAGATCTGCACGCAACTTCAATTAGGCACCAATTAGCATCAATTAAGTGGCCATTACTTCATTACTTCATTATTACTTCATTAAGTTCTGTTACCTAATGCTTGACGCTATATATAGAATCCAGGGGATAGGCTCTAAAAGCCAAATCTCCTTAGAACTTTCAGGAGCTTTTATGCTTCAATCATCAATCCCAACAACAGGTCCAATTATTTTTCAAACAGTTTTTTAATGAATGCAAATTAAACATGTACTATTTCAGACACAAATCTACTCGTTAAATGTTATTTCCTATGTACAAAAAGTTCAGAAATACTTGTCTCAAACACCAGTGACTCAGGCCAACATTGCTGATGAAGCTTAGCCTGATTCAGTGCCAAGTTTCATCAAAGGATGTGTCAGGGACCATCAGCAGTATAGGCACTGCTGATTAATTGTAAAGGTGGCAAATACCTTACAAAGAACAGAAGTTCCACATTGTTCAAGCTCACAATCAATTTAAAGTAACCTCTCTGTATTGCCAATAGAAGTGTGTTACAAACTGACATAATTTAAATAACTTTGCTGTTCATTAAGAGTGGGGATCAACCCTTGCATTAGAAGGGTGCACTGCTAACTATGTATTCACTAACTACTAATACACCACAAGAAACAAGGAAAATTCCCTATGAAGAGACAAGAATAGCTGAAGTAGTAGGGAAGAGGCATAGGCCAACCAATCAATCAGGTGTCCAGAGGTTGATTGCAGTAAAATTTATTGGGAAACAGGATATAATAGATTCAACATGGACTGTGTTTTGGCAATGAAATTGCCTGCCTCAGGAGTCAAGTTTCTAAAAACATATACAAAAAGTACACAAATGCAATACAAAATTATTAAAAAAATAAAAAATGTATAAAAACATATTTAAAAAGAACATTAAAAAGGAGAATTAAAAGTACATGAGAGGTAGTAATTAAAAAGGAAGGAGATATCCAATAGGACCAACAGGCATCAGTATAAGATATGTGTACATGCATTATCAAAAATATATAAGTGAATATGTTAAATCTGATCCAATCTTACTTCTAAAAGCTAGATAAAAGAGAAAAAAATAAGCAAGAAAATGAACAGATATCCCAAAGTAAGGAACAGTATGACAAAAAAGGAGAGAACATCAAAATGACATTTCTCTGTCCCTGAAGGGCTCACAATCTAAGTTTGTACCTGAGACAATGGAGGATTAAGGGGTCCTTTTACAAAAGTGCGCTAGTGATTTCAAGGCATGCTAATCATCAGTGCGTGCTAAACACTAGAGACACCCATAGAATTATATGGGTGACTCTAACTTTTAGTGCATGCTAATTGTTAGCACATGCCTTTGTAAAAGGAATCCTAAAGGGCCCTTTTACTAAGCTGCATAAGTGTCTACTTGCGCCCAAAGTGCGCCAAAATGGAGTTAGCACCCAATTACCACGTGGCTCTTGTGGTAATTTCATATTTGGTGCGTGCCCAATATGCATATCTGAAAAATATTTTTTTAAATTTTTGGATGCATGTAATGGACGCGTGCCAAGTGGAATTTGACGTGCGTAGGTCATTACCACCTGGCTACCACGTGAGTCTTTACCACTAGGTCAATGGCTGGTGGTAAGGTCTCAGATCCAAAATGTACATGTGGCTATTTTCATTTTGCCGCATGGCCATTTTTGGCAAAAATTTTAAAAAGGCATTTTTTATAGCACACTGAAAAATGGATTGGTGCGCGCCCAAAACCCGCAAGCTATTTTTCAGTGCACCTTTGTAAAAAGGCCCCGTGACTTACCCAAGATCATGAGGAGCAAAAGAGGGATTTGAACTAAGCATGTCTGGAAATCAAGCCTGGTGTTCTAACCACTAGGCTACTACTCCAACCACAAACTAGCCAATGGTACTCTGGAATGATAAGGGTAGTAACCATCACAAATGATGTCACAAAGCTACAGCACAGTAAATATGACAATGATAAAGTTGAAAGAAAAAAGTGATACCAAAACCAAAAATGAAAACAAATATAAAAAAACTGCCAATAAATCCCGAACTGTAATAAACCACTGAAATAAAAAAAACACAGAAAAAAGAAGAAAGCAAGCAACCCATGTTTAATAAAAACAAGCACCTATAATACCCAGTAAAGCATGCAGAAGAAATGCCCAGTAAACCATAAAAAAGATACACTGAAGGCGTCTGTAAGAAAATGATACCATGGTGCATAGACAAATGTGTTTAAACTGAGTACAGTGAAGACAGCCACAGAAGTCATGAAAAATAATTGAAACGAGGAGACTCACCAGAAAAGTCTATGAAAAGAGAGACCATAACACATGATTGTTGAGTTGAGTTGAGCAACAATAGCCACTAGACTCATGAAAAATAGGTGAAGTCCATAGACACTACTAAAACAATGAAATGGTATTAAACAGTGAAACTCACAGCGTTGCAATCAAAAATAAGAAGGAACTCTGAAACGTGTCTGTGCTACTTACATAAACATATCTTGCCCAAATCATATTAAAAAGCTTACCTTTTAACTTAAAAGCAACACTTGTAAGCACAGAAAATGTAATCCAGCTACCTCAGAACTTTTTAAAGGAGCTAATGCAGGAGTGAAACGCAATGTATGAAAGTGAGGCTAAGATTGGAATGCAGCTTTACCAAAAAAACTTTATAAAACTACTGAAAACGCCAGCGAAACACAAAGAGAGAGGAAAGAATGACAGAAAATACACTGAGAGAGAGAAGGTACACTTAAGGGACCTTTTATTAAAGGGTTGGCGCATGGTGACAGGCTTGCCACGTGCCAGGCTAGAACTACCGCACCCACCCCCAGCACGCACCATTTCAAGTACTACAAAAATATTCTATTTTTGTAGTGCCAGTGCTTACCCAGTAGCAATCAGGCAGCACCGTGTGCTGCCTGGTTACCACTGGGTTAGTATGGGAGCCCTTACCGCCACCTCAATGGGTGGCAGTAATTGCTCCCCCTGAAATGGCCACATTTCAAGTGGTTCACTTACCACATGGCCATTTCTTTTCCAGCAACCCCCCCCCCCCAGTCTTTTACCTGCAGTGGTTAAAGGGGGCCTCAGCATACGTCAAAAACATGCTGACCCCTTAATGGACATAAGTATGCCAACAAAGTTGAAAATGTGTAACTAGATGGATCAATTTAAACTGAGTTTATACATGAATATTATATGTAAGATTGAAAAAGTCACATGAAGCATAATAAAATACAGAGTACATCCATGTATAACATCATGGTCACTAAGATTTATGATAGAGAGTAATGGTTTCTTATCATCTCTCTGTTTCTGAGATTGACCCGTCTAGGGTTCAATATTGTATGGTTCTGCTAGGAAAATGTGTGTACCATCATAAATTAAAACTTAATACTGACAAGACTAAATTTTTATGCATTGATAGTAAATTAGATTCTATTCCTAATTCCATTCATATTGATCAGAGTATAAACTGTCCATAGTGATAAAGATTTTGGGTATTCTAGTAGATAGCTGAGTTTCTATGGAAGCACAAATTACCTTTTTGGTGAAGAAATCCTTTTTTTAATGAGAAAATTGCACCATATTCTAGTTACTTCGAGACAGCTCAATTTAGATTACTGATACAGGCACTTCTACTCTCTCAGACTACTGTAACCTTGCTTACTTGGGATGTACCAAAGGTCAATTAAAACAATTACAAACTGTGCAGAACACTGCAGTACATCTAATCTTCAGTTTAACAAAATATGATAGCATCTCCTCTTTTTATGTTAAAGTTCACTGGCTGCCCATTGAAGCCAGAATTCTATTCAAACAGGCTTGTTTTCTCTTTAAGATACTGCATGGTTTATCTCCCAATTATGTTTACTCTAATTTACAATTTGCTGCTTCTTTAAGGGCAAGATGATCCAATTACGCATATCTGTTTTCTTTTTCTTTGCTTAAAAGAAGGAGAGGATTAAAAATGGCCATGGCTAGAAGGATGCTAGGCTGCATAGAGAGGAGTATAACCAGCAGAAGAAAGGAGGTGTTGATGCCCCTCTACAAGTAGTTGGTGAGGCCCCACTTGGAGTATTGTGTTCAGTTTTGGAGGCTGTATCTGGCTAAAGATGTAAAAAGATTGGAAGCAGTGCATAGAAAGCTATGAAAATGGTATGGGATTTATGTTGCAAACCGTATGAGGAGAGACTTGCCAACCTGAACATGTATACCTTAGAGGGAAGGAGAAACAGGGGTGACATGATACAGATGTTCAAATATTTGAAAGGTATTAATCTGCATTTGAACCTTTTATGGAGATGGGAAGGTGGTAGAACTAGAGGACTTGAATTGAGGCTGCAGGGGGGCAGACTCAGGAGTAATGTCAGGAAGTATTTTTTCATGGAGAGGGTGGTGGATACGTGGAATGCCTTTCCGTGGGAGGTGGTGTAGATGAAAACGGTAATGGAATTCAAACATGCGTGGGATAAACACAAAGGAATCCTGTTTAGATGGAATGGATGAATCTTAGTGGACATGGGTGGCAACACCAGCATTTGGAGAATAAAACCGGTGCAGGGCGGACTTCTACGGTCTGTGCCCTGAGAAAGGCAGGGACAAATCAAACTCGGATATATATATATAAAGTATTACATACCATGTAAAATGAGTTATCTTGTTGGGCACACTGGATGGACCGTTCAGGTCTTTATCTGCCATCATTTACTATGTTATGAATGTTTGAACTGACATTGGCTTTTCAAGCTGCTAGGCACTGAAAGGAATTTGCTGAGATACTTCTGTCCTCTGATTCTTATTTGACGTTCAGGAAGCAGGTTAAGACCTTGTTGTTTCGGACTTTTGTTTTACAATATAATTTTTAAATCAATTTGACTCTTCTCAGATGATTGTTCTGGATCTTTTGCTCTGTTGCACACTTTGAACTTCAAGGTGTTAATGGAATACAAGATTGAATGCTATGTTATGTAAACAATAGAATCATTTCATGGACAACACTTACTACTTTCAGTAGAACATTGTTTGTAAGAATATACTAAAATGGATAAAGGATAAATAAATATAAAGGATAAATAAATAAATAAATAAAATTGCATATATATATATATATATACACACAGTGCACTTCATTTAAGTGCACGTCGGATAAGAGCATGCTCTGTTTAACTGCATGCCGTACTTCGGTCCCATTTTTGGCACCATCAATTTCTATGGGGACAAACTTCATTTTAGCGCACCACTGATAAGTGCAATATTCGCTTATATGCATGGTTCAAGACCGCTCCTCTGCAGGAAAGACTCCGCATAAGCGCGTTCATGGAATATGGAAGCCGATTGGCACGTGTCAACCGAGATTTCAAATTTACCGCCTCTTGAACTGCCCCAGGCAGATTAGGGGAAAGAATGTTGTTGGAGTATGCACCGGGGTCATTGTTGTCGTCGCAGCGGCGGAACTGGCTGAACGAATAGAAGTTCTTTAAAAATTGGAAAACAAAGAAAGTCAAGCAGCTGTTGCTAAAGAATATGGTGGCAATCCCAGTCAAATTTCACTTGTCTTGAAGCAGAAAGACTAGCTTCTGGAAGACTGGCAAAACAATACAAATCCACAATGGAAACGAAAACGTGCGGGAAAAGCTGAGGAGGTAGAAGATGCTCTTCTTCAGTGGCTTTCTCGAGTCAGGAGTAAACAGTTTCCTGTCAGTGGTCCACTGCTTATGGAGAAAGCTAACTAGGTAGCAGAAAGTCTTGGACTGACTGAATTCAAAGCCACTGTTGGATGGTTGGAAAGATGGAAGGAAAGGAACAGCATAAAATTCGAGAAATAGCATGGTGAGAAAAAAGACGCTGATGACTTTGGTGCTGAAAATTGGGTTGATTCAGTTCTTCCTACCATCTTGAATGAGTTTGTACCTCGTGACATGCTGACGAAAATGCTGATGAAAATGGTCTCTACTAGTGAGCGATTCCTGATGGAACACTTGCATTCAAACATGCCGAAATGACTGGAGATAAAACATCGAAGGACTGACTATCCTCCTTTGCTGCAATATGGATGGGAGTGAGAAGTTGGAACCCCTCGTCATTGGAAAGAGCAAACAGCCCCGTTGCTTCAAGAAAGTTAAGCAACTTCCTGTGTCATACGAGGCTAACACAAATTCATGGATGACTGCGGAAATTTGGAAGCAGTGGCTAAAGAAGTTAGACACTAGATTGCTTGCACAAAAGCGTCAGATTTTGCTGCTTTGTGATAATTGTGCTGCACACAGGGATGATGTCAGACTGTCTTAATGTCAAGGTGGTCTTCCTGCCACCAAACACTACCTCCCTGATCCAACCTCTGGATCAGGGCACAATAGCCAATTTCAAACAACATTATTGGGTTCTTGTGCTACGTCATCTGATGAGCGTTATGGATGACCAGACTGGCAAGGATAAACGTGCTGTTGAACTGGCTCGTAATCTATCACTGTTGGATTACCTACATATGTAGAAAGAAGCCTGGAATCATGTTACACAGGCAACCATTGTGAACTGCTACAGGCGGGCAAGCTTTGTTAAGGATGTGGAGAGGGATGAAACAGGTGCAGCTGTTGCAAACACGTCAGATGAAGAGGTTATTAACATCCCAGCTGGTTTTACTGAAGAGGAGTTCCATCGCTACATAGCTGTTGATTACGATCTACAAACAGCTGAAGACAGCACTGATGTTGAGATACGCTTCTACATGCAGGCAACAACAGCTGATGATGGAACAGATGAAGAAATGCGCAGCGAGGCACATACTGATGAAATTCAACAACCTCCTCCTGTCACTTTTGCAAGAGCGCTGGAGAGTCTCAACACCGTCAGTGCTATGACAGTTTTTACCGTCTGGCAGACGTAGTCTATGGAACTCACAGACCCAAGAGTGTACAGAGGACTATAACTGATTACTTTAAGACAGCCTAATGTCAGTTAACTGATCAGGTCTTTGCGGTGGTTATATTGAACAATTACTTATAGTAATTTGACTTGCCTGAATGAGAGAGAAGACACACAGGAAGGAGGAGCTGGTGACCCTATGTTAGTTATTGGTGAGGCCGCACTTTGAGTATTGTGTTCAGTTTTGGAGGTTGCATCTTGCTAAGGATGTTCTAATAATAATTCAGTTACTCAATTTGTCAGTCCCTCCATGAAACTCACACACTTAACATGAATTATGTTAACTTGTATAAGCAAGTTTCATGGCTTTATAATTGCACAGGCATAGGCGCCCGGTATAAGAGGCTTGGGGAGGCCAAGCCTCCCCAGCCCAACTGCTGCCCCCACCCCACGAGCTGCAGGCTTCCCTGCTCCCCAGCCAGGTCGCCAGTCATCTCCCGTCTGCCCTCAGCTGCCCGATAGCCCTCGATTCCTTCCTGCCCTCGCCCTACCTTAAAATATTGTAATTTTCCTTGAGCGGGCGGCGCCAGCATTGTAAGCAGCAACAAGCTCCAGTCTTCCCTCGCATGGCTCCGCCCTCTTCCGACATATTTCCTGTTTCCGCGAGGGCAGAATCATGCGAGGGAAGGCTGGAGCCTGCTGCTGCAAAGTAGACTACCAATACCTGCTGTTTGGGAAACTAGACCCTAGATATTTAGTGGCAGAATCAAATTGATACAGTTAATTTCTCCAAAATACCGGTATGCTTTAAAGGAAAGTTGATTAGCACCGAGAGACTTGTAAAACATAATGTAGGCACCCCGGAGAGAAAAGGTGCCCTGGGGCTATGGAAATCTTCCTGGAGTGCATCTGAAGCGTGTAATTAGCGCTCTGGTTCTCAGTATCTGCAGCTCCTTAGAGTTTTCCGGTTTTATTCTGTCAAGGTAGTGAAGGGGGAAGACAACCTGTTGAAAGCGGAGACCAAAAGGTAAAACGTGCACAAGGAGAAAACTGGTAAACATCGAGGACCAATTAATTGCATTTTTAGTGATCCCTTTATCTAAAGTTTGATAAGTGGGTACCGGAAGAGTTAAGGGCTGAGATTTTTCTGCCCTCTTGTGTTGACACGGGTTTACTAGAAATGAGTACTAGAGTATAACCTCTTAATACTCGGAAGCTTGTAACAGAGAAAACGGAGTTATATGATGAATTTAAGTGGAAGAAAGGGTTAAAGGCTTCTTCATACAATACAGATCGGGGGGGGGGGGGGCAATAAGTTGTTCTTGAATAAGGTGTCATGATCCCTTTTTTCCTAAGGGCAATGCTATTTCTGTTTAAAAGACTGGCATTCCCATGAAACTATCATAATTAATAATGTAAAATCATACCCGTTTATTGGAATATATTCACACATCTAATATAATAAAACGCACCGTGAACGTTCTGAAGACAACGTTCTGAAGTCACTCAAACATTACTTGAAGGGTTCGTGGATTCGTGGTGTGAAGCCAGCCAGGCTGCCCGCCGTCTCTGCCCCGCCCTCGCGTCAAACGTCATGACGTCGAGGGCAAACGTCATGACGTCGAGGGCGGAAAAAAAAAACAAACAAAGCACAGCGTCAGGGAAGGAGGCGGTGCTCCCGACGTCTCTAGCCTTCCCTTCGCTGTGTTCCGCCTTCTTCTGACGTGACGTCAGAAGAAGGCGGAACACAGCGAAGGGAAGGCTAGACGTCGGGAGCGCCGCCTCCTTCCCTAACGCTGCGCTGCCGGAACCGCCGCCACGGAGGTAAATTAAAAAAAAAAAAAAAAAGGATGTTGGGGGGAGAGAAGAGGGTGGGCAGTTGAACAATGGGAGCGGGAGGGCAGAGGAGAAACGACAGCAATGATGCGAAGGGGGGGGGGGAGAAGAAGAGGGCGGGACAGGCTGGGACATGGGAGAGAGAGGAGCATGGATGCGAGGGGGGATCATGGAAGGGAGAGAGGGGAATTGCTGGAAAAGGATGAATGGAGGGGGCAGGGGACAGAGAAGCATGGATGGGCATGGATTGAGATGGCAGGGCTCAGGGAGAGAGGGGAATTGCTGGAAATGGATGAATGGAGGGGGCAGGGAACAGAGGAGCATGGATGGGCATGGATTGGGAGGGCAGGGCTCAGGGAGAGAGGGGAATTGCTAGATAGGGATGAATGGAGGGGACAGATGGGCATGGATGGATATGGATTGCAGGGCAGGGCTCAGAGAGAGAGGGGAATTGCTGTATAGGGATGAATGGAGGGGGCAGGTGACGGAGGAGCATGGATGGGCATGGATTGGGAGGGCAGGGCTCAGGGAGAGAGGGGAATTGCTGGAAAAGGATGAATGGAGGGGGCAGGGGACAGATGGGCATGGATTGGGAGGGCAAGGCTCACACTCTCTTTCTCATATACAATGTCTTTCTGACTCTCACTCTCACACACTCTGTCTCACAATGTATCACATTCACTCTCTATGTGCCACACAGTCACTCACACACTCACTTAGTCTCATACACTCACTCTCACAGAGAATCTGTGTCTCACACACACTCTCTCTCTCGCACACACACACACACACACACACACACACACACACTCTCACACTGTGTCTCACATACACACTTGCACACACTCTCATTCTCACACACACACACTCTCACAAACACACTCACACCCAGACTCACTCTCTCTCTCACACACACACACTCACACTTTCACTCTGTCTCTCACACAGTCACTCTCACATACACTCTCCCAAACATACACACTCCGAGGAAAACCTTGCTAGCGCCCGTTTCATTTGTGTCAGAAACGGGCCTTTTTTACTAGTGTATCTATAATGTCAGAATGCAAGCTCTAGAAAACTGAAGCGTGGGAATGGGCATGCTATTCAGGTGTGTGCTGTGGATCTAATAGAATTGTTTTACATAATGCCACTGGTGTGCGGAGCTCAGCACATGTTTGCAATACACCTTCTGCCAAAGAACTTTCAAGCTAAAAGGATTTACTACTACTATTCATCAAATGCATTATTTATTTATTTAATTTGTTGCATTTGTACCCCACATTTTTCCCACCTATTTGCAGGCTCAATGTGGCTTACATAGTACCGTCAAAGGCGTTTGCCCAGTCGGTGAATAACAAATACAAAGTTGTATAGTGATCGTATGAGGTATAAGTGGAGGGTCGGAATGGATGAAGATTGCGTGTTGTCCTGTTCAATCATAGTCATGCTGTGTTGGTAGGTGAAGAGGGTTTTATGGGGTTGTTGGGGTAGGCCTTTTTGAAGAGGTCAGTTTTTAGTGATTTCCTGAAGTTCAAGTGGTCGTGGATTATTTTTACAGCTTTTGGGAACCCATTCCATAGTTGTGCGCTTATGTAGGAGAAACCGGCTGCGTAAGTTGTTTTGTATTTCAGTCCTTTGCAATTTGGGTAGTGTAGGTTTAGGTAGGATCTTGATGATCTTAGACCCCTCGGAGTTTTGATAGAGTTTATCAGATGGTGATAATAAGGACATCAATGGAACTGAACTGTATGATGAACTATGTGCCTTTAAAGATCTGTTTAAGACCGAATTGTGCCATTTTCATAATCCTTTTGCAACATCTTGTGCTCCCTCTGTCTGCTGTTCTTCAACTTGTCATTCACCTTTTATGGTAATGGGCTGAAAAAGGGGGCAGGGTGGGAGAAGAAGGAGAAGAGAGAAAGGAGATGCCACACGGGGGGGGGGGGGGGGCACCAACTGATAGTCTGCAGGGGGGCACCAGAGACCCTAGGCACGGCCCTGGTGTTTGGAATATGTCCACTTTGAGAATCAGGTGCTCAACATTAAAAGTTTATATTTATTTACTTATTTATGGCATTTTATCCCACATTAAACATGAATTAGGGTGTTTTGTGGCTCTACATGAGAATTGTGATGATATGATCCCTTGTTTCATATTGTTGACAGTCTGCATTTTCCGTATGGGTTGTATATTGGTGTATTAAGTTCTGCCCAGTGTAATATTTATGGTACAGTAAGGTTCTGAGTGTGTTTTTGCACAAAGTTGTGCATAGTGTTTTGCAGTTGAGCGATTGTGGTTAGTATATGCTTTGAGCAACCACTTTATTCTTTGACAAATGATACATATCTAATATCTAAATTTAATAAAAGGTATTAATTGTGACTTATTTTTTTTTCCTGTGTGTTATCAGATAATTATGGATTTAAGCTCCACCCCTGGCCCCACCTCTAACCCCGCCCCCTTTAGCCTCCCCAAACAGTTGGGCCACCGACCGCCTATGTGCACAGGGTTAGTTTGGACTTTCTTTCCAGCCTCCTTGATTACATCAGATAAGTCCCCTAGGGCCACTCCACTTGTCCTCTTTAGGTGTCAAGGTGAGGCATGTGTCTTATCATTAAAAATGCCTCCATTTTCCTTGCACAATTTGTGCCTCTCTTCAAACATGCTCATGTGCCAGCCTGTTTTTAACACAGAAAGCATGTCCTTTTGAAGACTTCTTTATAGAGGGGTTTCATAATAGATGGGTAAAGGCATAAAAATGCACAGAAGAAACCACTAGAAGGTGTTATGGAACCTGGGATTCAGTTCCAATAAAGCAATTCAAACCAAGAATAGTACTAGCAGTTCCAAAGTGTTCATTCAAAGAAGGTAAACTTGTTTTTTTTTTCTCTTATTGTTGTTTCAACAAACTCCACGTCGTCGGGTGATTCAGAGTGAAATTGCTACATTGGCTTGTGTTAGACAATTTCAGCAAGCTATTTTTCTTTAATCTATCCTCACTTTCAGGAGACTAGCTCTCAGCATGGTTAGAAAATGACCACAACCCAAGAACTAAGGTCTGTACTAACAAGGAATAGTCTTTCTTCCCTCACTAACTCCATGTTTGCTAAAATTCACCATGCTAAATTTGTAATAAAGGTTGCCAGGAATTTTACTTTGGGTTCAGATTGGTCCACTTCTGTATGCTACTACTACTATTTAGCATTTTCCTGCTCAAAGAGCTTACAATCTAATAGACAAAAAATAAGCTGTCTAGTGTTTTTGACAATGCTGGGCAATCTATAAACTAAATAAATAAGTTGCCCTGTTTAAAAAAAAATGTTGACCCTACAGCCATATAATCTTTTTTAAGGCATCTAGATGTCCAGCCAAAGTATTCCATTTAGACCACAGAGGCATTACGTATCTGGTTAAGTTTAGAACTACATATTTAGATGTTGGACTTGACCACATAACATGGCTGAAATTCCACTTGAAGATAATTGGATAAATCATCCAGTTATCTCTAAACAGCAAACACAGTTCTGGACATTGAGCGCTTAAATGCTATGCAATGCGTAACTTAGTCCTAATAAAACACTTAGCATGTGTGAAAACACTTAACTCAAAGAACGTTAAAACATTTTTGAGTAAGTAATCTTTTTGCTAAGTGCGTTATTTATTACTTGTATTTATTTTTTAAATGGGCTGTCTCAGGGGTAGAGAATGGACATGTGTGCTATTCAATTAGCGCAACAAATTTTGCATGTGCTAACTAGTTAGCATATCTATAAGATGGTAGCCCTTACTGCTTCTTAAATAGGAGACTGCAAGTGCTCCCATGTCAATATTTCATTCAAGTTACCCGTGCCACTGCAAACATTAGCACACAACCTGAAGAAGAAATACTTGAAAATGCCCTATTTCCTGGCCATACTGGAAGCTAGCATGTGGGAAAGTCCTGCGTTAGGATGTGCTAAAGCCCCTTTCTTAGCACCCTTTTGTAGATATATCCTATAGTCCAACTTATTACTTGTCATCATCACCAAATATCTTTCTGCCAGAAATCTTTTTAAATCACAGATTTAGCTGGCTCATGTTCTTCATGAATCAGTAAACATAGCTTTTATTACTGACATCTTTCAGTGGTCGAGAAAGCTTCCTACCACAATTGGTTTTAATATTACACTGTTGTGGCAGGAAGCTTTGTCGAAACACAGTTTAGCTGTTACTCTGTTCTGTATAATTTGCCTTTAGCAGGTCTTTTAGCCTGAGCTTTTTCTCTGCACTTCATTCGAAATTGTGAGCTGTATGTTGACAAACCCAGACTCCTGATGCAGGCCTTGTAAGCTGAAACATGGCCATGTTGAGTTGCATGAAGATTGTCAATAAAAGTATTTAGTGTTTTGTTCATTCTCTCCAGTGGGTTGTTTGTTTGATCTGTCAGTGATCTCTATTCAACACATTTTGTCATTAATCCCCCATCTTTGCTAAACTGCACTAGTGGTTGCTGTGCAGTATTGCAGACATAGCCCATTCAAAGTGAATGGGCTGTGTCAGCATTATTTATTTAGATTTTGCTCACACCTTTTTCAGTAGTAGTGCAAGGTGAGTTACATTCAAGTACACTGGATATTTCTCTGTCCCAGGAGGGCTCATAATCTAAGTTTGTACCTGAGGCAATGGAGGGTTAAGTGACTTGCCCAAGATCACAAGCAGCAGCAGTGGGATTTGAATTGGCCACCTTTGGATTGCAAGACTGGGGCTCTAACCACTAGGCCACTCCTCCACTCCCTTAGCACACAATAGCTGCTAGCATGACTTAGTAACAGGGGGGTAAAATTATTAATGCATATTAATAATAAATAAAATAAATGTTGCCTAAAATATTCTCTAAGTTGCCAAAAAGTTCCTTTTATATTTCAAGTTGACAATTTGAGATTTATTTCTGCATGTTTATGTGGTAATGGAAATAGGCTGCTTTAGTTTTCATAACCTAATCTCTGACTGCAAGGTGGATACTCTTTATGTTAGAACACAAATAATTGCTCAAGGCATTTTTCTACCTTTATTGCATTCCACTAGGTGTTCATAAACTGTTTAGCTCTAGCACACTTTCTTTCTTTAATAATATATCAACTATGCTTAATCCATTTGCACACACATTACAGTTAAACATAAGTAATACATATTTATATGGTTAGGTAGCACAGTGCACATTCTTATTACAGTAATCTTCATGAATATAAATCAAGGGCAGTGTTCTAGTGCTTTTGTCAAACCTCCATGGAATATCATGTACAAATCCATTTGTTTTGAGCAGCTTCAGGGACCAAGGAACATGTTGTGTTTTTTATTTTTTTCACCCACAGAAGACATCAAGCAATTCAGCAAATACATTGTTATTGCTGGTATTGGGAGGGTTGTAGAATGAACACACATTGATTTTTAACAAACAATTATTTAAGGGCCCTTTTACTAAGGTGCGTAGGCGCCTATGTGTGTTCAACGCACGTCAAATTGGCACTACCACCCAGACACCACGTGCTCTGGACAGTAATTCCATTTTTTTGTGTGCGCCCAAAACACGAGGTAGAAAATATTTTCTATTTTCTACCATGGGGCCCTTACCCGGTGGTAATCAGCAGTTAGCGTGTGCTACATGCTTACTGCCTAGTTAGCGTTCGAGACATTACTGCTAAGTCAATGGGTGGCGTTAAGGTCTCAGGCCGCAAATGGATGTGCACTGTCTCATTTTGCCATGCGTCCATTTTCCGGCACATTAAAAAAAAATCTCCTTTTTTCCATTTGTGCTCAGGAAATGGACCAGCGCACATCCAAAACACACGCCTACACCAGCGCAGGCCACTTTTGGGTACGCCTTTGTAAAAGGGCCCCTATATTTTTTTCTTTTCTATCATTCCTATAAGTTCTAGAAGCAAGTAACCTCTCAAAATGATATTCTTGAAAATGTTTTACTTTAAAATCCTGTACAACTTCGAGTTATAACATATTATGGTATCAAATATCCTGAAAACACAGAACCTACCATTATGAATAGAATAAATTGGATCCCTTCAGTGTTGATCTTATCTGAACTCAACACACGTCTCAGTGACAAATGATATGTATGCATACAGCATATAAATCCAAAGCGTTAGCTCTGAGAATAAACAAGGCACCCAGGCCTGGATTTAGACATAGGCAACATAAGCAGCTCTGCTTAGTACCGAATTTGGGGGCTCTTTTACTAAAGGGCATTAAGCCATAGCATGCGCTTAACACAGAGCCACCGAGGGGGGGGGGGGGGGCAAGATTCCCTTGGCTGGGCCTCGAAGGGAGGCCCAGTGCTAGAAGGTTCTGTTCCCTTCGTCTGTGTCTCTCCTGCTTGGGTGATTGTGTTAACGTGATAACTCAGGTCCTGGCACACAGGAGCAGGAGAGTGACTGAAGGAGAACCAGATGCAGGAAGGTAAGGGGGCGTAGGTGGTGGCAGTTGTCCACGGGGCGGGGTCAGTGGCAACGGCCTGGGCCCGGCTCTATTTCTTGGCGGCCCTAGCTTAACATGTGAGAAAACACTTACCACAAAATGAGTTAAAGCGCATTGTGGTAACTTCCTCATTTGTGTGCACTAACCGCATGTTTTTTCAAAATATATTTGGAACAGGTGTGTCATAGGTGGGGAATAGGCATGGAAGCATTATCTAGCTAGCGTGTTCTGATTAACACGTGCTAACTGGATAATGCAGACCTATCATGGGAGCATTTAGTGCACTCTAAATAGGAGTCACAAGTGCTTCTGTGTTAAATATTTGCACTTGTTGTGACGTTTGTGAGCCCTTGGCCCGGAGGTGGCCGCGTGAGAATCACCCAACCACCTCTGGATAGACCGAGTCCCCTCAGAACTAAGAGTGCTCCCAAGAACTGGACTGGACCACAAGTGGAGATGAACTGAGGCAGCTTTATTAGCAAAAAACACCCCACAGGGCTAAAAGGGTAGCCAAACGGCACAGAAAGGAAAACAGGCAGCCTAACTATACAGTCTAACCTAGCTGAAGCAAGGCAAATATAAAACATAGATTAAGGTAAAGTAGAACAGCCTAGCTGTATAGGAAAATCAAACATAAGCAGTCTAGCTGCGCATCTCACTACTAGCGGAACAATGCAAAGCATAAAGTATACAGTAAAGGTAAAGTAAAACAGCCTAGCTGTATAGGGAAATCAAACATAAGCAGCCTAGCTGCACCTCTCAATACGAGCACAGCAATGCAAATATATGGCATACAGTAGAACACAATAGACTAGGCAAAGGGCCCACCCTAGCGGGTTAAAGACAAACAGGCAATACTTGGCTGACAGAGTGGTTAAGGAAAGGGTTCATTCTGTCAGTACACTCAGATGAGCCATGGAAAAACCACGACAAGCTCCCTCAAAACCAGAGTGGAGCAGAAGCAAAACAAAGAGAAAAGAAAGTCTCTTGAGGACCTGCACCACAGGTGGAGGCAAGAGCAGGACTCACCGCTTACAGAAGACTAGGGATGTCACCTAAGACAAGCAAGCAGTCACTGAGGCGTCTGAGCCGGATGCTCCCAAGGCAAACAAGATAAAGCAACAAAGCCCGAGCCGACTCTCCGAAGGCAAGCAAGGTGAAGAAGCCAAACCTAAGCAGATGCTCCTAAGGTAGAAGACTCAATGGCCCTGCACAGCACCCAAGGGCCAGGATCAGCTCATGCGGACCCCTCTGCGCTCCAAGCACCGCTCCCTCGTCCAGAGGTACCTTGCGACTTGGCCTCAGCTGTTACACCTGTAGCATTCCCTGTCATCCAGCCCACACAGTCCCAAACACAGCACAATGCCACACGCTGCATACAGTGACTAAGGACTCACGGTGGGCGACTGGAATCTCTACTGAGGCATGGGAGGCTCTGGACTCACAGGCCTGGCAGCAGGTTTCACTGGACCCAAGCAAAGGTGAAAGCTGTAGGCAGAGTTATTAGTCCTCAGAACTACCAAGCTTGAAAGCAGGCTTCACAGGAACACAGCATTAGGTGAAAGCTGTAGGCCAAGCTTTACTCCTTTGGACTCCCTGGCTTGGAAGTAGACTTCCACTGGAACACAGCATAAGGTGAAAGCTGTAGGCCAAGCATTACTCCTCTGGACTCCCTGACTTGCAAGTAGACTTCCACTGGAACACAGCATAAAGAGAAAACTGTAGGCCAAGCTTTACTCCTCTGGACTCCCTGGCTTGGAAGCAGACTTCCATTGGAATACAGCATAAGGAGAAAGCTGTAGGCCAAGCTTCAGGCCACGGCCTTGCAAAAAAACAGAAGTTGGAACTAGCAGGGCCCAGGCCCAGAACCTTGAGCACTCTCAGAAGCCAGCTTAAAAAGTGCTCAGTGCTGATGACATCACCAGCTTGGCCTCCACCACTCTACAGTGACCCCACAGGTCACTGACTGGAACTGCAGGTAATTTTAGTATGTAAGAAGGAGGAACACAGCACAGACAAGCAAGGCACGAATGTCGGCGACGATGACTGTGACACTTGTCACACACTAATGACAACATTAATGCACATCCTTCAAATAAAAAAAATGCAAAAGCCTTATTTTACTAACACGTTAAACATGGGCTTAGGGGTCAATTCTATAACTGGCACTGAAAAAAGTACTATTCTATAAGTTACGCTTAAAGTTAGATGTGGTTTATAGAATAGTGCTTACACCCAGAAATCAAGCCTAACTTTAGGTGTGGCCATTTATTCCCTCTGAAACATGGTAAAAATGTACATATCTATGGACCCCTCTTACTAAGTCGCATAGGCGCCTACGTGCGCCCAAGGTGAGTCATAATGGAGTTACCGCCCGACTACTGCATGGCTCTTGTGGTAAGTTCACTTTTGGCACGCATCCGCTATGCGCGTCTGAAAAATATTTTTTATTTTCTGGCGCATTTAGTGGACACCCACCATGGCATCTGACACGCGTAGGTTGTAACACTAGGGGGCGCTGTGCTTATGACAACACAAAAGCCACCAGACACAATATGCGGTATATCGCTTTTATTGGTGATACATATGTGAACACATACACCAAGATACTTACAGCACCTGCAATTCAGTCAGCATCTGGGAAGACCACCAGGGAAGCACTAGCTCTTCCTCAGAGATTACAGGGACATCACTGAACAAGGCGTCCCTTACGTTCAGGCAAGCTTCTAAAGAAGGTCAGTGCTCCACCCTCTTTTATAGTGTGAAACAGAGGTGCCTTTCCCAGACTTGCACAAGCTGGCATCCCTTAAACAACCAGCCTGTTTCCCATAACAGAGAATAACTCTCCCAGACCTGCACAGGTTGAAGGTGCCTTTCCTAGAGGTGAAGGTGCCTTTCCCAGAGGTGCTGGCATCCCTTAAACAACTAGCCTGTTTCCCTGTTTCCCATAACAGAGAATATCAACACATAATTACAGCCAAAACATTCCACTCATTCCATCCCCAGCTGACCTTCAATCCCAGGTATTACATAGGTCTTTACCACCCAAATTCTTTACTGCTAGGTCTATGGCTGGCAGTAAGGTCTCAGACCCAAAATGGACATGCGACAATTTTGATTTTGCCACACATCCATTTTCGGGGGGGGGGGGGGGGGGGGGGGGGGAGGCCTTTTGTACAGGTGTGCTGAAAAATGATTCTGTGTGTGCCCAAAACCCGCGCTTACACTACCGCAGGCCATTTTTCAGCATGCCTTTGTAAAAGGACCCCTAAATTAGGTGCATTTCCCCCTTATTCTATATCTCCTGGATTCTCTATAGTGCACCTAGAGTTACGTGTTGTTCTGTGCATAAATCTAGGCATATTCTATAACTACGCACATAGATTAACTGTTTTAACAAGCTGTTAAGCATTAACAGCTCTTAACAAGCAATAATGAGCACTAGTTGGCAAAAATTAGAATTTACATATGTATATTGCTAATTGTATTCTGTAATGTACTGGGCCTAAATTCTAATGCACACAGGCAAAACGGGGTATGCTTAGGGGCGTGTAAATGGACATTTCATGGGCAGTCCCACATCGTTATAAAATATGGGCCAGTGCGTGTAAATCAATGTGCAGGGATTTATGCCAGCTTTTTCTCGGCGTAAATGAATGCGTGTAGAGTTAGTCGCATGAACTACGGCTTAGTGTATTCTAACTACTACAGCGCAATCCACTTAAGTGCAAGGGTCTGGGACCAAAGGAATACATGCAGTTAACCACAGCGTGCACTTAATCGTTGTGACCCAAAGAAGCTTGACATCTGATAAACATATGTACGGTACTGTTTATTATATGTACAGTATACAGTCTCCATTAACTGAAGTTATACAGTCTCCGTTAACTGACGTTAGGCTTACTTGAAGTAATCAGTCATAGTCCTCTGTACACTCTTGTGTCTGTGAGTTCCATAAACTACGTCTGCCAGACGGTAAAAACTGTCATAGCACTGACATCCAGTGGCACCCAGAAAGGCACGCATGGTGTTGAGACTCTCCAGCGCTCTTGCAAAAGTGACAGGAGGTTTTTGAATTTCGTCAGCATGTGCCTTGCTGCTCATTTCAACATCTGTTTCATCATCAGCCATTGCCTGCGTGTAGGTGCATATCTGGACATCAGTGCTGTCGTCAGCTGTTTGTAGATCGTAATCAACAGCTACATAGTGATGAAACTCCTCTTCAGTAACACCGGCTGGGATGTCAAATAGCCTGTTCATCTGACGCATTTGCAACAGCTGCATCTGTTTCGTCCCTCTCCACATCCCTAACAAAGCTTGTCCACTTGTAGTAGTTCACAATGGTTGCCTGTGTAACATGATTCCAGGCTTCTTTCTGCATATGTAGGGAATCCAACAGTGATAGATTATGAGCCAGCTCAACAGCACGTTTATCCTTGCCAGTCTGGTCATCCATAACGCTCATCAGACGACATAGCACAAGAGCCCGATAATGTTGTTTGAATTTGGCTATTATGCCCTGATTTATAGGTTGGATCAGAGAGGTAGTGTTTGGTGGCAGGAAGACCAGCTTGACGTTAGACAACCTGACATCATCACTGTGTGCAGCACAATTATCACAAAGCAACAAAATCTGACACTTTTGTGCCCGCATTCTAGTGTCTAACTTCTTTAGCCACTGCTTCCAAATTTCCCCAGTCATCCATGAATTTGCATTAGCCTCGTATGACACAGGAAGTCGCTTAACATTCTTGAAGCAATGGGGCTGTTTGCTCTTTCCAATGACGAGTGGTTCCAACTTCTCACTCCCATCCCTATTGCAGCAAAGGAGGATCGTCAGTCGGTCCTTCAATGTTTTACTTCCTGTTGTTTCGGATTGTTTGAATGCAAGTGTTCCATCAGGAATCACTCACCAGTAGAGACCATTTTCGTCAGCATTGAAAATGTCACGAGGTGCAAACTTGTTCAAGATGGTAGGAAGAACTGAAACAACCCAATTTTCAGCACCAAAGTCGTAAGCGTCTTGTTTTTCACCATGTTGTTTCTTGAATTTTATGTTGTTCCTCTCCTTCCATCTTCCCAACCATCCAACAGTGGCTTTGAATTCAGTTAGTCCAAGACTTTCAGCGAGCTGATTAGCTTTCTCCATAAGCAGTGGACCACTGACAGGAAACTGTCTGCTCCTGACATGAGAAAATCACTGAAGAAGAGCATCTTCTATATCCTCAGCTATTCTCGCCCGTTTACGTTTCCGGTGTGGATTTGTATTTTTTTGCCAGTCTTCCAGAAGCTGGTCTTTCTGCTTCAAGATACGTGAAATTTGACTGGGATTGACACCATATTCTTTAGCAATAGATGCTTGACTTTGTTTGTTTTCTAATTTTTTAAGAACTTCTATTCATTCAGCCAGTGTTAAAGTCTTACAGTTGTGCAATGACGACGACTCCAGTGTACACTCTAACAACATTCTTTTGCTTCTTCTGCCTGTGGCAGTTAACCAACGAAATTTCAAATTTACTGCCCCTTTGCCATGCGCCAATCAGCTTCCATATTCCGCGCTTGCGCTTATGCGGAGTCTTTCCTGCAGAGGAGCGGTCTTAAACCATGCATATAAGCGAATCTTGTACTTATCAGTGGTGCGCTAAACGTAAGTTTGTCCCCGTAGAAATTGATGGCGCCAAAAACAGGACCGAAGTACGGCATGCAGTTAAACAGAGCATGCACTTATCCGACGTGCACTTAAATGGAGTGCACTGTATATGTAGATTTATGCATGACATTTAGAATACACTTAGGTGTGATTGCCTATCACGTGTTAATTTTAGGCACCATATATAGAATCGGGGCTATGTGAGTTAATTTTAGGAATGCCCCTGCTCTACCTATGACCCTTCTGTTTCTGTGCTCCTTTTTTAAACTCATGCATATATCCCAAATAAGTCTAAATAAATTACCAAAAAGTACCAAAAAATTCAAGTGGGTTACATCAACGCCAGATCCGTAGTAAACAAAACAACAATATAACAGACTGGATCATGCCATAAAACCTTGATCTACTTTTCATCAATGAAACCTGGATCCATCATCAAAAGGACCCTATAATCCTAGACCTATGCCCTCCAGGATACAAAATCACTCACTGGACCAGAAAGCAAAAGAGAGGCGGAGGCATAACACTAATCTATCGGCCCCACTTTACCACCGAAACCACTGCCGAGTCCATAACAACCCAACTTGAAATTGCCTCAATCAGAATCCACAACAAAACCCTACTTGATCACCTGAACTGTGTCTTGTTTTATAGACCACCAGGTAATTGGAACGAAGGCCAGACAAACTTCATGGACTTCATTTCAAACACTTGTGTAACCAACTCCAATATACTAGTATTAGGAGACATTAACCTCCACCTAGAAGACCCAAACTCTATCAACGCATGAGAATGCAAGGAATTCCTCCACTTAAGGGATCTCAAATGGCCACACATAAAAGCAACCCATGTCAAAGGGCACACACTCGACCTCATCTCACACAAACTGTCAACAGACCAGAACCTAATAATAACAGATATTAAATGGACAGAAACACCATGGACCGATCACTACAAACTAAACCTATCCCTAAAATGGCAGAAGAAGGGTTCATACCGTATACAAGAACACACAACCTACAGCACAAGAGGCCAAATAGACTGGAAAACATTCTGGCAACAGGTATACAATAACGAATGGACAGCACAAACGGACTCCATATACTACCTAATAGAATGGGATAAAAGATGCAGAAGCACACTAGACGAAATAGCACCCTTACGAACAAGAACCTCACATAGGCATAACTCAATACCATGGTTCAGCGATGAACTGAAAAAACTAAAAACACAATCCAGGAAACTCGAACGAGCATGGAAAAAAATAAAAGATGAACACACACTCAACGCATGAAAACAAATACAAAAAAAATACAAATACGCAATAAGATAGACCAAAAGGTCATACTATAAAACTAAAATAGGGCCAGATTACAAAGACACGAAGAAATTATACCAACTCGTGAACAAACTACTAGAATCACCTTGGTCACTACAACCAATACAGACATCCCATCTGCAGACAACATTGCTAAATACTTCAAAGAAAAAATTGCAAACCTATGCAACACGCTACCTCAGGACAATACCGATATCGAAAATGTCATCAATGGTTTGGACCCAACCCTTGGAGAATATCCAGCTGACCGAACCTGGTCAAACTTTGCTCTCCTCACCGCCGAAACAGTTACCCAGGCGATTAATAGGTTCTCGAACACTCACTGTAAATTGGATACCTGCCCCAGCTACCTAATAAAATCCGTCCCCCACCGCTTCATAGCAGACCTCACATCCCACCTAAACTACATGTTTCAGCAAGGCCTATTCCCTAAGGAAAATGGCAACATCCTACTCACCCCAATACCAAAAGATACCGAGAAAAAAAACCAAACGAAATCACTAACTACCGCCCAGTAGCATCTATCCCACTGGTAGACAAACTGATGGAAAGCATGGTAACCAAACAACTTACTGATTATATAAACAAATTCTCAATATTACATGAATCACAATCAGGATTTCGCCCCCTCCACAGCACTGAAACAGTACTAATTACTCTCCTAGCCAAATTCAAGCAGGAAATAGCAACAGGTAAAAGCATACTTCTCCAATTCGACATCATGGACTCATGGGCAAATGCATTTTAACTTAAACTCAATACAGAAAAAACACACTGTCTCATCCTCTCATCCCAATACAATGCGAACAACCCCACAAATATAATCAACCCAAATTACATCCTTCCTATCTCAGACAGCCTGAAAATCCTCAGCGTTACAATCGACCGTAACCTTACACTAGAGAGCCAAGTGAAATCCACAACAAAGAAAATGTTTCACTCAATGTGGAAACTCAAACGTGTGAAACCATTCTTCCCAAGGGAAACATTTCACAACTTGATACAATCAATGGTACTAAGACATGTAGACTACTGCAATGGAATTTATGTGGGATGCAAAGAACAAATCATAATGAAACTTCAGACCGCTCAAAACACGGCAGCCAGGCTTATATTTGGAAAAACGCGATTCGAAAGTGCCAAACCCCTCCGTGAAAAACTGCACTGGCTCCCAATCAAAGAACGTATTACCTTCAAAATCTGCATCCTGGTTCATAAAATTATCTATGGCGAAGCCCCAGGATACATGACAGACCTCATAGGCCTACCAACCAGAAACACATCCGAAGCAGCATGAGCATATCTAAATCTCCACTACCCAAGCTGCAAAGGACTCAAATACAAATCAACTTATGCATCTAGCTTTTCCTACATAAGCACACAACTATGGAACGCATTACCAAAAGCCGTGAAAATAACGTATGACCACCTAAACTTCCGGAAATCACTAAAAACTAACCTGTTCAAAAAGGCATACCCTACTGACCCAACTTAGATGCCTGAACCCTGCAACACAATGAAACCAAAGCACGTAATGGACATAACTGTTCCGCTCTATGATTCCCTAATATATCTGTTCCACATGAACCTTATTCTACCACAACATCACTTTGTATTTGCTCATACTGGAGTTGGCGAACGCCTTTCCGGTACAATGTAAGCCTCATTGAGCCTGCAAATAGGTGGGAAAATGTGGGATACAAATGTAACCAGTGGCGTAGCCAGAAGGCAATTTTTGGGTGGGCCAACAGGTTGGATGGGTGGGCACTAGAGTTGCCAACTTTTTTGAAAAAGAAAAAAACAGCAAACCTGATGTACCCATGCTCTGTCCCTACCCCACTCCCCATAACTTCAATGAGGGTTGCAGTGCAGGCTTCAGTGGCTGCAGGCCAATTGAGAGCTAAGGGAAGTACAATAGACTGCACTATTCAGCCCCACTGAGCCATGGTCCTCCAACACATATATGGTATTGAAGCCAAACACATTCTGTATCCAGAGAACCTCCTGGCCGTCCACCAACAATGGATACAGAGCACAGCAAGGACAATTCACCATAAAACTCATCATATAAAGAAATTTTGTTTTCTAGTGTAATCTCAATTACAGACATATTATAAATTAACTTACAGTAAAAAAATCTATAAAACAAAAGTCACTCAGAACCTGGAGCAAATCTACCATGCCAACACTAACTTCCAAAATTAAACGGAAACCCCAAGAAACTAGACCTTGCATGTAGTACACCACCAGAGAAACAAGAAAGAAAGGCACTTGCTCCTGTGCAAAATATAAAGATGGCACATGCCAGGGATGGTGTTAGGGGATGCAACTAGGGCAATTGTGCTTGGTTCCTTGGCCAGAGAAAGCCTGCATGCTGGAAGCTGCAGGAGCAGCCTGGTAATGGACTTTGGGGTCCTTTCCTAGATTTCTGTCCTGGACCCCAGCCATGTTTACCATCAACTTTGGCAAGATGTACATTCCAAATCCAACATATTATATTCACAACATTGAAAATAAAATATTTTTTATACCTTTTTGTTGTCTGGTCATTTTTTCTCAAATCATATTGGTCCCAGTCTCTGGTTTCTGCTTCCCTCTGTCTTCTCTTAACTCACTTGCCAGGGTCTCCTATTTGACATTTCTTCTTTCTTCATGTCCATCATTCATCTCCCATCTCTGTTTTCCTATATTTCCTTGTTCAGTATCTCCCCTGTGTTCATATCCCCTCATCCATCATCATTCCTCTGTGCACCTATGCACCCCATGCCCAGCATATCCCTTCTGCATTCCTATTCTCTCCCTTGTCTGGTATCTCCCCCCCCCCCCGTGTCCATATACCCCCCTCTCCAGTGTCCAGCATTTTATCTCTATTCTATATCCCCCCCCTTGGTCAGGCATTACCCCTCTGTGCCCATGTGCCATCCCCATACAGCATCTCACATTTGTGTCCCTGTCCCCATGCTCCCACCTAATGCCCATCATCTCCCTTCTGTATCTGTATACTTCCCTAGGTCCCCTTTCTCCCTCCTCCACACCAATGTGTCCCTCTCCTCGCTGATCCCACCTCCCAACCAGCTTCTCTTCCTCTCTTTCCTTCCCCTTATGCATCTGGCTCTTTCTCCCTGCATCTCTCTCCCTTCCCTCTGCATATCATCATCTGCATATCCAGCACCTCTCCTTCAGCCCCCCCCCCCACACACGTCCAGCATCTCTCCCTTTCATCCAGCCCCCCTACATGTTCAGCACCTCTTTCCCTTTCATCCAACTCCCATACATGTCCAGCACCTCTCCCCTTCACTTCAACCCTCTGCATATCCAGCACTTCTCCCCTTTCCCTCCACCCCCCTGCATATCCAGCACCTCTCCCCTTCCTTCCACCCCCCCCTATATATCCAAAACCTCTCCCTTTCCTCCAACCTCCCCTCTGCAAATCCAAAACCTCTCCCCTTCCCTGCAACCTCCCCTCGGCAAATCCAAAACCTCTCCCCTTCCTTCCAACCTCCCCTCTGCAAATCCCAAAACCCTCTCTCTCACCTCTGCAAATCCCAAAACTTCTCTCCCTTCCCTCCAACCTCCCCTCTGCAAATCAAAAACCTCTTCCCTTCCCTCCAACCTCCCTTCTGCAAATTCCAAAACCTCTCCCCTTCCTTCCAACCTCCCTTCTGCAAATCCCAAAACCTCTCTCCCTTCCCTCCAACCTCCCTTCTGCAAATCCCAAAACTTCTCTCCCTTCCCTCCAACCTCCCCACTGCAAATTCCCAAAACCTCTCCCCTTCCTTCCAACCTCCCCTCTGCAAATCAAAAACCTCTTCCCTTCCCTCCAACCTCCCCTCTGCAAATCCCCAAACTTCTCTCCCTTCCCTCCAACCTCCCCTCTGCAAATTCCCAAAACCTCTCTCCTTCCTTCCAACCTCCCCTCTGCAAATCAAAAACCTCTTCCCTTCCCTCCAACCTCCCTTCTGCAAATCCCCAAACCTCTCTCCCTTCCCTCCAACCTCCCCTCTGCAAATCCCAAAATCTCTCTCCCTTCCCTCCAACCTTGCAAGTCCAGCACCCTTCTGTTCCCTCCCCTCCCTGCCTCCCCTTACTGGGTCAGCACGCAGCACCCCACTGACTTCCTCACCCTCTCCCACCCCTGCCGCAGCGCTTCATTTAATGTTGTTATCGGCGCTGCTGTTACAGTTTCCCACCCCCACGGCGGCGCTTTACACTTTACCCGACGGCAACGCTACAGATGCAGCGCTGACGTCCGACATCCTGCTCCGGGGCCTTCCGCGTCCCGCCTCCGTAACAGGAAGTTACATCAGCGTGGAAGGCCCCGGAGCAGGACGTCGGACGTCAGCGCTGCATCTGTAGCGTTGCCATCGGGTAAAGTGTAAAGCGCCACCGCGGGGGGTAGGAAACTAACAGCAGCGCCGACAACATTAAATGAAGCGCTGCAGCAGGGGTGGAAGACGGTCACGGCAAGGATCTGCTTCTGGGTGGGCCTGAGGCTAAACTGGGTGGGCCTGGGCCCATCCAGGCCCACCCGTAGCTACGCCCCTGAATGTAACAAATAAATAAATACAATAAATAAATAGTTCCAATAATTGCTTGTTAAAAAGCCAATTAATGGATCTAATTAGCTTGTTATTCAATTTATTTATTAGGATTTATTTACCGCCTTTTTGAAGGAATTCACTTAAGGCGATGTACAGTAAGAATAGATCAAACATGAGCAATAGACAGTTACAGTAGTAAAAATATTCAAAAACAATTCAAAGTACGGCATGGGATACTACTTATAATGTCAACACAATATGTAATAGAAAATTATAATTGATAGTGATGGGTAAAGCAAAGATGTAACACATAGATAGGTGTAGGAAGAGTTAGAAAGTAAAGTGATTGATTTAAAGAAAGTTGCACATGAGGTCAGAGAATATTATCTCAGCTAGGGTAGGAGTGGATAAACATGTCCTGCTGCAGTATATGCAGCCTGAGTCACTCCTTGTGTGTATGAGTCAGACTAATGAGTTAGCTACTTCTTCCATTAAAGGCTTGGTTGAAGAGCCAAGCTTTCACCTTCTTCCTGAAGTAGAGATAGTCTTGTGTTAAGCAGAGCCTTTCAGGCAATGCATTCCAAAGTGTGGGGGCTACTCCAGAGAAGGTTCACTTGTGAGTATCACATTTTGGAGAGGGTGTGGCTAGTGAAAGTCCTTGGGAAGACCTTAGTGTCCTTGGCGGTGTATGGAGGATCATCCAATTCTTCAGGTACTTAGGGCCATTTCCTTTCAGGGCCTTGAAGATCAAATATAGAGTTTTAAATTTAGCTCTGTATTGTGTGCTTAAATTGTGCATGTACCCAAATTTGCGCACACAATTTTTAGCGACTTTTATACAATTAGATGGTTAGAGTATGAGAAAGTCCTGCATTAAAAAAAAAAATAAAAAAACTAAGCCTGTTTTTAATGCATTTTATTAAAAGGGATCTTTTGTTAGACCCTAGAGCACTGCTGCCATTATCATGATTTAGTCTGGACTTTGCACATTTATACTGAAGATTCTTCCCATCAACCTTTTTTGTTAGTACATAACTTCATTAATGTCAGCCTTCCTTGTGGTGCTTTGTCTCTGGAAAGTGAGTGCAGGAAGTTCCTTTACTGAAGAAAAGTTATGGCTGTGGGGCAATCTTTAGTATAGTGGCAAGGCAAGGGGGGGGGGACATAGGAGAAGGAAAGATGTGGGCAGCAGTGATTGGGGGGGGGGGGAGGGAGATCCACCCTTCTGGTGATTTGGGGAGGAAAACCGCTTCTTTCCCCCGCCATTGCCTATGGGCACTCTTCCTGAAATACAGCCCTGAAGGCATTACAACTGGAGATCTACTATAAAAGTTGCCAGGTAGACCTTTAGGGTTCCAGAGGCCAAGAAAGGGATAGATATTTGGGATTCTGATGGTCAATGTACAAAAAGATATACTTAGATTAAGTAGAACACCCCTTGGAATAAGCCAAACAGGTGTGAGTATATCAGGGCTGTGAGGAGCAGGTGCAGGTGAAGTCAGTGCAAAAGGTGAAGATAGGGCAATTTGATTGGTCCTCAAGGTGCATCAGGCACCAATCAAGTTTGGAGATTTAAGCACGTCACAGTGGTTTTTTTGGTGGGCTAGGTTGTTTGAATTTTCCCCGGTGTAGGCCCACTATGGGAAAATGGAAGAACAAAACTAATGCTCCTGCCACCCAGTAGTACAGCCAAACAGCACATTTTAAGTGGGCCTAAGGACAGAATGAGTGGGCACAAAATGTTCTCTCTGCCCCTCCACCCCTGCCTCCCTGCTCACAGCACTTTCCCCCCCCCCCCCCAACTTACACTATAAACACCTGAGCTGCTGGGGATCCCACAGTCCACCAGCTGAACACCTCCTCCAGTCCTGCAAGGCAACCAGCAGCCCAACATATTATGGGGGGTCTTTTACTAAGGCATGCTGGCATTTTTAGCGCGCGCTAAAAACGCCAGCAAGTCTAAGTAAAAGACCCCCTATGTCACCGAGCTCTGCAGTCAGCTTGGCAGCAGCATTCCTGAGCCTGAGCTGGCATCTAAACCAGCTAAATTTGATTTTTTTTTCTGGAGTGCTAAAAGATCAAAGTTTGAGCCACCCTTCCTGCAGAAGGTCAGTCTTCATTCATTTTTTTAGGCACCAAAGCTTTTCCTGACATTAAAGACTCATTTGCTAGATTTAACAACCATACATTTCGACACTTTTTATAATAAGTTAGCTATTGCTCAGGTTTCAATAAAGATTTTGGGCCCTGTTGACTAAGGTGTGTTAGTGTTTTTAGCGCGCCTGCAGTTAGCACGCGTGCTAACCATGTAGGTGCCTATAGGGATATTGTAGGCACCGGGGGCATAACCAGACTGGCGGGAGGGGGATCCAGAGCCCGAGGTGAGGGGGCACATTTTAGCCCCTTTTAGCCCCCCCCCTGGTGCCGCCAACCTCCCCCCCGCCATTTTTAAACCCCCCTGCCATTTTTGACCTCCCCGCCTCTACTACCACCTTTGACCCCCCCCCCCAGCAACAAACCATTCGACTCTCCTCTACCCGCTGTGAAAGATTACAAGAGGACCTCGTGAGACTGGGGGATTGGGCATCCAAATGGCAGATGAAGTTCAACGTTGACAAGTGCAAAGTGATGCTCGTGAGAAGGAGGAACCCGAATTACGACTATCATGCAAGGTTCCGCTTTAGGAGTTACGGACTGAGAAAGGGATCTGGGAGTCATCGTGGATAGGACGTTGAAATCTTCCGCTCAATGTACTGCGGCGGCTAAGAAGGCGAGCAGAATGTTGAGTATTATTAGGAAAGGGATGGAAAACAAGCACGAGGATGTTATAATGCCGCTATATCGCTCCATGGTGCGACCGCACCTGGAGTATTGTGTTCAGTTCTGGTTGCCTCATCTCGAAAAAGATATAAAGGAATTGGAGAAGGTGCAGAGAAGGGCGACGAAAATGATAAAAGGGATGGGACGACTACCTTATGAGGAGAGGTTAAGAAGGCTAGGACTCTTTAGCCTGGAGAAAAGGCGGCTAGGGGTGATATGATAGAGGTGTACAAAATAATGAGTGGGGTAGAGTGGACAGATGTGAAACATTTGTTTACGCTTTCTAACAATAATAGAACCAGGGGACACAAGATGAAATTAGAATGTGGTAGGTTTAAAACAAATTGGAGAAAGATTTTCTTTACTCAGCGCGTGGTTAGGCTCTGGAACTCATTGCCGGAGAAGGTAGTGACGGCAGCTGGCCTTGCTGAGTTTAAAGGGGGTTTGGACAGATTCCTGAAGGAAAAGTCCATTGATCGTTATTAAATTTTGGGGTTTTGCCAGGTTCTTGGGGCCTGGATTGGCTGCTGTCGGAGATGGAGTGCTGGGCTTGATGGACCTTTGGTCTTTTCCCAGCATGGCAGTGCTTATGTACTCATGTACTTATGGACTTCACAACTCACTTTTTCTCAACTACTTGCACATTTGTGAGGTATTTATTCTCAATGTTTTGACCCCCCCCCCCCCCCAAAAGGTTTGTTTTTGAATTATGTGGGCTTTTCCTGATTTTAATGCATTTTTCTAGTTCAATTCATTTTTACAGAGCTTAGAGCTTTTAAATATGCGCAAATTGATTGCATATCCTAACAGACTGAATGTGTGCCAAAGAATGTACATCTCTAACAACAACTAGCATTAAGGGTCTGTCAACATCTTGTGTGCTGCAGTTTCTAAAAATTTCCTACAAAAATTACTACGAATACCAAGAGCTATTGCTCTATTTTCCAGCATTGTGCATTTTTTTTCCCTGAAGTTCCCCAGCTTCCATAGTCTAAGGAAAAGCAAACAGCTGATAGAGTTGTATCATCTGAATTACCTTCAGTTGCTATTAATGACAGGGTTAAATCTAGCATCATTATTAGTCATTTCAAATGCCAGAATTGTTTAGTCTGCATGAACATGTTGGAACTTAAAGAATTTATACAGCCAATTACCTAGAAGGAATGTCCTTTGGAACACCTCACAAATTGTTTGCCTACAACTGATGTGCAATGTACATGTTATTAATTGTTCATTAAATCTTAGACACATTAGCCGTGGGCTGAATTAGGCCTGAATTTTCAGTGGCAGTGATTATCTAGGTAGAGGAACTGAATATCTTGGTATTTGGTGGCTGATATTGTATCCAAATAGCTAACCAGGCATAGATAGAACAGCTTTATATATTGTGATGTATGGGACATCCTCCTGGTCTCCCTTTTGTTTTTTCATATGTTATTGCCACTGCAAATATTATTTGAAAGAAGAATAATTTACCTGGATAGCTGAGTGTGCGTCTCTGGAATAGTTGCAGCAGGAGAGGGGCAAGCAGAATTACTAAGAGGGCAGATTCTCCAGGTTCCAGTAGTGCTTAGTGATGTCTTTCTCAGGACAGACACAGAAACCCTGGAAGGGAGGAAACCTGGCATGGCCTCTGGAAGGCAGTTCCTCCACAACTGTAGTGCTTTCCTGGAAGGAAAGAATCAGCCCTTAGCGACATGCCAGAACTTAGATCCAGCCTATGCTCCTGATTCAGTAAGCAGTATACTCATTCGAGGACAGGCAGAGCAGTGCAAGCCAGATGAGAGTTTGTTGTCACTCTGCAAATGATACTTAACTGCAGAGAAGAGGGGCAACACTGGACAACTACAATGCGGGGGTTGGGGGAAGGAGGGATGAGAAGGGGCCAGGTGAGGCTTGGAAATGCGCTGATGCAGGGACAGAAAAAAGAGACAGGTGTGAGAAGGGAGATGGAGCTGGGGGTTGACAAAGGGGCAGGTAAGAGAAGGGGATCTGGAGATAGAGCTGGAGCTAGGGGTTGATGCATAGGGCAGGTAAAAGAAGGGAAAAATGGAACTGGAGGTTGATGTAGAGGGCAGATAAAAGAAGGGGGAATCAAACTGGGAAGCAGGTGAGAAAACTGGGGCTGGAGTGGGGGGCTGATGCAAGAACTGGGGCTGGGGGCTGATGCAGGGGGCAGGTCGGAGAAGGGAGCTAGAGCTGGGGCTGAGTAGAAGGCAGATGGCAGAAGGGAGGGTTAAAAAGGGGGACAGGTGGGAGAAGGGGGCTCGGGCTTGGAAATGGCCCTGATTTAGAGGCTAGGAGAAGGTGGCTGGGGGCTGATGCAAGAAGGAGGCTAATGCTAGAGCTAGAGCAGGGAGAAGGGGAGCTCAGAGCTATCAGACTGGGGATGGGGATGGAATGGGAGAAATGATCTAATGCTAGGCCTAAGAGAATGAGCTTGGGTATGACAAAAGGCAGATGGAAGATGGGGGTTGGTGACTAATGTAGGGGCTAGAAGAAGGAAGAGAAGGACAGATATTGTGTGGGGAAGAAGGAGACGCAAGGGCATATGCAGGGAAGGTGAAAATAGAGGGGTTAAGGTGGAGGAAAGATAGGGTAAATAAATACTGGAGAAGAAGGTAGCTGAACAGATGCTGGAGAAGGGGAGAAGGAAGTATGGGAGAAGAGGCAGAGCAAAGGATGTTGGGGAAGAGGAAAAATAGAAGAAGGACTATGTTGGAAGGAGAAAGGAAGGAAGGGGACAGATCTTCGAAGGAAGTGAGAAAGGGTGAAAATAGGGAAAGTAAAAGGAGAAATAGGAACCTGAATATGATGTAAGACATAATGGGACTGAAGCTGGAGAGGGGATGAGTGACAGGGAAGTAATGGTTTTGTAAAGGAATGAGAGGCAGGGACAAACTGGGGAAGCACTGACTATAGAGCATGGTGTAGCCAGACTTCGGCGGGAGGGGGGGTCCAGAGCCCAAGGTGAAGTGGCACATTTTAGCCCCCCCAGTGCTGCCGACCCCCCGCCACCTTTGACCCCCCCCGGCACCGCTGTCGCTACCACCACCTTTGACCCTCCCCTTTTGACCCCCCTTCCCGCCACTGCCAACTTTCCCCCGCCACCATCAGGTACCTGTGCTGGCAGGGGTCCCCAACCCCCGCCTGCCGAAGTCCTCTTTAGCGCCGGTCTCCGGGCCAGCGCGTTGCTGCAGCTGATCCGGAAGGATTCTCTTCTAAGTCGTCCTGACATCCTGCATGTTCCTACGTGCATGTAGAAACGTGCAGGACATCAGGGGCAGTTGTTTTGAGTGTTGATTTCTTTAGGCACCATTTAAAGAATTTGGTCCTTTGTGCGTATGTGCACATTATCCCCCAGATTCTATATATGGCACCCAGAGTTGTGTGCACAAGATGCGCATGCAAATGAATTGAGTAATGAGGCAATTAACACAAATAATTGGGTGCTAACAACCAATTATTGATTTTAATTGGCATTCATTAAAATTTGTATGTTCATCTGACTGCACGCTATTCTTTAAGGCTTGGCGCCTAACTCTACTAATGTTTAAAACTCAAAAGGAGGTGTCGACATGGGTGTGACAGGGGCGTTCCAAAAAGTTGTGCATGGAATTATAGAATACGGCCTCAGCACATCTAACACGGGATCCAGCATTTGCACCAGGTGGCGTAACCAAAGGTGGGCCTGAGTGGGCCCAGCCCCGTCCACTTTGGGCTCAGGCCCACCCAGTAGCAGCACACCTATGGTGTGGCTGGCAGGGATTCCCAAGCCCCACCAGCTGAAAACTCCCAACAACTGTCCCTCCTGCATACTTTGTAAATAGCAGATGGCATGCAAATGAGACAAGGAAAGATCAAATCACCTATGGGACAGGGAGGGGTTCTTCTGCCCACCCATCTTGGGTCCAGGACCACTCAAAGTTGGGTGTCTGGCTACGCCCCTGAGCCAGGTTTCATCAGGCGTAAGTCTGGTGCCTAAAGTTAAGTGTGAAAATCAGGACTAAGCACAATACTATAAAGGGCACACACCCTTAATAGAATCGCACTTAGTGCTGATTTTTTGGGTACCAAATTTTGAGCACCATTCCACTGACGATCCTAGGTCGTCTGCCACCCAGGGCAGATCGCCGATGTGCACCCTCCCCCCGGCTGCAGCACGACCCACCCTGGCGCAATGACATCCCCCCCCGGCGTATCAACCCCCCCCCCCCCAGGTGCATTTTTAGCTGCTGGGAGCAGCTGCGCAGCTCTCGGCTCCGCTGGCTCCCTGCTCCCTCTGCCCCGGAACAGGAAGTAACCTGTTCCAGGGCAGAGGGAGCAGGGAACCGGCGGAGCCGAGAGCTGTGCGGCTGCTCTCTGCACCCCCCTCAGCAGCGTGCACCCGGGGTGGACCGCCCCCACCACCCCGCCCTTGGTACGCCGCTGCACCATTCACTGAATCCAGCCCTGTATGTGCGAAAGACAAGTGCTATTATTCAATAACATGTGAACACAAATGTTGCCTAAGGTTAGATGGAATTTTATAGGGTATATGATTTATATAAAGTTGGCTATATATAAATCAACGTGAGAACTGGAGATGGTGCTGGGGTGGACCTTTGGAACCCCTAGTCAAAAAAATATTACTACCCCTGGGAAGGGGATGGGAGAAAAAAGGGAAATGCTAGACAAAAGAGGCTGGAAGGAGGGGAGATAGAGGAGATGCTGGACTGGGGGGACAGGACGCTGACTGATAATTTGCAAAGAAGTGCCAGAAACCTCGGCACTTGACCAATCATTTAAATGACAGAACAAATTTATTGTGGGCAAATACAAAGTGATGCTCATAAGGAAAAATAATCCCAACTGCAGGTACATAATGCACTGACATTTTTAACCCAGTGGGCAGCAGCTGCCAACCAAAGCAACTAGAATTATTCAAAAAGTAATGGGGAACAAAACAGATATTATAATCATGAATGCCCTCAGTAAACTTGACTGAGGGCATATAACATGGCTGAGCCCAACTCCTGAGGCACAGCAAGAAGTCAGGCAAGGGGGTCAGTAAGGGGGGTTGGGCGGAGGGAAGTATTAGTAGACGTGTATTAGTGATAAAGTAGGAGGGATGGGAAGGCAAGGTGAGGGCATGTGGTTATTGCTCTAATTTTGTTGGATGGGAAAAGCATTTTTAGATTGTCAGCCATTGGGAGGGTGAAGTGTGTGAGAATTTTGTATGTGGAAACTTTTGTTTTGGCAGCTGTTTTACTAGATTTAGGGTTATTGTGGGTAAATTCTATGTTGTGTGGTCAGTGGGAGAACTTTCTTAATTTCATTTTAGTCAGTCGTGGTGACCGTGCACTGATCCTTTGGGATCCCTGTGCTGATGGTGTTTATTTCTGTCCGTGACAGGCCAGCTCAGCTGATTGTGGCTCTGGGCTGTCTTCATGGGTACTGTGCTGCATGTATTTTTTCATGTGGAGAAGTAGCCTAGTGGTTAAGGCAGACAGCTGAGAGCCAGAACACAACTCTAGAGGTTGCTGGGTTAAGTTTCACTGCACTTATTTCCATTGGTAGGGACAGGCAGTTCTTCACAGCTGTGGGCTCTTTGGCATTATCAACCTATTTCATCTCTGAAATTTTTAGCTAAGATTCTGGAGAAGCTTTTTGTTAGAACAATTACAAGATTTTCTTGAACAGAACAAGTTGATTGATGCTTTTCAATATGGTTTTAGAGCTAAATATTCAACTGAGACACTGCTGATTTGTGTACTGGATTCTATTCATGCTGGTTTTGATCAAGGTGAGGAATATTTAATGATATTCTTAGATGTTTCCACTGTCTATGACACAATTCATCATGAAATTCTGCTCAATAAGTTACACTGTTTAGGTATTTAAGAAACAGTACATAAGTAATGCCACACTGAGAAAAGACCAAGGGTCCATCGAGCCCAGCATCCTATCCACGACAGCGGCCAATCCAGGCCAAGGGCACCTGGCGAGCTTCCCAAATGTACAAATATTCTATACATGTTATTCCTGGAATTGTGGATTTTTCCCAAGTCCATTTAGTAGCGGTTTATGGACTTGTCCTTTAGGAAACCGTCTAACCCCTTTGTTGGAGTGGTCCACTGTTTTCTGTCAGGACATTATTTTAGAGTTTGTATGGGTGAGGAAAACTCCACGTGGACATCTATTGTAATTGGGTGCCTCAGGGGTCTGCTTTTTCTACCATTTTATTTAATATATACTTGATTCTGCTTTGTTGAGTGTTATCATGTTTAGGTGTTCAATACTGATTGTATGCTGATAATAGTTTTATTTCACAGTAAAGAGTTCTCTTGCTGACACCTTGTCTTTCCTAGTGATGTGTTTGCAAATATTAAGATCTTGGTTTAGTGCCAACAGGCTTAAATTGAATGTAGGGGAAAAAACAGATATTGTTTTTGTAAAGCCAATTAAATCCTAGGTAATGGCCCAGTACAGTAAATGTTGCAGATACTAAAATTGTAATCTCTTCAGAGTGTAAATATCTCGGAGTAATTTTAGACTCTAAATTAGCTTTCAAATCACACATAAAGAAGGTTTTTCAGAAAGCCTTTTCTAGCCTGAGATTATTGAGACATTTGAAGAAATTATTATGTGAAACCTTTGGACAGTATAGCAAGCATTGATTCTGTTTTAGATTACTGTATTTCACTGTACCTAGGCCTTTCAGAGTCAATGGTTTGTTCCCTGTAGATTGTGCAAAATTCAGCCGTCCAACTCTTGACAGGACTGTTGAAATTTGATCATATTTCACAGACATTGAAGGAACTTCACTGGCTGCCAGTATTTTGGTAGATCAGACTTTGTCTTTCAAAGCCTTAAATAATGATGCTCCTCTTGTATTGGCCTTGTCTTTGAGACTGTATCGGCCAACTCAAAGTCTACATTCTGCTGATAAACTGTTATTAGATGTTCCATCATTTAAGTATGTTAGACTTGAAGCTAATCGGTCAGCAATGCTTCAGGTCATGGCGCATCCATCTGGAACACATTGCCAGTAGAAATGCATATGGTAACATCAATCTTTCAGTTTAGGAAAGATTTGAAAACATTTCTTTTCACTCAGGCTTTCTTGGATTAGCTGTAGGTGGTTGTTTATAGTACAAATACCTACTGTAATGATGAATTTTTTTAGCATGATAAATTGTATTGTTTTTTGATAGTCTTGTTTATTGTTTTGTATTATACATATTTTAAGACGTACATCGCCTAGTACAATTGGATAGAGCAGCTTAGAAATGTTTAAATAAATGATGCACAATCGTTGTGTTCTCTGCCTGGTGAATTTGGAGGGAAGTGTGGGGTTTATGGCTTGCATAGTTGGTTTCATCTGTTCCATGTCCTTTTTTTTGTGTTACACATCTGGTTTGTTGCCTGCATAGTTTTAGCACAGCACTAATTTGTTTGCCTGGGGTATACATGTGTCACTTGCAACAAGCATTGATAGTTCCTTGAACAGTAATGGGGGAAGGGGTTAGTAAGGGAGTTCAGCCTACAAGATCTTAAGGAAGGGGGAAAATTGTGGGGTTCACAGGCACTACTTGTTGGACCAAGGGCAGGTTGGCAGGTGGGGGAGGAGCTTGGGGGGCTTGGTAGGTGTTAGGGGTGAGTGAGAAGGAGGTCAAAGGGGACAAAGGGAGCAAGAACTGGAAAGTTGGTGCCTGGAAGAAGGTAGAAGTGGTAAAAGATGAAAGAAAGAAGATAAGAATGTGGGTGCTTCAGATTATATTTAACTGTTAACTGTTTGGTGTGGTGAAGCCTGGTCTTTATGTTGGCTTTTTAAAGTACTAGGATCTGAATTTGTGGATTTAGAAGAATTATGGCTTGGCTAAACTATAATAGTTTCAAAAAGAGCATCAGATAAATCCTGATAAAGAAGTAACAAATAAAATATCTTGAGCCATACCTGTTTGAAACAGGTGTGGCTCAAGATATTTTATTCATTTTACTTCTTTATCAGGATTTATCTGATGCCCTTTTTTGAGGGTATTCACCTAGGGTGGTGTGCAATGGGGATGGGTTGAGCATGGGCAGTGAACAATTGCAGTGTTAGAGATGTTCAAAGGGCAGTACATTGGGTGGTGTGGTATGTTGCTTGCATTTGCGTGCATAAAATACAGAAAGACATTTGAATGGAAGGCATGGGGTGTAGATGAGGGTGGACCACAAAAAATACAAGAGGGTAACAGGAATTAGAAAATGAGGGAATTAATTTAAAGAAAGTGGCAGTTGCAGTCAGAAAGGTACTTGACCATAATCTCAGCTAGGGAAGGAGTGGACGTCAGTTCTGCTACAGTATGTGCAGTTGGTGTTAGTCCTGGTGTGTGTGTGTGTGTGTGTGTGTGTGTGAATGACAAATTAATTGTTTTCCATTCAAGCTTGCGAGACAAGTCAAACTTTTGCCTGCTTCCTGATATAGAGATAGTCTTGTTTTGAGTGACCCATTTCAGGGACTGCATTCCAGAGCATGGGGTCTACTCTGGAGAAAGCTTGCTTGCGGGTATTGTATTGGATGATGTCCATTGGAAAGGGCGTGGGATACTCCTTGGGAAGACCTTTGCAACTTTCCTTTATGGGCCTTGAAAATCAGGCATACAGTTTTAAATTTAGCCTTGTGTTGTACTGGTAGCCAGTGCAGTTTTTTTCCCCAGAAATGGTGTGATGTCACTTACAACCTTCTGTCAGATTTACTGCAGCATTCTAAATCAACTGGAGTTGGTGCACTCCTTTGTAGTCAGACCAGTGTAGAATGCATTATAGTAATCCAGTCTTGATGTTATTATGGTATGAACCACTGTGATGAGATTTGCCTTCTCCATTAAGGAGAAAGGGAGCATAGTTGTTTCAAATGATAGAACCAGCTTTTGAAGGTTACTTTCTAAGTGTTGAGTCTAGCGGTACCCCAAGTATCCTGACTTGTGATTTAAGAGGAAGTTTGTATCCCCCAAAAGAGATTTTTTTAATATCAGGTATGTGTCCATTTATGTTTAGAAACCCATGGGAGCTCTCAGTTTTACTTGGTTCTAGCCAAATTTATTGTCTAGCCCATTCTTGACTTTCTGTCAAATATGAAGTCAGTTTATTCAGGATTGTAGGTAAGTCTGACTGTTGTCCATCGACAGAATAAACTTGTTTACCGGCATGATATAGATACTGAATAGGATATGTGACAGTGTCAATCTTTGTGGAACCCAGCAGGTCAGCACCTATGGAGGCAATGAGGTGCTGCCGAATAGTATGGCATGTTTCCAATCTGATAGACAGGATCTGAATCAAGCAAGTACTGTACCACTGATCTGAACCATGTAATTCCTGTGCACTTGATACTTGTTTTGTCCAGTCATTCTAGCATGATATTGTGATCCATGGTGTCAAAAGCTGCTAAGAAATCTAGCAATACTAACACTGAGATAGATCCCTTGTTTTGGTTTTTGGGAAGATCACCTAGTAGGGATAAGTCTGTATTCAGACTGAAATGGATCTAGCCAATTTCTCTCTTCTAGTCAATAACTACTTTGAACATAGACTGTTTGTTCTCTACAGTCTCCAAAAAATTGAATGTTAGGTACTGGCTGGTAACTTTTAAGTTTTCCTGGTCAAGGCTGTTCTTCTTTAGCAAAGGACGCATCACTGCCCCCCTTTTTTAATGCTGTTTAATTAGACACTTAGGGATTTCAAGATGTCAATGTTTGGTTTAGTGGGAGGACACCTTCATTGTTGTGGTCATTTCAGGCAGGACTAGCATTAAAAGATGTTATTAGTCTTCCAGTGCTGGTAAAGCAGGGACTGTTGGAGTGTTCATCAGTCAGGGAGGGAGACCTGTTCCTAAGATCTGCTTTCAATGTTGGGAAATGGGAGCACCCACAGTTCCAACACACAAACAACCAGGACTTTTAGTCCATACAAGCAGAGTCAATAAACTAAAAGTGTTTATTGTCATGAGCAAACAGTAACAAGTAACTGATTATGGATCAATTATAAAACTATCTAAACATTTGTTTACTATCTAAATAGTACTAAATTCAGGACATATAGCTGTTCACAGGTTATGAATATAGCTGCTCACAGGGCCTCATCAAAGAGATCCTTATCTCTTTTCTCCCTGACTAAGACTGGAGAAAAAAGCCAGTACATCCTAGATGAATTGAGCTCCTGGGCTAATCAGAGCCCAGAAAAACAGGTTTTCAAACGTATACTGCATCTTACTTCTTCTCTGTGTTAGGCTAAAGAAAAAAAACTTAGTCATTTCTCTGTAACAGCTTTAAAGCAAAGAAATAACACCTGCTGGAGAAATACACTTTAAGAAATAATACAGTTTTACAGGCTTAAAACCCACTGTTGTCACAGGTTTCTCATAGGGATTTCTTATTTCATTTTCCATAGCTTGTCTTAATTTTGCCAGAATGCCCCTCTGTAGGTATTAAAAGGTAGTTCTTGGAAACTTGGTTACTAGAATAGATTAGGAATAGATTTGCTGGGCCTTTTTGGGATATTCCATTTCATAGCTGGGTGATCTCCCCATTGGGTGTGGTCTTGAAGAAGGATCCTGGGACATTTAATTTGGATCCATAATTTGTATTAATTTTTGTTTTGTATAATATGCATCTTTTGATGATATAGTAGAGATTTTACATCAGATGGGCTGAGGGACCTGAATGGCCAAAGCTGATATTGCAGCAGTATTTGGATGTGTGGGCACTCTTGCATCTTCCGGGCCTGGAACATGCTGCTGAGTCTCACTTGGGATTGAATCTGAGACTGGTTGCTCTGGGCATCAGGATTTGAAGGTTGGGCCTTCGGGGCATACATTAGACCCAGTTTGTTTCATCATTGCTGCAGGCAAAGCATTTTTTCTTCCGCTTGTTTATTCATCATTTAGTTTGGTGACAATGACCTGTGTTAGTGGTGGATTTAATTAGCTAGATGACAATGGATATTTTTGGAGCTTGTTACGTATTTCTGGTATATGCTTTTTTGCTATGTCTAGATGCCAAGAAGGTGCAAACAATAGAGAGGTGCCCCATAGGGGACTTATCTAGGTTGGTAGTATCATTGGGGTTATTGGGGAATATCACATGAGTTGCTAATTGCTGACTGTCCGGATCTTTATAGGCCAGACATGGGTTTATTTGTCAGATATTGGTTTATATATGATTAGCTGATTTCACTTACCTGGGTAAAACAGAGGCTGAAAATCACTTTTTCCTTGTAGATAAGAGTAGTTGTGCTGTTTCACATCATGGGTACTTTTACCAGTGTCATAAAAGGAGCATAGTCAAAGGCAGCGGAAGGCAGAGCCATCAAACCTTATGTGGGAATTTCATTTTGAAACCCCTGCATGTGATTTATTGTGCAGACTCCCATTAAAATGTGCTTGCAGTCTATATATATATATATATATATATATATATATATATATATATATATATATATATATATATCTGTATCTGAAACTAGAAATTGCAGGTTATGATATTAAAATGACTCATTAGAAGTGAAAAATTCCAATGTGTTATTTGAAATTCACAAGGAGTTCACTAGCAAGAACAATGCTGGTGCTTTATGAATTATCGGATCCCTTATTAAGCATGAATAGCTTTGTCTTTATCAATTTGCCATCTTTGCATTCTCTGCCACTTTTTATTTTTCTTGAAGTGCTACAGCTAATTAATCACCCTTTTCGCTCCAAGCTAATGCTTGTATCTCTCCAACCCCCCCTCCCTTTCTGAGCAGCTGATTTCCCTGTGGTTTGATGAAATATCTTGGTAACCAAATGCTATTACATGTCGAAGCTCCTGTTACACAACAAAATGATAGAGTTTAAATTGGAATATCTGTTTCAATTTTGTTCTATAAGGGTTATATTGTATTCCCACCGTGGAAAAATAAAACACCGCGGTCATGCCATCTATCCTTATTGACTTAAACAACTGCTATTATTTTTTCCCTTCATTACAAGATTGAGAACCACATCAATATGTAGATGTTATATTTTCAGCAGTGCTATTGATGGCTTGTCTTAGATTTAAAAATAAAATGAACCATATCGTGCCCATCCTCGGTGTAAATGGAAGTCCAGCTTTCATGTGGTTTAGATCCAGGTTTCTTTTCAGTCCTTGGCCAGGTCACTGAATATCATTTGGAATCTGCTACAGCTTTTGACAGCTGTTCCTGGCAACAATTACACTGTGTATACAGAGATTGCACCTCTGCTTTGATTCCAAACGGCTGAGCAGCAGGGCATTTATGGTAATTAACACACTGACAGCCAGCTAGATATGCACATTTTTTCCAGTCCAAAAAAAAAAAAAATCCTTCTAGTGTAAGCTTTGGGTACTGCTCCATCTAAAGTTTACATTGAAAACCTATCCAACTGCCTCTCATGTCCATCTGTGCCATATTAGACATCTGGACAAACTTGGCCCTTGTACTCATGTCATCGTAGTTGCATTGCAGGTTTGTTTTGTCAACTGATCACGGTCCATTAGTTCAAGAAATAAGTTCCTGAGAGAGGTTATATTATACTCTGATTGGAAGCCTATAACCCCATACTAAATAGCATGCTGATAATGTCCCCTTTCTCAAGAGGATAGCCAGCAGACTCAGGACAAACTTTTCAAAAAATGATGTTTTAACCCTAGAAATTCTTAGTTTAACCACAGCAAAATCAGTCAATTTTTTCAAAGTGAGAAAATATGGAAGTGCCATAGTTGTAAAATAGTCAGTGGAGGTTTCAGACTCAGTCAGTGCTTCCCAGCTGATGATAAGATGGCATTAGAACTTCTCCAATCAAGTTCAGCCTTTTGTTAACGTTCAAGATTAATTTTTCTTGAAATATTAAACTCACATTTTCGGTTTAATGTTTTCACTCTTGCACTGACACAAATTAGGCCAGATTCTATATATGATGCTGAAAATATTGGTGCCAAGAAATCCCCATGTACTTAGCGCTGTTCTATAAACCTCGCCTAAAGTTAGGCGCAGTTTATAGAATATGTGCAGCGGCCATCCCCATGACTAAAATTTAAGAGCAGCCATTTATGCCAACTAAAACCTGGTGTAAATGCTGAATCCTAATTTAGGCACGGATCAGGCATATTCTATAACAGGGCACGTAATTTTTAGGAATATCCATGACCTGCCTATGCCCCTCCCATGGCCACACCCCTTTTGTGATCCACACATAAGAATTTATGCACACCACTTTACAGGATAGGCTTACAAAGTTACATGCATAAATTCAAATTAGTGCTTGTTAGCGACTAATTATCAGTGCTGATTAGCTTGTCAAACAATTAAGTTGCATGTGCAAATTGTCTATTTATTTATTTAGATTTTGCTCACAGCTTTTTCAGTAGTAGCTCAAGGTGAGTTACATTCAGGTATTTTGGATATTTCTCTGTCCCAGGAGAACTCACAATCTAAGTTTGTACCTGAGGCAATGGAGGGTTAAGTGACTTGCCCAAGATCACAAAGAGCAGCAATGGGATTTGAACTGGCCATCTCTGGATTGCAAGGTCAGTGCTTTAACCACTAGGCCACTCCTCCAGTATGTGTGCTGATTTGCGTGCAGAACTGTAGTCACCATTTATAGAATCTGGGGGCTTGTCCTGTACAGAATTGCAGTTGCTCAAATCTCATGTCCTGATAATATCTAGCATATAGGCAGCTAAGTAGAAAATGTCTCCTGTTCAAATAAGAAATGGAAGTGTTGTCAAATGCTCCAACATGTTCATGGCCAAGATATGAGTTGGTTCTTAGAACATTCTAGCTAAAAGAAGCATCTGGCTTGAATCCTTTTTCAGACTCTAGAATAGCTTTTTATTTTAGTTACATTTGTACCCCACGATTTCCCACTCATGGCAGACTCAATGTGGCTTACATGGGGCAATGGAGGGTTAAGTGACTTGCCCAGAATCACCAGGAGCTGCCTGTGTCTGAAGTGGGAATCGAACTCAGTTCCTCAGGACCAGAGTCCACCACCCTAACCACTAGGCCACTCCTCCACCTGTTGCACACATCCTTCATAATTAGTAAACAGCTAGTATGCAAATACCATTTTGTGGCAGGGAATGGGTAGAGATTCCGCTTTACAGTTAATGTGGAGTTTGTTACTGTGCATTAAAAGGGTAATTCTATAACAGGACCTCCACATTTATACACCATTTCAGCATGTAAGTATATAGAATACTATCAGTGTTGTGGGTAAGGGTACACTAATGCATGTAAGTTGCAGAAAACAGACCTAAGTACTATTCTGTAAGGGTAAATGGCATAGCCCCTAATTCTTTAAACGTATCCCCAGATCCAATATAGGTTGCCCAAGGATGGGCTTCCAAATTAGGGAACTGAGTCCAGATGTGCACATAAAATAATTAGCCAATTGGGTGCTAACATCCAGTTATTGGCATTAATTTGGACACACATACATCTGCCTACGTGCTATTCTGTAATGCTGTGCACCCAAAATGTCTCACATGCTACCCAAAAGGGGACGTGGCCATGGGAGTGGCATGAGTGGGTCAAGGGCTTTCCAAATACATAGTCACAGTGTTATAGAATACCAGGGTTATATGCCCCACTTGAGCACCAGGTTTCAGCAGGTGTAAGTCCTTACGCCCAGGGTTGGGCATAAGGATCCACAGAAAGCAGTACTCAGCCCGGAAAATAGCGCTTAGTGTGGATTTTTCACAGCACCTAAATTTGAGTGTCATTTGCAGAACTTAACCCTAACCAGCTTATTTTCGAAAGAGATCGCCGGCCATCTTCTGACACAAATCGGGAGATGGCCTGCGATCTGCTGAATCTGGCCAAATCGGCATAATCGAAAGCCGATTTTGGCCGGCTTCAACTGCGCTCCGTCATGGGTCCGGCAAAAGTTCAAAGGGGGCATGTCGTCATGGTAGTGAAGGCAGGATGGGGGCGGGACAGGGTCGTGTGTTGAGATGGCCGGCTTCGCCCGATAATGGAAAAAAGAAAGCTGGCCGTCATGAGAATTTGGTCTGCTTTATTTGGACCCTTTTTTTTTCAGGTCCAAGTTCCAAAAAAGTGCCCCAACTGACCAGATGACCACCGGAGGGAATCGAGGATGACCTCCCCTGACTCCCCCAGTGATCACTAACCCCCTCCCACCCTCAAAACAACAACTTTAAAAACTTTTTTTGCCAGCCTGTATGCCATTCTCAAATGTCATACCCAGCTCCCTGACAGCAATATGCAGGTCCCTGGAGCAGTTTGTAGTGGGTGCAGTGCACTTCAGGCAGGACGACCAAGGCCCATCCCCCCCTACCTGCTCCACTTGTGGTGGTAAATGTGAGCCCTCCAAAACCCACCCGAAACCAACTGTACCCACATGTAGGTGCCCCCCTTCACCCCTTAGGGCTATGGTAGTGGTGTACAGTTGTGGGGAGTGGGTTTTGGGGGCTCAGCACACAAGGTAAGGGAGCTATGTTCCTGAGAGCAATTTCTGAAGTCCACTGCAGTGCCCCCTAGGGTGCCCGGTTGGTGTCCTGGCATGTGAGGGGACCAGTGCACTACGAATGCTGGCTCCTCCCACAACCAAAGGGCTTGCATTTGGTTGTTTTTGAGATGGGTGTCCTTGGTTTCCATTATTGGCGAAAACTGAGGTCGACCTTTTCTTAGGTCGACCTAAATGTTGAGATTTGGGTGTCCCCGACCGTATTATCGAAAGGAAAGATGAACACCCATTTTGTTTCGATAATACGGGATGCCCCGCCCCTTCATGGGACGTCCTCAGAGATGGGCGCCTTTAGAGATGGGCGTCCCTGTTCGAAAATGCCCCTCTTGGTATCCAAATGGCAGATGAAATTTAATGTAGACAAATTATTATTATTATTTAGTTAGATTTTGCTCACACCTTTTTCAGTAGTAGCTCAAGGTGAGTTACATTCAGGTACTCTGGATATTTCTCTGTCCCAGGAGGGCTCACAATCTAAGTTTGTACCTGAGGCAATGGATGGTGATGCAAAGTGATGCACATTGGGAAGAATAATCCAAATCATTGTTACCTGATGCTAGGATCTATCTCAGGAGACAGCACTCAAGAAAAAGATATAGGTATAGTTGTAGACAATATGCTAAATCTTCTGCCCAGTGTGCAGCAGCAACCAAAAAAAAGGAAATATGATGCTAGGAATTATTAGGAAAAGGATGAAAAATAAGGATAAGAATATTATAATGCCTCTATATCACTCCATAGTGTGACCTCACCTTGAGTATTATGTCCAAATCTGGTTGCCATATCTCAAAAAAGATATAGCGGAATTAGAAAAGGTTCAAAGAAGAGTGACCAAAATGAATAAGGTTATGGAACTCCTCCAATTTGAGGAAAGGCTAAAGAGGTTAGAGCTCTTCAGCTTGGAAAAGAGATAGGGGAGATATGATTAAGGTCTACAAAATCCTGAGTGGTGTAGAACAGGTAAAAGTGAATTGATTTTTCATTTTTTTTCAAAAAGTACAAAGACCAGGGGACACTCAAGGAAATTACATGGAAATACTTTTAAAACAAACAGGAGGAAATATTTTTTCACTCGAGAAATAGTTAAGCTCTGGAACTCGTTTCCGGAGGATGTGGTAACAGTGGTTAACGTATCTGGGTTTAACAAAGATTTAGACAAATTCCTGGAGGAAAAGTCTATAGTCTGTTAATGAGATGGACATGAGGGAAGCCTCTGCTTGCCCCAGGATTGGTAGCATGGAACGTTGCTACTAATTGGGTTTCTGCTAGGTACTTGAGACCTGGATTGGTCACTTTACTGGTCTACATGGACCATTGGTCTGACCTAGTATGGCTATTCTTATGCTTTTAAACATGCCCAGGGGAACACATCTTTCACCTAGATGAAAGTATGTGTGCTTTGGAAGCCCATATATGGATTTTGCCAGGTAGAGAAAGGTGATTTTCAGCCACACCCGAGTTTACCCAGGGAAATGGCTTTGGAATGTGCCATGCATGAATATTTAGAAATAAATTCTGAATTTTAGCAAAAGTGTGTTACCTTGAGGGTCACCAGACACCAGGATTGTTGGAGAGAAATGTTTATTGTTATGGTGCAGTTCTTCAGAGAGAGAGAAGGAAAAACTAGCTAATGTAATCTATCATCAAATTCTGTTTCAGATAGCACTTTTTCAATTGCCAGAATCATCTTATTGGATGTTATCTTGTTATAGGTTTACAAATGGATTGCATGAAGTTAGGGGGGAATTCAGTCACTTTCTATATTTAGTTGGCTTCCCATAGGAAGTAGTGCTCCAGTGATCCAGATGGTAGACTGTAGTTATTAATGCAGTCTGATTATGGGCCAAGATGTGAGACATACAAAATAGAAAGTAATGATCCAATATAAAGGCAGTGCAGAAGATTAACTTGCACCCTTTAGTGCCCCATCTCATATTAAAGGGGGGGGGGGGATCTCAAAATTAGTAAAATTATATTGCTAAAAAATGAAATATCAAAATTATGCTCACATTGGAAGCACAAATATTATGCAGTAGTCAAACAACATTTATGAGCTTTGCAAGTCTCAGTCTGAGAAGAATGCAAATACTACTGATACTTGTTCTTAATCATTTATGATTGGCATTTACCAGAGTTCTGCTATTTTACCTCCCTCTCTAAATGTTGACACTGCCTTCACATTTAATAGATCTCTGTTATACTGCAGCTGAATATTTCCAAAACATCTCAAACAAAACATTTTTTTAAAATCACAACCATAAATTCTGTAGTTTCTTAACAGATCTTTCCTATGTGATTGCCATGATACCAATAGGAATGATCTATCTATTTATTTCATTTGGAACAAGATTCCTGTAAATCTATCATGTATTTGGTCATAATGTCCTTACAACCTAGCAGCCATAATGCATCCCTCTGTTTCCTTCAACCATAAGGCCAATTATATAAAGTGTACCTAAATTTGGGTGTAAATTGCGCACACTAATTTATAGAACAGGTGCACTGATGCATGTGAATGGCATGAAAAATTGGCATTTGGGTATAAATTTGCTAGGCACTATTCTATAAAATAGACGCCATAGTAGTATGGAGCTAAATTCTATAAATGGCACCTAAATTTGGGTGCCCCTCCCCCCCAAAAAATGATCCCTAAGTGCTATTCTATAAATAGCGCTCAAATTTGGGCACCATTTATAGAATAGTGTTTGGCACTGGAATCCGTACATAATTTTGGGTGTGAGGATTTATACCGCCTGAAACCTGGTATAAATTAGGCACTGATCTGCCATATTCTGTAACATTGCACTCAAATTCTAGGAATGCCCCGACCCACCCATGCCCCCCAGGGTCACACCCCTTTTTGGGATCCTTGCATAAATATTTATGTGTGCAACTTTATAGAATACCGACTAGAATGATGCATGCGTAAATTCAAATTATTGCCAACTACCACCAATAATGGATTATTAGCTCCCAAATATCAGTGCTAATTGGCTCGTTGTGCAATTTACTTATTTATTTTATTTATTAGGATTTATTTACCGCCTTTTTGAAGGAATTCACTCAAAGCGGTGTACAGTAAGAATAGATCAAACATGAGCAATAGGTAATTACAGCAGTAAAAATATTCAAATAACAATACAAAGTATGGCATGGTATACTATTTACAATGTCAACATAATATGTAATATAACATTTTAATTGACAGTGAAGGGTATAAGCAAAGATGGAACATATAGCTAAGTAAGAGAGTTAGAAGAGTTAGAAAGCAAGGTGGTTAATTTAAAGAAAGTTGCACATGAGGTCAGAGAGATGATTAAATATTATCTTAGCTAGGGTAGGAGTGGATAAACAATAAATTAAATTGCATGTACAAATTGGCATGCACAGTTTTGAGCACCATATATAAAATTATAGGGGTGGCGCATAACAACAAGTGGGCTATACCAGTGAGCATTGGAGCCGACTCTGTGGGTGCTGTGGGTGCTTGAGCACCCCCAATATTGAGAAAATTCCTTGTATGTGTCCAGGGAGGGGTAATTTCCATTGGGCTTAGCACCCCCAATAATTTTGAAAAGTTGGCTCCTATGCCAGTGAGTGGATCATGGGTACATCATGGGCATTCTATCAGATGTGGGCACTGAAAGGTGCATTTAGGCATGCCTGCTTATGCCTGCCATTGAGCTTGCATAAACTGTCGTGCCTATGTTTGGTCATGCAAAGCAGCTTCAAGCTACTCTTCTACTGAGTTGAATTCCCACTGTGGTTCCTTATAATTCTAGGTAAGTCACTTAATTCTCCATTGCCGCAGGTACAAATATTTAGATTGTGAGCCCACTGTGGACAGAGAATGTATCTGCATAAAATAAATGTAAACTGCTTTGGTTGTACCACAGAACAGTGATATAGGAGGAGGCCAAACCAATTAGGGAGGCCGGACACAACTGGGCTGTAGGCCAGCGGGAAGGAAAGGGTTAAGGAAAATAAGGAAAGGGGGGACAGAGAGGGAAGACATAAAAGGGGTCAACAGGTAAGGAAAGGTCCTTTCGAGCAGGAATCAGCTACCCAGAGGAGCTGAGCTGAAGGAGGACAGAGACGTTCAAGGTCAAGTTCAAGTTTACGACCGGCAAGGGGCCAGGTTGAAGTTCATTTAGCGTGATCACGTCGGCGCCTGGCTTAAACAGCTGGGGGCCCTGAGATTACGCAGGGTGCGTCCTTAAACGGGAGGCACCCTAATCATCGGGGGTGTGCTTTTATGGCACAACCGGCAGCGCGAGGAGCAAGAAACGAATGACAAGCTGTGTACCCAGGGGTTTCCTATGAGTTATGAAATTGGCAACAGAAGTAAATGCGATTTATGAGATGTAATGCAAACTGCTTGGCTGCGGCCATAATAAATTCCAAATTTGTCAAAGAAGCAGCTGGTCCTGTGTCTTCTGTTGGTGGTAAAAGGAGAGTGGACGAATGAGCAGTGCCGAATGCCCCAGTTGATCAAATGCATAACCCTTTACCCTTATAACAGGTTAAACATGCCTTAATGTCATTATAGAATTGGCATTACACACTCTTCTTTGCTGTAGCTATATTTAGGCACTACTTTATAAAATTGCTCCCATAGGACTAGATTCTATAAATAGCGCCAGAATTTGGATGCCAAACAAAATGAGCTCTGAGTGCTGTTCTATAAGTGGTGCTTTGAGTTGGGCATCATTTATAGAAGAAAGCATAGTGTTAGGATCCACACCCAACTTTTGGAGTGAGGATTTATACCAACTGAAACCTGATGTAAATCCTTGCAGGTAAATTAGACACAGATCCTCTGAATTCTATAATAGTGCGTTAATCTTTAGTGAACGCCCCTGACCTACCTACTGTATGCTCCTCCCATGGCCACAAGCCTTTTGCTTAGCAAGATGCACATGTAAATCCAAATTGTTGTCAATTAACGCGAATAATTGATTGTTAGCTCTCAATTATTGGTGCTAATTGGCTCGTTACTCAGTTAAATTGTGCGCTTGCCCAAATTTGTACACACAATTTTGAACACTGTACATAGAAACCAGGGGATAATGCACAAATACTCATGTTTTTTCATTTCATCTAGTTTATTCTGAAATTGACTAGGAACAAGTAAGTTTCATGTATTTTATCTTGTCTTCTAGTCTAAGGAGATGATTTTAGAAGCCTTGCACGGCATTTACATAAGTAAACAGCAAGATTTACACATGGAAATACCAATTTTAGAATGCAGCTATTTACATCTGCAGATTTTATTTTTATTTTACTTCATATTTGTATCCCGCTTAATCCCAACATGGGTAACAATTAAAACATACATAAAATCTATTAACAAACAACAAACAAACAAACAAACAAACAAATAAGAGAATAAAGTTTTTCATCATAAAAATATTCTCTCCCAGTCATTTAAATATTGAAAAATATTTCAATCCTCTAAGTATGCCTTTAAAAATAAAGAGCTTTTCAAATATTATCGATCCTAAAATGATCTCTGGTAAAGATCAAAACTTGAAGTAGTAAAGAACCAGAGTACAATTTGGAGGGAACCAAAAATGAAAAAGGATTGACCCGATAAACTAAATAAACAATGTGAAAAATATTTTTATATAATAATGGAGAGATCTCAGAGTATAAACTCACCCAAGCGAGATTACACCAAAGTGATTTACGCCTCTAAGGGTGGACAAGTTTCTCGATCATAGAACTTCTCCGCAATTTTTTATTTTATTTTCTATGTGAGCAAAAACACTCATGTGCTCTTATTGCAATGAAAATATATAACCTAATGCAATATTTAAAAATATCTGGATCAATCCTCTCATTTGCTCCGTTCAATCTCATGCACTTAACAAACAAAAATTATATAGAAGATGTCTCTCCTTTCTTACTTTCACAATTTCAATAGAATGCTAATGTGCTGTAATTTCTTAGCACTATTATATACTATAAATCAATATAATCAATGTAGGCACTTAGCGTATAGACCGGTGATCCACTCCCAGATAGCCTTCAATCCGTGTTTGCAACTTGTAATCTAGTCAAGTGGTCCATCACCGCTTCTCATTCCCCAACAGGAGCGAGTCTAGTTTTTAAGCCCAGATCTTAAACGCTCCCACGCTGTAATGCGCTATGTTGTTCTGTTTTCCTCAATAAACCATAATGAGTTCCGTATGAACTTCCTTTTTTATTTTTGGTTCCCTCCAAATTATATTCTGGTTCTTTAAAAATAAAGAGCCATGTTTACTAAGGTGCGCTAGCGTTTTTAGCATGTGCTAAAAAATTAGTGTGCGCTAATGCTAGATACACCCATAGGGATATATGGGTGTCTCTAGTGTTAGCATGTCCTAAAAATGCTAGTGTACCTATAGCACGGCTTAGTAACAGGGCCCAATGGGTATTGATGGCCAAAGGTTGGGTATTCCAGAAAATAGTTCCGGCAATCAAGAAAGCATGTGTTCTAGTGGCAGCATAAGGATAATCCATAGGTAACGGTAAACATAGTTGCTGCAATCTTTCAGAATGCAAGGGACAATTAGGATGATACCATTTCAACACATTCATAAAATATACAGGGAGGTGCGGATTCAAAGGAGGTGTATTATGGGTGAGGTTTGAATGGTCCAAAAATCATCCCCCAAATTCCATATAACGCACCAAAAGTTAGACATCAATTAGGTGCCCAACCTCTGGCCATCAGTGAACTGTAGTTAGGGGCCTATGTGGACTTAAATGCTATTCTATAACTTGACGCCTAAGTGCTGTAGCAAGTAACTGCAAAGGGGATGTTCACATGGGAGGGACATGGGCAGACTACAGGAGTTTCCACTATTTAAGCCTGCGCTTTATTGAATAATGTTAGATGCATTTAGAAGCACTCATTTGCACCTGCCATAGAACAAGCATTAAGTGTTGGTGCCTCAATGTAGGTGCCTATTTGTTTAGGCACACATTTTCCATTATAGAATACTACCTTAGTGCCTAGATTTTGGGCACTTAACTTTTAGTGCCCTTTAAAGAATAGCCCCTCTTCCCTCGGATTCTATATAGCACAACTTATATTGCACATGCAAATATGGTCAAATTCTGGATTTGCATGTGCAACTTAAACCCTCCTTTTACAAAGCCAAGTGGCAATGCTGACACAGTTCACTTTGAACGGGCTCTGTCGGCATTACCAAATCGGCAGCCGTTAGCGTGGCTTTGTAAAACAGGGGCATTACTTAGTTAACGAGTCAACCATCACTGATAATTGCCAATTAACAAGCAATTATTGCCACTGATTGGAATTAATTATAATTTATTCGCGCAACTGTCTAAGCATATTCTGTAATGTGATATGCGTCTACAGTGTGGCTTAGTAACAGGGCCCAATCTTCAGAAGCCTTTGAAATTGATAGCCAAAGGTTGGGCATCCCAGAAAATAGTCCCGGCAATCAAGAAAGCCTATAGCTATGAATAGCTTACAAGCAGCTTAATGCCGCAGGCTTAATACTTGCCCCATACCGGCTGACATTCAAAGGAATTTAACCGGCTTAGAACAGCCACTGACCAGTTAACTTGCATTTCGGCGGATAACCAGTCATTTTCAGCATTTAACCAGTTATCACTGCTGAAAATGACTAGTTAGCACAGAAAAAAAAATCCAGCGATATTGGGGATATTCCGGGGGTGTGACTAGTTAAGTCCCGATATTTGGAACTTAAGCAGCCAGGCTTAGTGGGCAAATAAGGCCGTATGAAAAGCAAGCCTATCTTTGCCCACTAAGCATGGCCGTTTGTATGAATATTGACTTAACTGGTCAGTATTTAAAAATGCCATTTCCGGTGACCAGCATTGAATATCCAGGTTGAACACCAGTGGGGCACAATTAAAAAGCTGTTCACTGCAAGCTGAATATTGGACAGTTAATGTCTAAGCTGATTTGGCCAGGACTTAAAATGAGTGATTGATGGAACAAATATGTTTAGCCCAATGGTACTTTATATAGCTTTTATAATGTAAAAATATGCCTATAGAGGCATTACTCCTTTAATTTTCTGCAATTTTGGAATAGTGCTCTTATAAGTATAATTGCTGGCACTGCCTTCAGACTACCATTCTCTATGGTGACCTCTATCTCTGACTCTAACTGGGCTATTTTCCTCCTCAGCTTGGCCTGCAGGCCATCCAGTCTCACATACTCGGGCCTTTCCCTGGAAGCACTACCCCTCCCCCACTGTCAGAGGAGTAGTTCCCTTCTTCATGATCCTCTAGACCACCTTTCTCACAACCAGTCCCCCATCATTCATAGCAACCCTCGACTTTGGGCTGCTTCACCCTTGTATAAGAGCGATCTCCAACCTTCAAATGGAGAATGGCATCATCTGGGCCTATTTTCCCAGTACCTGGCAGGGGATTTTTGAGTTTTCCTCCCATCCCCACTGGATTGTTTCTATTTTTCATTGCTGGGGCTACTATTAGTTCCTGGGATCCTCCCTCCTGTGTGACACTCCCAAACTCCAAGCCTTTCCAGTCCTTGAGGGTCTCGGTATTATTCCTGCAGCTGGCAACCCATGCCCTTCATTGCTGTTAATGCTACTCCCATCCTGGATCCTGACCCCTCCTGAGTTTCCTGTGCCTCCCGAGTAGTGATCCTCTCTGAACCTCCCTTATGTTTGACTCTACCTTTCCCAGCCATTTCATAAACCTCACCCCAGTCCTATTCTCCATCTAGACAAAATTTTCTTGGGCCTACCCCAAATACTGACCCTCCCCAGAACACCTTAGTGCAGGGGTAGGCAACTCCGGTCCTCGAGAGCCGCAGGCAGGTCAGGTTTTCAGGATATCCACAATGAATATGCAGGAGATAGATTTGCATACCATGGAGGCAGTGTATGCAAATCAAGTTCATGCATATTCATTGTGGATATCCTGAAAACCTGACCTGCCTGCGGCTCTCGAGGACCAGAGTTGCCTACCCCTGCCTTAGTGCTACGTGATAAGGTGGTTAGATTTGAACTCATATTCCACAAAACAGCCAGGACATTTTTTGTGGAGTTCTTCACTCCGCTGTTATAGATAACTTTTAAAATTATGTCCAAACAAATGATCCTACTACAAATCCAATCCTTCTGTGTTCCCCAATGGATGTTGTTGGTCCTTCTCTTATGGCGGCAGTGGACATTCCAGCTGTGAGTTCCTTTGCATGATTTTTAATGCATTTAGTGGCTTCCTCTTCCAATGTGCACCTCTGCAGTGCCGTAGCGAGGGCTAATGGCACCCGGGGCGGGTCGCCGCTGCGCACCCCCCTCGGGTGCAGCACGGCATGACCCCCCCTGGAGCGCAACCCCCCCCCCCCCCCGGAGCACAACCCCCCCGGACCGCATTCTTACCTGCGGGAGGGCCGATCCGCCCCGAGTGCACGTCACTCGGAGCTGCGTCGGCCCCGCTGGTTCCCTGCTCTCGCTGCCCCGGAACAGGAAGTAACCTGTTCCGGGGCAGAGAGAGCAGGGAACCAGCAGGGCCGGCACCCCCCGAGCGCGTGCACCCGGGGCGGACCGCCCCTTCCGCCCCCCCCTTCCTACGCCACTGCACCTCTGACACCTTCTGGGGGAATTGCTGCAACACAAAAAAATTAAAGAAAACCAAGTGCAGTCTCCTTAAATGCTCAGCCTAGGGTTCTAGCCATAGCCTGGATCCTTGAAAGCCCTTCTCTTGCCTTCCCTTTAGCATCTCCACGTGTCCAGCAATGCCTACACTCGGTACCTCTTACCTTGTGTGACCACTGGTAATCACTTTGCTAAGGATGGTGAGGGTTCTCTTCACTTCAACTCCTCCATGTGGCCATTTGATCCATCCAATCTTGGGTGCCATAGTGATAGCCCTGGGTCCTGGACTCTGTTAGCCCTTTGGGTGGTTGCTCCATGCTCCCAGCCTTATCTCTTTCCCCAAGTCCAGGTCAAGGCCATAAAGTGATCTGGTTCAGGTTTATACCCTTTATTTCAGCCAGCAAAGTATTCCAGTAGATTCAGCCAACACAAGAAAGCAAAAAAATGCACAGTCCAATAATTCAAAATCTTTACTCAGAGTCTGTGGGACCCTGTGCTGATTTTCACAAACACGTACTTCCTTAATATTTCATTCCTTTTATTGAATGCTGAGCCATATCTGTCCCTTCAAGGGGTATCTATTTCAAAAGTTCCAAGGTTCAAACACTCTTCTCTCAACAATGTTTTGCACCTTGTGCTGCAAGGCTGGGGGGGGGGGGGGGGGGGGGAGGGTCCTGCTTCCAGGTCGACCATGGCCTCAGTGTCAGGAGGAGCTCCTCGCCCTCCTTGCTCAGTCCTGCTCCTTGCTCATCTCTGTCTGTTTTTTTAGCTGGACTTTACAAAGCTCCTTCCCTCTACTTCCTCTGAGAAGAGGCATCCCATATTGTTTCTTTACCCAAGGAACTGGGCTTCATCACTTGGACTCCCTGTAGTAACCACCTTGGGTAAGTTCAGCTCTACTCCTGAAAGGGTTACCCTGTTCCTTTCTCTCTGAGAGTGCCTCAGTTCTTCCTTCTCTCTCTTGTGACTATGGTCCAGAGCCCTTTCCCTGTAGATGGGTTTCTTAGAACACTCCTTCACTCCTTAGGTGTGAACCTAATGGGAAAAGTGCCATGGGGTGCTGGGACCGTGCCTTCCCCATCACAATTTATAATTGCCAGCATTTACACATGGAAGTGCTCCTGAATGTGTAGTCTTACAGAATGGTCTGTGTCTAAAGTACTATTCTGTAAGCTCACGCATGAATAAACATGTGGATGAAAGTGATTTGGTTGATACAGCATATTTAGATTTTTAGAAAGTCTTTGATAAAGTCCTTCATGAAAGACTCCTGAGAAACTTAAAAACCATGGGATAAAAGGCAAAGTTCTGTTGTGGATTAAGAACTGTTAATGGATAGAAAACAGAGGGTATGATTAAATGGCCATTTCTCTCAATGAATGAAGGTGAATAGTGAAGTGCCCAGGGATCTGTCTTGGTACAGATGCTATTTAACATATTTGGAAATAATTTGAAAATGGGAATGATGAGTGAGGTGATTAAATTTGCAGATGACACAAAACTATTCAACGCTGTTAAAATGTGTGAGGACTATGAAAAATTGCAGGAAGATCTTAGGAAGTTGGAAAACTGGGCATCCAAATGGTAGCTGAGATTAAACATTGACAAATGCAGAGTGATGCACATTGGGAAGAATAATCCAAATCATAGTTACTTGATAATAGGTTCCACCTTAAGAGTCAGCACCCAAGAAAAAGATCTAGGTGTCATCATAGAAAATACACTGAAATCTTTTGCCCACTGTGTTTGTGGAGGCTAAAAAAACAAACAGAATGCTAGGAATTATTAGGAAAGGAATAGAAAATAAGATAAAGAATATTATAATGCCTCTGTATTTCTCCATGTTGTGACCTCACTTTGAATATTGCCTTAACTTCCCTCTTAAGGCACAGACAATCCAGAGGGAGTAAAGGTACCAGACCAGGAGTATGCTGAACTGACCACACAGAAGAACCATCCCATGTACATCAGATGTGCTAGACAGCATACAAAAGTGATGGTATGTCAGTATACTTCAACAAATAGTGTTTACAGTGTGCTTTATTCCCTTCCCTGACTTCCCAATCAATATTTTCCCATCTAATCCTTGCCCATGAATAAACTGTATTTTTCTGCTTCTCTTTCCACATCCTCTACTGTCCTTCACACCCTCCACCCTTTGTCATATATTCTGAGATGCAGGATAGGTGCCCCTGCGCTCAGAGGAGCTCAATGACACATTGTTCAGCAATCTAGTATGACATGCTTCCCCATGTAAGTCAGGAACACCATGAGGCCTTACGCTCCACTCGAGTGCATGGGTTGTGGCTATGATAGTAGAGGGCCATACCGTTGGCAGAAAGACAAAGGGGCAAAGAGGCTAAGGGGTGCCTGGCATACTTTGGAGGCTTTTGATTTCCCATAGGCGCAAGTGCCAACAGATGTGGGTCTTCCTACTGGTGCTGTGGAGATAGATGGCAGGGCGATGAAGTGGGGCATCTGGTATCTCAGTTGATCCTTGCGCTGGTTTCCAATCTCTTTGCACAGGACCAAGTCCTCATGGTGTGCTTCAGGGATTTTCTTGGGATCTCTTTTCTCTATATTCTTGTTTCCTTGGTGTCCTCATTTTCTGTGGCTTTCAGTACCATCTTTATGATGATATGTCCCTTCTACCTCCCTACACCAGACATTTCACAAGGAATTCAGTCCAAACTCTTAGCCTACTTATCCAACTTGTTGGCTGTATGTCCCGTTAACATCTGAAACTTAACATGGTCAAGACACAGTTTCTAATATTTTCCCCATAACCTTCATTCTCCCTTTTGCCTTTCACTATTTCTATACACAGTGTCAAAATCCTTAACTCCTCATTCATCACCTTCTGCTTAGACAACTACAACCTTCTTACAGGTCTCCCCCAGAACCATCTCTTTCCTCTTCAATCTATTCAACCTTCTGCTGCACAGCTTGTCTTCTTCCACTGTCGCTACCCTGAGATAGTCCCTCTTCTCTAGTCACTTCGTTGGCTGCATACAGTTCAAACTTCTTTTACTGGCCTACAAGTGCATCCATTTTTCAGATCTGATCACTACAGTATATGTCAAAATGCTATCTCTCCTATCCAACATTATTCCCAACACCTCCTTCTTTTTCTATATCTCCTGCATTAATATCATAGTTAATAGCTTTTCCTATACTTCCTACTTGAATACCTGAACGGAGAACAGTTCACTATTCATTCAACTTAATTGCTTTGAGAGCAACAATACATAGGTTTCTCCTCTGTCATGTCCTGAAGTATTTTTTTAATAACCTAGACAAGTGCATTTATGCTTATAGCATTTTAGATATTTCTTCTTCTCCTCTTGATTGCCTCATTATATGCTCACACCCAATTCATTGCTGTTATTTGCAGGTAGCCTTGCAAGATACACACTTTTGTATATTTTTTTCCACTGCCTTCATTTGTTTGTTGGAGAACAATCTGATTCAACTGACTTCAATCTGCCACCCCTTTCGTCTTCAACTGCTCTTAATTTATGATCTCAGCCATCTACCTAGGGTCATGGTTGCCCTTCAAAGAAAGATATAGTCCATCCTTTCTGTATATTCTTTTTATTTGTGTAGGTAAAGTCCCAGTTACCAATAAATCTAGAATCTAAAGTAGTTGTCAGATATGATATGTAATACCTTTGTCATATACAGTTTTTTGACTGCGCTTTTCCTGTATTGATCCAGTTAGTGATGTTGTGCTGTGCAGAATATATGTTCCAAATAAAATATGTTGTGACATTTTCTGGAGCAATTCAATTGCTGAAAACCATCTCTGGAACTTGATTTCCCATTTAGTCTGGAGAAAATAACTAGGTAGATTTTTACTATAATGAAAATTTCTGGTTTTCTTATTTTTCTATTACTAGACATTTAGAAGATTTAACGCAAGATATATTTTATTCACAGCCGATCTTTAAGAAATGGCATTCACTTGCACATTCAAAGCTACATGGAGGTTATTTATAAAGATCACCTAAAGTTAGGCACTTAGGAGTCCTTTTATCAGGCTGCGAGAAAAAGGACCCTGAGCTAGCAGAGGGGCCTGTTTTTCCTGCGCGGCAGGGTCCTTTTTAATGCAGCGGGTAAAAAGTTCCCAGACAAACATAGCCATGCGGTAAGAGAGCTCTTACTGCATGGCCATGCTGCGGGGAGCCCTTTACCGTCACCCATGAGGTGGCGATAAGGGCTCCCATGGTAACTCAGCAGTAACCGGGCAGAGCGTGGTGATCCCCAATTACCACCGGGTTACCACCGTGCAAGCCATTTCTGGGGTTTTCCTTTTTCCCCTGGAAATGGCATGTGCTCGGGGTGGAACTACTGCCGGCGGCTGTATTGGGCTGATGATAGTCCCGATTTAGCATTCAGTAAGCCCGCATACGTCACATGTTGGTAATCTATTAAATAAACATCTACTTTGAACGAAGCTGTGAAGTTACTTAATTATTTATGATCTCAACTGAGATGGCCTGGCACATGCAATATCAATTCATTATCCATCCAGACACAAACAAACAATACCTAGGTTAGATTATATAGTTCAGTCATCAACACTATCTCTAATTAGTCTTGACCAATCATGCATCTTACATAAACACAAGTATAAACAGTCCTTTGCCTGGGTATAATACGCAGTCACTGTTGGACGCTCCCAGGGTCCATACAGGTTTCCTTCTTGTTTCAAATCACCTTCCTGAACAAAGTGCGTCCAAAAGGAGAAAAACAATCCTCAAAGTGTCGTGGTCTCTTAAGTTGGGCTTTAATCTTGTCTATCTTCGTTTTATGGCCCCAGCTGCTTTACTCCTGCAGAGTTTCGCAGTGTTGCTTCTTAAGAAGGAATTGCTATGTATGAGAACGACACACAGCATTCAAACAAAGTAACATACAATAAACTTGCTCACCAACAATTATTAACCCTGCTTAAACACTATTTAAAAATCAAAAATGTACCTCTCTATAACAGCCATTGTTTTCGGTCAGATGCCAAGTCCAGAATGTAGTGTCTTCTAAACAGGAAGTCCGCTTGCATCCCGTTTCTCTCTACACTTAAGCCCCAGCACACAGTCATGTGATACTATCAATTACTCTTACTCACACCTGTGCAAATTGCACAGAGCTCAACGACAAACATTCCTTAAGTCAAATCCACTCCACCTCCCTGTTTAAACCCCCAGGATATGCAGTACCCCACTTGTAAATAAAATGCTGCTCCTTATACAGCAATCTCTGTATCCTGTCTTTTTATAGTACTTTCGTTGTTTTTATTTTTTTTGGCTCCAATCTTGTCAAGCCAGCATTTATTAAGCTAAGTTGATGCATGCTATGCTGTAGCTTGAACAGTTTTTTGTTACTCAGTTACTCTTAAAATGTGTGCTCTACTATGGGCAATTTTGTATGATGCTCCTATATGGGCAATTTTGAATGAGTGAAGCAGGGAACATTTACCCCATGAAAGAAACTAGATCACGGGCACAAAGTCTTTTATAGATAATAGTGTCTCGTTGACCAGACCTTGGCGGGAGCCTTGGTTTCTGAGGGTATTTCCCACTTCACTCATTTCTTTACATTCATTTTACACAGCCCTTTGGATTATGTTTGGCTGTTTTTCAGTTCTCTGGAGTATTAGATTACCTGATTAGCATCAACAGCCCATACTGTTTCTTTCATCTTAAGATATGATACTCTTCCTCAATATAACAATAGCACCTTCTTCAATTATATTTTGATTATATGATATGATGCCTAATAATGGTTTATTATGATTTAGATTTTTCCTGGTCTTTGCTATAAATGTAAAAACACTGTTCTAAAGTTTTCTAATAGTGATAAGTCATTCCAGAAATGACTAAGAGCTTTGATTTACATCTGGACAATCAAATTGGTTCATCAACGTGGTTAATAACACATGTTGTCACTATTATCATTTTTTGATTATTCTCATTGCAGCAGAGATCATAATATTATGTACCATATGTTGATTTATTACTCTTTGTACATGTTTGTTTTTTAAATCTTATTTCTCATGTGAAAAAGAACAATTTTTAGATACACAGACATTCATATATTTTTATGCTTTCTTGTTTTAAAGACTTAATTCATGCACGGACCATAGTCTTGTTATGTGACTACATTATGTGAATTTAAGCAGAATGTTTTTGCCAGATCTTCTCATATACTCATGAATATTCAACAATTACTTTACTGTGGTTTTTGTATTCCATCTTTACAATTGATGTAAAAAATAATGTATTCTTCATCATTAATGTCTTTTGGTTCTGTATTAATATTCTGTTTTGTAACTTGCTTTGTGAACATCATTTTGATGATAATATTTTTAATCTAAGGTGAACCATCAGGCTTATATGTGTTAGTATTTTTTTCATTTTATATATTTTTTGGTTTTTAACTTAGCTTCATTCTCTAGTAAGAAAATATATTTGTTTTGATGACACTCGTTATCAATGCAGGACGCCACACTTTTTAAGAAAAAGATGTCAATAACTTTGAAAGTCTAACATCATGATGACATCAGCCGCTTCTCCACTACTTCAATCATGCCAATCAGCGCCATTTTTTTGTAATCACGCTAGACGTGCAAAAGATGCTATGATCCTGTGCAGATTGTGCATGCTGTTTTGCTCAGTACGTTTTGTTTTGTCTTTGTCACATCAAGCATTTATAACAAGTATCCCCTTTTTCATAGTATAATTTTTTGCCCGTAACTTTTCAAGTTGTTAAGCTGGCACCTCACTGAATGACTAGATGCCATTCAAGCCCTGTAACTTTAAGATATATCCTAACATTAATATGTATTAACTTTAGTGCCTCAGCATTAGATTATGGGTTTCACTGTTTTTTTTGTCCAACAATTGATTTTGAGTCATATATAACCTCTGGTGCTTCAAGGGTAACGATGAATATCGGCTACAGTAAAGTTTTGGCGCCATCTTTTGCCACACATGTTATTTAAGTACATAAGTATTGCCATACTGGGCCAGACATGGAGGGGCATTTTCGAAAGGGACGTCTATGTTCCTTAAATTTGGTCATCCTTACAGATGGACATCCCCAGACATGATCGTTTCTGATTTTCAGTGATTTTGTAAACCAAGGACGTCCATCTCAGAAACTACCAAATGCGAGCCATTTGGTCATGGGAGGAGCCAGCATTTGTAGTGCAGTGGTCCCCCTGATATGCCAGGACACCAACCGGGCACCCTAGGGGGCACTGCAGTGGACTTCATAAATTGCTCCCAGGTACATAGCTCCCTTACCTTGTGTGCTAAGCCCCCCAAAACCCACTACCCACAACTGTACACCACTACCATAGCCCTTACGGGTGAAGGGGGCACCAAGATCTGGGTACAGTGGGTTTGTGGTGGGTTTTGGAGGGCTCGCTGTTTCCTCCACAATCGTAACAGGTAGTGGGGGGATGGGCCTGGGTCCACCTGTCTGAAGTGCACTCACCCACTAAAACTGCTCCAGGGACCTGCATACTGCTGTGATGGAGCTGAGTATGACATCTGAGACTTGCATAGAGGCTGGCATGACATATTTTTAAAGATGTTTTTTGAGGGTGGGAGAGAGTAAGTGACCACTGGGGGAGTAATGGGAGGTCATCCCCAATTCTCTCCAGTGGTCATCTGGTCATTTCAGGCACCTTTTTGTGTCTTAGTTGTAAGAAAAACAGGTCCGGGTGAAAATGTCCAAGTGTTCGTCAGGGACATCCTTGTTTTTGTTGATTATGGGTCAAGGACGCCCAAGTGTTAGGCACGACCAACTCCTGCCTTCGCTATGCCTCTGATAAGCCCCCTTGAACTTTGGCCGTCTCTGTGACAAGTGCAGTTGGGGATGTCCAAAATCGACTTTCAATTATACCGATTTGGACAACCCTGTGAGAAGGACATCCATGTGGAGGAGTGGCCTAGTGGTTAGGGTGGTGGACTTTGTTCCTGGGGAACTGAGGAACTGAGTTCAATTCCCGCCACAGGCAGCTCCTTGTGACTCTGGGCAAGTCACTTAACCCTCCATTTCCTGCTGCATTGAGCCTGCCATGAGTGGGAAAGCATGGGGTACAAATGTAACAAAAATAAATATAAATAAAATCTTCTGATTTCTGTCAAAAGATGGGCATCCTCTTTTGAAAATGAGCTCACAAAGGTCCATCAAGCCCAGCATCCTGTTTCCAACAGTGGCCAATCCAGGTCACGTTTATTAGCAATTAGAACTACTATACGTAACTATCATAGATTTTCTGCTAGCGCCAGATCATCGGTTCCAGTTCATCGGTTTTAGTAGCACTGCATGTCGCTTGTTGATACTGAATACATTCTATTCTGTCTCTTCATTAATTTTAAATACATAGCATGTTTATTATTTTCATATATAATTTTCAAGGACTGAGTTTAGTTCTATTTGGAATCAGCTATGAGCGGATGTCCTCATTTTAGACAATTTTAATCGAATGGTGAGTTATATATAGAATGTTATCCTATTCACACCACAGTTGGCACAATAAAATCACTGTTATCTCTCGTCTTGTCACAAGCACCGATCTTATTTACCACTCTCTGTATATGTGAGTTTTCCGGTCACATCTTTTGCAAAAGCACTGTTTAATAAGACAGCTTTACACACCGGCATCTATTATTTGATGAATATTTGAACCTTTCAGACTTCAATTATAAATCTCACCTTCTCAATATATTCTGGTGTTTCACTGGTGAACACTTCAGATTGTAAAATATGCAAGATGATATACTGATGGTTTATGAATATCTAAGATTGTTTAATATGCATGATTATGTCGATTTGTACACTTTTTATTCCTTTGTGTAATTATGATTGCATTTTATTTATGTTTAATATAGACCCCTGACGCAGGTGCTTCATGTCGAAACACGACCCTTGTTGGGTCAACGGTACACGTTTTATGTACAGGACACATGATGGGTAAATAAAAGGTTTTGTTCCACTTGTGAAGGCTCTCGGTACTGCTTCCTTTCTTGTTTGAACTCTGTTTTGTGCTTTGAATACCCTCTCTCTGTTGTTGCAAAGACTTTCATAGAAACAGGGGACCATGACTGGGAAACTTTCCCTACCTACTGTTTGCATACCTCAGGAGCCTACAGGGTTCTTACTATTTGAGCTGCTTTTTGGCCGGAGGGTAAGAGGGCCTCTTGACCTAATAAGAGAACATTGGGAGGGGAAAGTTGATACCTCTGACACCCCTGTAATTGAATATGAGTTAATATGAGGTAGAGATTAGGAGAACTTGTGGACTTTATCAAAGAATAACTTGCAGGCAGCCCAGACTAAGCAAAAGACCTGGTATGATTGTAAGGCCCGAAATAGAGAGTTTTATGAGGGCTAGCAGGTACTTGTTTTAGTCCCAGTATGTCAACATAAACTTCAAGTTAACTAGGTGGTACCTTACAAGGTCATAAAGAGCCTGAATGATTCAAACTATGTTATATCTATGAACTCTCATGACAGAAAGCAGCGTACCTTTCATGTAAATAAAATGCCTATGCATATCGTATAGCTATGGTGTTAGCTGTGTGTAGCCTACCAGAAGAGTGTCAGGATAGTGAACCCATACCTGACTATATAGCAGAGACGTTACCAGAGGAATCTGACACTGAAGAGAGACCATCTAAATGTACAGACAGTGGAAAAAATCTTCAGTCAAAAGGTAGAACTAGAACAACAGAAAACATGCTTTTTACATGCTCTGAGAAAGATTTCAGTATGAAGAAAGAGCAAATGCAGCCCCTGAAAAATAATAAAGAAACTGGAACATATACGAGCATAGCATATGGGATAAACTGCATCAATAAAGCATTTATTACAGAGCATCAGAAAACCACTGATAAGAGAACATGTCCTAATTATGACAGTAGCTTCAGGAGGAAAGCTCCATAAGAAATACAAAATTTCACCCAGGAGAGAGACCAGTTTCAAATACGAAGTGTAAGAAAAGTTTTAGTTGCCGGAAGTTATTGCCAAAGCAGCATATAATCCACTCAGGGAAGAAACCATTTACATGCACTGAATGTACAGCTAACAAAGCACCAGAGAATTCACACAGGAGTACCACCATTCACATGTCAGAAGATACTCCTTACTATTCACAAAATGAAGCATACAGGATTAAAACTGTTAGCATGCACTGAGTGTGGTAAAAGCTTCTGTTATAAGCAGCAGTGAACATGGTAAAGCTGATGGACTGTCCAAAAAGGAAGAGCCAGAACCACCCCTGGACTATCGAGACCCGATCAGTGGTCTGTAGAGGCCGAGTCCAGGGCCTCTCTTTCTTGAGGAGGGAGGTGTAAAGAAACTATGTTTTAAGCCTGTAAAGAGTATTGGATATTTTCCTGCCTAAATTAGTTCTGAAGTGTATTTCTCTAGTTTGGCTAGCAGATGGTGCATGTTTATGCTGAAAGCTGTTACAGAGGACTGACTTCTCTTTTTTAGTTGGCACACAGATAATATGAAGTGCCTGTAGTGATGTAACCAGTTTTTATTTGAAACTTGACTGTTCTGGGCTCTGATTGGCCAGGAATTTGAAATTACCCAGCAGATGCTGGCTGTTGCTTCAGTCTTAGCCCGGGAGGAAAGAGAGACAGATCTCGTTGCTGAGGCTTTGCGAACAGTTATATATCCTGACCTTCACAGGTACTGTTTAGACAGTATATAGATGTTTAGTTAGTGTTATAATTGATCCATTTTCAGTTACTTGTTACTGTTTGCTATTTGCACATTTTTTCCCTACTGTTCCAAATTCTGAGAATAAACACATTTGTTTGTCCTGCTTATCTGGACTGATAAAGAGTCCTGGTTGTTGTGTGTTGCTTTCTGGGAACTGAGGGACAATTGAGACTGTGGCCTCCAGTAACCTAGAAATCACTGGAGATAATTTGAGAGTGTGACACTCGCCTATAGGTAGTTGTGACCCAGTCAGTAGGAGGAGGGTGCTAGTGAAGAGCAAAAGTAGCAGGTGCAAGTGGACCTGAAATGTGCTGGGGCAGACACTCTAAGTGGCCGCCGGGTAACCCCGGAGGGTGGCTTGACATTTTGTGACAGATGGTCCTCCCCCTTACTCCCCAGACAAGTTTCCCTGGTGGCCCAGTGGCCTTCTTCCTTTGTTAACCCCGGATACAGGGGGATGGCGGTCCAGTTGATCTCCATTCCCTGACCCTCCCCCCCCCCCGACGCAAGGGCACAGGGGAGTTGGAGGTCCGGTGGACTTCTAGCCCCCTAACCCCCTGACACCAAAAATGTCTCTGGTGGTCTAGTGGGCAACTTTACCCCCACCCTTTCTGGTGGCATAGTGCCCCCCAACTCCATACCTTTAGAAGGAAGGAGAGAGTAGTACTCCCTCCTCCTTCCAGCGCCACCTCCAAAATGGATGCACTATGAAGGGCAGGGCTCCCCATTCCTCCCCAATGTTCTGGAAACCCTAATGCCAGCTCTGTTGCAACATCCTTTTTTGGCATGCTGCCCGCTGAGCATTGGGGAGGAATAGTTAATGCCCTGTTTCGCATGCATTTGCATACTACTTGCGATCAGCAAGCGTATTGTTTTACGCGCTCACTGGCTCTGATCATGAGGTGGGATCAAATGCTAGTATGACGCTAATAGCCTCTAGTGTCCACGTTTGCTTCTGATCAACAGCCCTTATAGTATAGTGCCTAATGGCAGTAGAACATACAACTGCAAATTAGTCCCAGTTAGCGCCATTTAACTCCAATGATCACCAATAATTGGTTGTTGATGGCAATTCATGCCTTATTAATTAATTAGCCTATGCAGGTAACTTCCAGTATTATATAACCTACATGTGCAAATTTATGGGCTAAAGGGTACATATAAAGTTCTAGAATTAGGGTGCATGTAACTTTGGTGCATTTTATAATACCCCTTACAAACAGTCTCTATCCTTTACGTTCACACTGTTCACTTTTTCAGCACACACAGCTCTTATTCACTGCAATTATTAACAATGGCTCATTTATTCTGCTGATTGCCATCAACTTTGGTACAAAACTATAGTTACAGTACTTTTTTTCTCTGCAAGAACTGACTATAACCAAGCCATTGCTTTCTTGCTGTTGGTGGTAATAGCCTTTGACATAAAACCTTTCCACTGTTTCTTAATGAAGGGTATGACAAAAACACCACATCTCAACAACATTTTGAGTGACAGGGGAAATGATTTGTAGACAAGGCAGAATAACACATTAACTTATGTAACTATGTTTTGATATTCTACAGCAGAGACTTTGCACTGTTAAACTGACAGCTGGGAAATTGTCTGCCACATTCTTTAACTAAAGATAACAAGGGTCAAAACACATTTTTGGACTTTAAGTCAAGCTTGCAAAGCACACAGGGCTCAATGCACCTATACTTTCTTCAGTCTATAGAGGCATAACAGAGCTAAAACCTTTCCATACTACTGCTGTAAAAGAAGATTCAGCATTTTTTTTTACAGTGATACATTTATATAGGCATTTAGAAAGAGAAACCATCATAAATATTCAATTAGTATAACATTCTCTACCAGCAGACATTCCCACTGACAGTGATTTAACATTCTTTTTGTTCACATCATACAGTCCTTAGACTAAAATAGAGATGTGCACATGACAAAAAAGTTTTTCAGCTCATTTTTGCTTTGTTTGATTAATTTTTAGGAGTTGTGTTTGTTGTTGCTGTTGATTTTACATACTTTGTTTTAACAAAAGCTTTTTAACATACATTAAACATTTTTAACTTGTGCTAGTCAAGTTAAACATTAATTTATAGGGTAACATAGATTTAACTAATTTAGGGGCCCTTTTACAAAGGCGCACTGAAAAATGGCCTGTGGTAGTGTAGACGCCTGTTTTGGGCATGCACAGAATCATTTTTTAGTGCACCTGTGTAAAATGCCTTTTTAAAATTGTTGCTGAAAATGGATGTGTGGCAAAATGAAAATTGTTGCGCGTCTATTTTGGATGTGAGACCTTACTGCCAGCCATTGACCTAGCGGTAAGGTCTCTCACATGGTAACCGGGCGGTCATGATCTATGCGTGCAGAATGACGATTACTGCCCAATTACTGCCCATGCGCCAGAAAATAAAAATATTTTCCATCGTACGCCTAGCGGACGCACATCAAAAATGAAATTACCACAAAGGCCATGTGGTAGCCAGGTGGTAACTCAAAATTGACGCACGTTGGGCACACGTAGGTGCCTACGTGGCTTAGTAAAAGGTCCCCTTAGGGACCCTGTTATTAAGTTGCTCTATTGTCTCTTGAGCTATAAAGGCAGCTAACACAGAAAAAAATCCCCCAACATCAACAACCCTGTATTAGCTGCCAAATGCAAGAGTGGATAGAATCTGGGTGTGGCATGGATGGGAGGAGATGTGGCCGGTTGTTAACAGTGTGCAGAGGTCAGGAATCTGATCAGGGGGTTTTACTTGTCATTGAGGAAGTAGGGGTTGTGTCGGGAGGTTGTGTTTGTCATCGGAGGGTTGATGTTATTTCAAGGGATTGTGCTTCTCATCAGAGGGTCAGAGATCTGATTGGGTAGGGCCTCATAAACAGATAGCTCTACAATAGGTAACTCTTATCTTGTGTGATGTGCGGAGAGCCTAAGCATGTAACATGTTAGGCTGATGCAGGTCATACCCCTTGCATTTACCACACATGTTTTGTACTAGCTGCATATTAATTTTTGCAATAAACTTGCAGTAAGTGGTCCTTGTGGTAACGTGACCAAGGCGGGCGTGGAGCCATGTGCTAAAATGCTAGCACACCTTAGTAAACAGGGCCCCTAAATTAAGCATGGAAACCCATTATTCTTTAACAATGTGCATAAATTTTGGGAACACCCCCAATCTGCTCATGACCCTCCCATGGCCATGTCCCCTTTTTGTACTCACATGTAAAAGTTACGTCTGGATCTTGCACCTAAATTTACGTGCATAAATTTTAATTAAATCCAATTAGCACCAATAATAGCTTGTTAAGAAGCCAGTTATTGGTGCTAATTGGCTTGTTATTAAATTGAATAGTGTGTACAACTTGTGTATGTGCCCAAAGTTGTGAGTGCAATTTTTAGTAAATTTTATAGAAGTGGGGGGAATGAGTGCTGGTAAAAGAAAATAGTTTGTTATGACTATCAGGTAGGGGTCTTGTTCTATTTGCAGGTAGGGAAAAGAAATTTGAGTAATACCCCTGACAAACCTATACTCCTCCCATGGCCACTCCTCCTTTTCAGCTACGCATGTTAGAATTTACTTGCGCCTCTTTTTAGAATATACCTAAAATGAAGTGCATGTAAATTCCAATTATTGCCAATTAGTGATGATAATTGGTTATTATCGGCCAATTATCATCACTGATTGGCTTGTTACTCAATTGAGTAGTGTGTGTAAATTGGTCATACATATAATTTAACACATGCTACTTGCCACACCTATAGAATCCGGAGGCTAATGCCTGTAGTCGTCACTCTATCTCAGGGATTTACAACCCAGTCCTTAGAACACACCCTGCCAGTCAGATTTTCAGGACACCTAAAATGAATGTACGAGATTTGCATACAATAGTAACGTGGTAACATAGTAGGTGACGGCAGAAAAAGACCTGCAAGGTCCATCCAGTCTGCCCAACAAGATAAACTCATATGTGCCACTTTTTGTGTATACCTTACCTTGATTTGTACCTGTCTTTTTCAGGGCACAGACCGTATAAGTCTGCCCAGCACTATCCCCGCCCCCCAACCACCAGCCCCGCCTCCCATCAACGGCTCTGGCACAGACTGTATAAGTCTGCCCAGCACTACCCCCCCCTCCCACTACCGGCTCTGCCACCCAATGTCGGCTAAGCTCCTGAGGATCCATTCCTTCTGAACAGGATTCCTTTATGTTTATCCCACGCATGTTTGAATTCTGTTACCGTTTTCATCTCCACCACCTCCCACGGGAGAGCATTCCAAGTATCCACCACTCTCTCCATGAAAGAGATAATGCATTCAAATTTTTCTTATTCATATTCATTGTGGATATCCTGAAAAGCTGACTGTCTGAGGCAGGGGCGTAGCCAGACACCCAATTTTGGGTGGGCCTGGGCCCAAAATGGGTGGGCAGAACTCTGCCCTATCCCACAAGTGCTTTGGTCTTTCCCTCTCTCGCCTTTATACCATATGGTCTCTTAGACATCCCCCTAACCTTTTAAATAGCAGACTTTCACCGGCAGCGAGCAGCAACTAATACACACTGCTCATGTTGGCCCCACAGCCTTCCCTCTGATGCAACTTCCTGTTTCCGCATAGGTGGGAATACATCAGAAGGAAGGCTGTGGGGCCAGTGTGAGCAGTATGTATCAGTTGCTGCTCGCTGCAGGCGAAGATCTGCTATTTACAAGGTATGCATGAGGGATAGTTGGGAGTTTTCGGCTGGTGGGGCTTAGGAATCCCTACCAGCCACATCAAAGGTGTGCTGCTACTGAGTGGGCCTAAGCCCAAAGTGGGTGGGCCTGGGCCCACCCAGGCCCACCCTTGGCTATGCCATTGGTCTGAGGGTGTCCAAAGGACGGGGTTGAGAATCCCTGTTCTATCTTGATGTTCTGCCCTGTTCAATATCCAGATAATGATGCTGAATATCCAGATTTTTATTATAACTGTCATGGCCACCATTAAAAAAAACTGACTGTGGAGGCTGAATGTTGACCTGATAGTATGTTTCACCCTATTAAAGACTGACTTTGTGATAGCTGCGGTATAGAAGAGAAGTTTTCCAATGAGGGCAATTGTCTGCAAACGCCTTCTTCATAGTTGCTTAACCCCTGGAGATCCACCAGGAAGTCAATTTACAGGCATTAAGGAAGAAGAATAAAAGTTTCTTTTAACAAGATAACTAAAGGGAACTAGGCTGTTCTAATGTTATGGATGGGGGTGTGGGGCGGGGCAGTTCTCTCTTGCATTTGGTTAGAGTCAGTATGGTTTTCTGTAGTGATATCATAAATCACTTTGGCTTGACTTTGGTTGGGAAAGCAGTTTATATGTTTTATATAAATAAATGAGATCAAAGTATTTTTCAGGGAAAAGATCTCCCGCAAATGATTTCTGGTGCTTCTACCCCATCCCTGTCAAAGTGAAGCAAATTTCAACAGGGCTGCATGATGAAATGTGAGAGGAAAGTCAGGGAAAGAATAATAGTACGCATTGCAGCACTTTTTATATTCATAATTGAGCTGTGAAACAGACCAAGATGTTCACGAAGTACTAAATGCTCCCATAGAAATAGACTTGAGTCAGCATTGTTCATGAAAAAGGAAAACTCAGTGTTATAATGAGCTTTTTGTACCGGTGAAATAAAGAATAAGGGAATGGAATTCAGGAAATTCAGTGGAACAAAGCTTGATATGACAGAGTGTTCCACTGTCTGGATAGCAGTCACACATGGTGAAATATCAAGGAAGTGTGATATTATAATAATTGTGCTTGTGAAAAATGCATGCACATTAATGATGAATTAAAATGTGAGATTGCAAATTAGTATTGATAATAACAATCTCACACATACGTCACCCATGCTAGCAAAATACTAATAAGATGCTGCCAAACCCCCCCCCCCCCCAATATTTCTGTATTAATAGTCTCAGTCATTTTCTCAACTTCACGTATATATGATGGAATATGCTCACCGTGTCTTTGTATTTTTCACGTTATCACACTTGCGACTTCAGTTTACTGCAAATACCTTTTTAAATATTTCACAAAAATTACTCTATGATGCACATTTTAATATAATGGTAAACAATTATCACCTACACTGTGTAGAACACATTTTGGAGCATGTGAATACTATACCTTATATATGCCTTTGAATAATAAATAGTTCTGTAAATATTATGCAAATGAACATGATTTGAACTTTACTGTCAATTATTCTTTAAGTTTAAATCACAAATTGGGTACTAGGCACTTTCCTTTCATTCCACACACCACATTCGAAAGTATCAACACATGACAAATCATCTGAGAAGAAGAGTGGATTTATTATGGCTGCAGCATTGTACTACTTACATATGTTAAATGCATTTTACAGTATCATGCAATTACTACTACTACTATTTATGTAGCTTACAGTATAATTCAATTCCATATATGAATCCTTGTTGATATTTTATCTAGATCATTTCAGGACAGAGTGTCTAGCCTTTCACTCACACAGCACCAACTATTTCTGTCTTACTCAGCAGCCGAAACACATTTCTGCCTTGTCTGGGCATAGACCGTAGAAGTGCTGATGCACTACCATCACTTCCCTCATTAGGGATTGCTATAAAAGCGCATTCCCCTCCTTAACCATTGACTCTTGATGCCTTCAGTCCCCTCATTCCGTCAAAGTCTGAGCTAGGCACCACTGTCCTTCTGTTTCTCTGATACTGGCCCCCCTCCGTAGGAGATGGGGACTGCCCCATCATCCATGTCACTGCCAATATGTGACAAAACAACTTCACATTTGACCACTGCTGTGTGCTCTATCAGGCGAGGACCCACCATCACAGACCAAAAGAGCGACACCTTTCTTGTCGCAGACTCTCCACCTCCCCTACACATAGCTGCAGCCATTCCTTGAGTCAGGTACTCATAAAGTCCAGAGATAGACAGCTGTATCAGCCTCGTAATAATATTTGTTTTGAAGGTAATAAGAAGCTATCCTTGAACACTCTCTCCTGTGGTAGCCTCCGTGGTTAAATATCTCACCCTAAATTTAAAACCCTTTCTAGTTGATGAGCGTAGTCATTTTGTTTAAACAATCGGAGGGAGTCAGATGGCAGTACATTGAAGAATATGTTTCTCTCTCTCGCTCTCTCTCTCTCTCTTTATATATATATATATATATATATATATATATATATATATATATATATACCCAGAAAGGCTACTCATTATGCAGAATTTCAAAATTAAATAAACTTGGAAAGCTGGAGTACAATTTTTTGCTAATCTGTTGATGCATATTTAGGAATCATTTCATACAGACTCCCTAAGAATTCAGTAAAAGAGAAATAATCAGCTATGATCTGCAGCCATGCCTGTCTGGCAAATGAACCAAGGGTGGCACCAGAGCTAAGCTAGGGTTTCAGTAACCTATGGGTTAGCAGCATTGGGGGGCAGGGGAGGGGGGTAATGTGATGTCTTGCTCTATCAAAGAATCCTGGTCAGGACTGGTGACAGGTATCAAAGAATTATCTTTAAATACAGAATAATGTGGCACATCTCCCACTCTACTGGGCAACCCAGTTCTGGATTGCCTGTGCCCTCAAATTGTGCATAAGCCTCATGACACCAAAAAATATCCTAATGAGGGGTAGGATTTTTTTTTTCTTGGCACTTGGAAAATGTTTGTAGATTGCAATGCTACCATTTGAGGGCATCATGAGGGTATAAGTTTAATTAAGCCCCTGATACCACAATTAGGTCTGGTGGGACTGTTATTCCGGTTGGTTTAAAGCATAAGGGGACTCCCAAACCATCTTCATAACCTTTGGCAAGCTGAGGAGTGGTTGGTAGACCTTCACTATATCCTATTGTACTCAAATCTATCTAGCATATTGCACCAGTCAGATAGCAAACAAACCAACATAATGGAAGTGTAAGCAACCTCAGCACTCAATCTTTATTTTGATGAAATATAGGACTTGGCTACTATTTTCAGCTTGCATGTGAGTACATAAGGGTCAAGATTATGAAAGCATTGTTGAAAGTGTTACTATAGCTGGTACATGTAACATATGTAGTTTCTAACTTGTGAAGATGATCTTATAGTTCAGTGTTGAAGCTGTGGAGACCATAGGCGGTCGGTGGCTCAACTGTTTGGGGAGGCTAAAGGGGGCGGGGTTATGGGTGGGGCCATGGGTGGAGCTTAAATCCATAATTGTCTGATAACACACAGAAAAAATAAATAAATAAAAAGTCACAATACCTTTTATTAAATTTAGATATTAAATATGCATCATATGTCAAAGAATAAAGTGGTTGCTCAAAGCATATACTAACCACAATCGTAACTACAAAACACTATGCACAACTTTGTGCAAAAACACACTCAGAACCTTACTGTACCATACATATTACACTGGACAGAACCTAATACACCAATATACCACCCATACGGAAAATGTAGACCGTCAACAATATGAAACAAGGATCATAATATCACAATTCTCATGTAGAGCCACAAAACATCCTAATTCATGTTTAATGTGGGATAAAATGCCATAAATAAGTAAATAAATAAATAAATAAATATAAACATTTAATGTTGAGCACCTGATTCTCAAAGTGGACATATTCTAAACACTATAATGAAAATAAAATCATCTCTTCTACCTTTGTTGTCTGGTGACTTTGTTTTTCTGATCATGCTGGCCCAGTATCCGATTCTGCTGGTATCTGTCTTCTTAACTCCGTTTCCAGAGCTTCCTTTCCATTTATTTCTTTACTTTCTGCCTTTCTTCTTCATTTCTTGTCCTCGCTCCACTGCCCCCCCCCCCCAGCCATCCATACCCACCCATTGATTCTCTCCTCTCCCCTGCCCCCCCTTCAGCCATCCATACCCACCCACCCATTGATTCTCTCCTCTCCTCTCTGTTCCCGGGCAGATTTTCTAACAGGAGCTGCTCATCCAATCAGAGAGCTCTATTTAAATGCAGATTAACATACAGACACTAATGGGAATATTTAGTTAAAAACACTAGCTAAACCCTTCATTTTTGGACCAAAGTTCACATTTTTGATCAGAGCCATGCCCTAACATTAAGGCTGTAAAGATTTCCAACAATTTTTACCCATAAATATGCAAATGAGAAACTCCCAAAAATGGACTAATTTGAATATGGCTTGAGCAAATTTGAGTACATAGCATACCAATCCCACTTTCTAGCACCTAAATTCTGCAATTAGATTTAATGCAAATACTTTTAAAACTTATTTTTAGCACTTTTAAAATTTCAGGGGTCAGTGCAAGTCTCTTTGGTGTGAATTGCTCATATGCAGGTATTCATGATCCTAGTTAAATATCTCCCTGGCAACCCAGGACACCTCCAGCCAACCCCCCTCCCCTGCTCTGCTCTCCCAGCAGTAAGATGATCAAATTAGAACTGGTTATACACAAGGCTAGAGATGGCTTTCACTGCAGCTGCTGCTATCCCAGAGCAGCAGGACTCTGCAGGAGAACTACTATTTAGCATTTCTATAGAAATAGCTGATCCATCCTGCTGTGGCTGGGGAGGCATAGCCTCCCCAAGCCTCTTATACCGGGCACCTATGGTGGAGACCAGATGCTATGATTACCTGATGAAAGATCAAGAGCATTGAAATTTATTATCAAATTCTGTAGAATTTGTAGGAAGAACACTCACTTTTGTGCAGAACAGAAAGCCATTTTGTGCAAATTAAACCTGATGTCATGATGTAAATGCAAGAAACCAAATTTCAATGTGCTGTTCTTCAATGAGCACATAGAACTGAAAGCTGGTTTGTGGAAATATCCTGACGGAGAAATCCATCCTGATGTGAATGTAATAAACCACTTCTGCCAACAATTAGGTTTCTCAAACCCTTTGCTTCCAAGATAGCTACCTGTCCTGTTGGAGTGCCTCTACTGGGGGACTGATTTCTTCCTGTGTGTGACTCATGAAGAGTCTGAAATATGCTAGTCACGCAAATATGATTGGGATTTTGTGAGCCTTGACCACCCGCCATAAGACATTAATTGCTCCAGTACTGACATATGCTAGTAATGCAAACATAATCAGGATTGCATAGGCCTTGACCGCCAGCCCAAAGGCATTAGGGAGAGGGGATAGGATTTGATATAGTGCCTTTATGTGATTACAGTCAAAGAAGTTTAGCTATTAGATGGACTAGATGTACCATGCAGGTCTGCATCTGCCAATATTTACTATGTTAATATGTTACTATGGTGCCCGGGGCAATGGAGGGTAAATGACTTGTCCACATTAATTGCTCCAATACTGAATGGGAGGCTCATCAAAGGGCAGCGGGTAGTGTGCTCAATCATATCCAAGCAGCAAGCAAAGGTTCATACATATCTGGTTGTGTAGGTTGCTAGGTATAACTTTGCGTTCCCTACATGAAATCTCACATTTAAGTAGCTTTCCGCATCCTGCTGTTTGTTCGATGTGTACCAATACCACTGTTAGATCAATCGACTGTGCAGTGATATGTGCACATACCTTTCTCACTGCCTACAACTGATGAAGTTGTGTAAACATCCTACTGAAACATTCCAGGCTGGATAATAGCCTCCTAAAGCATCCTGTAAAATTCTTGTGTCTAACACCCTGTTGCCTATCCAAAGCTAGGAATGGGTGAAAATTCAGACTGTGCCATAGTTCATGAGTTAGAATCTGATACCATACTTTGCAGCTCTCTATAGCTGTAATTCTTATCTTGGAAAAGGGAAGACTTGGTGGGGGAGGAATATGAGAAAGGTCTACATAATCTAGATGAATAGATTAGTGAACCAGAAGCCATAAATCCCCTAAACAGTTCATCCAAGACAAAGAGGAGAAAAACAATTTTACAATCAAAGCATATTTAAGCTCTGATCTGTTGCTGTGGGATGTGGTAACAATTGTCAGTATATTCAGGACCAAAAGGTTTGGACAAATTCCTGGGAGTAAAGACCACAAACTGCATTGTGAAATGCCATTACCTATGTGACTGGGCGCAAGCCTAGAATCTAGGTATTTCTTTGGGACTGTGCCCAAACAGATCTGGCCTGGCTACTGTTTTTGTATTGTCCAAACTTGATTTACTGCTCACTGTACATTTTGTAGGTGCTGCACTTCCTGTAGCCACTCGAGCTTTTTGCCCAGTGGCAGACTTTGGCTGGAGACATTCCTGCAATACAGCTGCTCGAGACAAAAGCATGAAAAAAGTTAATAAGCACATTCAGTATTTATTATCCTAGCCCACATGCATGAACAAAGCCACTTCAATGAACCTGCTTCTTTAACTCAGTATCTATATCTATCTATCTATCTATCTATCTATCTATCTATCTATCTATCTATCTATCTATCTATCTATCTATACATAGAGAGAGATAGAGAGAGAGAGGTCTGTTTATTTATTTATTTATTTAAATTTCTTAAAATTTAAATAATAATCTCACAATGATCTGTGCCTGCCAATTTTCCATAGCTGCCTCTTTTAATTTAAGCCATGCTCCTGTAGTGCAATTTATTCTTAGTATTTTTTTTGTGCTTTCTTTTTTATATAACATCATGATATCACTACTGTTATTACCATAAAACCTCACTTAAAGCAAAACCATACAGCGCCACTTCCTCCCTTCTTTATAGTTGCCATTCATACTGAGGGCTCCTTTTACAAAGCTGTGGTACTGATTCCCCCTGCGGTAAATACAACAAAGCCCATAGGAATTAAATGGGCTTCATTGCATTTGCCATGCGGGAATCAGTACCACAGCTTTGTAAAAGGGTCCCTCAATGTTGCACCAGACTGTCTGCCAACTCCAAGATGTCCACTGATAAGAAAACAGGCCTATTGAAAATGATAGCACAAACTCACCCCTACTAAAGATGGTCCCTAATGCAGCCTACAATGAAATGTATAAAAGAAGTTATCATCTGCCCAATTCAAAAACGTCCACTGAGCACTAACCAATTTACTGGAAGTGATATCACAAAGTCACCCATAGTAAGAATGGCTAACAGTGCAGCCCACACAACGAGGTTTGATAGCATACAGCATGATGTCATAAGGCTGGAGTCAGCCTTCACCCATTCCACCCAAGTAGGGTTACCATATGGCTCCAGAAAAAGGAGGACAGATTGAGCCAGTCTGACCAAGGAGGTTTTAGTTTTTCCCAATGCAGCCACTGCCATCTTGGTACACCCAAAACAATGTAATTGATAGAGAGACAAGCTCCTCCTACTGGCTTTATCCCTCATGTGACCTCACCTTCAAGAATGATTGTTTACCCTACAATACCCTAATACATACCTCGGGCAAACTCTCATTAAAAACGGAAGTGAAGTACAATTATTTAAACTAACCTCACAGTTTCTAGAATAGAAGGGGAAATGAAATCTAATAATAATAAAAAAATAAGTAACCCAGGATAACAAATAACTTTAATTGATGGAAGTCAATAAAACTTATTTGTAATTTTGCTTATAATAATTTTTACTTAACAAATTAACTAAGATGTTGTATGTTTAACAGTTCATCAACTTATCACTTTAATGAATTCCTTCAACAAATTCTAATCAGATACAGTAAGTATTAATCTTTATATTATAATCAGATTTTATTTAACACATTTTTAATATGTTTATATTAATCCCAAATTCATTCAAATCCAAAGAAATTGATACTTTGTGTGCACTTTTCTTTTTCTTTCTTTAACAGGTATTTCACTATTAAACAGGTAAGTATTGTTTTAATTTTCTAAACTCTTTTTCTTTAAATTCTCAGTCCTTTTCTTTATCATTGTAGAAACTTAGCTGATTTTCAAGTTTTCTTGACCTTCTTCAGCTCTTCTCCTTTCTTTCATGTTGGATACCTTTAGACTTGATGATGACAGGAACCAGGAACCAGGTTTGGGGTACCTACTACGCCACTAAACTTTAAAAATAAAAATAAAATATCTAAACCCTAACTAATTTAGTCAATCAAAATGTTTTATTTAATAACTCCTTAATCACTTCCCTATCTAGCTTCCCCCCCAAAAAAATTATAATTATTTAACCCTAAGTTAACCCTCCCAACAAATAATTTTCAAAAAGATTTTAATTGTCTCAGTATAATTTTCTTCCAATACAGAACTGAGATTATTATTTAAACTCAGAGACTTTAAATCATTCTCAGCAGAACAGCCCACAGCTGCTGGAGAGTCCAGTGTATTTTTAAATCAATTTATTTATTTTTCCTTTTTAAAGTAATTTGTACAGAGGTTCTGTGGAGATTGTTCAGTTAATAGTTTCTCACAAAACCACTTTAACAGGACTGATTTAAATGTACACACCAGATTTCACAAGTCATAAATTCTCAGTGTGACAATTTTTTTAAGCTGATTAAGCAATATCAGATTTTCAAACTACTATTAATATAGTTTGAAATATTAAATCATTTTATTTTTAAAGCAAGAGCTCTTCCACACAGCTCTTGAAGCCCTAAAAAAACCGCACGAGGCTTCTTAACTTAATTAATTAATTTCAATCAGTCTCTCAACACAGAATACATTCTCAACTCTCATTTAATCCGTTTTAAAATGGAATTTTTTCCACACAGCTGATCAGAGATCATCAACACAGGTCTATTCAGCGTTGAACCTGCCTCCCAACTGACTCAAAACACCGTTTAGAACTTTACACAATACTCCTTGAGCTCAAGCTCTAGCCACGAGCCCCTGGACCCGACACAAATTTCAAAAATAAAAACACTGGGAGAGTGCACCGGAGCACTTCTCCCAATCTCTCCGGTCCCACACTGGTCCTCTTCTCTCTTTGGGACCGGCTCTATTCATTAAAAAGAGCCGGTTCCCTTAAGTACAGGAAATCCCTGGCCCCTGCGTCAAAACGTGCATCTGACGTCATCACACCGACATCAGATGCGGGGCCAATCAGGCTCTCTGGGCTTTCCCCATCCGCCCCCACACTACATCTCTCCTCCTCCGGGGCCGAACAGCTGACTCTGCCCGGCACGGAACGCTGACCACTTCAGGCGTCGGCCTCTCCCAGCCTGCTCCTGGGTCTTCGCTCCCCCTCACTTACAGTGGCCTCCCAAATGCCGCCTCTTTCCTCCCTCACAGCGCACCGCCCAAAACCGCCGACCCCGCCGGAGGAATCGCGCCACCAATGCCGCATCGCCACCCATGCTGCCACTGTCGCCTCTGCGACCGGAACGTTCCCCCTTTCTCCCAGAATCCCTCTCAATTGCCAGCTCCTCCTCTCCACCAGAACATCACCCCTCCAGCGCTGCTCAGGTAAGATTTAGCCCCTTAGGGGTTACACTCATAATAGGCCAGATAGGCTCATGTTGTCACCTGTGATCAGACCTCCTTGAGCTCACATAATGAAAGCTGGAGCCCTGTTCAAAGATGACTGCAACAACACTAACTATAACAATAAGCCCTGCTGGGAAATGTTCAGCCACCCTTGGGCTGCTAAAACTAATAATGCAGAAATTCATATCCTGGACCCAGTAGCTCATGTGTAACTTTAATGCCTGTGTGCATCCCACATTTATTTATTTATAGGACTTGATATACCGCAATTGATCCCTGAGGGAACTATGTGGTTTACAATTTCTATTACATGGCATGAAGGGAAAAATGAGGGGAAATTACATGTCATGAGGGGTTGCATAACATTTTTATAAACATGTTTATACCACAGCAACTTGTAAAGTTGCCAGCCCTCAACTGATGACTACCCCACAATCCTGCTAGTGAAAAAAAAATTCCAAACTCTCAAAATTCAAATGCTGAGTACCCAGTCCTGCTGGGGAAGGCTCTATCTTCCCCATCTGCCCCTTCCTATAGTGAAAAAACTCTCAGAGTTCCAAACTCTGAGCACCTGATCTTGCTAGGGGAGATCTCTTCTCCCCAGTGGCGTACCAAGGGGGAGCGGTGGGGGCGATCCACCCCAGGTGCACGCCGCTGGGGGGGGTGCCGCGGTGCGCACCTGTCAGCTGAGTTCGCTGAGTTCGCTGCAGCTCCCTCTGCCCCGGAACAGGTTACTTCCTGTTCCGGCCAGGGCAGAGGGAGCTGCACCCGGGGGGGGAGGGGTGTCATTTCACCGGGGGGGGGGGGGCCGCGCTGCACCCGGGGGGGCGCATCGGCGATCCGCCCCGGGTGTCATGCCGGCTAGGATCGCCACTGCTGCTCCCTCCTCCCCTCCCCTGCCCACACCTACTGCTCTGTGCACAATTTTTGTTAATCAGCAGGGATTCACACTGTAAAAGGGCTTTTTCTTTTAAATCCTGCAACTGCAAGGAGCCTGCAGATGCTCTCTAATCCCAGAAAGTGACATTCCTGTACCCTGGACCATGCAACAAATGTACATGGAGCGAAACACAACTGAGAAGGCTACTTCTGCAGGTACAAAAAAGGACAGGGGTAGGAGCAAAACTCTAGAGCAGAGAAAAAAGCACCCTGGAGAATGTGAGCCATTGGAGCAGCAGGCAAAATAGTGATTGCACCCTTGCAAACACTTCTCTTCATGCTCCTAGTCTCCACCCACCTTAACATTGCCTCTTAGCCTCTTAGCCTTCCCCTCATGCCTAACTATAACTCCTCCTCCCCCTCTCTATCCTTGACTACCTCCCATTTTCTTTATCCCTGTTCAAACCTGCTTAGACCAACCTACGACCCCTTCCAAGTCTACAGTCCCTCTTATCCTACTTGCATCCCCCCAGCCCCAAGATTCTTTTCCCAGCCGTGCCAGGCAGCTACCCTTTTGTGCGTCTGATCTCCCTATGTGGCTAGGTAAGTTCCTAAATATTGATTTTAAGTGCCTCTCTTGGATCATCAATAGGTGTTGGATTAAAATCAGTCAGCAGCAAGTAAAACACTTGTCACGCAGCCATTTCGGGGGGGGGGGGAGCCCTTACCGCCACCCATTGAGATGGCAGTAAGGGTTCCCACATTAACCTGGCAGTACCCGGGCAGTGAGCAGCACTGCCCGATTATTGCCGGGTACACTCCGGCGCTACAAAATATAAATAATTTTTGAAGTGCCAGAAACGATGGCACGCTAGGGAATGGGAAGTACCACCGGGCTGCTGCAGTAACCCAACGATACTTCCTGTATATTGAGCAATAAGCCCGTGTTGGGCTTACCACTGCTTAGTAAAAGGAGCCCTTAATGAATTGTTATGATTTATAATCGTACAAATGTGATATAGTTATGTATTTTTCCATGCCCCTGAGCAAATATTCACACATAAATATGATTATATGCATAGGCAGCAAATTTTCATGTGAACAAGATGGCTAATCTGCAGGAAATCCCATGAGTTAGTACAGTACATTGACCTCTAGCAGTTTCACTATCGTCAAGACAAGGATTCCACCTTGACAGAGCCAAACTAGGCAGACTGGGGGGGGGGGGGGGGGCACTTTAGTATATATTTGCCAACATTCAATTTGTGAGTAATTCTATAAGGGGCCTCCTAGATTTTGGTAGTAAGTACCTACATAGATCTTGGTATTCTAGTCATTTATGCACATCTTGCTGTAGACTGCCTTGACAGAATTCCTTCAAAAAGGAGGTATAAGAAATAAATACATACATATGTGAACACATACATATATAAATGGGAATATTCTGGCTATGCACTATTTAGTAATTATGCACCAATCTTCGATGGCCCGTACTTTGCAGGTCCCAAAAAACAAGTAGGCAAGTGCTCTGCTAATTCCTGAGGGAGAGAAATTGTGGAAGCAGACATGGTCAATAGTAGATAAAAACATTTGCCAGATGTTTTTGTGCACAGTGCATCTATCTTTTAGGACCAAAGTAAAAAAAAAAAAAAATCCAAGAGAAAAATGTACAAAAACAAGCCATTGGAATGTATGAGGGCCTGTTCCAACATTCTTAGTAGACTGGCTACACAGACATTGCAGTAAAGCAGTGGGGCAGCCTAGGGGGCATTGCACTGGACTTCACGTAAGAGGTCCCGGGTACACATCTCACCATTGTCCCATTATATTGTATGGTGAGCTCTCTAAACCCCACCAAAACCTATTGTACCCAACTGTACACCATTACAATAGCCCTTATGCCTGCAGGCATCATGTATATGTAGGTACAGTTGGTTTTTTGGAAAGGGAAATGGGACTTGATATATTGCCTTTCTGAGGTTTTTGCAACTACATTCAAAGCAGTTTACACATACTCAGGTATTTTGTACCTGGGGCAATGGAGGGTTAAGTGACTTGTCCACAGTCACAAGGAGCTACAGTGGGAATTGAACCCAGTTCCCCAGGATCAAGGTCTGCTGCACTAACCGCTGGGCTACTCTTCCACTTTCCACCACAAGTGTACCAGTTAGAGTGGGATATAAGCCTGTGTTCCCTTCTCTACAGTCCATTGCATTGGCCACTAGGCTACTCCAGGGACTGCTTGCTGCACTAATAAGATTGGCCATAACATCTGAAGCTATCATAGAGACTGGTATGTACTGTTTCTCTCACATGTTTGGGAACTGGGAGGGGGTCAGTGACCACTAAGGGAGTAAGGGGGTCATGCCTTAATCCCTCCAGTGATCATCTGGTCACTTAGGGCACCTTTTTGTGACTTAGGCGTGATTGAAACAGGTCTAGACCAAAACGTCTTTTTGCTCTGGATGATTTTGCTTTGTTTCATTATGGCAGAAAAACATCTAAGTTTGGGTAACGCCCAAATCCCATCCCCAATTGGATGCAGAGAAAAACATCTCAAATCCGAGTTTCAGAAATCGCAATTTGGATGTTTTTCGGAGAAGTCCAAATGCCACTTTATGCCATTTTTGTGATGTTCTTCTCTTTTGAAAATGAGCCCCAAAATGTATTAAGTGATTGAATTAAAATAAATTTTATCTCTGTTCTTACCTACTATTGGCTATCTGCTTCCACAATTTCTCTAGTACTTTGCAGGTGCATGTTCACATTGGAGGAGTTTAGACATAATGAGAGCGGGACGCACCATTTTGCATATAATTTAGAGAATGCTATGATTTACATGTGTTATAAATCATAGCATTCTATAAATTATATGCAAAATGTGTTCTTCAACAATTTAGGGGCGAGGCTTTACATCAGCTCTATTTATTTTTGTTACATTTGTACCCCGTGCTTTCCCACTCATGGCAGGCTCAATACGGCTTACATGGGGCAATGGAGGGTTAAGTGACTTGCCCAGAGTCACAAGGAGCTGCCTGTGCCTGAAGTGGGAAACGAACTCAGTTCCTCAGTTCCCCAGGAGCAAGGTCCACCACCCTAACCACTAGGCCACTCCTCCACTGGCTGGTAAAGTGCTTGTGCCTGAAAATATATGAACATATTTGACCTGTTATGCTAGAATCCTATAAAGAAGAGGAGGTGCCTGCTTTTCTTTATAGAATGGCCGAAAATAGGCACATTTTTGGTATCTAAAAATAGGTGCACTTTTATAGATTATCCCAGTGGTGTAGCCACAGGTGGGCCTGAGTAGGCCAGGGCCCACCCACTTAGGGGTCAGGCCCACCCAACAGTAGCACACGTTTAGTGGTAGCTGGTGGGGATCCCAAGCTCCAGCAGTTGAAGACTTCCCCCTGATGGTAACGAAAATGCTACTCTCCATGATACCAGTACCTACGCATGCTCAGTTTTCAGAGCATGCCTACTGCAGACTGCCAAGGTGGAAAGAAGCGTTTTTCTGCTAGCCAAGATATTTTTTTGGGTGGTGGTGTTGGTGGGCGGAGAACACTTGGTGCCCACCCATTTCTTGCCTAGGCCCACTCAAAATCTGTTGTCTGGCTACTCCCCTGGATTATCCTCTGCATCAAGTTCAAGGGTTACATGGAGGGGCATAATCAAACAGGGCGCCCAAGTTTTCATGAGGGCGTCCTCGCAGGATGTCCCCGCGAAGGGGTGGGGAAACCCGTATTATCGAAACAAGATGGGCGGCCATCTTTTGTGTCGATAATACAGTCGGAGATGCCCAAATCTCCACATTTAGGTCAATTTAAGAGATGGTCGTCCCCGATTTTCGGCGATAATGGAAACTGAGGACGCCCATCTCAGAAACGACCAAATTCAAGCCCTTTGGTAGTGGGAGGAGCCAGCATTCGTAGTGCACTGGTCCCCCTCACATGCCAGGACACCAACCGGACACCCTGGGGGCACTGCAGTGGACTTCAGAAAAAGCTCCCAGGTGCATAGCTCCCTTACCTTGTATGCTGAGCCCCCCAACCCCCCCTCCAAAACCCACTCCCCACAACTGTACACCACTACCATAGCCGTTAGGGATGAAGGGGGGCACCTAGATGTGGGTACAGTGGGTTTGTGGTGGGTTTTGAAGGGCTCACATTTACCACCACAAGTTAAACAGGTAGGAGGGGGGATGGGTCTGGGTCCGCCTGCCTGAAGTGCAATGCAGTATCCACTAAACCTGTTCCAGGGACCTGCATACTGCTGTCATGGAGCTGGGTATGATAGTTTAGGCTGGCATAGAGGCTGGAAAAATTAAAAAAAAAAAAACATTTTTTTAGGGTGGGGGAGTAGAGGGTCATCTGGTCATTCAGGGCACATTTTTGTGGCTTGGTCGTAAAAAAAAAAGGACCAAGTATAGTCGGCTAAGTGGTCATCAGGGACACCCTTCTTATTTTCATTATCGGCTGAGGACGCCCATGTGTTAAGCACGCCCCAGTCCCACCTTCGCTAAGCTTCCAACACGCCCCTGGGATCCTTGGTCGTCCCCGCGACGAAAAGCAGTTGAGGACACCCAAAATCGGCTTTCGATTATGCCGATTTGAGTGACCATGGGAGAAGGACGCCCATCTCCCGATTTGTGTCGAAAGATGGGCACCCTTCTCTTTCAAAAATGAGCCCAAAAGTGTGCAAATGATTTTTGACTAATAGGGTTAAACAGATACAGAGCAATGCACTAATAGTTATGTGATCATTATGCACATAAAGCTTCTTTTACAAAGCCGTGCTAGCAATTCCTGTGCTGCAAATGAGAGGAAGCCCATAGGAACTGAATGGGCTTCCTCTCATTTGCCAAGGCAGTGCAACTTTGTAAAAGAGGCCCATAGTTCATTAGATTAACGGCTGATATGCACGCAAATGCCAAAATCTGCCTAATGTTACCTTATGTAGCATGTACTTTACAGGTGGGTGTACACATGGATGGAGTCTTGGCACATCATAGACAGGATTCACAGTTTCACTTATAACATAGAGTAAGTTATGTCACGTAGATGCACACACACCAGCTTTATGACTGTAAGTTCTCGTGCATAACTTATAAGTGCATGCTTTCATTGTTATGTTAGTATTCTATACAGGAAAGTAAACCCCCCCACCCCGATATTCAAAGCTATTTAACCAGCCAGACAAGCCCGCTGACCAGTTAAAAAGCATATTAGCACCTAATCGCTAATACTGAGTGGGAGATAACCGGTTATCGCCACTGAATATTGCCGGTTCTTGCATGGCACATAACTGGCTATATCTCGCAACTTATCCTGTTAGGTGCCATTATTCAGCGCTTAACTGGATAAGTTTATTGGTAAAATAGGACTACATAAATAGCTGAGGAGTAGCCTGGTGGTTAGTGCAGAAGACTTTGAGCCTGGGGAACTGGGTTTGATTCTCACTGCAGCTCCTTGTGATCTTGGGCAAGTCACTTAACCCTCCATTGCCCCAGGTACAAATAAGCACCTGTATATACTATGTAAACTGCTTTAAATGTAGTTGCAAAAACCTCAGAAAGGCAGTATATCAAGTCCCATTCCCTTTTCCCTACTGAATATCAGCATATCTTATTAACTCTTTAATGGTTAAAAAACCTAGATATTCAATACCAGTTGTTGGAAATGGCCCGGCATTGAATATCCAGGTTTAATGCTGGTGGCTGACTATCATGCCCTCAGTGGCTATGTTTCTTTATAGTAGATGCTCCAATCAGGCATGCTGTTATAAACTTGCCCTCATTAGGGGCAATATCCAGGCTATTGCTGTAAACAAACATGTTTTATGGAGTGGATGAGTAGCCTAATGGTTAGTACAGTGGTCAGACAACCTGGGAACTGGGTTTGGTTCTCTCTGTATCTCCTTGTGAACCTGGACAAGTCACCTAACCTTCCATTGCTCCACGTTCAAATCTTAGACTGCGAGTCCACTAGGGGCAGAGAAAGTACCTGTACATAATATATATAAACCGCTTTGGTTCTACCACAGAAAGGCAGTATATCAAATCTGTGACCCTTTGCCATTTTACCTGTGCAAATGGGCTATTTGAGAAATTCCCATTTTCTATGCAGGTAAAAGCTTGCATGCTGTCCCTTCTGAAAACATGTTTTTTTTAAAAAAAATCTGGACATATCAGAGGCGTTCTCAGAACCAGTGTTCAAAATACTAGGTCAAAGCACTTAAAAGTAAAAATAAATGTATATTTTAATACTAAAGTAAAAGTATAGTGAAGAACGTATTAAAAAATTACTTAAGTGAAAGTAGAAAAAGTTATTGCCTTATATAATACTTTTTGAGTAAAAAGTAAAAGTTCCAGAACTACAATGAATGCAACTATTGCCAACAACTTTATTGCTCTACAATTCAATCCACTTTGCTTTTAGTAAAACTAAATTTTTAAAATGACTGTTACTCATTCAAGTTTGTTTGTGATTCATTAATCCAACAAAGCTAAAAAGGTTTTCAACAACTGCTGTAGCAGGAAACGGAGTGTTCAGTCTGTTGATCTGCAGGTTTTGAACTCTGAAACACTTGACTTCCGTATAGCAAAGAATACTTTATCATAATTACTGTTATTATCATCTGCATTAGAAGTAGCGCTGTCTAATTCATCATTTGCATCTTCATCTTTATTTTCATTATCATGGTCATGCTGTCCAATTACAAATAAGGTTTTCACAAAGTTGGAATGATTGTTGTTGTTCTAACAATTTTTTTTTATTTCATGGCAAACTCTACTTGAATATTTCCGAGAACTGATGCAAGAATGTCAAATGTGTGGAAACCCTTCAGTCTTAAGGCCAGACAAGCAGAGTTCCTCTTTAAAGACTATTAATCCAGTGGACAGTCACCCGAATATAAAATTTTCCATGGGGTGATGAGCAGTCTGTTGTGATAGAGACATATGTCTGTTTTTCAAGAATTGCTACCTGCTTCAGCTTCTTCTCCGCTTTAAAGTGATCCAACTCATCCCTGTTCTGTTTGACTGGAGACCAGTAACCAGTTCAACAAATACAGGTAACTCCACTGTTCTTATAGGCTATATTCACTGAACAGCAAAATTTAAGATGAGATGATTGACTGCTTGTGTGATGAGGTTTGCAATAGCGAAATCCTATTCCCAGTTTTACTGTTTAATTTCCTTTACCAAGGAATCATCATTTATGTCTTGCTTCCACTTTTACTTTTAACTGCAAGCATCAGATGTAACTAGGTAAAAGAAGTAAAAGTTGATGAAATTATTACTTTAGTAAAAGTAACATGTTATCCTAGCATTTCCCAAACTGTGTGCCACGGCAAACTCACAGGGGTGCAGGGGTGGACAGTTGCATATTCAGGGAGGGGTGGACAGGGCCGGTGGCGGGGCAGTGTAGTCGCTGCTGCAGGGGCAGGAAAGAATCCTACTCTTTCCTGCCCTCTGCTGCTCCTCTGTCTCCCTTTTCTCTTCTGTGTGCACTGCTGTTGCCGGCCGAGTTTTCAAAATGGCTGCTGAGACTCGGGATTCTCAAGACTGACGCCGGCAGCCATTTTGAAAACCCGGCTGGCAGCAAGCAGTGCAGCACAGAAGAGGAAAAAGAGACAGAGGAGCGGCAGAGGGCAGGAAAGAGTAGGATTACTTCCTGCCCTCGCAACAGCCACTACACCACCAGGACAGCCAAGAAGGATCGAGGTAGGTTTTCGGGGGGGGGGGGGGGGGGGGGGGCATCGGCATCCACGTTGTCATTCTTTATTGTTGGTAGCATTTTTTATTTAATCTCACATATTTTCAAACATGCTGGCTTGTGCAGCACACGGATTTACACAGAGGAAGTATAATAATGGAATAACTTTTCATAGGTAGAGTAGTAATTTGTTATAAATTGTAATCACTGTGTCATCTGGAGAGGCTGGTTATAGAGACACCCTAGCACTGTTATATTTGTACAGAGAAAAAGAGACCTGTGTGGCGAGGGGGGGGGGCACGGAGACCTGAGTTGCCTGGGGGGGGGGGGGGGGACGCCACAGTGTCCTGTGTGGCCAGGAGGGAGGGCAAGGAGACCTGTGTCCGGGGGGTGCCATGAAAAATTGCACACGAAGGGTGCCATGAACTGAAAATGTTTGGGAACCACTGTGTTATCTTATACTTGTTTACAAGTAAAAGTGACAGAACTTTTACTTAAGTACAGTAACTAGTTACATTTACTTACCCCCTGTTTTACTAAGCCGTGCTAGTGGCTGCCATGCGCTAATGCAGACAAAGCCCATTCACTTTGAATAGGCTGTGTGAGCATTGCCATGCAGCAGCCGCTAGCACAGCTTAGTAAACAGGAGGGTTAGTTACTATACAAAACTGGTCAGAATTAGGGTTAGAGCAGAGACTGAAACCAAAGACTCCATTTGTACCTTCAAAAATGTGCATCTTATTTTATTTGGAAAATATACTCTAAGGAAAAGCAGGTGCTAGTGTCTGTGGGTACTTTTTCCTTAAGCAGTTTTCAAAATGAAAGCACTTTCATTTTGAAAACTGATGCAAACTCTGTGGGTAAAAAGCACCCAGAGATGAACAGCAGTGGCCACTGTTTGAATGGGAAGCCACCAAATGCCTTCAGTTTAATTGCTGCTCTGGAAACCACCATAGGCATTTCTCTGTTAGCCTCCACATAGCTATTTACAACTCTGACAGAAAAAGTTATCAGGCTTTGACTGTATCTGAGAGCAGTACAAGCGATCAAAGAATGAAAGTTCTGCTAATAGGAAGTATCACTAGGAAATGACAGTCTATTCAGACACCTTACAGTTTTTCATGTGCCACAGCCCCAGGGAACCTGTCACAGATTCCAGCAAAGTCTGTAATTTAAAAATGTTTCTTACAAATGCTGTAAATTTTGTGATATTGCTGTAGCTGTCATTGGAGTTTTTTTTTTTTTTTTTTTTTTGCTGTATTACATTTCAGTTGTCTTCCAACTGCCTAAAAGAATACCAGGATCACATTTCACTACTGATGTCACCTTACAAATGTTTATGCATAATAGATAATGTGTATTATTGATCTGTAATGTATTTTGCGTTTACAGTAACAACATGATACTACAACGACAATAAGCCCATTTCTCCATGGTAACCTTGTGATATGACATCACAAACACTGTGTGAGACAGTAATTAAATGACAGTGGGCCTAATAGGTTCAGCGACCTCATTCATACCATTTATCAGGGATGCATTACAGTCAGAATGGGAGGCCTGTGTTGTTTCTGCCTTAGACTAAATGCAGGAATACAAGCTGAAGCCAGTCAGTTATATTTAACAGAGGACTCACTCATCTTGTGTATGAAACCAGTGGTTCTTGGGTTGGTTCTATTCCCTATGCTGGCTACTCAGATTTTAGCCATAGTCTAGCAAATGGTATGGCAGACCAGTGTAGGTGATAACCACTCTGCATAGAAGTATTGTGCATTTCTTAGTGCACATTCAGGAGCCAATGCAGAAAGCTACAACCAGTAGCAGTGCACAGTTCATGAGAGGTACAGTATATGCAAACATTAGCAGGTGAGCAATGCAGAAATGGATTTGGCACAGGACTTAGGTCACGAAGTAAACATTAGTGCACAGCATATGCTAAGCAGACTATTAACTAATCCACCCCCGATGCAGAACAGTTTTTAAGGGAACATAATACAAGAAAAACAAATGCCGTTCGATTATGCCCCTCCACGTAACCCTTGAACTTGATGCAAAGGATAATCCAGGGGAGTAGCCAGACAACAGATTTTGGGTGGGCCTAAGCAAGAAGTGGATGGGCACTAAGTGTTCTCCGCCCACCACCACCACCACCACCCAAAAAAATATCTCGGCTAGCAGAAAAACGCTTCTTTCCACCTTGGCAGTCTGCCGTAGGCATGCCCTGAAAACTGAGCATGCATAGGTGCTGATATCATGGAGAGTAGCATTTTCGTTACCATCAGGGGGAAGTCTTCAACTGGTGGAGCTTGGGATCCCCACCAGCTACCACTAAACGTGTGCATGCCCAAAACACATGCCTACACTGCTGCAAGCCATTTTTTGCCACAGCTTAGTGAAAAGGCCCCCTAATGATTCCAGATCGTTTTTTTAAAAATGAAAAGCTCTATCAATTAACTGCAGCAATTTCTTTGTACTTCCTAGTGAGACACACAATATTCCACCACACATTCATACACGACTGTATTGTCTTTCCACTCAGACAATATAGACCATATAGCGCTGCGTAACCCTAGTAGTGCTTTAGAAATGTCAAGTAGTAGTAGTAGTAGTAGCTATGGCCTTAAGTAAATCAAATAGCTTAGCCTGCTCCTTAATAAATGAGATAAAGGGTCTGATCGCAAAACAATAATCCTATAACTGAGATCAGTGTGATTTCCTAACACATTTATAATTCTATCCCATTCCAGTACCCAAAATTGTTTTAAATTTGTAGAGGCAAAAAGCATATGAGATAGAGTCCCCCCCCCCCCCTTTCTTTTAAAGGATGTGCAGGTTTAGATGGGTCAAATGGAAGAATAATTCTTGGTATTGGGTGTAAAGTATATATAATAAAGAAATACGTTTTTTGAAAATATAATTAAAAATTGCATGCTTTATTGGTATTGTTTATTGGTTCCAGTAATTATTCTGGTTGTAATACCTTGTGTCACTTATACTATATTTTTCATTTTTATAGTGAAATAAAATGTGCCAAACGTTATCTGTTTCTTCCTAACCTTTCTTTAGAAATATGCTTCATTTCTACCTAGCAACACTCTTCTGGTTTCTGGAGTATGTAGACTACCAATTTCACTGACATTCTGCTTTACAGATGTGTTGCCAATTTCCTAGACAACAGAAAAGGTATGCAGTGTTTGGGTAATCTGCATCTTGTTAGAAGGAACTTACAACAATGGGAGCATATCTGGAAGCCTGAGAATAGGACACTAGGAAAGAATGAACAGAAACATGGCAATTTAAATGTTTGTAAAACAAACAAACCTCTCTCTCTCTCTCTCTCTCTCTCTCTCTCTCTCTCTCTCTCTCTCTCTCTCTCTCTCTCTACATATATATATATAAACATAAAATATTAAATGGCCAGGCAATGAGAGAGGGCAAAGCAGCATGATTCCAATTGCTGGACATGTAGCTCTTCCCCATGTGGACTACCAATGTATTGAACATGCCCAGGAAGTTTCAAAGTCCCTGGCAAATATCTTGCACTGACTTCATGTCCTGTGGGATTGGCCAGGTTGCAGGGGCCAGAGGTCCATCCACTTCTGCTGCTGCGGCACCTTCCTTGTCCTCTACCCCCTCTGGTACCACCAAATTCCTTTCTTCTCCTCTTCTTTTTACTTCTACTTCTCCTCAAACAGTTTGAATCTGCCACAGTCCTCTTCCTCCTTTCCCTGCTCCCGGTATCAGCTGGTCAGCAGAGTTCTGGCCTGAACCTGATGCACAAAGGAATAGGAAACATTGGAAGCAGAAGCACTTCTGCACCAACATAAAGCTTTAGTTCATAAGCTGAGTAGGCCATTCATCATGTAACACCAGATGAGGCAGCATAGCTATGAGCCACTAGAATGGCCATATGTGGCTACCATACACAGCTCACAGGCCAATCTGGAGGAAGTTAAATATATGGCGCCGAAAGCTAGGTGCCAAAAAAATTCATCACTAAGCGCTATTTTATAAAGGGTACACGCCTTATATAGAATAGTGTTTAGCGTGGATCCCATGCCTAACTTGTGAGTGCTGGACTTACACCTGCTAAAACCTGGTGTAAATGGTGGGGTGAAGAGGGGTTAGTGGTTGGGAGGCGAGGATAGTGGAGAGCAGACTTATACGGTCTGTGCCAAAGCCGGTGATGGGAGGCGGGACTGGTGCTTGGGAGGCAGGAAGTACTGCTGCGCAGACTTGTACGGTCTGTGCCCTGAATAAGGCAGGTACAAATCAAGGTAAGGTTTACACATATGTTGTCTTGTTGGGCAGACTGGATGGACCATGCAGGTCTTTTTCTGCCGTCATCTATTATGTTACTATGTTACTATGTTTCTGCACAATTTTTGGAATGCCTTGACATGCCCTTGTAATGTCTCCTTTTGAGATATGTGCCATGGGTGTTAGGTGCCATGACTTATGGAATAGCACACATGCATGCGCATCTCAGAAGCATGCACAAAGTTAGGTGAACAACTTTGGGTACCATATATAGAATCCAGGGGTCTATGTGTAGTGTATGACACATCTATATGCAGCCTGGCTCACAGGATAGAAAAATAACCGCAAGCCACATTATGATATTTACATTCTATGAGGTGTTTAATATGCATTTACAAGTTTTGCATCTAAATAGTATGCAACCAATGGTGACTTGCATTTCTTTGCATTACAGCAACATAACTTGCATTAGTGCCCTTCAGTACTGTAGTCAGAAATCCATTTCTGGGTAGGCCCACACATTTCCTGTCTTCCCTCCATACCCCCCCTTGCCACATTAGGATTAATACCTCGGCTGGTGTGGATGCCCAGCCCCACCCCCCATCTGAAGATGTCATCTGCCTGAGTCCCCTATGCCATCTGAGCAGTGGGGAAGTCAATGGAATGCTTGCAACCACTGATGCTGGTACTCCCCATGCATGCTCAGCTCATGCATGAACTGAACATGCATGGGGTATGCCAGCATTGGCAGCTGGAGGTGCACCACCAATTTCCCTGCTGCTCAGATGGCACAGGAGGCTCAGGCAGAGGACATCTTCAGCTGGGTGGGAGGGGCTTCAATATCCCAGTCAGCATCACTAACCATGCATGTCGCTGCTGGGTGAGCGTGAACTTAAAGCAAATGGTGCACCCAATCTTTAAGACATATTAAAGGGCAAATACCATATGTTATAGTGTAACACAGCTTTATAACTACCCTCCATGTCCATCATGTCCATCTCTCATTTAGCCTGCAAGTGAAAGTTTTGTGCCTAGGATTCTAACTTAATTATCAGTGTGGCAGAATCTGGACTCACATGGCTACAATGTGAAGTCTGGAAAAATTGCTCCTTATTCCAGTTTTGTACTGACAGTAGACCTTGACCTCTTTGTCACAGCAACCTATTTTAGTAGTTGCACAAATATATTTCCAATGCTGATTATTGTTTATTCTTTATTGTAAAAACTCTTATAGCCCGCATATCTAAACAATTCTTTGTGGATAACAAAATTCACATACATAATAAATCAACAAACAATATAACAACATGAATGGTCAGTCAAAATAACATCTCGTCATACTGGCACAAGAATGATATTCATATTTGATCTAATTCACTGAACATCAGTCAATTTACTGGATGAAATAAGACTGTCTTCAACACTGACTTAAACTGAGATACAGATTGTGAAGAACAAATTTGATAAAACAATCTGTTTCAAGCTTTCAGAGCAGTAATATAAAAAATTCTAGATCTTAAATCCTCAAGTCGGACCATACGAAAAAAAAGGCACATCATATAATAAAGGTTAGGTGATGGTAAAGCTTGCACTGGTTGATGCAGATGCAAGGTTGCAACAATAGTCAGAGAGATGGCATTAATCAGTACTTTAAAAACCAATAATAAAACTTTGTACCAAATTCTAAATTCAACAGGCAACCAATGCAGGTGCAAATAAATTCAATCCACACAGCACTCGAGCTACTGTGTTCTGTGCAATTTGAAGAGACTTCAGACTCTTGTTCGGCAAACCTAAAAGCAGAACAATAGTCAAAACAAGGAATTATTGTACTCTGCAGCACAATTCAAAAATTCAGAACAGACAAATAATCTTTCAACTGTCGGACCACTCTAAGACTTGAATAGAGGATACAAATCATTTCATTAATATGCTCACACATATTCAAAGCTGGATCAAGAATATTTCCTAGTGAGAGAATTTTATCCACCAGGGACATTTTTATCTTATCTACCTCAAAAGATAAAAGAAAATCAGGAGTAGATGAACTAGTTAACCACATCACCTGAGTCTTGGTTATATTCAATTTTAGCCTATTCACTTTCATCCATTGATTAACTATGTTTAAATATAAACCAAGATATTTCAATGTGTCTTCATGAGAATCTTTTGTTTAAAAAAGAACTGAATATCATCGGCATAAATCCTGCATTCAAAACCTAAACTACCTAACAATACATAAAGAAGACGTAAGAAAATGTTAAATAAAGTTGCCGATAATATAGATCCTTGAGGAAAACCACATTTCATTTCTAAAAAAGATGACTGATCCTGCCCATTAGAAACACAACAGTAATGTGAAGATGAAAATGAAATAAACTAAACAAGACAATCCCATCCAAATCAATGGCTTCTAATCAATTTTGTAAAATCAAATGATATACTGAGTCAAAAGCCACTGATATATTAAGTGAGACAAACAAAAAGGAGTCTTCTTTGTCAAAATCAGTTCTAATTTTATCAAACATAGACACCAATAAGGTTTCAGTATCATGTTTAGAATGAAATCCATACTGATGTTTATCCAAAATTTGATGAAGGTCTAAAAACTTTACTAGCTGCATGTGAATTTTTCTCAATGACTTTAGCAATCAATGGTAAAGAGGAAATAGCTCTACAATTCGACACAATGGATGATCTAAAGAATTTTCCAATAGAGGCCTAACAACTGCCTTTTTCAGATCATCAGGCATCACACCCTAACTCAAAGATTTATTCACTATACAATGAATACAATTCAAAGAGACCGACTTTATAGCTTTAACAATTTATGGATAGCAAACATCTAACTAACAATAAGAATTTGCCACGCCAGCAAGAATACTCTTTAAATGAGAAATTAAAATCTGCAAAGGAGGACCATCGATCCTGTCTCTCAAGTGGACATTCAAATTCAACAGGCAGTACTTCAGAAACAAATTCTCCAACCACTAATTCCACCTTCTTTAAAAAAAAAAAAAACATTCAGCAAAATCCTGTGATGAGATAGAATCAGTTAACCTTTGATGAACAAAATCTAGCAAAGTTAGCCATTTAACTGTACCAAATAGCTCTTTAGATTGTGAAGACGAGTCTTCAATCTTTTTATTTAAAAAAATCCTTTTTTGCACTAAGGACACAGGTCTTATATTGCTGCAGTTTTAAATTATAGTTCTCCAGATTTCACTCAATTCTCTCTTGCTAGCTCTAACATCATTTTTTTTGTTACATTTGTACCCCACACTTTCCCACTCATGGCAGGCTCAATGTGGCTTACATGGGGTAATGGAGGGTTAAGTGACTTGCCCAGAGTCACAAGGAGCTGCCTGTGTCTGAAGTGGGAATCAACTCAGTTCCTCAGGACCAAAGTCCATCACCCTAACCACTAGGCCACTCCTCCACTCATCATTAAACCAGGGAGCTATATAACCACGTTTAAGAGATACATCTTGTCGAGGAGCTGTTTCATCCAAGACCATCTCTAATGCTTCATTCCACAAATTAGTAGCTTCATTCACATTTAAAGATTCAATTCTCCCAAGCTTCTCTGCAAACAATAATGCAACATCTGATACTTCAAATGAAGACCTTTTCCTAACAATCTTGGTACTCTGTTCGTTCAAACTAGCAACTGTAGTTTTCAAACTAAATTCAATTATATAATGATCTGACCAAGGCACTTTATGAAAGCATTGTAATTTAAAGATAGAATATGCTAAAACTAAATATAACATATGTCCATCTTTATGCGTTACTTCCGTTACCATCTGTTGCCAACCCAAGAAATAAATGACCTCAAAAAAGTCAGCAGCATAACTATTCATCAAAACCTCATCTCTATGCAAATTAAAACCACCAAGTAAAATAGTGCATGAAGGATTTAATTTAAGTTCTAAAAGTACATCAATCACAGGTGAAAAAATCCTTAAGCAAAATACCAGGAGGACAATAAAGTAATAAAAGATTTTAACACCTAGACAAAAAATAAATAAATAAACAAACCATGAGTTTCTCCATGGGAAATCCATGTAATTTTTTAAAACAACATTTCTCTTTAAAAATTATTAATACCCCACCACCCCTTTTATATTCATGAGGCTGTGAAATTGCAGTATAACTAAGGGGAAATAAATTAGAAATAATTATATTATCTTCTAATAAAAGCCAAGATTCAGTTATACTTACCACATCATAACCACCATTGAATCACAAATAATTGGTAATTTATTCTTCAGAGATTGTGCATTGAATAATATTACATAATTTGCATAATATTTCAAGTAGAGAGGTGTGGTAGCCGTGTTAGTCCACTCTTAAAGGTTATCAATAGAAATCAAACAAAATAAAACATGGAAAAGAAAATAAGATGATACCTTTTTTATTGGACATAACAATACATTTCTTGATTAGCTTTCGAAGGTTGCCCTTCTTCTTCAGATCGGAAATAAGCAAATGTGTTAGTTGATAGTATATATAAGTGAAGCATCAAAGCACCCAACAGACAGGACTTAACAAGGATCTGGGTTTTCTAGCCCATTATAAACCATAAAGTTGTATTTCTCTGTTTATCAATCTCCTCTCACCTATCCACACCTATCCTGCTAGACTATCAATGGAATGAAATGCTTTGATGTACCCATGCATACCTCCTACCCACCCCCACCTTGCTAAACTGTCATTGAAATGCTTTGATGCTTCACTTATATATACTATTAACTAACACATTTGCTTATTTCCAATCTGACGAAGAAGGGCAACCTTCGAAAGCTAATCAAGAAATGTATTAAGTTATGTCCAATAAAAAAGGTATCATCTTATTTTCTTTTCCACATAATATTTCATAAATTGCATAATATACCCAGATTTAACAGCTGAAAATGCATTTAAGCAAGAATTCTTTTAAAACCCTTGACCTTCTTACTACTCTAAAAGCAGACAAAACCCCATACCTCCCACAACAAGGATAGACAAAACTGTCATAATCTAATTACATCACACCCTCTAATTAAAGACAACCTCACACATCAAACCTCAGATATTCACCCCATCACCCAAAGTCCACATGAAGGAGCTCATAAAAGAGTGCTCCTTTGTCACACTCCTTTGGTGCAATGAGCAGGCACTCATCACTCTGGTGCAAGACACCTCCAGCTTTCATCTCTGCCTAATATGCTTCTGGCAACACCAATGATGTCACTTAGTGGGCAGAGCAAACACTTTTCCATGCTGAGAGTAACAAGGGAAGATGGTAACCAATCTGGGAAATAGACAGCGCACTTCAGACGGTCAACAAGTAATTATAAAACACGTTGCAGTATAATTTGGAGAATTAATAATAGCAGACTACCATTCTACAAACTCTGCCTCATCAAATCTTCACCCATTAGCATTGAATATTCTCGTTCAATTCGCAATACAAAGGGTTCCAGGTGAAAGACCTTCATTGACTTCAAATAGTGCAAAATACAGCAATGCATATCGTCAATCTTGCAGACAAATATGAACATATTACACCTTTCCTAAAATCAGCACATTGGCTGCCGATCTTACATAGAATCAACTATAAACTCCTCCTTCTAGTATTCAAAACACTATCTACAGGAGAGCCCATTTACCTTTTCTGTCATTTAATTCCTTTCTCCCCTGCTTGTACTCTCAGATCCCTCAATCAAAATCATCTAATAGTGCCCAGTTATAAAGACATAATTAATGAATATACCAGAGCCTTCATCTTTTCCGTACAAGGGTCTCATTTATGAAACTCTATACCTTCCTTTCACAAAATGCCTAGCCACCTGCCTGCAGTTACCCCACGGCCATGTAGAGGATCTATCCCCAGCAGAGCTGAGGTCCACCTGCACCTGCCACTTGTACTCTACACTAGAACCCTGCTCTCATCGACTGGGTCCCAACTGCCTCTGGGCGAGTCTTCCACTCTCAAATTATCCTCAGTGATTCCTAGCTTACTGGGGCCACACTCCCAGTGGTCCCACAGTTCCTAGAAAGCTCCCACAGATTCAACATACAAACCACCAGGATTCTTAGTCAGTCTAGACAAGCAAAAGCAATAAACTAAAATTGTTTATTGTCATGAAAAAAATTAGAACAATGAACGGAAAAGGTGTAATCAGCAAAACAATAACAGGTAACTGAAATATGGATCAATTATAATACTTTCTATACATTTGTTTACTATCTAAATAGTACCTGAGGAGTTCAGGACATATAGCTGCTCACAGGTTATCAAATATAACTGTTCTCAGGGCCACAGCAAAGAGATCTTTCTCTTTTTTCTCTCTTGCTAAGATTGGGGCAAAAGCCAGTACATCCTAGATGAATTTGAGCTCCTGTGTCAATCAGAGCCCAGAACAACAAGTTTTCAAAAGTATACTGCATCTTATTCCTATCTGTGCCAGATTAAAGAAAAAACAGTAATTACTCTGTAGCAGCTTTAAAGTAAGGAAACACCACCTTATGGCCAAAAGGAGAAATACACTTCAAGAATTAAGGCAGTTTTACAGGCTTCAAACCCCACTGTTTTGACACACTTCCCAATTATGATTACAATCCTCCCTATCTAATTTTTCACGACACATTCTGCTAGTTCATTCATATATATTAGGGGACCGGACAAATTCCTCTGAAAGACAATGAAGCATTCCTTTTGTCTTCTCCCTCCCCCTTTCCCTGTTCTGTTCGTCTTGTCCTAATCTCTTATTTTCCCACTTCATTCTATTTCTTGGCATGTCTGTAAGGCGGGGAAGTAAATGTAAATAAACTTGAAACTTAAAGTGGGTCACTGGCATCAGTGGGCTCAAATACACTTTGACAGATGTTTTGGGAATATGCTATACTGCTATTACTCAGGTCTGCCTAATGTCTCCATTTATGAGAACCTTATCAAACATACAGAAAGAGTGATTTAAAGCATTCTGTTTCACAAGTATTATATGGTGACCTCTGACAGAATACTTTTTTTTTTTTTTTAACTTCACTGAGCTGTAAGCTTGCCTATTTTTACTATTCTGTAAAAATGTGCAACAACTGCTTCCACCCTGAGTCATTTATTTCACACATAAGAGAAAGAAAAAAAAAGTCTTAAAAAAAAAGAGAAGAATTCTAATTTCTCCTCAGAGTTAAAAATATACCTCCAAATGAAATAAAAGGGTTAATCAGGCTGGGGAAAACATTTAAAATAAACCCAAAATAGAGAAAATGAATGCCAAAGTATGGCAAATGAGTCACTGTTTCATTATACATTCATGCTGTAATGCCTAGAGACCTCATCATAAGTGAAAAAAAGATCTGAAGCGTATATACAGATTGAGACACTCAGTTTAAATTAGCCTCATGAGTATTTCTTGCTCTCTTTCTCACAGCAACACACTCTCTCTTTTGCTTTCTTTAAACAAGTCTCTGTTAAAGAGGAATATTTGCCAGATTTTGCTGTATTTTTTCTCTGTTTGAGGAAAATTAATTTTATTTCCTTCAGAAAATATTCACAATGTGAGAAACTAAACTTTTCACATCCATGTGGAGGCTTTGGATGGAAGTAACAGTTTTTCTGATGCCACAGGTAGTAATTTATTGGTTGATTGACTGATATAATGCACTTAGCAAAAAAAAACATTGTTCAAGGCAGCTCACATATAAACACATAATAAAACCAGCAGAATAAACAACACAGAAACATAAAACCTAATGAAGTTGTACACCAGGAAAGGGATCCAGCATCTACAGTAGCTCTGACACACATCGAATGGAAATGATGACAGTAGATTGCACCATGGCCTCTGATATTCCTGCTGTGGCAGAATCAGAAGCACTGGCGTGGAGAGAAATAGCAGAAGAACATATGAAGGATCCTATTCTGTTAGGCCAATATAATAAAGAATGCTAACCCTTAAAAAAATAATAGTACACAACTGTATGCACATTGTCCTGTGTACTGCCCAGCACCCAATACAGAAAAGACTTTTATGTGCTAAAGATGTATATACACATTAGTGTCCTTCCATTTAAATTGCAAAACAATGAGGCCATTAGCTGCTACTCTTCAATGCAAGGGTGAGCACATAAGCCACTAAGGGCCCTGTTTACTAAACCGGGTTAAAGGCGCTAACATTTTTAGCACGAGCTAAAAATGCTAGCGAACCTTAGTAACTCATCAAAACCAGAAAACTATTCATCTACCTCTAATGTTATTCTTCATTATCTTCTTTATTAAAGAGCACCCTCAGATATTCCCACTATAATTAACTCACAGTATATATCTGTGGCTTAGTGGTGTAGCGCCTCATTCATCGGGTTGCTCTAATTTTTTATTTTATTAGAAACACCGTATCCCAATAAAAGTGCTATCAGACTGGTGCAATTATTTTTGTATATATTAAATTCTTGTGCCCAATCAGTCCTAAATACGTAATCACTGCCTCACTGTTGCTACTTTTGTCTCAATGTATGTAATAATATAAGGCAGCTACCATTTGAACATAAACAATCACTTATCTGAATCGTGCATCTGAAGTTTCTTATCGTGACTGCATTGTTGTTACAATATGTGTCTCCATATTCCTCCATATAACTGGGGATCGCATTTAATCCTTCGCCTTCCCCTGAACGCACCGGATGCCGCGGGTTTCACTTTTCTTTCTTCAGGGACTAGGGTTAAGGTGGCCTTCTGCTCCTCATTGTTTCAAAACACCAACTGCAGTCCTTTGAAATTCCACTCGCAAGGCTTTTAAAGGCGCCTATTCAATGGCTACGTACTGAAGCCTCCCACTGTGATGTCACTGCAACAATGAAAACTTTATTAACTCTTCCAAATAGAAACAAAAATGAAATTGAAAAATGAATAATAACAATCCTGTAGCTTCAATCAAAGAACTACAACATAGGGCAAACATAAAATGCCTCATTATATGATAGTATTCCACTCGATAGTTTCATTGAGACCTGTAGGATTAATAGTGTTTAATTTAAAAATCCACCATTGTTCCCTTCGGGCCAGTCTACTCATCCGGTCTAACTCTCCAGGAACATAAGTGATATGGTCCACTATGAACCACCGTAAGTCTGTAAATTTGTGGTTCAATTGAAGGCAATTGGTTACTAAAGGAGCTGTAATGGTCTGTGTAGTTAGCCGACTTTTATGTTCTGTCAGTCTAATTTTCATCTGCCTAATTGTCCGTCCTACATAATATAACCCACAGGGGCACACTATCGTGTATACTACAAAAGATGTCACACGAAGTATTATGCCTTAATTTGAAGGACTGTTGAGTTTGCTCCCAGTGGTTAACACACAAGCTTTGCAGTTGCTGTTTGTTAACTTTTGCCAATAATGCTTGATAGCTGTAAAGCTTTTCACATTTTAGTTAGAGTGATGTGTTAGTCCACTTTTAAAGGTAATAAATAGAAATACAACAAAACATAGAAAAGAAAATAAGATGATACCTTTTTATTGAACTAACTTAATACATTTTTTGGATTAGCTTTCAAAGGTAACCCTTCTTTTTCCAGATCAACAATGTTATTTATCAACACTTGCTTATTTCTGATATGAATAAGAAGGGTTACCTTCGAAAACTAGTCAAAAATGTATTGTTAATCCAATAAAAAAAGGTATCATCTTCTTTTCTATGTTTTGTTGTATTTCTATCACATTTGAGTTAAAAAGACCTTAAGTGACTTGGAGGGGCATTTTCGAAAGAAATGTCCAAGTTGGGATTTGGATGTCTTTGTAAAACGTCCAAATCTGGGGGCAGGGAAAACCGTATTTTCGAAAAAAAGATGGACATCCATCTTTCATTTCGAAAATACCAAGGACATCCTTGGATTTGGATGTTCTTAGACATGGACCTCTTTGACTTTCGGCGATTTTCGAAACCAAAGACGTCCATGTCAAAAATGTCCAAATGCAAGCCATTTGGCCGTGTGAGGAGCCAGCATTTGTAGTGCACTGGTCCCCCTGAAATGCCAGGACACCAACTGCGCACCCTAGGGGACACTGCAGGGGACTTCATAAATTGCTCCGAGGTACATAGTTCCCTTACCGTGTGTCCTGAGCCCCCCAAAACCCTCTACCCCCAACTGTACATTACTACCATAGCTCTTATGGGTGAAGGGGCACCTAGATGTGGGTACAGTTGGTTTTGGGGGCGGTTTGGAAGGCTCGCTGTTTCCTCCACAAACATAACAGGTAGGGGGGTATGGGCCTGGGCCCGCCTGTCTGAAGTGCACTGCACCCACTAAAACTGTTCCAGGGACCTGCATGCACTGTCATGGACCTGAGTATGACATCTGAGGCTGCATAGAGGCTAGGACGAAATATTTTTAAAGATGTTGAGGGTGGGAGGGGGTTAGTGACCACTGGGGGAGTAATAGGAGTTCATCCCTGATTCACTTCGGTGGGTCAAGGGGGTTAGTGACCACTGAGGGAGTAACGGGAGGTCATCCCTGATTCACTTCGGTGGTCATCTGGTCATTTCGGGCACCTTTTTGTGCCTTATTTGTAAAAACAAACACGTCAGGGTGAAAACATCCAAGTTTTACTTTAGGACGTCCCTGCTTTTTTCGATTATGGCTCAAAGATGTCCAAGTGTTAGGCACGCCCAAGTCCCGCCGTCACCAGGCCTCCGACATGCCCCCTTGAAATTTGGACATCCTTGCGCCAGACTTCAGTTAGAGACGTCCAAAATCGAGTTTTGATTATGCCGATTTGGACGTCTCTGTGAGATGGACGTCCATGTTCCGATTTATGTTGGAAGATGAATGTCCATCTCTTTCGAAAATGAGCATGTTGGTCATCATAAGTGTCCCTTCTTTGAGTTAAATATCAGTCTATAATCTATAACTTTACAGTGGCAGCATAGACAGTACATAAATTACTTTCCACACGTCTGGTTTACCAGTACATTCACTATTTCTTCCACTACTGACAATGCCTTTGTCCAAAGCCGTAACAGTTTAGAACAGTATAAGAAGGACAGTGCTATCATGAATAACCAGATTTTATACTGTACACATTTTTCTTCTCTCATATTGTCATTGTTGCTCCTTTTTTTTCCAGCAGCTATGAATGCTCTTTGTATTTTCTTACATAGCATATCATTCAAGTTGGAGTTTGTAGTTATTTGATTTATGATGTGAAAATACATTTTCCATATCAACTTCTGTTTTTTTTCCTTTGCTACTTCTCTGGTCCACACTAAAGCCAAGATTGTCAGAGGTTTGTCATCTTTACCATTGCTACCCATCTTGTTTCATGTTGTTAGCTTATTCATAGTATTTCTTATGGAGTTGACTTCTCTGGCTGTGTCATTCATCTGTAGACTATGAGCACTTTATATATTTTTGAAGATAATAGATATGAATTTAGTTCCATTTGTTTTTCATTTATTCTACAGAAGGGAGGTCCCCTTACTCTCTTTAGTAGATTTCCTGTAGTTGTACAACCTTTTTCTTTCCATGTTTGGAAATTTGTTCAACCCATGTCTAGAGGAAATTCTGATTTTGCATTAGATTATCCTATTTATATATACACTGCATTCTTTTGCAGTCCTGAAGAGGTGCTGAGAGAGGACCTGCTGAGGTGAGGAAAACCTCACTGGTATACCTTACCTGTGGGAAACTGCATTCAAAATTCGGGAAAGGTAAACTTGGAGTTGAATAATTAATGTCACTGTCTTTTTTTTGTTAAATTACTCTACATGTTTGACAAATAGTCAATTTAGACAACAGTGTAGCCTTTTAAGTCTCTGTTAGGTTTTTTTTTTTTAAATAAATAGTGTTTTAGAGTCTAGTTTAGGTTGCATTTTAGAGCTAGGCATAACATCAGTTTAGAGCACAGATATCAGTTGAGGGAAGTCTCAGTTTAGTGTTTAACACCTTCCCTCCCATCCACCCCAATGCTGATCTTTGATTTATAGGTTTTCCCAGCCAATTAGGAGGAAGACATTGTAGACTGAAGTAGATTATTATTATTTTTTTTTTTTTTGCGACAAGTGTTGTACCTGACATTTGTTTTAGGAATGAATTTTATATTGCTGAAAAAACTGTTGTTTCTTTTTTTCTTATGTTAATAGAGAGGACTTAGTTTAATTTTCTATTTAAGGTGCTTTTTTTTTGCAGAGGTGACCTAAATAATCTCTTTTGAAGTCCCAGCACTTCTGAGGGTTAGACTTTACATAAAAGAAGACAGCTGCTACTTTTAGTCTATAGGACAGCTGAGGAATAGTTATGGACTTTGGTAGGCTTTTTCTGTTTTCTTTCTACAGGTGCAAATACTTCTGCAATTGCAGTATGGCTGAGAAATATCATGTCACCAAAGCTTCTGCCTCTGTGCAGACAGAAATGTGATCCCAGGCTGGTTCCATGTGTGAGATGTCTTCAGGTTGAATCCCTAATGAAGGAAGTGAAAAAAACTGAGAGAGGAGGTGGCAAGACTGAGAAGCATCTGAGAAAATGAGAACTACATCAATGAAATGCTTCATGAAGCATCAAAGATTTCCAGCAATGGGGAAGAAGAAGCTGTGCTGAAAGAGAACTATTGGATACTGATCATGAGACCCTGCAGGATCAATACCATGACTCCACCTGCCCTCGAACTAAAGAACTGATATGCAGCCCTGGAAGTGGAGGAGATGAGAGCATCCCAGAGAGAGAGGAGGAATCAGAGATTGAAATCCCTAAAGTTGCTGGATCAGTGACCAGTAAGAGATGAAAGGTAGTGGTGGTTGGTGATTCTCTTTCGAGGAGTACAGAGATGTTCATCTGCAGACCAGATATGATGTCCCGGAAGGTGTGCTGTCTGCCAGGTGCCAAAATTCAAGATGTTACAAGGAGATTGCTGAGACTCATCAAGCCCACTACTATTACTACTTATCATTTCTAAAGCACTATTAGACATACACAGCGCTCTACACTTGAACTTATAAGAGACAGTCCCTGCTCGACAGAGCTTACAATCTAATCAGGACAAACAAGGGATAAGGGAATTAATTAAGATGGGAATGATAAAACAGATATGGATACTGAACAAGTGAATAGGGGTTAGGAGCTAAAAGCAGCCCCAAAAGGAGGCTTTTAGCCTACATTTGAAAACGATCAGAGATGGAGCTTAACATACTGACTCAGGAAGCCTACTCCAGGTGTATGGTACAACAATATAAAAGGAACTGAGTCTGGAATTGGCAGTGGAGGAGAAGGGTACAGATAAGAGAGATTTACCCAATAAATGGAGTTTTCTGGGAGGAGTATAGGGAGCGATAAGATTGGAGAGGTACTGAGGAGCTACAGAGTGAATGCATTTGTAAGTCAATAAGAGGAGTTTGAACTATATGCAGAAACTGACAGAGAGCCAACAAAGTGACTTGAGGGGAGGGCTAATATGAGCGAAGTGACACTGACAGAATATAAGTTGTGCAGCAGAATTTTGAACAGAATGAAGGGGGGAGAGATGGCTTAGTGGGATACTTATGAGAAGCAAGTTGCAGCAGTCTAAGTGAGAGGTGATGAGTGTGGATAAGGGTTTTGGTAATGTTCTCAGAAAGGAAGGGACAAATTTTGATGATATTATAGTGAAAGAAACGACAGGTTTTAGCAGTCTGTTGGTTACATGCAGAGAAAGACAGGAGTCAAAGATGACCCCAAGGTTACAAGCTGATGAGACAGGGAGGATGAAAGTGTTATCCACAGAGATAGAGAATGGGGGAAGAGGAGAGGTGAATTTAGGGGGAAAGATAATAAGCTCAGTTTTGGTCATGTTTAGTTTCAGATGGTGGTGAGACATCCAGGAGAAATGTCAGACAGGCAGGCTGATACTTGGGCCTGGATTCCTGCTGAAATTTGTGGTATGGAGAGGTAGATCTGGGAGTCATCAGCATAAAGGTGATACTGAAAATCATGGGAGGAGATCAAAGCACCAAGGGAAGAAGTATAGATGGAAAAAAGAAGAAGTCTCAAGACAGAGCTCTGAGATGCACCAACTGATAGTGGGATAGAAGTGGAGGAGGATCCACCAGAGCATACACTAAAAGTGAAACAGGAAAAGGAAGAACAAGAAAGAACAGAGCCCTGAAATCCAAGTGAGGACAGTGTATCAAGGAGTAGGCAGTGATCAAGTGTCAAAAGCAGCAGATAGATTGAGAAGGATGAGGATAGAATAGATACCTTTGGATCTAGCCAGAAACAGGTCATTGGAGACCTTAGCAAGAGCTGTTTCAGTTGAATGAAGAGGGTGAAAGTCAGATTGAAGTGGACCAAGAATAGCTTGAGATGAAAGAAAGTCAAGACAATGGCAGATAATAGCATGTTCAAGTATCTTGGATTTAAAAGGGAGAAGGGAGATGGGAAGAAATTTGGAAGGACAGGTAGGGTCAAATTTAGTTTTGTTTTAGGAGTGGTATAACTGTATAACTATGGCATGTTTGAAGGCATCAGGAACAGATGCAGTGGAATTTGAAAGACTGAGGATATGGCAGATAGAAGGGATGACAGTAGGAGAGATAATGCTGAGTGGGAATATGATCAGAGGAACAGGTAGTCAGTTTGGAGGACGAAAGAAAATGTGCTGTTTCCTCTTCAGTGATTTCAGAAAAGGAAGAAAAGGAGGCAGGGGTTGAAGGAGGGTTGACAGAATGGACTGGGGGAAGGAGAGGCGGAGGTGACATGGTTAAGGACTCAAGGTTAATCTTGTGAACCTTATTATGAAGGTACTTAGCCAAAGTCTGGGGAGAAAGAAAAAGGAGGGATTGATGTGAAGGCACTTTGAGGAGAGAGTTCAGTGTGGCAAAGAGACATCGAAGGTTTGAACCAAGAGAATTTATCAAGTGGATGTAGTAGTCCTGTTTAGCAAGTGAAAAAGCAGACTGGAAAGAGGTCATCAAGATTTTGAAATTTATGAAGTCAGCATGGGCATGGGGTTTCAGCCAAAGGCATTCAGCAGATCGGACACAGAAACGTAGGCAGTGGATTCTAGAGGTCAGCCAAGGCTGGGGTTTGGTACACCTTACAGAATATGGAATGGGAGGAGCAAGAGTATCCAGAACAGAGGAGGGATTAGTGTTATAGGAAGAGACAGCCTCATCAACAGACTTGGGTAACATTGTGGTTGAGAAGAGGGTTGAAATACTAGTGGAGAGAGTGCAAGAGTCAATAGCCTGAAGATTCCTAAATGTATTGGTGTTATGCTATGCTATTTATGTTTCATATACCACACATTTTATCCATGATAGACTTCAAGGCAGTTTACAATTTCAAAGTAAAAAAAAAAAAGAAAAAAGAAAAACTATTCTCTTGGAGAGGAATATATATAGCAGTAACATGACAATCATTACATTAAATAGTTTTCTTCTAAACCCTTAAAACCAAGCATCGCAAGACTATTAAGACTCAAAAAAGATGTATTTTCAAATGTTTCTGAAAAAGAAGAGGAGAATGCAACTGTTTTAAATCTATTGGCAACAGATCCAAAATCTAGCTCCTTGAACTGAAAATAAGCTATTATAAATAGATTTATAATGTACATTTTTGAATGAACGAAACCCTAAACATAAGGTCCTACAAAAGCATAACTGATGACCTTAAGATGGTACTGCTAATAGTTCCCGTACTCCATCAGAATTTAGTCCATAGATAGACCTATAAATCAAGTTAATAATTTTAAGCTGTATATATTTTTGAACAGTCAACCAGTGTAGACCCCTCTAAACCAGAGAAACCCTGTCAAACTTATTCAGTCTAAAAATCGATCTAACTGCCATGTTTTGTAGAAAAATGCAAGCATCTCTGCAACCCAGATGAAACGTCACAATAAAGAGAGTTACAATAGTCTAGCTGTGGAATCAACAATGACTGAACTATTGTCCTAAAATTATTTTCAGATAGAGAACTTTTTACTACGAGCATTAACTTGTCTTTCATATGATAGTTTAAAGTCTAATATACCTAAAACTTTTGAGTGGTCATCAATTGTTGAACCTTCTTCAGAAGCAAGCATTACTATTTTCTTGAAAGAAGATCAAAATCCCCAAACCATAAAAGTTTGGTCTTTTGCTTATTTAGCTTTAGAAAATGAGTAGTAGTCCATTCATCTATAAGAGATGTGTAACTTTGTATTTTAACAACAATATTTGAAAACTGAGTTGACACAGGACACAACAGGAAAATATCTTCTACATAAGATAAGACAAAAATACCCAAGTACGTAAAGAATTTACCCAGTGAGCTTAAATATATATATTAAATGGAGAAGGGGAAAGTGGAGACCCCTGCAGGGCTGCCGAGAGACATGGCTGGGCCTGGGGCACAGTCGGACTGCTGTATGCTGCCCCCCACCCACTGTGCCACCCTCCACTCACGCTGCCCCCCCATTTGCACCACAGCTGCCCCCCACTTGCGCCGCTGCTGCCCCCTCCCACTTGCACCGCTGCTCCTGCTCCTTTTTGTCTTTGCCTCCAAGGGGGGAGGGGGGCCCGTGCCGGCAAGCTGTTTTCTGCATGCCTGCTCCCACAGTCTGTCTTCTCCTGTTCCTGTCTGTGCTGGGATTCAGGACCCAGATGATTGCATTAACATGATGTTGTGCTAATGCAATCATCTGGGTCCTGGGCAGCACGCAGGAGCAGGGGAGGACAGACCCGGAAGCAGGCAGCAAGAAGAAGGTTGCTGGCGCCGGGCCCGGCCCCCCTTGGAGGCCGGGCCTAGGTAATTTTGACCCCTTGCCCCCCCCTCCCGGTGGCCCTGGACCCCTGAGGAACTCCACAAACTGGGCTCCAACTAAAGGAATTTCCCATTTTACCTTTTGCCATATATGATCTAGAAACCAAAAACTGTTCAAACCAAGTTACTCCTAATTTGTCTAATCTAAGCAGTAACATTCTATGATTAATAGCATCAAATTCTGCAGAGATGTCAAATTGAAGCAAGAGGACCTGCTGTCTTCTATTTAAATATTGTTTAACCTTTGAAGTGAGAATGAGGAGTAGTTGGAATGCTATGTCTTGGTCTGAACCCATGCTGTGTTTTATGCAAAATATCATATGCTTCAATAAACCTCTTTAATTGTTTGTTCACTGAAAGTTCAAGTAATTTTGCCATCCAAGGAATACTAGCTACAGGACAATAATTTTCAGCTAATGCTAAATCTTCCCTAAAGATTTTGGAAGAGGAGTCAGTATAATATCCAATAAACTGATGAGAATTGTTCACAAACTTAGGGCTAGGTTTACTATGGGCGCGTTTGCGTTTTTAAAACTTGTAAATGGTTAATGCATGTTAAACGCTAATGTGCCCCTTAGAAATGTATAGTAAACATACTCCTTAGTCAGCCACATTACAATTTTATCAGGTGCATCCAGGAACAGATATGAAGGACATTTATCCAAGATACAAGACTTTTTTGATAGTGTAATCACAATTTTTTATACAACTCAAAAGTAACCTACCGCACGTTCTATCTGCAGGAAAACAATTAAAATTATTTAGAACAGGAGACAAGGCGTCATCTATCTTGACCTCAGAAAAAGATTGTTTTATCTTATATACCGTGGAGGGGCATAATTGAATGAAAACGTCTATCTCCATGGGCATTTATCTCCGAGAACGGGTCCGTGAAGGGGCGGACCGAACCGTATTTTCGAAAAAAATAGACGTCCATGTTTTATTCAACAATTTGTGAGCTGGGCGTTTTTGTTTTTCAGTGATAATGGAAAATAAAAGCGCCCAGCTCAAAAACGAATAAATCCAAGGCATTTGTTCGTGGGAGGGGCCAGGATTCGTAGTGCACTGGTCCCCCTCACATGCCAGGACACCAACCGGGCACCCTAGGGGGCACTTTTACAAAAACAAAAAAAAAGGTAAAAGAGCTCCCAGGTGCATAGCACCCTTCCCTTGTGTGTTGAGCCCCCCAAATCCCCCTCAAAACCTACTGCCCACAAGTCTACAGCATTACTATAGTCCTAAGGGGTGAAGGGGGGCACCTACAGTACATGTGGGTACAGTGGGTTTGGGGGGGGGGGGTTGGACGACTAAGCATTAAGCAGCACAATTGTAACAGGTAGGGGGGGATGGGCCTGAGTCCACCTGCCTGAAGTCCACTGCACCCCCTAACAACTGCTCCAGGGACCTGCATACTGCTGCCAGGGAGGTGGGTATGACATTTGAGGGTGAAAATAAAAAGTTGTGAAACATCATTTTTTGTGGTGGGAGGGGGTTAGTGACCACTGGGGGAGTCAGGGGAGGTCATCCCCGATTCCCTCTGGTGGTAATCTGGTCATTTGGGGCACTTTTTGGGGCCTTATTCGTGAAAAAACAGGGTCCAGGAAAAGTGCCCTAAATTCTAGCTACAAACGCATACTTTTTTTCCATTATAGGCGAAAGGCGCCCATCACTCCTCGGCCGATAACCACGCCCCAGTTCCACCTTCGCCACGCCTCCGACACCCCCCCGTCAACTTTGTACGCTTCCGCGATGGAGTGCAGTTGAAAACGTCCAAAATCGGCTTTCCATTATACCGATTTATTCGTTTTTGTGAGATAAACGTCTATCTCCCGATTTGGGTTGAAATCTAGGCATTTTTCTCTTTCAATTATAAGGTGGTTAGTCTCAAAAAACTTAGCTTGCTCATCTACATTAGACTGTAAAGAGTCTGGGATCATCAATAATCTTGCTGTATCAGTCATTTTCTCAAAGATCTTAAAGAGAGTTTTACTAATATTATTAGATCTCTGAATTTCTTGATCATATAAATCCTTTTTAGCCTGTGAGATCATCTTATATATCCTAATCTTATTTTTCCAGGTTAAATGTATCTGACTATCCTTGCTTTTCCTCCATTGTTATTCTAAATTTCTACATAATCTTTTCTTAATTGATAGCTGTTCATTGTACCAAAAATTGCCAAGAATACACTGCCTTTTCTTTCTAAATCAGGCCATTTCCTCCAATAATGAACAAATTGTATCATCTCAAGTCTTAGGAGATGCATCGAAGTGTTCCTTCTCTAAATTGCAAACTGCTTTTTGCCAACATGTATAGGAATGTTTGTACGTTTGGGAAGCTTGCCAGGTGCCCTTGGCCTGGATTGGCTGCTGTCGTGGACAGGATGCTGGGCTCGATGGACCCTTGGTCTTTTCCCAGTGTGGCATTACTTATGTACTTATGTAACATTGTGAACATTCAGTTTCTTCCATTGTAACTCAACTACTTGTTGCTCATTAATTGTTTTTAAATTCAAAAATGTTCAAATAAAATGAAAGGAAAAAATGATGGTTCAAACAACTAGCTTTTGATTCAGAATGATAGGCAACAAAATCTAACTTAAGACCTTGTTTCTGAGTAGGTAGATCTAAATCTAAAATAAAATGTAGTGATATTAAAAATTGCTTAAATTGCTTTACATTCTCCAGGTGTAAATTTAAATCACCTAATATCACTACATTTGTAAACCAAATAGAGTATAAAGATAATAATTCAAAAAGTTTCTGCTGAGATAATGACCAGCTTTTACGTCTAAATAATAAAACTAAACCTAAAGTACCTTTCTTAGTGCAATTTAAAAACTGATATAACATTATTTCCAAGTATTCATTACAGTAAGTTTCTACCAGTTTTATATAAAAAAATCCTTTATGAACTAGTTCCAATCCACCCCCTTTGCTACCATTCCTAGGACAGTTAATAACTTTGTAATCATTAGGACACAGAGAGGGGCATAATTGAACGAAAACATCTATCTCCATGGGCGTTTATCTCCGAGAACGGGTCCGTGAAGGGGCGGACCGAACCGTATTTTCGAAAAAAATAGATGTCCATGTTTTATTCGACAATTTGTGAGCTGGGCGTTTTTGTTTTTCAGTATTAATGGAAAATGAAAGCGCCCAGCTCAAAAACGAATAAATCCAAGGCATTTGTTCGTGGCAGGGGCCAGGATTCGTAGTGCACTGGTCCCCCTCACATGCCAGGACACCAACCGGGCACCCTAGGGGGCACTTTTACAAAAACAAAAAAAAAAGGTAAAAGAGCTCCCAGGTGCATAGCACCCTTCCCTTGTGTGTTGAGCTCCCCAAATCCCCCTCAAAACCCACTGCCCACAAGTCTACACCATTACTATAGCCCTAAGGGGTGAAGGGGGGCACCTACATGTGGGTACAGTGGGTTTGTGGGGGGGGTTGGATGACTAAGCATTAAGCAGCACAATTGTAACAGGTAGGGGGAATGGGCCTGGGTCCACCTGCCTGAAGTCCACTGCACCCCCTAACAACTGCTCCAGGGACCTGCATACTGCTGCCAGGGAGGTGGGTATGACAATTGAGGGTGAAAATAAAAAGTTGTGAAACATCATGTTTTGTGGTGGGAGGGGGTTAGTGACCACTGGGGGAGTCAGGGGAGGTCATCCCCGATTCCCTCTGGTGGTAATCTGGTCATTTAGGGCACTTTTTGGGGCCTTATTCGTGAAAAAACAGGGTCCAGGAAAAGTGCCCTAAATTCTAGCTACAAACGTATACTTTTTTTCCATTATCGGCGAAAGGCGCCCATCTCTCCTCTGCCGATAACCACGCCCCAGTTCCACCTTCACCACGCCTCCAACATGCCCCCGTCAACTTTGTACGCTTCCGCGATGGAGTGCAGTTGAAAACGTCCAAAATCAGCTTTCCATTATACCGATTTATTCGTTTTTGTGAGATAAACGTCTATCTCCCGATTTGGGTTGAAATCTAGGCATTTTTCTCTTTCAATTATAAGGTGGAGAGGGGTCCTTTTACTAAGCTGAGGGGAACAGTGGCCTGCCGTAGTGCGAGCACATCTTTTGAGCGCATGCTGGGTCATTTTTTACAGCATCTAGGAAAAAGAGCCTTTTTTTTAAAGGGCCAGAAAATGGACGTGTACTAAAATTGAAACCACCATGCATCCATTTTCGTCCTGAGACCTTACTGCCACCCATTGACCTAGTGGTAAGGGCCCAAGCACTACATGCATGGTGACCGATCGGCATGTGCCAACTGCTGATTAATGCTGGAAATGGTGTGCATGGTAGGAAATAAAAAAATAATTTGTTCTGATGTTATAGGTATGCGCCAAATCCAAAATTTCTGCCTGGGGGGGGGCGTGCTAGCCTGGCGGTACTCTTGTTTTAGTGAGTGATGCACATGTATAGAGTCTACTGCTCCTTTGTAAAAGAGTCCCAGAGAGATTAAATATGGAAAATCAACATCCTGAATCTATGTCTCAGAAATAAAAACTAACCCTAGACCATTATCCGCTATAAATTCCCAGCCAGTAGAAAAAAAAAGAGGTGATGATGCCTCTGTATAAGACTCTGGTGAGACCTAATTTTTTGTGTACAATTCTGGAAACCACAACTTCAAAAAGATATAAATAGGATGGCTACTAAAATGGTCAGACTTAAAGATCTCAATATGTATACTTTGGAAGAAAGGCAGGAGAGGGGAGATATGGTAGAGACATTTAAATACCTACGTAGCATAAATGCACAGGAAGCAAGTCTCTTTCAATTGAAAGGAAGCTCTGGAATGAGGGGTCATAGGATGAAGATGAAAGGAGATAGTCTCAGAAGTAACCTGAGGAAATACTTCTTCACGGAAATGCTGGTGAATTCATGGAACAGCCTCCTAGTGGAAGTGGTAGTGAGAAAAACAGTATTTGAATTCAAGAGAGCTTGGGACAAGTATATAGGATCTCAAAGGGAGTGATAGGGAGAGTAGATGGCATGGATGGGCAGACTAGATAAGCCATATGGTTTGTATCTGCCTACATTTTTCCTGGTTTCTATGGTTCTGTGTTTCTAATTGTATTTTGCAGAGCTTGCAATACAAAGAAACATAAATTTGATTAGAGTAACATATGTGGCACATAGACTTTTGTGAGTTCTCCTTGACTATTAGTTTTATTTTTAGGCACATTCTGCTTAAGCCGTACTGCCTTTGTATTAAGAATCATCCTTATCTCTGTCTTTCCATCCATACATACACATTTGGTTGTTTGCTCATGCATCAGTAAATAGATATATAGGGCTTCACAGGGCAGAGCTGAGGCAAGCACTGATGAGCTAGGTGGAGTTTCCAGGTCTCACTCATACAGAGTGGGAAGTGGCAACACAAAGGACGCAGGCATTGATGAGCAGCAGGCGGGTGTCCCCAGGTCCCACTGGGTCAGAGGAGGCAGAGAAGCATTGAAGAACCAGCGGGAGTCCTCAGGTCCCACTGGCATAGAAGAGGCAGAGCAGTGGTAAAGAGCTGGTAGAAGTCCCCAGGTTCTGCTAGCATAGACGGAACATGATGGTGACAGCCGATGTGAGTCCCCATCCTGCTTATAATCGAACGAGAATAACGCCCAAGTTCCGACCTAAATCGGGAGATGGGCGTTCTTCTCACAAAAACAAATAAAGCGGCATAATCGAAAGCCGAACTTTGGACGCTTTCAACTGCACTCCGTCGCGGATGCGGACAAAGTTGACGGGGGAGTGTCGGAGGCGTGGTGAAGGCGGAACTGGGGCGTGGTTATCACCCGAACAGAGATGGGCGCCCTTCGCCGATAATGGATGCGTTTGTAGCTAGAATTTAGGGCACTTTTCCTGGACCCTGTTTTTTGACGAATAAGGCCCCAAAAAGTGCCCTAAATGACCAGATGACCCCCAGAGGGAGTCGGGGATGACCTCCCCTGACTCCCCCAGTGGTCACTAACCCCCTCCCACCACAACAAATGATGTTTCACAACTTTTTACTTTCACCCTCAAATGTCATACCCTCCTCCCAAGCAGCAGTATGCAGGTCCCTGGAACAGTTGTTAGGGGGTGCAGTGGACGTCAGGCAGGTGGACCCAGGCCCATCCCCCCCTACCTGTTACAATTGTGCTGCTTAATTGAGCTACTGTTAGAAATATGCAATCTGTCCCTAAAATCGAGTGTAATACCGGAAGACTGGAGGGTAGCCAATGTTACTCCGATTTTTAAGAAGGGTTCCAGAGGAGATCCGGGAAATTATAGACCGGTGAGTCTGACGTCGGTGCCGGGCAAGATGGTGGAGGCTATTATTAAGAATAAAATTGCAGAGCATATACAAAAACATGGACTGATGAGACAAAGTCAGCACGGATTTAGTGAAGGGAAGTCTTGCCTCACCAATCTAATGCATTTTTTTGAGGGGGTAAGCAAACATGTGGACAATGGGGAGCCGGTTGATATTGTATATCTGGATTTTCAGAAGGCGTTTGACAAAGTGCCGCACGAAAGACTCCTGAAGAAATTGCAGAGTCATGGAATCGGAGGTAGGGTATTATTATGGATTAAGAACTGGTTGAAAGATAGGAAGCAGAGAGTAGGATTGCGTGGCCAGTATTCTCAGTGGAGGAGGGTAGTTAGTGGGGTCCCGCAGGGGTCTGTGCTGGGTCCGTTGCTTTTTAATGTATTTATAAATGACCTAGAGATGGGAATAACTAGTGAGGTAATTAAATTCGCCGATGACACAAAATTATTCAGGGTCGTCAAGTCGCAGGAGGAATGTGAACGATTACAGGAGGACCTTGCGAGACTGGGAGAATGGGCGTGCAAGTGGCAGATGAAGTTCAATGTTGACAAGTGCAAAGTGATGCATGTGGGTAAGAGGAACCCGAATTATAGCTACGTCTTGCAAGGTTCCGCGTTAGGAGTTACGGATCAAGAAAGGGATCTGGGTGTCGTCGTCAATGATACGCTGAAACCTTCTGCTCAGTGTGCTGCTGCGGCTAGGAAAGCGAATAGAATGTTGGGTGTTATTAAGAAGGGTATGGAGTCCAGGTGTGCGGATGTTATAATGCCGTTGTATCGCTCCATGGTGCGACCGCACCTGGAGTATTGTGTTCAGTACTGGTCTCCGTATCTCAAAAAAGATATAGTAGAATTGGAAAAGGTACAGCGAAGGGCGACGAAAATGATAGTGGGGATGGGACGACTTTCCTATGAAGAGAGGCTGAGAAGGCTAGGGCTTTTCAGCTTGGAGAAGAGACGGCTGAGGGGAGATATGATAGAAGTGTATAAAATAATGAGTGGAATGGATCGGGTGGATGTGAAGCGACTGTTCACGCTATCCAAAAATACTAGGACTAGAGGGCATGAGTTGAAGCTACAGTGTGGTAAATTTAAAACGAATCGGAGAAAATTTTTCTTCACCCAACGTGTAATTAGACTCTGGAATTCATTGCCGGAGAACGTGGTACGGGCGGTTAGCTTGACGGAGTTTAAAAAGGGGTTAGATAGATTCCTAAAGGACAAGTCCATAGACCGCTATTAAATGGACTGGAAAAATTCCTCATTTTTAGGTACAACTTGTCTGGAATGTTTTTACGTTTGGGGAGCGTGCCAGGTGCCCTTGACCTGGATTGGCCACTGTCGGTGACAGGATGCTGGGCTAGATGGACCTTTGGTCTTTCCCAGTATGGCACTACTTATGTACTTATGTACTTATGTAATGCTACTAGTCGTCCAACCCCCCCCCAAACCCCCTGTACCCACATGTAGGTGCCCCCCTTCACCGCTTAGGGCTATAGTACTGGTGTAGACTTGTGGGCAGTGGGTTTTGAGGGGGATTTGGGGGGCTCAACACCCAAGGGAAGGGTGCTATGCACCTGGGAGCTCTTTTACCTTTTTTTTTGTTTTTGTAAAAGTGCCCCCTAGGGTGCCCGGTTGGTGTCCTGGCATGTGAGGGGGACCAGTGCACTATGAATCCTGGCCCCTCCCACGAACAAATGCCTTGCATTTATTCGTTTTTGAGCTGGGCGATTTCATTTTCCATTATCGGTGAAAAGCAAAAACGCCCAGCTCACACCTTGGCGAATAAAGCATGGGCGTCTATTTTTTTTTAAAAATACGGTTCACTCCGCCCCTTCACGGACCCGTTCTCGGAGATTAACGCCCATGGAGATAGGCGTTTTTGGTCGATTATGCCCCTCCATGTCTCCCTGCCATAGAGGAGAGAGAACAGCAGCAATGAGCCGGTGGGAGTCTCCAGGTCCTGCCAATATAGAGGAAACAGAGCAGCAGCAAAGAAACAGCAGACATTCCCAGGTCCCACCAACAAAGGCTTGACAAGCTTCAGAGAAGGAAAAGAGCAGTGTAAGGGGCTAGAACATAATGCAAGAGGTGGGAATTAGGACAGAGAGGAGAGATGATGGGTGGAGTATAAAGGAAGGGGTAGGATTAGAAAGAAGGATAAAAGAGGGAAGAAAAGGAGAAGGGGGAACATAAAGGAATAAGCGGGGCTGGGAGGAAGAAAGGAGAAACAGGGAAGGGTGAAATGCAGAGCAAAATGGAAATGGCAAGGTTAGAAAAGAAAAAAGGAAAGGTAAATTGCAAGAAGAGGAAAGTGTGGGGTGAAGAGTGGAATTGGGAGATTGCAAGTGGGAAGGGAAAATGGGAAGAGTGCAATAAGGGAGAGGGAAGGAAGGGAGGGAGTAAAAGGGGGTCAGGAAAGAAAAAAGTGTAAGTTTTATGGTGTGGAAGGAGAGACAATATAGGGGTGAGTGGCAGGGAAGGAGAAAGAATGGCAAAGGATAATGAGAGGAAAGTAGTGTAAGAGGGTGTGAGGAACAGGCAGAATGTGCAAGAGGACAAGGAAAAGTACAAAGGAGAGAGAATCCAACATGGCCATAGCCCCTCTTCTCACCACACGTACCCTCCCACCTACCCACACTCACTCCTACACACACACATGCATACAGATTCCCAGAGACACACTGCTAACACAAATCCCCAACACACATACATGCACACACAGCTTCCAACACACACTGCCAACATGCACAAAACCCCAATACACACACACACTGACACATATATCCCTATCCCTCTGACATACCACCCATATATACCCACAAATAAACACTGGAGATCATACCACTGATTCACAAATATGCACACAATTCATATACCCGCAAAAACAAAAGGGGTCCAAATAAAATTGTTTATTGGAGCATCTTACCCTTGGTTTGGACTGATCTCTTGAAATTGGTTTCTTTTCCACTTTCTTTTGCACAGTTCATATACTGCATCTCTGACTACCCATGCTATGCTCACCTCACCCAGATACCTACTCACAGAGCCCCGAAGACATATATTTACCACTGCTATTTCAACCATGTCCCACATACAGGCATACTTGAGACTACAATGAGATGAAAGGGGAAATGTATCATTGTGTCACACTGCACATATTTGTATTTTCTTGTTATTTTGTACAATGACTGGCTTCATCTTCTCCTCACCCCAGTTCATGTTCATTTGTGTTCTAAAAGATGTACATTAGTTTACCTTAATAAATACCAAGTTAGAAACTGACAGAAATCAGCTGTGTCACTTTCCAGATTGATGGACCTTTTCCAGCAGGCCTAAATGTGCAGATAAAATGTCAACTCCCTGAAATAATTTGCAGAAGATTAGCTCCATGGTGATTCTATTTGATAAGAATGGGTATTAACACTACCTCAGTGGGCCTATTTGTACCATGTCTGACTTATTGGTCATTTCCATAAAGATCATTGGAGTGTGAATGATAAACTAGCAGGAGGATGGGTTCTTTTTCTAATACCAGCTGTGCCTGAATTCTGGATTTGAATGTGTTCTGGTGGCTTAATTTATTTCCCCATTATATTTACGACCTAGGACCTGGCTTCGCAGCTATCATTGTAGACATTTTGACCCTCAAATTATGCAAACCGTAGTACATGCATACTAATCACAGTCGCCTTATTTCAACTCTGTGAGCAAGAAAAAAACATGCTGATCTTCAAACAATGGAGCCCAGTTGTGAGGTTTGTAGATAAGGCAAATGATTGCTAGTGAAAGAAGGGCTTTAAAGTAGTGTGACATAAATAATATGCCTGGGAAAACAGGAAGATGTGAGCACTTCATGGCACCTATTTTCCTTCTTTGATACAGAAATTTACACTCGATTATAACAAAGTTGATCATGTGAAATTCTGCTGAACTGGGAGTTCTATATAGAACTAATGTTCCCATTTAAGAGTCTGCGAACGTACACTCATATGCGACTGGCAAAGAAAGAGTGAGGGGGAATAGCAAGGGGAGAAAAGGGGCAGTGAAAAAAGAAAGACGCACAAGGGAGAGATCAAAAGAGGATACGGCAAGAGAGCGAGAAGGACAAGCAGGGGAAAGAGGGAGGAGAGGGAGGAAAGAGCAAGCAGAAGATGTAGATGCAGAGGGAGAAATGACCAAGTTGATAGAGGAGAGGGCATAGCAAGGGAAAGAGGGTGCAAGAGTATGGCAAAGGAAGAGCAAGGGGCAGGGGAAGAGAATGGGGAGAATAAGAGATAACATAACAAGCAAGAGGGAGCAAAGGGAAAAGAGAAAGCTAAACAGCCACCCCTTTCTCCTGCCTGTCATTCTACATTAAGCTCAGGATGAGTAGAATTTAAAATGTCCACAGTAATGTGGGTCAAAATGAAAAAAAAAAAACCATGCTTTCAGAATTCTCATGCTCCTCTCTGAGAAGTCCTGACTTCTCAGAGAGGAGCATGAGAATTCTGAAAGCATCAAAAATAGAGCACCAAAAATTGTTAAGAAAGCACACAAAGAAATACAATCTCATAAGCCTTAATTACCTTGAAAAGTAGACTAAAATTAACCATAGGCACTAACCAATGGCAGGGAGCCTTTAAAAATGCTGGATGACATTCTAGTATGCTCTGACCTCCCTGAGAATTCTAGTAAACTGAATTTACTCCTTTCTCTAAAGAAAAGAAAAAAAAGAAAAAGAAATCCAAAGTATTAACAGCATTGAGGGCATACACAAAAAATGAAGTAGATAACTATTTCATTGTTGAGAGGGACCACTTTTAGGAAAAACTGCACAGAACTGAATTATTGAATCTCTATAAGAAAATGGGGAAAAAGTGGTACTATGGGTAGGGCTGGAAATTTTGTCATCTGTACTTCCTTTTCTGAAAACTGAAATTAGAATAAGAGCAGTAATTAGGCACAGCAAATTTAAAATTCATATCTGCAGAAATCCCAGCTGAGTGAAGATAACATGCATGGAGAGGCAGTAAGAACCATCTTGATTCAGGTGAAACATTGATCTCTATAGGAAGAGCCAGGGTTAAGACAAAGTTGGTGAAATAGATTATTTCTCTAATTGGGCAATATAAGAAATCAAAATTCTGCTCCTTTAACTATCTATATAAGAAAAGCATAAACTGGGATGGGAGGGTACCTTCAGAAATTCATAGCCAGCCCCTCTTCCAACAGGGATGCATAGAACTCTGAACCTATGATATATCACCAAGGACTAAAGAACCCCCTCCAGCAGATTACCCTTATCCTGCCTTATGAATGGATGGATTTTGTTCCCACCAAGCTAAGGAATCTTTAAAAGCAAATGGCAATAAATAAATAAATAAATAAACAAACAAACAAAAAGAACCACCCCAAAAAATATCATTAAATTTATTTTGCTTTACATTCTGGTACAGAATTACAGATTTGCAAAGAAATTTTAAGCAAAATTGACCCCCAAATTGGGTGATCTGAGGCCTCAAGAGCAAAAAGTGCCTGCATCGTACCTATGTAGCTCTAGCTATATCAGGGAAAACCTAAAGCTTAACAACACAAAACATCTCCTGATAATATGCAAAATACTTCGTAAGCATCAGGTCTCAATCTAGTTTGGTAAATACAGCAAAGTAAATGAAAACTTGTATTAGTCTGATTCAAATTTGTATCAGGGCTATTCAAATAGTCAGAAAGTTTTAGAGAATCAGTCTGATTTTCTCTCTTATCATTCACAGATGAAATATAATAAACCTTTCTTAAACCTGGTAACTGTGAAAATGTCAAAACCTCTCAAATATTTTTCAAGCATATTTTTTTGGTGAAATTCCTTTTTTAAGTGGAAAGTTGACAAATCTCAAACTCTTGGATCTAGTAAAATGTTCAGGTGGTTTCAGTTTTCTTTGAATCAAGTTGTTATCTTTAACAATAACAGGAATCCAATTCTTCAACTTTAATCAATCTAAGTTCTATGTCTTAAAGTTTTTTTGTCATATTCATTCAACTTTACCGAAAAATCAGAAAGTCTCTGAAACTGTTTGTAATTGAGAATTCTGTCCACAAAATTGTCCCAATAAATAAATCTTAAGATTTTGAGTAACATCCATAGTGTTTCCAATGTAAATACTTATGTTTTTTTGCTGGACTTCTCAGGAAATTTCTCTTGCTATGAAGACAGGTCTCTTTCTACTCGAGTCTCCACTTCTGGCTCAGTCAAAGATGTTCCAGATGGAGCACTAGAACCACTTTCCCCTCATTGAAGTATAACAACCTTACCAGCCCCTGATGTTATCAAATACACCCCACCTTCTCTCTGCACTAGCATTGAGGAGCAAGGAGGTTGCCTGTGTTCTTCTGAGCTGAGGATGATTTCCAGTGTCTGGGGAGCCATGGGACATTCTTGCTCCAATGAAGCTCCCAGTGCCCTCTGCCCCTGAGAATTGATCAAGGTTGTGCTGCAGGTAACAAAACCATCAAAGGAAAAAAGGTAAAAATACCAAAAAAATAACGGTAAATGTTGGCACAGTTTGGCCTTAACTTGAAAAAACTCTATATTCCATAAACTTGTACTGTATGATTTAAAAAAATATACAGTATATCATTGGATGTTGTTCTTGTGTGTCTCAAACACAAATGCATAGGTGAACTATAATACAGAAGTCAACAAAAATTAAATTTAAAATAGGTTATGGTTAAAGCTTCTGATTCACCATACTTTAGCATCTGGCTGATGTCTTGCAGTGACATCAACTTCTTATTCCTTCTGGCTCAAGTATAAGCAATATTTGGCAGCTCAATCATTCCTACCTCTCCTAACTGGCTACCTGTTATCAATTTTGTAGATTAAAGATGGAATCCCTAATACCTCAGGCTACTTCTTCATTCTTTGCAAATTCACTCCAAGTATTGCCCTTTAACATTGCCGCGCACAGTTGGACCCAGCCTGGAGGGAAAGAGAAAATATCCTGAGACACTTCAGTTTCTGGCTTTAAAATACAAAATTGAGATGACTAGTCAATGAGGAGAGGGAAAATGTTCTGGCTACTATGGTTTCTGCCTGCAGTAGACTCTAGTTGACCCATCTTCCATGCAATCTGTTGTATGAGTTGAAGCAGAAGGGGAACTGGCAGCAGGACAATTGGAACGATACAGGTGAGGAGAGCGAATGATGAGACTGGAGAAAAGAGGAGTGTGGTGAGAAGATGAGGAGAGAGACTAATGGAGTTGGGGAGGGGAGGAGAGACATTGGTGAGTAGAGCATCTAGACCTCTGTGACTACTGAACCCTACATGTGACATCAGGATTCTTCCATCCATTGCTCAAGATGCAATATCTCAAAACACTCCTTACATGGTTTTCAAAGCTCAAGTACATTATCACTGTCAACAGATCTTCATGTTGTATCTATAAAAAGTATCATGACCTGCAACGAATGTAAATTTCTCCATGACAATAGGCTTCTGGATCTCTGCATGAGGAAAGCACATAGGGAAAGAGACTGAAGAGGGGGAGATAAAGAGAGGCAGGTAGTAGGGGAGAGGGTCTAATGATAGAGAAGGAGAAAGAGCGTTGGAGTGATTGAGCTGGAGAAAAGGGAGATTAATGGGACAGGTTTGGGGGTGGGAATGAACTAGGCATAATGGATGCATATAGTTAAAACGTTTGGGGACCCCTACATTCGAGCTTCCTTTAAAAAAAAATGAAAGTAAGCATATCAAAATTGAGCCAACTTAAAAATGTGCCTGGAATTTCAATTCATGATGCAAAAACGCCAAAAACATCACATTTTTCTCACAGTCCCAAAACATCTAATTGTCTGAAAAATAAACAACTAAAATCCAAGGATCAGTAAAACTGCACAATTATCATAACCCTTACACATGGTTTCCTTCAGTTTACCCTGCATGGATATAAAAAGTAGAATACAGATTATTATCTTATCTTTTGTTAGGATATTATTGGCCTATCTAGGCTATCTTATATAAAATTATTTAATTCCTGAAGTGTATCTGCTATTTGCATGGTAAATGCTCCTTTCCTTTGTATATGGGATGAATTTTCTCAATGAAAACAATGTAAATTGTCTGTATTTTGGAAAATCAATAAATAATAAATTTTTAAAAATGAAAGTGATATATACAAACAAATCTCAGTTATCTTCATTGTGGATGAACTACAAACTTGATTGACTTTGGGACAAAATTAACAGTTTTTTTTAAATAAAACACATTGTATTATAGAAATCTAAATTACTTTTTCTAGATTTTAGAACTCTTAACTAAAGACTTTCTCTCATTTTGTGCCTATGAGGCAAAATCTTTAGAGTATTTGTCCTTTAGAGCCCTTTGAAACTACTAAAACTGTTACCAGCTGAAGTGTCACACTGTCACATTCTTTCAAGCATTGCCCTTCTGGCCAGTCTTCTAGGCACTAGAATGCCAGCCACATTGAACTGTTCCGACACTCCATTCCAGCAAACATGCTCTTTTTTTCTCTCTCTGTCTCTTCTTTCTTGCTTTGTCTGTTTAAGAATCATGAGAAACAAGTGCCATTATTAAAAGTGACTGTATAGAAAGTTTATTTATAGTTACCAGCATAATCTATGGGCCCATAAATTCTACCAGATCAAGACAATACTCAAGGTCAACAAACCATTACATGGAAATAGAGACATTTCTTCTTCTATCCCTCACCAGTAGCAACTAAGCACTTCAGCTTTATGCAATCGCTTCATTTATAAAACACAGCTACTTTCTCCTGAAATTTATAGCTCTGGTTGTAGTTGTTTGCTGCTATGATTTAAGTTTCCTACCCGACCCAAAGAGTTTGAAAACTAGTTTAAAGCTACAGAATGAACTGTCGTCAGCCATCTTGGAATACACTTCAGGATATGAAAAGTATCATTTAAAGTTAAGGTTCTCTTAAATTGGCTCATAAATCAATTCATACTGGTTTACCTGATTATTTTGCATCTTTGACTATCCCTTACACTCTGTCACACTGTATGTGCTTGCTCAGCGATCATAAACTGGTTTTACTTAGCCCAAGACAAGCCTAGAAGAAATGCTTTTTATTTTTTGGCACCATTTCTGTGGAACAATCTTCCCTTGTATTTAAGGGCTGAGCCTTTGTTAAGGAACTTTAAGGTAGGCTTAAAAACCCATCTTTTTTCAATTGTTTAATGTGTTTCTGCATTTGTGGTTTTGTAAGCCTGAGGAGTATACAGTAGTAGTGGTTATGTAGCTCTATTTTAACTATTTTTGATGTGACTGTTTCTTTCTTATATATTTTTTGGCATTCTTTTCCTTTTTCTTGCATTTTTAATTAATTGTTTTGTAAATCACTTTATTTGCTAAAAAGGCGATTCATCAAGTCTAAATAAATATAAACACAAATATACAAACCAAATTCTAAATTAATTTTTTAAAAAAGACTATAACATGGAGGAAAGGTATAAATGAAGGGATCTGGACACATTAAGGGGCTAATACAGGTTTTACTAAGTGGTAGAGAGTAGCGTAGATGTGTGTTAATGGCTTCTGCATTAAAAACAAAATACAGCCAGAGCAGTAAAAAACAAAACAAAGACAAAATGTAAGTTGTGAATGCAGGATTGGGTAGGAGCTGTGCATGACATGAGCAGGCAGAAGAGTGGCTAGCTGTGACAGCTAATTCACAGGTTAGTGCTGGTAAGGCGGTTAGCTTAGCGGAGTTTAAAAATGTTTGGACGGCTTCCTAAAGGAAAAGTCCATAGACCATTATTAAATGGACTTGGGGAAAATCCACTATATCTGGGATAAGCAGTATAAAATGTTTTGTACTTTTTTGGGATCTTGCCAGGTATTTGTGACCTGGATTGGCCACTGTTGGAAACAGGATGCTGGGCTTGATGGACCTTTGGTCTTTCCCAGTATGACAATGCTTATGTACTTATGTGCACTAGCTGTCACAACTACCAATAGTCACAAGAGGAGGTGATAAGTGCAATTGTACAGCTCCTGACAGGTGAAGTGCTATAGTGGCACAGCTCCCTGGCACCTCAGATCACCTCCCTTATGTCAGATGCAATTCCCAATCCCCCTGAAGTCAGATCCCCTCTTTAGTCAAATCCCCTCTCAATCTCCTCAACAGTAAAACCATGCCCCCCCTCCCAAGAGCCGTACTCTCCCCTAACCTCGATCCTCTGGAACCTATGCAGGGTTTCATATTGGTGTTTGAGTGATCCTCAGTGGCAGTGATTCCCCTCCACTGTGCTCAGGTCAGCACCAGCATCCAAAATGGCACCAATTATCCCTAGAAATAGTCTGGCTGACTCCTACCATTAATACCATTAGGTTATCTCTACGGGTTATTACCACCATTTTGGATCTTGGCATAGATCCAGGCAACAGTGAAGGGGGATGCTGCCACCAGGGACTACTGAACCATCAATGAGGAACTCCAGGCATGTCCGATGTGTGTGTGTGGGGGGGGGGGGAGGGGAGATTGGGGAGTGGAGGGAAGGTAGGGCTAGGTGAGGACAGGGGTTTACTGTCAGGAGTGGGGGTTTGCTGTCAGGGGGATAGGGAGGGGATGTGACTTATGGGAGGGAATCTGGAGGGGAGTTATGCCTTTGAGGAGAGGATCAGGAGGGAGATCTGATTTTCAGAGGCATCAGAAGTGAGAGGGAAGGGAGAATTGGGTCATGGAGACCTTAAAACATGTGATTGGAGGATTAGGGGGTTCATGTGGGAAGGACCAGTAACAGGTGGCAATGTCTCAGGCTGCTGTTATTTTGACAGTTAGCTCCATGGCTGAATTACATGTATGGGCTGATAGTAAAGAGGGCATGCTCTATCAGCCCTAGCATGTAAAGTGGTGCCTATGGACTAACCCTATGATCTGTGAAGTAAATGCAGGGAAAATGTAGGAGCAGGACAAAATTTTTGCTGTTAATATACAGTCAATGCCTACCACACTTAGTAAGACCTTAAATATCTAAGTAACAATAATCCCTAAATAAGGGTCTTAATCAAATACTTCTTACCCATTTGCTATTATCACCACTCAACCTAAAAGTAGCATAACCTCTACACTGAACAAAACCCCTAAGTGGAAAAGGTTTAGTAAAAATTGCATCTATACTTCTGTCTTTGATCATACATTTCCTAGAGCATTTAAGGGAAAACCCATCGCACAAGGCTAAAACCCTGAGATACAGTTGCAAAAACCACTGACCAAAGCATACATTCTTTATCTAAAAAAAAATATGCATGTATCACTTTTTTTTCTCTGAGAAGCTTGATGTAACATCGAGGTCTCACCTTACAAAGGAGCAGTGGGCAGCACAAGAAACCAGGCTTTAGGAAGGTCCACCAATTGTCAGTTTATCTAACATCCCTTTTTCCTCATTGGAAGAAAATATCTAATTTGACTGTATTTCATTAAAAAAATGTTTTATTCTACTTCAATTTGTTATATATCAAGCTGACATTCAGTGCATGGCAGTTTTAGTGTTTTTCACAGCACTGACCATTGTGGGCAGAATAAGGACCCAGATAGTATTGAATATCTGGGTGTTTGATGGTACCTAAAAGTTATGCAAGTATGACTGATATTCAGTGCTGTAACCAGAAAGCTAACCAGGTGTAGTTAGGACTGCATTATGGGGCCCTTTTGCTAAAGGGTTGGTGAGCGGCAATAGGCTTTTGCCTCAGCATCTTCAAGTTTCTAGGGGGACTGTAGGGGGTTTGCCTAGGGTGCATGCAGATTAGCATGGGCCTAAGTGGTCCCGGGGCTCATTAAGGAAGTGGTTGCATGATAAAAATATTTACAAAGCAGGTGCAGCATCTGGTGCAGTGCCTAGTTTCTGAAAAGTGGCTGTGGCATGAGGTCGGGGGGAGGGGAACGTTATGGATGTGTGGAATGTTTCTGACTCGTGGGATTCTTCTGACCTGTCTTTTGACTTCTCATCCTCTGACTTCCTAGTCTGTTTATTGCTCTGATTGTGGTTGGGGATCCAGGGTGGCATAATCTGGGCTCAGGTTTCAAGCGGGGGCAAACGTTATGCGAAATCACTCCTTTGGATTGCCAAATTTCTCAAAAATTACAGCTGAAGATTATGCATGGGAAATATGTGGATTTGTTTACTTTGTTGGTGCGGGAGTCAGATATCGTGGAGAAGAAAACAGGAGAATTCACAGGATGGTGGGAAAAAGGATGTGGGGCAGGTGTCTAAGTCTATTTACAATTGGTTGCTTGGTTTTCAAATTATAGGAGAGGTGTGGTCTGCTTTGTCCCTAGGTTTCCGAGATATTCCAATCTTATTTTGCAGGCTTATCCTTCTTACGGTTGGTGGTCTTGGCTCAATTATGATGAGCAATTCCACAAGGGTTTGTCCAAGGACCACTCTGATGCTTGGGGTTTCAGAGGCATGGACGTATGGTTGGTGGAGATGACACCATCTTGGGTAGAAGCTTGTCGGTTTGGTGTTCCCTCGAGTTCGGGTCTTGGTTTGGGGAGGTCCTTGCATCAACTCACAGAGGGTGCAAGGTGGTGGTTTGGAGGAATAGCGCCTTTCACTGTTTTGGAGGTCTGGATGGGAGCCATGGTCAATCGGTTAGTGGGGGATTACCCACCTTTGGCAGAGTATTTGGAAAAGACCCCCTCTCTCATTAGATTAGATGCTTTGCATTGCTGGTTGGGTGTTTATCCTGATATGCTGGCTGCTCAATTATTATGGGATAGGTTTTTAGGGGGTTTTGTCATTCCTTTTTTGGGCCCTCCACTTTTGCATCATTGCTGTAATGCACCTTCAGTGGGATGCTTGCGTTCTGTGGTTCAGAAGTTGGGCAAAGAGTTGAATTTGGGCCACATTGCTGATCCATTTGTTTCTCCTCCATTTCTTAATTTAGTTTTGTCTCTTTTAGGTATTGTGCCAAAGAAAGACCTGGGTAAGTACCATTTGATTCACAATTTATCTTATCCTCTGGGTTGGAGTGATAATTTCTTTATCAGTCTTGAGCTTTGCTTGGCACAATATACCTCTGTTAATCCAACGGTGGATATGCTACGGTGGCTGGGTCCTGGAGCTTACATGGCCAAGGCTGATATAGATTCAGCATTTTGACTTTTGCCTGTCCACCCAGATTCCTATTATTTGTTGAGTATTCATTTTGATAAATGTATGTCCATGTGGTGTTCTATTTCTTGTCCTTAATTTGAGACTTTCTCTACATTTGCACACTGGGTGATGACTCAAGATTTGGGGTATATTTCTGTGGTGCATTACTTGCATGACTTGTTATTTTTATTTTATTTTATCTGGCTGTGGGCTTTTCAGATGGTGGTGGTGGTGGTGGGGGGGGGGGGGGGGGTGGGGGGTGGAGTTAGGCATTCCTCTGGTGGAGGGCAAATCTGAAGGGCCTATCTGTTCTTTGGTCTTTTAGGGGATTGAGTTAGATTCTCAACAGATGGAGTCCCGGTTGCTTCAGAGGAAGTTGCTTTGATTGCTTTGATTGATGCAGCTGATGATACTGCATGCCGACAGAAGATGAGTTTGCATGACATCCAAGTGTTGGTGGGTCACTTCAATTTTACAGTGAGTAATTCCGCAAGGGTGAGTTTTTTCTCAGCAGCTGGCCTTTTTGGCACGTGATGTAAGACAAAAGTATCATAGAATTCTCCTAGGATTGTGGTTCAATGTTAAATATGTTTTGAAGTATATTGTTTTATGCTATTCATTTTATTGGTTTTATGTATGGTATTTTTTGTAACCCACTTTGGATTAAAACGGAATATAAATGTGAAAAATAAATAAATACATAGGGTTCAAGTGCCATCAGTGGTGTGGGCCGATTTGCTGATCTAGCAGATGTTTTGGGGTCAGTGTAATGGATGCACATATGGTATGGGAATCCTATGTCTAATGCAGATTTGGATTTCTATACTGATGCTTCAGGTAGGTTGGGATTTGGGATATTTGGCCTCCATGGTGGCAAGAATGTGGTTGGGGCATTAATATAGCCTTTTTAGAATTATTTCCAGCATGACTAGCCTTACGTCTTTGGGGTAGCCGCCTATGAGATAAGTGGGTTATCTTCTTTTCACATAATGTGGCAGTGTTGCATGCTATCAACAAATTAACTGCCTGGCATCCTATGTTAGTGGCTTTGTTGTGGTTGATTGTGTTGTGCTGCCTGTAGTTGAATCTTTCTTTCTGTGGTGTGCTTAATGAAACTGCTGATGCTCTCTTGGTTTCAGTGGACCCGTTGTCATGCCTTGGCTACTTTTGTGGATCTTCTTCCCACTGTAATGCCAGAGAAACTATGGATCAGCTTCCTGGAGCCTGCAGAGAGCTGCTGAAGTACATAAGTACTTAAGTACATAAGTAATGCCACACTGGGAAAAGATCAAGGGTCCATCGAGCCCAGCATCCTGTCCACGACAGCGGCCAATCCAGGCCAAGGGCACCTGGCAAGCTTCCCAAACGTACAAACATTCTATATATGTTATTCCTGGAATTGTGGATTTTTCCCAAGTCCATTTAGTAGTGGTTTATGGACTTGTCCTTTAGGAAACCGTCTAACCCCTTTTTAAACTCTGTTAAGCTAACCGCCTTCACCACGTTCTCTGGCAACAAATTCCAGAGTTTAATTATGCGTTGGCTGATGAAAAATTTTCTCCGATTTGTTTTAAATTTACTACACTGTAGTTTCATCGCATGCCCCCTAGTCTTAGTATTTTTGGAAAGCGTGAACAGATGCTTCACATCCACCTGTTCCACTCCACTCATTATTTTATATACCTCTATCATGTCTTCCCTTAGCCATCTCTTCTCCAAGCTGAAAAGCCCTAGCCTCCTTAGTCTTTCTTCATAGGGAAGTCGTCCCATCCCCGCTATCATTTTAGTTGCCCTTCGCTGCATCTTTTCCAATTCTACTATATCATTCTTGAGATGCGGCGACCAGAATTGAACACAATACTCAAGGTGCACCTAGCACTTGGAACTCATACACTGGTGATTGGCGGAAGTTTTTGCATTTTTTGGCATCTTAGCATTTGAGTTGCACATTTCCTGTGCCAGTCTCTGTGCTCAGTTAATTTTATTTACGCAGTCCATGAGTTGGTCTGTAGGGATCTTAAGTCAGATATTGGCCTGCATAGCATTTTTCTCTAAAGTTTGGGGTTCTCTGGATCCTACAGATTCTTTCTTTATCAGGAAATTGCTTTGTAATTATATGAGGAATATGCCATCCTCTCTTCCATGTGCTGTCCAGCTGTCTTTGTTGTATGAGGATGTGGCTGCCTTGTGCAGGGTGTTAGGTGCTGCTTCCCTTTTGAGACTGTTATTTCAGCTGGCCTTCTCAGTTTGTTTCTTTGGGACATTTCATGTGAGTGAGCTGGTGTCCCTGGCTGAAATGGCAGATGGGCATGTTGGTTTATTGGGGATTAATATGATCTTGCAACGAGATATCTTTGTTTATATCTCCGCCGTTCAAAGATGGACCAGTTGGGGATGGGGTATTTGGGTGAGATTGCATGCAGCCTCCCAGTTGAGGGGTTTGCCCTGCCCTTTTGGTGAGATCTTATGCTCAGTGCTGGCTGACTGAAGGACTGAACTGGTTGCTTCATGAGGATGGGAGTCCTTTGACCTGATTTGTTTTTATCTGTTTTGAGGTTAGAAATGACTCATCTGGCTATGACCTGGCAGGGCCGCCGAGAGACTAAGCTGGGCCCAGGGCAAGGCGCCCCCCCCCCCCGCCGACGCCCTCGCCCCCCCCACCAATGCCCTCGCTGCCTCTCCTGCCGCTGCAGTCCCCGGTCTCACCTGCCTGCCCTCGGCTCCGTCTGCCACCGGGCCCCCTTGCATTAAAATCGGCAGCGCCTCAGCTCTGTTTGGAAAGGCAAATCACCTCCCTTCGGGCCTTCCCTCACTGTGTCCCGCCCTCGTCTGATGTAACTTCCAGTTTCTGCGAGGGCAGGACACAGGGAGGGCCCAAAGGGAAGCGATCTGCCTTTCCAAACGGAGCTGAGGCGCTGCCGATTTTAATGCAGGGGGCCCGGTGGCAGACGGAGCCGAGGGCAGGCAGGTTAGACCAGGGACTGCAGCGCCGGCGGCTTGACCCCAGCGCCGGGCCCCCCTTGGAGGCCTGGGGAATCTTGTTCCCCCTGCCCCCCCTCTCGGCGGGCCTGTGATCTGGGGCAGTATGGAATTCATTCCTGTAGGATTGGGGCTGCTTCATCTGCTGCACAGCATGGGGAATGGATAGATTAATTTTGCATTTGGGGCATTGGTGTTCCTGTAGATATTTAGGCTATGTTTGTCTGTCTGAGGCTCCAGGTCCTCATTAATTTTGTGTGTCTCTGCTAGTTTCTCTTTCAGGGAGTCTGCCAACTGAATTGTTTCTATGGTTATGTGGGCATTCCTTCATTTTCTGGGCTTAAAATAGAGCAGTGGTAACCTGCTGAGGAGTGAACCTTGGCTTAGTGCAACAAGGCATCTGAATCCTCTGGCTGGGGATTGGGGCATGTGTTGGGGACAGTTCTGCTCTCTCTTCTGCAGGTGCATCATTTTTCATCACCAAAGCTTATTTTGGTTCATTTGAGTGTGGGATTATTTGTGTTGGGTCAACTAATACCCACTGCTTGTGCCAGTCCAGAGCCTTCCTTCTGGAAGTTGCGTCAGAAGGAAGGCTTTGCGCCAGCACAAGCAGTGGGTATGAATCGCTGCTCACTTTTGATGAAGCAGTGAAGGTTTGAAAAGGTACAGGGGGGTTGGGGGTTGAGTTAAAAGATGTCAGAATGCCTATAGGGAAGGAGAGGGAGAGTTGCCAGGAGTATTCTGTTAGAGGGGCTTAAGATGCACCACTGGCCACATGAAATGCACCACTTATGGGTGAGCCTGAGCCCAAAGTAGGTGGTCCTTTGGTCACTCAAGCCCACCTACGGCTACATTGCTGCTTTATCCACTTTGCCAGTTAGTGGACTGAATATCACGGCTAACTGGTTAAGTATTGGCTCTATGGACTGCCCCTTCACTAACTGGAAAATCCCATTGAATATCAGCAGATAGACAGTTACAAGTGATATAGGGGCCCTTTTATGAACTGGTGGTAGGGCTACTGCAAGGGTAGCATGCAGCAAAGCAACACTACTGCCAGAAGCGTCCAGGTGCCTGGCAGTAGTTTTGTGTTTGCCGCGTGCTGTTCCCACACCAGAAAATAATGTTGTATTTTCTAGCATGGGGGTGGGGAGTAGGCGTGACCAGTGGTAATTGGGCAGCACTGTGCACTGCCTGTTTACCACCAGGTTAGCACGTGAGCCTTTACTGCCTGCTAAATAGGAGGTGGTGAGGGTTCAGGCAGTAAATGGCTGCACGCCTTATTTTTATATTAATGCTTGGCCATTAACGACCTCTATTTTTAAAAATAGCCTTTTTTCCACCAAGGTAAAAAGTGGCCTGGTGCATGAAAATTCCACTCACCCACAATACCATAGGCCACTTTTTACTGCAGGGCCCTTAACAAGTTAAGCCGTTTTGTATATTGAGCCCTAAATTATTTTCTTTTTTTTATCATAGTTTTTTTTCTTTTTTTTTTTTTAAAGTTTTTAAGCTATAATATCAAATTTGATCACCATTGCCAAGTGGCCCCACTACCATCATCACCCACACCAAATTTCACTAAGAACTGCATCTGTAATAGATTACCCTTTCATTAACTCTTGGTCAATAATCTATAAACAGTAATCTATAAACTTTATCCCCCCCCCCCCCTCCACCAGCATGCTCTGATATAACATTTATCCAAGCAAGAAAAGAGTAGAGCAATGGAATCTCTCACAGCTGGTGTTCAAAATAACCTTTAGTTAGTTTCCAATAAAGGTTATTTCGAACACCAGCTGCGAGAGGTTCCATTACTCTACTCTTTTCTTACTTGGTGCCTTCCTTCCAATGGAGCATTTTGCCTTCTGTTTGTGACTGTTATAACATTTATCCAGCCAATACTAGGGTAACAAAATCTCTAATTATTATTGTGTTGTCAAATTTGTTAGCTTCCCAAATTTATGTTGGCATTTCATCATCTTTCTGTTCATTCTGGTCGGGTGGATGGTAGTATACTCCTGTCACTATACTTTGCCCCAAAACACGTGGAATTTCAATCTGTAAATGTGATCCACTAAGCAAAAAGGTACCAAAAGTGGGGTTACAAATAACAGAGATAAAGTGTATAAAGGTTTAGAGGGGCAACTGTCATTTTTGAAAATTTTGTGTAATATAGGGCAGTAGAATGGGGCTATGAAATTATTTTGTCACAACTTTGATGTTTTTCATGTTCTACAGCCTAAAAATTGCGGGTACTTAAAAAGGGGTATGAGATTTCTGGGGTTAATTACTTTTTTTAAAAAATAAATATTTCTCATTTTTTTAAAGTGTAATTAGCCTATACCTGAGGTTGAAATTTTGAGGGTTATGCAGTTGAAATCCCTCTATCTTGTGGCATAAATAAACCGTATTTAGTACTTTTTTTTGCTCAGCAGGTTATAAATATCCCACAGTACATTTTGCTTCCTGCAGAACTTCTATCCTGTTTGAGCCAATGCCATTTTTCATATGTTTTGCAACCCCTTCACCAATTTGATCCAATGTATCATTTCGATATAATTTGTACCCTGATATCACAGTGTCACATTAGTTATCCTTCTTCCATCAGGTTTCTGAGATGCTATTTTTTGGTGATATATATATTCTACTTTCCCCATCTTCAGGGTCGTTGCTACCATTAAGATGTGCTATGATATTTTCAATTGAGTTCCAATACAGCAAATGCTATCTCAGACTTGCACTTGCATACAAAACTATATTGATAAAATAGAAAGGTGGACTCAGACTTGTTTGTTGAAATTGAATACTCAAAAAACTAACATTCTTTGATTTAATAACACTAGCAAAACTTTACTTCCTATTATTTCATTAAACTCTGAAGTGATGTTGTTAGTGGGAAAAGCTCTCAGGTATTAGGATTGATTTTTGATTCAACATTATCTATAGAACCTCAAGTAAACAACTATAGATATACTAGTAAAAAAGGCCCGTTTCTGACAGAAATGAAACAGGCACTAGCAAGGTTTTCCTTGGAGTGTGTGTGTGTGACAGATGGAGTGTGTGTGTCAGAGAGAGAATGAGAGAGAGAGATAGAGTGTGTGTGTGTTTGTGTGAGAGACAGAGTGAGACGTTGGTAGTGAGAATTATTATATAGAATAGGAAAGTGTTTTTATTAAAACATCTAAGAGTGATTCAATCCAATTTTGGACAAGATTTATTTGCATTGTTAGTGAGATTGCTAATACACATCTATATTATTGTAACATATTATATTATGGTATTTCTGATAATGTAATTGTCTATTGCTTATGTTTGATTTATTGTTACTGTACACCGCCTTGAGTGAATTCTTTCAAAAAGGTGGTAAATAAATCCTAATAAATAAATTTCTAAAGAAGCTCCAGCTCCTGGAAGTACAGCAGCTAGTCTACAGTAGGCACATATCCCCGTTATTCTTTAACATTGCACGCTAATTTTAAGAATACTCCTGTTATGCCTATGACCCTTTCCATTTCTACACCCTCTTTTTCAGATTGTGTGTAAATTTTAGGTGCAGATCCAGTGTCTACATTTACATGCATAAATGCCAATTAAATCTAATTAGCACCAATAATTGCTTGTTTAAAAGCCAGTTATTGGTTCTATCCAGGATAATCTCTCATACAAAATCATTATCCTACGTTCCTCTTCTCCTAGCATTTCCATCTCCTCTGACAATGCTAAAATATTTAACTTGTTAATTGCTGTTGCCATTCATGTTATTGTCCTACATTGGAAAAACAATGATAATATATCTTTTTTTCAATGGCGGGGGTCACATATGCCAATTTAGGAAATTTGAAGAAATTCTAGCACGGAAAAAAGGTTCCCTATCTGTACTCCATAAAAATTCGGTCAATTCTTGATACTTATTGCTCTTCTTCCTCTCATTCTTAATTTTTCATCAATATCCTCTCCCTCTTGGTGATGTGTGCCCATCCTCTCAATATCTACTCCTTATGTGCATACGTATACTGTTGCGTTCTCGAGGGCCTAGGCATTCTGTCAGGTCCTCGAGGCAGGACTGGAGTACGTGAGCCCTTGGGCCACTGCTGAGGAGCGGCAGCGGCAGGCACGACCACCTCGGGACTGGAAACACAGAAGAGCAGTACTGGAACTCTGGACTGGAGTAGTACAAGGCAGGCAACTAGAACAGATGAGACAGGAACAGCTTCACCTGCACCTAGCCACCGTTCCTCCAGAGTTGAGCTCCGAAGTGCAGGCGGCCGGCAGGACTTGCAGGATAAGGCAGGAACTGAAGATCCAGAGGACCCACCCTGGGTCTGGGATACACGAGGGCAACAGGGCACGGAACTAGACTCAGACAGTGTGCTGCTGCACAGCCACTAGCAAGACCCAGAAGACAGACCAAGGAACACAAGGCGTACAGAAGCTAGCAGGAGCAAGGACTAGGGCAGCAACACACTAGGCAGAACGAGGATCCGGGAATACCCACAGGGTAAACCCTCTAGCTAGGTGGAGACAGGATACAGGAATAATCACCCAGGAAAACACACTAGCCAGACAGATACAGGATATACCCTCAGGATATACAAGCAGGGTAGGCACACAGGCTAGGCAAGGCAGGGTTCAGGGTAAAGAGAGCAAACCAGGAATAACAGGCCAAGGGTCTTGGGCAGGCAGCACAGCAAACAGAGTAACCAGGAAGAACAGGCCAAGGGTCTGAAGCCACAGCCGTTCCACACACTGACTGGGGAACTCACAAAGGCTGAGGCTTCGCATACCGACAGAGAACAAACCCGGACAAAGGCTTCACCCCAACCCAGGGTAAGCCAGGAACAGAGGCTTCACCCCAACACAGGGTAAGCCTGGAGCAGAGGCTTCACCCCAAACACAGGGTAAGCTAGGAAGGACCCGCAGTCCACAGACAGACAGTGGCAGGGAAGACCCACCACGGAAGGACAACAGAGACACAGACACAGAAAGAAACTGGGCTGGAACCCAGAGAGAGGCTAAGCAGTAGTGCAGCAGACACTTACTAACCTGACCTGGCCTAAGAGCATAACACTTATGCTTACTAACCTGACTGCAAGCACAGCACTTCCTTATGAAGGCTCTCACTGATGAGTCACCAGCAGCAGGCCAGAAGCAGGAAGTACACTGACCCCAACGAGAGGCTTGACACACATAGGAAGTGAGCCCACAGGAAAGACAAGCAGAAACCATCTTGGAAGCCCCACATCTTTTATGCTTTATCATAAAAGCTCTGGGTCATCACATGATTCTCATTCATTTGATCATCGTTTACTAAAGTTTCCATCTGTTGAATCTATTGTAAGCCCACTAGAGAAGGAGAAAAAGTGCTTGAATGCAATATATAAACTGCTTTGATAGTACCACAAAAAGGTGTATATAAATAATCTTAGGGTCCTTTTACCAAGCTGCGGGAAAAAGGGCCTTGCGTTAGCAACAGGGGCAGTTTTTCTCATGCGCCAGGGCCCTTTTTACTGCAATGGGTAAAAAAGTCCCCCGGCACACATGGCCATGTGGTAAGAGAACTCTTACCACATGGCCATTCAGCAGGAAGCCCTTACTGCCACCCATTGAGGTGGTGATAAGGGCTCTCACGCTACCGAGTGGTAACCGGGCAGTGAGCGGCAATGCCCCATTACTGCCAGGTTATTGCCGCGCAAGCCATTTCTGTGAGTTTTCTTTTTCCCCAGAAATGGCACGCGCTCAGGGCGGGACTAGCGCGGTGGCTGAGTTGGGCCGGCGGTAGTCCCAGAAGAGCAAGTGGTAAACCCTCGTTGGGCTTACTGCTGCTCTGTAAAAGGACCCCCTAATAAATAGATAAATAAGTAAATACATAATCCATTATAAAAGGACCATAGAAGCTTCTTTACCATATCAGCCATCGAAAAGTTTGAATTTTCTACCACTGCATATTAAACATCAATTTTCTTATTAGCCATTTTGGAAATACTTACAAACTTTGGCTTCTTTTACAAAGCCATGCTAGTGATTTCCACACGGCAAATGAGAGGAAGCCCATGAGAATCAAATGGGCTTCCTCTCTTTTGCCATGCCGGGAATCATTAGTTAAGTAAAAGAGGCCCTTTATCTTTTTAAGAATTATTTTATTTGTGATATAAGTTGAGTTAATTTTAACATGATTTTAATTTCTAGTATTTTTCTGGTTTTCTTTGTCTTGATCCATTTGGGATAAGGCAAAATATAAATTTAAAGATGAGATTAGATTAGTTTACCATTGACTACCTATTTTAGCACAGGTCCCATTTTATGCAATGTGACCTACAGAGGAAGTTATCAATGTGGGGACTACCTTTAAGACCAATTATTTTACTGCTAACCTCAGATCTTAGTAATTATGTCTCATTGCATACAATGGGACCTGTGCTAACCATGAGTTAGTGGTACATCCCCTAGTTTCTAAGAACTGGGGTTAACAATAAAATTCAGAAACACAGCTTCACATTCGCTGTGTGTCACAATGGATACAGGAAAAACTCAAGTCCAGATAGTATTAATTCTTATTCTGTTCTTAATTTATAATTTTAAGTGGAGAAAAAGGCTTCAGTATCGCCACCCAGCCAGCCAGAACTTAACCAACTATAAGGCGTGGGCCCGGCGCATCATCATTTTGCCAGGAAAAACTCCACAATATTCAATATATTCAAATGGTACTACAGAGCAAGTCATGTATCCACAACTCACAGGAATAACATCTGTACATAACTTTACAATCGAATAATGTGTGACTACTGCCAATCACTTAACTTTATTCTCTTAAAGCTGACAGCCTCTATGGTCCTTTTGTAATGGATTATGTATTTATTTATTTAACTATTTATTAGGGGGCCCTTTTAAAGAGCAGAGGTAAGCCCAACGAGGGCTTACCACTTGCTCTTCTGGGACTACCGCCAGCCCAACTCAGCCACCGGCGCTTTAAGAGAATGAAGTTAAGTGATTGGCAGTAGTCACACATTATTCAATTGTAAAGTTATGTACAGATGTTATTCCTGTGAGTTGTGGATACATGACTTGCTCTGTAGTACCATTTGAATATATTGAATATTGTGGAGTTTTTCCTGGCAAAATGATGATGCGCCGGGCCCACGCCTTATAGTTGGTTAAGTTCTGGCTGGCTGGGTGGCGATACTGAAGCCTTTTTCTCCACTTAAAATTATAAATTAAGAACAGAATAAGAATTAATACTATCTGGACTTGAGTTTTTCCTGTATCCATTGTGACACACAGCGAGTGTGAAGCTGTGTTTCTGAGTTTCAAATTGACAATAATACATGAGCTTGAGTGCATCATTAGTTAACAATAAAATAACAAACTTTCCCCCCTGTGCCATGCGCAAATGCAGACACAGCCTATTCACTTTGAATGGGCTGTGTCGGCACTGCCATAAGGCAGCCACTAGCACAGCGTAGTAAACAGGGTGACATCAGTGGCCCATATTGATAACTTCCTCCCCTAATGCTCTCTAGATAAACTCTCTTACCTTATTTTTTGGACTTCTTATATTTACATCCTGACTTTTCAAAGGATGTTTTTTTCTTGGTATTCAACACCTGCTTAGCAGTTCACATGTATACTTTGGAATCTTTTAACTCCATCTACATTTTACTTAAAGGCACCTGGTCTCTTAGGATGCTCTAACCTCCTTGTTTTGTTGGTATCTCAGATATACTTCGCTTTGAAGCATGTGGTGATGGAATGCTTAATTGTTCTTTTTGCTGATTGGCGAGTCTTATTTATATTAACTGATTTCTTCTTGATGCTGCTTTATATCTGTCTAGAATCCTAATGGTTCCCCCTCCCCCACCCCCACCCCCACCCCCATATTGTGAACTTTATAGGGAACTTTTGAGATGTTGGTTTCCTTTATATTTACCTCTATTATGTACATTTTTATGTAAGTTCTATACCCAATGCAGTAAATGCCTGTAAAATCAGAAAGTATATAAACAGAAACGAAAAAAAAAAAGAAAACAGCATTCTTGTTCTAATTATCCATTTCATTGCTTTTGGTGGCTTTTTATTTCTTTCACATAAATGACTACAAGCTCCAGAACAGGAGAGAGATAAGAAAATCACTGCTGCATCCATAATAGATTGACTTTTCTCCAGAATTTTTATGGTTAGATTGCTAACACTTGCATGAATTACATTTGTAAATGTGCTTGGGGGCTTCCTCCAGATTTATCATGCACACTAAAATGCTTGATATGTTATATAGAGGTCCTTTTGCTATGCCCAGGGGCGTAACTTGGTGGGACCACGGGGGCATAGGCACCCACAGATTTAGCCCTAGCCCCCTGTACTTTTGACCCCCTCCCGCCACCGACCCTCCCCCGCCGCCACCAGGTACCTTTGCTGGTGGGGGTCCCCAAACCACCGCCAGTCTTAGTCAGCAACGGGGGGGGGGGGGGGAGGGTCGGCAGCTGGGGGGAGGTGGGCTAAAATGTGCCCTCCACCTTAGGCTCTGGACCCCCTTCCCGCCGAGGTCTGGCTAATGCCCCTAGCTATGCTGTGGTAAAAAGTGGACAGCGGTAGTGTCGGAGCGTGTATTGTGAGTGCGCCGAGTCAATTATTTCTGCCTCTGCAAAAAAGAGCTTTTTTTTCAGCACACCTGCAAAAAAATACCTTTTTAAATTTTTGCCAAAAATGAGCATGCGGTAAAGTCTCACGCAGTAGTCGGGTGGTAATGACCTACGCACGCCAAATGCCATTTGGCGCGCGCCCAATATGCGTGTCTGAAAATTAAATTTTATGACACGTGTATTGGACATGCACCAAAAATGAAATTACCACAAGAGCCAGGTGGTAACTCCATTGTGGCGTGTGTTGGGTGCGCGTAAACGATTACGTGCAGGGCCGCCGAGAGACTAGGCTGGGCCTGGGGCATGGCCGCCCCGCCTATGCCCCCCGTCGCTCCCCCTGCCACTGCCATCCCCGTCTCTCCCCCTGCCACTGCCGCCCCCTGTCGCTCCCTCCGCTGCTGCGGCCCCCCCGCTGCTGCAGTCCGCGGTCTCACCTGCCTGCCTCCATGGCTCTGGGCCCCCTGCATTCAAGGCGGCAGTCATAGATCGCCTCTCTTCTGGCCTTCCCTCCCTGTGTCCCGCCCTCGTCTGATGTAACTTCCGGTTTCTGCGAGGCGGGACACAGGGAGGGAAGGCCCGAATGGAGGTGATCTGTGACTGCCGCTTCGAATGCAGGGGGCCCGGAGCCAAGGAGGCACGCAGGTGAGACAGCGCTGGTGGCCTGACCCCGGCGCCGGGCCCCCCCTTGGAGGTCCGGGCCTGGGGAATTTTGTCCCCCCTTCCCACACCCTCAGTGGCCCTGCTTACGCGGCTTAGTAAAAGGGTCCCATTGTATTTAGTTAAAGCAGTTGATTGATAATAGCACACAATCTTCATTATTCAATAAACCAGTGCATCAGTAAGTAATATTTAGACTTTCAAAAGTCCATAGTCAAATGACGTGATAGAGTCCTATTTTCCAAAGTATAGCAATATGTTGCAGTTACCACATTGGTAACTGCAAAGCTCCTGCATTAACTGCAGAGGACATTCTAAGCATCTATCCATGCAGAAAGGGGCCCTTTTACAAAGTGGTGGTAAGCCTGATGTAGGCTTATAGCATACTAATCTGGAGCTACCGCCGTCCCAACACAGGCACCTGCAGTAGTTTCAGCTCCAGCGCATGCCATTTCCTACACTAGGGAAACTCGGCCCATAGTTTTTGAGCATGGTGTTAACCCAGTGGTAATTGGGCAGTGCTGCGCACTTCCCAGTTACCACAAGGCTAGCACTATTTTCAGCCTTTCTTAAACTGCTGTGGTAAAGAGTGCTGCAGCAGGCAGCAAAAACAGCCCCTGCCGCTAGCGCAGGACCCTTTTTATTGCAGCTTGGTAAAAGGACCCCTTAAAGTAGAAACAATACACTTATACATTAACTGCATTGCAGATAACACGGTTGCTGTACGGAGCCAAGATATGTGGAATGCCCTTCCGCGGGAGGTGGTGGAGATGAAAATGGTAATGGAATTCAAACATGCGTGGGACAAACACAAAGGAATCCTGTTTAGAAGGAATGGTTCCGTGGAATCTTAGCGGAGATTGGGTGGCGACGCCGGTAATTGGAAACAAAACGGGAGCTGGGCAGACTTCTATGGTCTACGCCCTGATCGTGACTGGATAAGGGAAGGGCTGGAGTGTACATTTTAAGGGGCTTCGATGTTAGCTTCAGAACTTAGTACAAGAACAGTACTGGGCAGACTTCAACGGTCTGTGCCCTGAGAAAGGCAAGGACAAATCAAACTGGGGTATACATATAAAGTATCACATACCATGTAAAATGAGTTTATCTTGTTGGGCAGACTGGATGGACCGTACAGGTCTTTATTTGCCGTCATTTACTATGTTACATGCAGTAACTGCCTCCATGTTAACTGGAAGGTGCCATATCTGCCAATTTTGCATTTAAGAACTAATATAAGAAACAGGGAATGCTGTCAATCCACTTTGCAGGCAGTTAGTGGGGGTCCATGCTAACAGCACACGCTGATTTCTGCATTAAGGGGCTCTTTTTTTGGTGAGGGGCAACGGGCTTGCTGTGCGCCAATCCGGTACTACCTCCAGCCCAGTGCGGGTGCTGGTGGTAGTTCCACCCCAGGGCATGCCATTTCTGCTGCTAGTGGTAATTAGGGAAAAATATTACCACAGGGAGTTACCCAGCGGTAATCAGGTAGTGCCACATGCTGCCCGGTTACTGCTGGGTTAGAGCAGGAGCCCTTACCACTACCACCTCACTGGGTGGCAGTAAGTGAGCCCTCCAAAATGGCTGTGTAGCAAGTGCAAAGTTACTGCACGGCCATTACATTTTTTTCCAATTTTCACCCGCTGCAGGAAAAGAGGCCCTGGCGTGTGGCAAAAATGGCCGCCACCGCTAGCGCAGGTCCTTATTTACCACAGTTTAGTAAAAGGGCCCATAACTGCTTACTGCATAAAAATAGGGCCCATGATCTTATAGCTTCTGAATCAGACCTGGGATTCAGTATTCAAGAGCAGCAGTGACCTTATTGATTTTATATTAGTACATGTTTTCACTGCTACTATATGAAAAATCAGCAGCACTGAATATACATGTTATACAGTCACTGCTCTGGAACTATACACTTGATTTAAGCCTAATAGTCAGTAATTCAACTCTGGAGTTTGTTGTCAGAGAATGTGGTAAAAGCAGTTAATTTAGCAGGGTTTAAAAAAGGTTTGGACATGTTTCTAAAAGAAAATTTCATAAGCCATTATTAAGACGGACTTAAGAAGACCCACTGCTTATATCTAGGATATTCAACATAAACACTGGTTTACTTTTCTGGGATCTTGCCAGGTACTTGTGACCTGGATTGGCCACTGTTGGAAACAGGTTACTACTGGGCTTAATGAACTTTGGCCTGTCTCAATATGGTGATGCCTATGTTCTTAATATATAACTTATCTGAATAGTAGCTGAACATCGTGCTTTCCAGATAATATTTTGCTCTGCTTCTACCTTCCCCCCGCTTTTAATTATACAGATAGAATCAGGCTATTCAGACAGATCTTTGGCCCAATTCAGATAAGCTAATTAAACATTTCACTAGCAACCAGTGAAAGCATAACTGGCTTTGAATATTGACCTATTTCTTTTGAGTGCTGTTGGCTATGTTGTGAATGGATCATAGCAAAGGTCACAAAAGCATCAGGGGGGGGGGGGGGGGGAAATTCTATATAGCTTGTCATAAGTTAGGAGTGAAAACAGAAGATAAGGATAGTTGAGCACCAAAATGGGGTAAACCACCAGTTACACACGTAAGTGCACTTAGGCGCTATTCTATAACTGAGGGGTCCTTTTACAAAAGGCTTTCTGTACGGCAACAAGCTTGCCGTATGGCAACCCGGAACTACCGCCGGCCCAATGTGCCTGCACCAGTGGTAGTTCCACCTTGAGCACGTGCCATTTCCGGAGTGCAGGAAAGTATGGTTATTTTTACCGAAGCGCTAACCCGACGGTAATCGGGCAGTGGCGTGCGCTGCCCAGTTGATGCCAGGTTACCATGGGAGCCCTTACTGCTACCTCAATGGGCAGTAAGGGCCATTTTATTTTTAGGGACTCGTTACCCACTGTGGTTAAATGGGCCCTGGTGCACGGGAAAAACAGCCACCGCTGCTACCGCAGGGCCCTTATTACTGCAGCTTGGGGAAAGGACCCCTGAGTGCCTTGTGTTTTTGCAGGGTCTCGGGTGGATCAAGAGTGTTTGCACTATTGTTCTGCATGCTTTATAGAATACTCAGATTTACGTGTGCAACTGCTGCATTTAATTGCCCTTTTACTAGGTGGCAATAAGCCCAAGGCGGGATTACTGCTCGCCATTCCAAAACTACCTCCGGCCCAACACAGGCTCCAGCAGTAGTTCCACCCCCCAGCATGCGGGATTTCCGGTGCTAGCAGAAATATTTGAAAAATATTTCCATAGGGGGTTACCCGGTGGTCATCGGGCAGTACCGCACGCTACCTAATTACCTCTGGGTTAACCCAGAAGCCCTTACCGCCACCTTAGTGGGTGGCATTAAGTGTTCCCACCACCAATGGCCATGTGGTATGTTCAATCTTACCGCATAGCCATTTCTTTTCTTGGTCTTTTTACCCGCTGAGGTAAAAAGGGCCTCAGTATGTGGAAAAAAAATGGCCCCCGCCGCTAGCGCAGGGCCCTTTATACTGAAGCTTAGTAAAAGGGCCCTTTGGTCGCAACCATGTACACCAGCCATAGACATGGCATAAGTGGTTGACCTACAGATTTGGCATGGTAGAATACAAGCTAAGTGCCCAAATTTTAGTGCTGTTTATTAAATTCACCCCTAAAATATGCCTACAACAAAATTATAGGCTAATATCACTCTAAGGGGTCCTTTTTCTAAGTCACGCTAACAGATTTAGTGCATGCTAAATGATAAGATGCCCTCTATATTCCTATGGACGTCTTATCATGTAGTGCACGCTAATTGTTAGCCCGAGCTAAATCTGTTAGCGCGTCTTAGTTAAAGGACCCCTAAGAGACGTAGTTTCAAAGTTTGTCTTTAAGAGGCTAATCCACTAGGAGTAAACAAACAATGTACATCTTTAAGAAAATATAAACACTAATATTTGCATAACCATTTATATTGCATAGTATTGGTAGCTGTGTTCTATTTCTTCATTTCAGGCTGGTTATGTTTATGATACATTTTGATAAATCATTTTGGCAGTTTGAATAGGCTTGAACAATTAAGCAACTGGTAGGATTATTGAAATGCTTGACATTCCATGCCATCTCTAGAAGTCCAGGAAAAATAGATACCAGTAGCAATAGTTTATCCTGGTTTACTAGATGCCTTATAGGTCTAAACTCATATCATTCCTTATCTCTCAGCATTCATTAATGTGTCTGCATTCAACAGGCTGATTTAAAGCACTCTGTGGGGCCCTTTTACTAAGCCGCGTAGGCGCCTATGTGCTCCCAAGCTCGCCAAATTGGAGTTACCGTCTTGTTACCGCGTGGCCCTTGCAATAATTTCAATTTTTGGCGCACGTCCACCATGTGTGTCTGAAAAACATTTTTTTTATTTTCTGATGCGCGTCAGCTATGAGCGTCAAGTCAAATTTGATGTGTGTAGACCATTACTGCCCGGTTACTGCCTGAGACCTTACCACTAGGTCAATGACTTACAGTAAGGTAATACCAAAAAACTGCTCTAACTGAAAGGTTAATCAGTGTTTATTTGGAGAAAAGCCCTCAGAAACCGTAGGCAAATCGTCTGAAGGTTTTGAGTGTGGTTAAAGATAATCTTGTAATGACTTGTAACACACACTACAGTTCGATCATTGGGCTGAAAAACTCCATTTCAAAAAGGGGTCAAAAGAATTATTGATCACCTCAAACAATGAATTTCTTTCAATAAATTTTTTAAAAATTTTTGAATTTTATAATACTATTTCAAAAAATGTCCCAACTACACATCAAAAAAAGTAGCACTTAGCTTTTGAATGTGTTGAGACTCGGGCACTCATCACTGTCCGTTCTACGGGGACCCGTTTCGCCTAGAAACGTGGCTTCTTCAGGAACGGAGTGCTTAGAGATGTATTGAAGATCTAGAATAAACAAAAATCATGCCATGAAAGAAAATAATAATGATTGTACACCCAGAGTTCACACCACGGTCAAACTTACTTGTCAACAAATTTCTACATTACTTCAAAATGGCGCCTCAGCGTCTAACTACAGTCAGCTGACTGAAATACTAACGTGCGTGTTACGTCACTAATGTTTAGTAGAAATTGTGCCAATCAATGGCGTTGTTGAGCCCATTTGGTTCTAGAGTATTGAATTCAAAAATTAACCTCGCTTCCCTTCTCAATAAGGTGAGCTTGCGATTGCCTCCTCGATGATTTGCAGCCACTTGATCTAATACAGAGCAACGTAAATCCTCAAATTTATGTTTTAAAGAGATACAGTGTTCAACGATTGGTTCCTTGACGACTGATCTGCGTAAATTGGATCTGTGTTCCATGATTCTCACTTTTAGTGGTCTTGTTGTCATACCTATATAGATCTTATTGCAGGGACAACGTAGAGAATATACAACATAGTCAGAGGAACAATTTGTGAATTGTAGTAACTTATGAGTCTTATTGGTTTTGGGGTTCACAAATTGTTTGATTTGTTCAGTAATATAGCATATCTGGCAGTGTCCGCATCTGTAATGTCCTAAGACTTGTTTCTTATTAACAGTTCAAAGACTTGCGTCCGCTGGACTGATGATCTCTTTAATATTGTTCGTTCTGGCAAACGCTATTCGTAGATTCATATTTTCAAATGCGGGTAATGATCTCATGATGTCCCATCTATTTTTTATTAAATTTGCAAGATACGGACTGTGTTCAGTGTATTGCATGACCATAGTAAAATTATTCTCATCTATTTGGTGTTTCGATGTACTTCTTAAAAGAAGGTCCCTGTCATTGCACATGGCTCTGCGGTATGCCTTCTTGAGGACAGATTTAGAATAGCCTCTCTTCAATAAATTGGATATTAATTCATCCGCCTGAATTTTGAACATGATTGGGTCAGAACAGATACGTCTTAGCCTCAACATTTGAGAGAACGGTAGACTGTTTTTAAGGTGTTTAGGATGGCAACTTGAGTTGTGGAGAAATGTGTTTCGATCCGTGCTTTTTTTTAATACCTTAGTGATAAATTTATTGGAAACAATATTAATCTCCACATCTAAGTAATGAATGCAATCATATGAATGTTGTTCAGTAAATTGTATGTCCTGGTGACAACTATTGAGCCAGTGCATAAACCGCTGGAGATCTAACTCTGAACCACCCCAGAGCATAAAAATGTCGTCTATGTACCTCCACCAGTGTAAAATGGCACAATGAAATGGAGAACAGGCAATCCATGTTGATTCAAAATTGGACATGTATAGATTGGCTATTGATGGGGCAAAAGTTGCCCCCATCGCTACTCCACTGGTTTGGAGGTACATCTTGTCAAGAAACAAAAAATAATTTTCTTTCATCGCTATCCCTGTCAATGTTAATAGAAATTCAGTGGGTATAGCGTGAGGTCTGACTCTTTTGTCTAGTATTGATTTGACTGTGTCAAGTGCCTCATTTTGAGGTATAGAGGTATATAAGGAACACACGTCAAGGGTGACCATCATGACATTCTCAGAAACAGAGCCTACCTCCTGGAGCTTACAAAGGAAATGAGTTGTGTCCCTAATGTATGATGGATATGAAGATACTTCCGTTCTTAAAAAAGTGTCAATGAAAGTTGACAATGGTTCCAGAATAGAATTTCTGCCAGACAAAATGGGTCTGCCTGGGGGATTGATCAATCATTTGTGTACTTTAGGCAGAAAGTACATTGTTGGAATAGTTGGATGTTGGCAACACAAATATTTTTTATCCTTTGGAGAAATGAAGCCTTCATTGAGTGCTGTATTAGTGATTCTATTGATGAGTGACTGTAATCTCTTAGTTGTCAGCTTTCTTAATGATGATCTTGTCATCGTTTCTGAGAGCTAAACAATAATTCTGCGTGCGCCCAAAACATGCGTCTACACTACCGCAGGCCATTTTTCAGCGCACCTTAGTAAAAGGACCCCTATATGAGGTATGTATGTAGCCACCATGAGCATTTCAGTCATTACATATTTCAAAACCTTTTGTCATGTTCCTCTGTAACACAGTCTTTCTAATTCTCATGCTTGAATTGTTGTTCAGAAACACTGTTTGATTGAAGTACTATTTAAATAATTACTGTTGTCTTGTTTTTTAGTTAGTTAACAAGTGAAACAGCTCAAGAAACTCAAGAGAAACGTCTAAAAATTATTCAAACATCTGCAGGAACAAAAGAAACATCAAACACTATTATTTGGGATCTTGGAATTCAAGTCTTTGATTATATATTGCACTTTCATGAAAGGAAAAAAAAACAACTTGGGTTTGTCAAGCTTTCTTTCTTCATTCTAGTAGTGAGCATCTAACAAATCAGTTGAATTTTACAAAAGTTTTATTCACAGAGGTACTATATAATTATTGTTACATCTCAATAGGCTTTGTTTCTTTTTTATTTTCTGTCATAAGTACTTAAGTATTGCCATACTGGGAAAGACCAAAGGTCCATCAAGCCCAGCATCTTGTTTCCAACAGTGGCCAATCCAGGTCACAAATATCTGGCAAGATCCCAGAAAAGTACAAAACATTTTATACAGCTTATCCCAGAAATAGTGGATTTTCCCCAAAGTCCATTTAATAATGGTCTATGGACTTTTCCTTTAGGAAGCCGTCCAAACCTTTTTAAAACTCCGCTAAGCTAACCGCCTTTACCACATTCTCTGGCAATGAATTCCAGAGTTTAATTACACGTTGAGTGAAGAAAATGTTTGTCTGATTTGTTTTAAATTTACTCCATTGTAGCTTCATCGCATGCCCCTTAGTCCTAGTATTTTTGGAAAGCGTAAACAGACGCTTCGCATCTACCCGTTCAACTCCACTCATTATTTTATAAACCTCTATCATATCTCCCCTCAGCCGCCTTTTCTCCAAGCTGAAGTGCCCTAGCCGCTTTAGCCTTTCCTCATAGGGAAGTCGTCCCATCCCCTTTATAATTTTTGTCGCCTTTCTCTGCACCTTTTCTAATTCCACATCAGGACAGTCTTGGGAAAATTTCACCCCAAAAATAAACTTCATTGAGTTTATTATGAAATTTCCAAAATCACAGCACAAGTTTTGTTTAGTCCAGGGGTTCCCAAACCTTTTGGGTTTGCAGCACCCCCTGGCCACATGGGTCTCTGCAGCACCCCCTGGCCATATGGGTCGCTGCACCACCCGAACACATTAGACTCCACATACCCCCAGCCACATAGGTTTCTGCAACCCCCCGCCACATAGGTCTCCCTTTCCCTGCAGCCCCCTCCTCTCATACCACAGGACACAATTTGGGAACCACTAGTTTAGTGGTCATTTAGCAACCTGCCAAAACTGAGAGGTAAATTATCTAATGATTGCCAATAACCTCAGAATTTCTGTTACAGTACTGCTCAACATTATTGTTCACCTGGCCAACAGAAAGATGCTGGACTGGGGAGCTAAGTCTGACTGAGAACCAAGTGTTAAAGTACCTGAATATATTTCTAGAATACTGTAAATGCTATTTTGTTCAATCTGTTGTATCGTTTTGCCGTGCATTATTTGTTTTTGTGTGTGTGTGTGTGTGTGGGGGGTGTTTGGTACATAAATCCCTGGAGTGTATATAGTACCATTAGTAACAGAGGTGCTGGGGGAGGCAGCTGGTAGACAGTGAAGGGGTCCTTCCATGCTGTGTTAAAAAGTGCCCCTACTGTCCTCCTCTTTTCTTTTTAAAGTGTGGTTCTCAGACAGAGGGAGCAGTGTTCTCTATCAAGCTTTGCTAAACGTCCAGTATCTGAATAAAATTCTGAGTAGCTATAAAGTACAGGAGAACAATCATAGGCACCGACTCCATGGGTGCTGTGGGTGCTTGAGCACCCCCAATATTTTCTAACCTGCCCTCCTTGCTTTCCTGCTGCTCAGCCAGCGCTTAAAACTAATTTTACCTGACTGAACGGTAGTGAAAGAAGCAGAGTACAGCCGGCTCCATCTTCACCTTTCTCCTTCCCTCTCAGCTGTGCTCCCGTCCTTGTGTAAACAGGAAATGAGGGCGGGAGCACAGCTGAGAGGGAAGGAGAAAGGTGAAGACGGAGCCGGCTGTACTCTGCTTCTTTTACTGCCGTTCAGTCAGGTAAAATTAGTTTTAAGAGGTAGGGCAGGGAAGAGGGGAGAAATCGCTGAACATGGGTGCAGGGCAGGGGGAAGGGGAGAGAGGAGAGTTGCTGAACATGGATACAGGGGAGGGCAGGGGGCAGGGGAGAGAGGAGAGTTGCTGAACATGGATACAGGAGAGGGCAGGGGACAGGGGAGAGAGGAGAGTTGCTGAACATGGATACAGGGGAGGGCAGGGGACAGGGGAGAGAGTAGAGTTGCTGAACATGGATACAGGGGAGGGCAGGGGACAGGGGAGAGAGGAGAGTTGCTGAACATGGATACAGGGGAGGGCAGGGGAGAGAGAAGAGTTGCTGAACATGGATACAGGGGAGGGCAGGGGAGAGAGGAGAGTTGCTGAACATGGATACAGGGGAGGGCAGAGGCAGGAGAGAAAGGAGAATTGCTGAACATGGATGCAGGAGAAGACAGGGGAGAGAGGAGAGTTGCTGAACATGGATCAGGGGAGGGCAGGGGGCAGGAGAGAGAGGAGAGTTGCTGAACATGGATACAGGGGAGGGCAGGGGGCAGGGGAGAGAGGAGAGTTGCTGAACATGGATACAGGGGAGGGCAGGGGAGAGAGGAGAGTTGCTGAACATGGATACAGGGGAGGGCAGGGGGCAGGGGAGAAAGGAGAATTGCTGAACATGGATGCAGGAGAAGACAGGGGAGAGAGGAGAGTTGCTGAACATGGATACAGGGGAGGGCAGGGGAGAGAAGAGAGTTGCTGAACATGGATGCAGGGGAGAGAGGAGAGCTGCTGGACATAGATGCAGGAGAGGGCAGGGGAGAGAGGAGAGTTGCTGGAAATGGATGCAGGGGATGACAGGGGAGAGAGGAGAGTTGCTGGACATGGATGCAGGAGAGGACAGGGGAGAGAGGAGAGTTGCTGAACATGGATGCAGGGGAGAGAGGAGAGTTGCTGAACATGGATGATGGGAGGGCAGGGGAGAGATGAGAGTTGCTGTACATGGATGCAGGGGAGGGCAAGAGAAATGCTGGACACGGATGGAGGGGAGGGAAGACAGGAGGAGATGCACATGGATGGAGGGGAGAGAGGAAAAGTCTGGTCATGGATGGAGGGGAGGGAAGAGAGGAAGTGAGATGAACATGGATGGAGGGGCGGAGAGAGGAAAATGGTGGACAAGGATGGAGGAGAGGGAAGAGAGAGGAAGGAGTTGCATATGGATGGAGGGGAGTGAAGAAAGAGGAAGGAGATGCATACTGACAGAGATGAGGGAAAGGGAAAAGAGGAGAAAAACTACACATGGATGGAGAAAATAGGTGCTGGATGGAAAGAGGGAAGAGAGGGGGCAGATGCTGGATGGAAAAGGGGGAGAGAGGGAGTAGACGCTGGATGGAAAGAGGGAAGAGAGGGGGCTTTTAAGGTGGGGGGGGGGGGGGGGAGAGAGAGAACGCACTGCCTGTAAAAAAAAAAAATCAGCACCCCCAATCATTTTGAAAAGTTGGTTCCTATGAGAACAAGTAGGGAAAGCATGAAGAGTATGGCTCATTTCCAATTTCCCTGCTAGTGTTTATGTGTATGTGTGTGTGCATGCGTTTGTATGTCTCTGTTAGAAATTTTTACAAGGTAATATAATGAAAAATTTTTGCTCACATCAACTCAGTCCTTAGAGGGAACATTGGTGACAATTTTCAAAATTCAAGATGACTTTACCGATCTGTGCGTATTTTGTACTTGGGATGTGTATGGGAAAAATTTGTAGGTCATTTCTTAAATTTTTGCCATATATTTTTTTATTGTTTATTTATGACATTGATGACATTTATATCCCACATTATCTCAGCAACCTGAGTTCAATGTGGCTAGCAATACTGTGAAATCACATCATACAGAATACATAATACATTGCAATAAAAAAGAGAAGCAAAGGACAATACATAACAATGGAAACTACATTTCCGTAGAGTAACAGAGCAACCAAAATTGACTAAAAAAGGATATCAGTATCCACACCTAGACATTCTTAACATTTTACAGAACATCAAGTAATCACCTAATTGACTTCGACAAGGAGTTCCAACATTTCGTGCCCTGATAACCAAATCCCACAGCAAGAACTGATTTGTAAACAATTTTCCTACAGCTTGGATTATGAAGAACTAGATAATCTGTAGCCCCAAGAACAGCATTACATGGCAGAAGATCAACAAGCGATAACATATGGGGCCCCTTTTACTAAGCCGCGTAAGTGCCTAAGTGCGCCAAACACGTGCCAAATTGGAGTTACCGCCCGGTTACCATGTGGCCCTGGTGGTAATTATAATTTTGGTGTGCGTCTGCTATGCGCGTCAGAAAAATATTTTTAATTTTTTGGCACGCGTAACGGATGTGCACCAAATAGCATTTGAAGCACGTAGGCCATTATCAGCCACATTCTTTACCACTAGGTCTATGGCTGGCGGTAAGGTCTCAGACCCAAAATGGACGTGCAGCAATTTTGATTTTGCCGCACGTCCATTTTTGGCAAAAAAGAGGCCTTTTTTACAGGTGTGCTAAAAAAAATGGATCGGCGCACGCCCAAAACCCGCACCTATACTACCGCACGCCATTTTTCAGTGCACCTTTGTGAAAGGACCCCATAGTTAGGAGCCATACGATACAATATTTGGTAGATAAGAACACAAAGTTTAAAAGTGACCGTTGCTTTTATTGGGAGTTAATGCAGCTTAGACAGCAACAGCGATGCCCTCTCAAAATGCGAAATTTTACAGACAAGCCGAGGCATGGTGTTTTTTGGCAGTTTGCTGTTTTTTAACAGCAGTTCCCTTCAACCAGCATATATCGCATTGCAATAGTCAAATTGTGGCAAAACGAGCATCTGTACTGGGAGTCTGAAGGTCACAGTAGGGAAGAAGGATCTAATTCTCCTCAGTAGCCATAAGGTTTTAAAGGTTTTGGACACAATATTGGATACTTGTGGCTCAAAAGTACATGAGTACATAAGCATCACCATGCTGGGACAGACCAAGGGTCCATTAAGCCCAGCACACTGTCAGGGACCAACAACCACTCCCAGAACTCACTGTAGACACCAATAAATACTGTGGTTAAGTATATAAGTAAATAAGTATTGCCACACAGAATTTTGTTCTTGGAATACACATTGTAGTCTACAAGGTGTATTCCAAGAATAAAATTCTGTGTATGGCATATCTTTGACTCCCTCGTATTTGTGGAAATGACATTTTTTTCACACTACCCCCTTGACTCCTCTAGCTATTTAGTGCAAGAACACCCTCTTTCAGCCCCAACATTTCCCATTAAAAAAAATGCAGATTACTGTGTGCTAATTTGGTAGTTACTGCAGGGTGCCTGAGCACATCTCACAGCTCATTTTAAGCTGCATTGGTGCACATTAGCAACTAATGCAGCTTAGTAAAAGGGACCCGTAGGGACCCTTTTACTAAGCCATGTAGGCGCCTACGTGCACCCAATGCGGGCCAATTCGGAACTACTACCCGGCTACCGCGTGGCCTGGGCAGTAATTTCATGTTTTATGCATGTCCCAATATGCGTGCCAGAAAGTATATTTTATTTTCCAGTGCACAGCGCTAACCGAGCGGTAATTGGCATTGTACGTGCGCTGACAATTACCGCCCGGTTAACGCTTGAGACCTTACCGCTAAGCCAATGGGTGGCGGTAAGGTCTCAGACCCAAAATGGACGTGCGCCAATTTTCATTTTGCTGCACATCCATTTTCGGCCAAAAAAAAAAAAGGTTCTTTTTTGCAGGCGCACTGAAAAATGGACCTGCTCACGTCCAATACACACATCTACAACAGTGCAGGTCATTTTTTGGTGCACCTTTGTAAAAGGACTCCTTAGTGTCTTATTCATAAGTCTAGAAAAATGTCCATCAGACCTATCAGTACACACGCTAATTCAGGGCATGGGCTCTCTTGTCTCCATTACATCTGCAAATGTGTTTTAGCTTTTTGAGTTGCTAATTTATTTGACATGAGAATAAGCAGGAATAATCAGTCACCATTACTGGAGAAAATATTTAGTTATTTATTTTTCAAGGTTAGGACCTGTAACAATTTTCTGCAAAATAAATTAAATGCTTGTGACTACAAATCAAAATAATAAAGTTACTAAACATCTCTAGCAGTCATTTAGATTACACTAATCTGAACTAAACGTATGCCTCTGCTCCGCTTGTTAGTCTTATGGTCCCACTGGAAAAAAAAGATCTTTACGTTTGTGATTAATATGGCTTTTGTGCATGATTAATTAAGCAAGCAGCATGTCATCATGCAATGTGAAGACCTTTCTTATTTAAATACAAATTGCTTTCATCCATTTTAATGATACATTTCTATATGATGAATATCTTGGTATCCTACTGCTGAAAAGATCCATTTTTTTAATTTTCAAGCTCATGATGTCAAATGCCATCCTGATCCTGGTTGTATTGAAGTTTTTTTTGTTTGTTTACTAGATCTTAGGCATTTCTGTTGTCAAAATGTGTTACTGTCAAGTAGTAATTGTTTTATTTGTATGTTAATGCATGTAAATTCACTGCACAAGAATCATCTTTCTTTCTTTCTTTGGAAATGTATCTCTGTAATGCATCAGTAATGTTACTTTTTGGGCCCTGTTTACTAAGCCGCACAACAGGCATGCTAGCATTTTTAGTGCACGCTAAAAATTAGCACGCGCTAATGCTAGAGACATCTTTATATTATGGGTGTCTCTAGCATATACAGTACATGCGCTAAAAATGCTAGTGCACCTTAGTAAACACGGCCCTGAGTTTGAAAAGTATTTCAAATCTTTAAAACAAAATAAAACACAATGTAAATCAGATTCAATTTCCACTTGAAATGTGGAAGCTTCTAGCTCCTGCTCGCTGTCTTAATATATTTCTTCATGCTATAAGAGTCTGGTAGTTTAACAAGCCTATCCTTTTAACCCCTCAGTCAGTTGGGGGCTTAGGATACCTACATGAAAATGCATGAGGTAAATTTACATATGCCAGGCCTCAAATATGTGCTAATTTGTCTCATGTATATCAATTTGGTTATCCTAAAAGCTCAACTGGCTGTGGGGTCACCAGGACAGGGTTGGGAAGCTCTGCATTCGAAAGTTCTAGCCTTGCTTCTTTTAAGGTATAGGCTACTGCCATCATACTAAATATAGATTACATACCACAGAGTTCTTCTGGCTATACTAATGGTAATTTTATTTTTAAAAGACTTTATGCAGCCGAGAGTCTACCTATTTGTGAAGGAATTTACCTGCCCCTCTACATAATTCAGTCAGTTACAGCCCACCTGAATCATAAAATCAATGCTGTCTTAGGGAAAACAGTCAGAAAAGGAGGTGAATAACAAGTGCTCCAACCATAGCATAAATTTAATGTCCTTTTACAGAGCATGAAATTACCAGCAAATAAGGTTTACAAATGTTTTAATTTTAGAACATTTTTGAGCTTCAGAGGGAGAATGGGGTTATGAGTAGGACACTAACCTGCTTATTTTCGAAAGAGAAAAATGCCTATAGTGCGACCTAAATCGGGAGATTGACGTTTATCTCGCAAAGGCGCCCAAATCGGTATAATCGAAAGCCGATTTTGGGCGTTTCCAACTGCACTCCGTCGTGGAAACGAATAAAGTTGACGGGGGTGTGTCGGAGGCAGAACTGGGGCGTGGTTATCAGCCGAGGAGAGATGGGCGTCTTTAGCTGATAATCGAAAAAAAAAGGCGTTTTTACAGCGATTTTGGGTCACTTTTTTGGACCCTTTTTTCACGAACAAGTCCCAAAAAAGTGCCCCAACTGCCCAGATGACCACTGGAGGGAATCGGGGATGACCTCCCCGGACTCCCCCAGTGGTCACTAACCCTCTCCCACCAAAAAACCCCCACTTTAAAAACTTTTGTCCCAGCCTGTATGCCAGCCTCAAATGCCGTACCCACCTCCATGACAGCAGAATGTGTTTGATCCTCTCACAGCCTTTCCCTGGGTCAGATGTGGCTCTCAGGTGCAGTACAGGGTCACATCAGCATTGCATTGTGGTGGGTGTAGGGTATTGGGCTCCGTGATTTCATTAGCTTGTGTTACAGTCTCACGATGTTGGTAGTTGGTAGGCTCTTCTCCCATGGTGCTTTTCCCCCTGCCTACTGGGTCAGAGTGTGCCCTGTTGTGTTTCCTGTTGTAGTCCATGCGGTAGTGGCCATTTTTGTAAGCCAGCTTTAGTTCCCTTTCCAATAAAGGACGTTTTCGGAGAGATTAGTCTTCAGGTGTCAACTGGTGTGCCAATGTTATACAGCAGCAACAAGTCCTAGAGGCCTGCGTGTATGCAGGTCCCTGGAGCACTTTTAGTGGGTACCGCAGTGCACTTCAGCCAGGTGGCCCCAGGCCCATTCCCCCCCACCTGTAACACGTGCTGGTAAATGGGAGGCCTCCAAAACCCACTGTACCCACATGTAGGTGCCCCTTCACCCCTAAGAGCTATGGTAGTGTTGTACATTTGTGGGTAGTGAGTTTTGGGGGAGGGGTTGGGAACTCAGCACCCGTGGTAAGGGAGCTATGCATGTGGGAGCTTTTTCTGAAGTCCACCGCACTGACCTAGGGTGCCCAGTTGGTGTCCTGGCATATCAGGGGGGCCAGTGTACTACCAATCCTGGCCCCTCCCACGACCAAATGGCTCGGATTAGGACGTTTTTGAACTGGGCATTTTTAGTTTCCATTATCGCTAAAAAAAACAAACGCCCAGCTCAAAAACGTCCATTTTTTCGAAAATACAATTCACCCCGCCCCTTCACGGACCCGTTCTCGGAGATAAACGCCCATGGAGATAGGCGTTTTCGTTCGATTATGCCCCTCCACGGGGTCCTTTTACTAAGGTGCACTGAAAAATGGCCTGTGGTAGCGGAGACACATATTTTGGGCATGCGCAGAATTATTTTTTAGCGAACCTACAAAAAAATGCCTTTTCCCCAAAATTTCTGCGTGTCCATTTTGGGTCTGAGACCTTACCACAAGCCATTGACCCAGCAGTAAGATCTCACATGGTAACCGGGCAGTAATGGTGTATGTGCATCAGATGCCACTTGACACACTTAGCTGCTGCGTATCAAAATAAAAAATATTTTTCAGATGCATGTAGTGGACGCACACCAAAATTGAAATTACTGCAAGGGCCACATGGTAACTGGGCAGTAAATCCAATTTGGCGCACATTGGGTGAGTGTAGGCGCCTACTCGGCTTAGTAAAAGGGCCCCTTAGCACTCAGAGATGAGCCTGTATGGGAAAAAGGCCTCTTTCATGCAAATTGGTTGAGGGCAAGGAGCCATTAGTGGGCCATAAGGTATCCAGGGATTTCATGCCCATCCTGGAGTCCCAAGTCAGAAGCTCTCCTGTTCAGGGGACCGCAGTTCAGAAAGTCTCTGGCTCAGGGGTTCAGGGTAAGAGGATCTCTTTCTTGGGCCTCTCAGGCCACAATCCTCTGAACTCAGGGATCCTGCCCTGGACCACAGAATAGGCCATGTTTTCAATGTAAAAGTGATAGTAAGATTTTTAACTGTACTATTTCCAAATCACCTCCCAATGTAAGACTGTGTGCTGAGTTTGGTGCACATTTTCTATCAGATTTTATTTTGATGATTACTTTTATTTGTGAAAACACATTTCAACATTATATCAGTTACAAAAGTTATGCATGTACATTATATCAACATACAAAAAGCAACACTAAACAACAGCTACTGAAATAGGATACAAGAAATAAATAAAAAAGAAAAGTTCTCAATTAAGCTTTCTGCTCCTAAATATTGAGGCAAGCATTCCAAAGGACTGTTGCTGGGTAGTAAAATGTAGAATGAAAGGTTGATTTATGCTGGGCTCTTGATGGGGCAGGAGCCATAAGCAAATTATCATTTAGAGAACATAAATATTGTGAAGAGACATAGGTATAAGAGAATTGGAAGAATACTCTGAGATATCCTTGGATAAGCTCCTAAGAACATAAGAATAACCATACTAGGTCAGACCAATGTTCCATCTAGCCCAGTTTCCTGCTTCCAACAGTAGCCAATCCAGGTCACAAGTACCTGTCAGAAACCTAAATAGTAGCAACATTCCATGCTACCAATCCCAGGGCCAGCAGTGTAAGTAATAGGATTTTGAACTTTGATCTATCAAATACTGGAAGCCAATGTTCTGTCATTAATAGTGGGTTATATGATCTTATTTGTGTTTTTTATAAAGCAACTTATCTATGTTTTGGAGAAGTTGGAGCTCTTTAATGAAAGAGGATTTAAGACCATTGTAAAGTGAGTTATAATATTCTATCTGATATCATATTAAAGCATGAAAAAGAATCCACAAATCTTTAAGATCTGAAAAATGCCCAAATTCTAGGTGACTGATGCAGGCAAAATAACTAACTCATACAAATGATGATATTTGTAAATTAAAATTTAATTCCAGATCAAATTGTCAGCCTAAAATGGTCAAAGAGTTTTATAATTATATTGGATGGCCTAACAATATTGACACATATTTTTATTAGCATGCATTTTTAAAAGCATATTATTTTTTGATAATGTATTATTCTTACTGCTTCAGATGTTAACACATTTTATTAACATATAAATAAAATTTGATCTCATTTTTCTCATTATTAAATTGGGACCAGAGAAAGATGCTACCTTATACAGCCATACCCTCGCTTTGGCTTAAATAACATTATTTCAAAAAATGCTTTGGAGTCCTTTTACTATGGTGCGTTAACATGTGAAGGGACATTTTCGATATGACATCTATGTCGGACTTTGGACATTTTGTGCTAAACATTCCAAATCTGAATAGGAAATATAGACATTTTTGAAACAGCAAAATGTCCATCTTTTTTTTTTTTTTTTTACACAAATGGCCACATGCTAGATGGTTTTGTGCTCTATGAGTTTGTCTTTTTTGGTCCATTTTTGAAAAAAAAAAAATGTCCATGTACAAAATGCACAAAATCAAGGCATTGGGATGTAGGAGGAGCCAGACATCTTAGCAGACTGGCCTCACAGACATCCCAGGACATTAATGGGCACTCTAGGAGATCGTGTCAGGTCAAGAAAGCAGCACATTGTTGAGTGAGATTTCTTCACACTGAGCACTGGAATCAAACACAATCTTGATCTGGCCTAGTTTTTGTGGGTGATACACCCCAAATGTAGGTAAGTACCAACATTCTTCATTATCTTTTAATGGCGGACCTGGCCCTGCATGGCCATTCTCCAGCATGTACTGCATAAATGTTGTAAAGTGCTGTTTGTCTCTGGTTTCCTTCTCAGAGTCTTCTGCAATGCGGTGAGACGAGAAAGAGCTTGTTCTCTATTATTATGGAGTCGTGTTCTGGGCAACCAAAATGGTAGAGGAGCCACCCAACTGTTTGACTCATCTTTGTAGAGTTCCTTATCCATAATTTTCAAGAACTCTCTGTCTTCTACTGAAAGAGTTAGGACCTCTTTTACAAAGCCGTGCTACCGATTCTCGGTGCAGAAAATGAGAGGAAGCCCATTCAATTCCTATGGGCTTCCTGTCATTTGCCGCACGGGAATCGCATTTATTTTAATACATTTTTAATGTACACTAGAAATGTGTAACCTGTGCATATTAACATGTAGTTTAAAGCCCATTAAGGACTGGATTCAGTAAATGACGCTCAAAATTTGTTGCAAAAAAAAATCGGCACTGAACAGTATTCTGTAACGGGCGTTCCGGGATGGCTGCCCTTTATAGAACAGAGCATAGCACTGGGATCTGCACTCAGCTTTGGGCGTGAGGAATTACACCAACTGAAACCAGGTGTAAATCCTGGCGTGCAAGTTAGTTGCAGATCCACACTATTCTATAACAGTGTGCGGATCTTAAGGTAACGCCACTGACCTGCCTCTGTCCCTCCCATCATTATGCCTTTTTTGTAGATCCACATGGAAACAGGCGCTACTCTATAAAGGAGTGCATAAGTATGTTTTCATGCAGATCTGCTATTTCTGCATGGAAGCAGCATGTAACGTTAGGCACCATCCTCCGGATTCTATATAGTGCGCCTTAAGTTGCACGCAGAAATTCAGTTGTATTCTGGATTTGCATATGCAACTTAATTACCTAACAAGCCAATCAGCGCTAATTGCCAGATAACAAGCAATTATTGACACTAATTGGCATTAATTAGAATTCACATGCAGAACTGTCTAAGCATATTCTGTAATGTGTAAGTCGCATAGTTGAAAAGGAGGCCATGGGTGTGGAATAGGCGGGTCAAGGCTGTTTCTAAAATCTATGCACATTATTATACAGTACTCCCAGCCCACTTGTAATTTAGGCGTCGGCATTTACACTAAGTTTTACTTGCTGTAACTGCCCATGACTAAATTTAGTCGCACAGCTGGGTGCTCAGCATATACTATATACCACACAGAAATTTAGGTTTATCCTATAATATGCATCTAAATTTAGGCATACTTTATAGAATACACCTAGCTTATTTTGTTTTGGTGCTGATTTTTTAGGTGTGATATATAGAATCTAGTCTCATATATATAGAATTCCCTCGTAACCCCCTAATTCTATAACTGGGCACCCATATTTATGTGTCCCTTGCACGCATAAATATACAGAATACCAGCACTTTTGCAGGTCAGTGTAGATAGCAGCAAATCGGCTGATCTATAAAGGTACACGTATGTGGCATTGCACATTGATTTAAGGGGGTTTCTCATATGGACAGAGCAAGGGTGGGGCATGGACAGTGCTGCCAAGGACAGAATACTGGTTGCATTTAAATGCCTGAAGTTAAACCAGGTCTATGACTGGTGTAATTGCGGGTGCCTAAATGTGAGGCATGCCGATTCCGGATTGCTCTAGTATTCTCTCTCTACTCTAGTATTCTGTAACGGAATCTGGTGCCCAGGTGCCATTATAGAATAGGATCTCATTGTGCAGCAATGGGATGCCTAAATGGAGGTGCCTACTGATATAATTGTCCCCTATATGGAATTAGTATGTGCTAATTTTTTTTAAAGATTTTCTTACAAACCAAAAACGCAGTAATGGGTTCATATCTCTATTGACTGTTCTAGGTACTGTATGTTGGAAAGCATTCATAAAGAAACAGATACATGCTTTCTTGATTTTTCTATATAGATATTTATTTATTTATTTATTTATTACACATGTTCTTTTGCCACCCTGCTGAAGAAGAGGAAAGTTGCTGCATCTCAAGAAGCGATTAAACATATCAGCCAGCCCTGGATTATACAACAGCTGCATCAGCTGGTCTAATTATAATGGTCTGACAGCAGGAGTCTGCTGCCAAGCGAATTTTCTGCTGCAGAAATTCTAATGTTATAGTCCAGGCTGATGAGGCCCACGTAATCCAGGGGAGAGTGGCTGACAATGACAACCCCGTCCTACTGCTTCTTAGCAACTCACTTATCAGCAACAAAATAGAAAACTAGGCAAAAAGCGAAACAGAAGATGAACAAGACAATAAAATATAGTTAGAAAACAATGAGCACAAATGCTCACAAACAGTGAAATGTTCCTAAATCGCCCCCCCCCCCTCCCAGCCTAGGTTAACTCTCTCCGCTTAAAGCAAAATTCGGTTTATCCAGAAGTCGTACTGTAATTTCTAAAAATTCAATCCAGATAAAATTGGAAACAAGCAATCAAATGCTCAAAGTCCAATCAACAAAGTTCTTTATCTGCAAGCCCTAATTTATTTATTGGGAATTATTGGGATTTATTAAGTGGTGTACAGTAGGTCCAGTTTAACATTAAACTTACAATTTTGTTGACGAAATAACAATAGTAAAATGTACATAACTACAATGAAAAAGGAAAACTTGAAAACAGCAAATTGAAACCTATAATAAGACTACCATGAAGGATAAAAAAAATAAACATTTAATAGCAATGAAATTCAAATAACAGAGACATAATATGATGCAAGCATAATAGTGATGAAATATCTAATAAGCACACAATTAGAACATTCAAATAACATTGCTATGATATTAATGCTTTTCACTATACAGCTTACCATATAGCTGAGGGGCCAAATGCAGATGTATAGATGGGGACAAGGTGGGTGGTACAGAGTCAATTGGAATAAATAAATAGGTAGCTAAAGGCAAGTTCTTTGTACAGTTAATCAAGATATAAGGAACTGGTCTAAGTTACAGTGGGTGTAGCAAGCTGGTTCAGGTGCAGAATGGGTGTATAGTCAGGCTTTTACCTGTTTCCTGAAGTAGAGGTAGTCTCAAGTCATACGTAACCTCTCTTTCCAGAGTGTGGGGGTTATTCCTGAGAAAGCTCGCTGGCTGGTATCACATAGTACAATGTCTTTTGATGAGGGGACAGATAGTGATAATCCTTGAGAGGATCTTAGAGGTCTCAAAGGTGTGTAGAGGGCTAACTTATTCTTAAAGTACACTGGCCCATTTTGTCTGAGGGCCTTGGAAATCAAACATAGAGTTTTAAATTTAACCCTGTAAGGTACTGGTAGCCGATGTAGTTTTCACAGGAAGGGTGTGACGTGGTCACACCGTATGCAGTCTTCTATCAGTTGTGTGGCAGCATTCTGAATTAGTTGGAACTGATACAAACTCATTTTGGTTTGACCAGTGTACAGGGCATTACAATAGTCTAGTCGTGATGTTATCATGGCATGAACCACTATGGTCAGACTTGTCTTTCCAATATGGAGAAAGATTTTGTAGCTACCAGAGGTGATAGAGACAATTTTTAAAGGTTGTTTGAATTTGTGGAATCAGAGTGAGTGATGAGTATAGCAGTATCCCAAGATTCCTGACTTGTGATTTTAGGGGGAGCTCATACTTCCCAAAAGGTATTTTGAAATCAGGTATTTGTCCACTTGTGTTAGGTACCCAAAGAATCTCAGTTTTACTTGGGTTCAGGCAGAGTTTGTTGTTGTTTGCCCATTCTTGAGTTGCGGTTAGGCACGCAGACAGTTTACTAAGAGCTGAGGGTAGATCTAGTACAATGGGCATGAGTAGTTGTATATTATCAGCATAGATGTATAATTTTGTGACCATCAACTGAAGCAGCTCACCAGGAGGATTGAGTTAGATATTAAATAAAATGGGAGACAGTATGGATCCCTGTGGCATTCCACAGTTTAGTGCCCAAGGTAATGATATGTTGTTGCTGAATAGAACTGATTGTTGTCTGTCTGACAAATAGGATTTGAACCATGTAAGTACTGTGCCACTGATACCTGTTTCTGCCAGTCTTATAAGCATGATATTTATTTATTTGGATTTTGCTCATACCTTTTTCAGGCGTAGCTAAAGGTAAATTACTTTTAGGTATTTCCCTGTCTCAGGTGGGGCTCACAACCTAAGTTTGTACCTGAGGCAATGGAGGGTTAAGTGGCTTGCCCAATATCACAAGAAGGAGTAGTTGGATTTGAACTGGGCACCTCTGGATGTCAAGAATGGTGCTCTAGCCACTAGGCCATTCCATCCACAGTGTTGAAGGTAGATGAGAAATCCAGCAACACTAGTCTTGAGGCCTAGTCACAATTTCTGTGCTGATTATCAAGGGACATATGAACTGTCTCTATTCTATCACTAGACTCTACCTGTCCCTCCAACTACCACCCCATCTCCTTCCTACCCTTCCTCTCCAAGATACTTGAATGCGCTGTTCATAGCCGCTGCCTTGATTTTCTCTCCTCTCATGCCATCCTCGATCCGCTTCAATCCGGTTTTTGCCCTCTACACTCAAGAGAAACGGCACTCACTAAAGTCTGTAATGACCTGTTCCTTGCCAAATCCAAAGGTCACTACTCCATCCTCATCCTTCTTGACCTATTCGCTGCTTTTGACACTGTCAATCATAATTTACTTCTTGCCGCACTGTCCTCATTTGGGTTCCAGGGTTCTGTCCTCTCCTGGTTCTCCTCTTATCTCTCCCATTATACTTCTAACCATTATACCTCTAACCATTATACCTCTATTCAGGAAATCTAGACTGCCCCAATTTGTTTGACTGCACATTTTGTCCATTAGAATGTAAGCTCCTTTGAGAAGGGGCTGTCCTTCTTTGTTAAACTGTACAGCGCTGCGTAACCCTTGTAGCGCTTTAGAAGTGTTAAGTAGTAGTAGTAGGTCTGAAGCCACGTTGACATGGGTCTAGCCAATTACTTTCAATTAGCCAGTCGAGTTGAATGCGACTGTCTTTTCTAATAAGTTTTGCTAAGAAAGAGATGCTACAGACCAGTCGATAGTTTACTAGCTTGTCCTGGTCATGTGAGCTGTTTTTCTGTAGGGTTTGCACCACAGCTCTTTGTAGGGTTGTTGGCAGCTGCCCTTCCACAAGAGAGGTGTTAACAATTTTTGTGGCCCCTTCAATGAGGCCTATGCTCACTCACTGTAATATCAAGAGGGCATGTTGTAGACCTTAGGCCTTTCAGGAGTTTTTCAAGAACTTCCTCTGTGACCTGGCTGAATAAGTCCCAGATGGATGTGTATGTGAGGAATCAGGAGTGTTTTCTTCATTAGCTGGTGGGAGCTTTGAAGGGACTATCAATAGGCTAGAGACCTTTTTGTTTGGACCTTTTACATAGGATCCCCTACTTTTATGCTGTAGTCTGAACTCTTTGTACAATTCATTTTTTATTGTAGTGTTTGTGCACAGCCTTGATTATTAATTTAGCACTTAGGTTCTTTTATATAATTTTATACCTTTTTATAACTGTTTTTATCTATACATTTGTACAATATTTAGGGGCCCTTTTACTAAGCGGTGGTAAGCACTAAAAAGGCACTACCATGGGACACACTCAGGCATCCCGCAGTAGTTCTGGGATTGGCATGTGCCAATCCTGTGCTAACCGAATCTGGATAAACTTTGCTCTACTCACCGATGAAACTGTCACCCAAGCGATCAACAGGTTCACCAAATCCCACTGCAAACTGGACATTTGTCCCAACAACCTAATAAAATCCGCCCCTCAACGCTTCATAGCAGACCTCACGTCACACCTAAACTACATGTTACAACATGGACTCTTCCCTAAGGATAAAGGAAACATACTACTCACCCCAATACCTAAAGATTCAAAAAAGCAAATGACATAACCAACTACCGCCCGGTAGCATCCATCCCTCTGGCAGTTGAACTAATGGGAAGTATGGTAACCAGGCAGCTTACCGACTACCTAAACAAATTCTCAATACTACATGAATCACTATCAGAATTTCGATCCAACCACAGCACCGAAACAGTACTAATCACTCTCCTAACAAAATTCAAACAAGCAATTGCAACTGGCAATAGTGTACTTCTCCTACAATTCAACATGTCCAGCGCGTTCGACATGGCAAACCATAAAATACTATTAAACATCCTAGAATACTTCGGGATTGGAGGAAGCGTACATAATTGGATCAAAGGCTTCCTAACCACAAGAACATACCAAGTAATATCAAATTCGAATACATCATCACCATGGAAATCAGAATGTGGAGTACCCCAAGGATCACCGCTTTTACCAACCCTTTTCAACCTAATGACACCTCTAGCCAAATCGCTATCCAACCAAGGCCTTAATCCTTACATCTACACAGACAATGTCACGATCTACATCCCGTTGAAACATGATCTAACAGAAATCACAAATGAAATCAAACATAGCCTCCAAATCATGAACTCATGGGCGGATGCATTTCAACTAAAAACGCAGAAAAAACACAATGTCTCATCCTATCATCACAATATAACATGAACAAACCCACCACTATAAACACCCCAGACTACACCCTCCCTGTTTCAGATAGCCTGAAAATTCTCGGAGTTACAATTGATCGAAATCTCACACTAGAAAGCCATGCGAAAACTACAACAAAGAAAATGTTCCATTCAATGTGGAAACTCAAAAGAGTAAAACCTTTCTTCTCAAGGGAAATATTCCGCAGCTTGGTACAATCAATGGTGCTAAGCCACCTAGATTACTGCAATGCCATCTATGCCGGATGCAAAGAACAAATCACTAAGAAACTCCAAACTGCCCAAAACACAGCAGCCAGACTCATATTTGGAAAAATGAAATATGAAAGCGCCAAACCCCAAGAGAAAAACTACAATGGCTCCCACTTAAAGAACGTATTGCGTCCAAAATTTGCACCCTGGTTCATAAAATCATTCACGGTGAGGCCCCGGTCTACATGTCAGACCTCATAGACTTACCAACCAGGAACACAAAAAGATCAGCATGCACATTCTTGAATCTCCACTACCCCACCTGCAAAGGACTAAAATATAAATCAACATATGCATCCAGCTTCTCCTACATAAGCACGGAACTATGGAATGCACTACCAAACGTCATGAAAACAATGCACGACCTAACAAACTTCTGAAAATCGCTAAAAACCAACCTGTTCAAAAAGGCATACCACAATGATCCATCCTAAATACCAGACAACGAAACTTTTGCCAGAACTGGACAAAACCGAACTCTCTATACTTGATTGCTTAAATACTTTGTCACTGTAACATAATTGATTAAAGAGCCAATCAGTGCCAATAACTGGACCCTAACAAGCAATTAATGGCACTAATTGGCAATAATTAGAATTTATGTGCACTACTCATGAAGCATATTCTATAAAGTGATGTACATAAATTCTACCATGCAGATCTCAAAAAGGAGTGTGGCCATGGGCAGAGCATGGGCAGGTCATGGGCATTCCTAAAATGTATGTGCAGTGTTATAGAATACACCCGCTCTGCGCCTAGATTAGATGTAGGCATTTGCACCAAATTTTACTTGACGTAAATGGCTGCAACTACATTTAGTCACAGGGACAGGTGCTAGGCATATTCTATGAACCATGCCTAACTTTAGGTGTAGTTTATAGAATACGCCTAGGTGTATTTTTTTTGAGGGGGGAGGGTGATTTTTTAGGCATGATATATAGAATCTAGCCCTTTATGTATGGAAACTGTATGTTAGGTACTGTGACCCCACAGAGTAAATCTTTTATTTGGGAAAAGAATATGTATTGAGGGAATATTCCATTCTTAATATGACAAAATTCATTTATCTTGCCATATATCCATGCCAAATAATATAGGTCAAGAAAACAGAAAGAAAATTTAAAATTCACATTTTAGAACATAAGAGTTGTATTAAGAGAGGTATAAAAGAAATGTTTTTAGTTGAACACAGGCATTTTTTGTACGAATTTTACCACTGCAGTTATAATTAAGTGTACTTCCTTATCCTACTCAGTATTTCTCACTAGAAGCTGTAGTCCCATCCCCGGAGACTTATCAGCCTCATTGGGATTACTTTTCTCTATACAGTGGTGGAAATAAGTATTTGATCCCTTGCTGATTTTGTAAGTTTGCCCACTGACAAAGACATGAGCAGCCCATAATTGAAGGGTAGGTTATTGGTAACAGTGAGAGATAGCACATCACAAATTAAATCCAGAAAATCACATTGTGGAAAGTATATGAATTTATTTGCATTCTGCAGAGGGAAATAAGTATTTGATCCCCCACCAACCAGTAAGAGATCTGGCCCCTACAGACCAGGTAGATGCTCCAAATCAACTCGTTACCTGCATGACAGACAGCTGTCGGCAATGGTCACCTGTATGAAAGACACCTGTCCACAGACTCAGTGAATCAGTCAGACTCTAACCTCTACAAAATGGCCAAGAGCAAGGAGCTGTCTAAGGATGTCAGGGACAAGATCATACACCTGCACAAGGCTGGAATGGGCTACAAAACCATCAGTAAGACGCTGGGCGAGAAGGAGACAACTGTTGGTGCCATAGTAAGAAAATGGAAGAAGTACAAAATGACTGTCAATCGACAAAGATCTGGGGCTCCACGCAAAATCTCACCTCGTGGGGTATCCTTGATCATGAGGAAGGTTAGAAATCAGCCTACAACTACAAGGGGGGAACTTGTCAATGATCTCAAGGCAGCTGGGACCACTGTCACCACGAAAACCATTGGTAACACATTACGACATAACGGATTGCAATCCTGCAGTGCCCGCAAGGTCCCCCTGCTCCTGAAAGAACACGATTAGAAAGATTTATTACTACGTCTTCCTGGAAACTCTCCCTAAAAAATGGGCATCTTGTCTGCCATCATCCGATCCTGAACAGGAGCTTTTGGAGGAGTCATCTGGACTTTCAAAAGCCAAACTCTTCTTTGAAGGTTCTTGGGCTCCTTTATGCCTATTCTGCCACTTATAGACATTACCCAATCGATAGTCTCCCTTATCCCGCTTCAATTTCTTGTTTCTGTAAATCCATACAAAACAAATTAAATTTTTTCTGCCAATCCACTAGATTCTTGTCAAATTCCTCTAATCCCATAGAATCTTTTAAAGATTTAACCTTCTCCTCAATTTGTTGTTTAAATGTTTTAATTACTTCATTCGTTTTCTCAATAATCAAGACCATTAGGTCCAGGGAACATTTATTTACGATGGACACCCACTTCTTCACAAAACTCTCATCTTCTGCAAACAAACACAGTTACTTGATCATTCTCAACCCTCTGGGTATATATTCTTGTTTGTAGTATTCAATGAGTGTAACACTATGAAGTTCAGCCCTAATGAGCTTCTTAGAAATTTGTAAATAATCATTCCAATCAAAACTAACAGTAGCTTTGCCATCAATTTGTTTCAATGAAGGTTTACTTAATAGAGTAGAAATAAAATCTGATGAAAAACTCAGGCCACTCTGCCAAGAATGTTCTGCCATCCTCAATTCTGTGAAATCACAAACTATACTATGAGGAGTGAAGTTATCAAACGCAAATATTCAGTTGCTCGTTTTCGCTCGTTCCCCCAGGGGGCGAACCACAGTAGTTCCCATTTTAATTATACTATCACATTGTAATTATTAATGTAATCATGTAAGCCACATTGATCCTACAAATAGGTGGGAAAATGTGGGATACAAATGTAACAAATAAATAAATAAATAAACCAAAATCATAAAACAACATCACTAGTATCATGTTCAGCTACAATTATTTGCAGAAATGCATTTGATCAACTCAAAAGAAGGGAGAGGAAAAAGCCTCAGAAAATGCAGGACATTTTACTTCAACGGTTTGTTAAATGAACCTGCTGCATCAAGTATCGGCATTAAAAACCTCATTCCCAATCAAGAGTTGACATAATTTTTATTTGAAATTTATATCTAGATTTTTTAAATTCAAGCAAGTTCCACTTCATATTCAATTCAAAAATGTAACTACTTAGCTTTAATGCACTATACTAATCACTCTGATGCGGGCCACCATTTCGTGGGCCACTGTGCTGCGTTAGGGAGAGACAGAAACTTCAAGCAAAAGTGTTGAAACAGAAGCTGACACAGATGATACAGAGGCAACATGATAGAGACATTGTTAGGAACATTTTAATGGGAATAGGAGCGATCATAGCCTGTACTATCTTTATTTATTTTATTTGTAATATTTGATATACTTTCCTTCTGGTAAAAAACGATCAGTTTACAGACATAGTTCAGCCACAAAATAATAACATATAACCCAAGAACTTACACACTACACTATTGCACAATAACATATATATTACAACAATGATAGAACACATTTCCTAAGTTTTCTACACCACCATCTGTCCATGTGCTACCCCAACCATTCAAATCCCCAAAGTGGCCATTGTGAAAAAAGTAAGATTTGAGATTCTTCTTAAAATGATCTAAGTGCACTTCAGACGAGAGCTATTGAGAAACAGAATTCCCTAATAATGGGGCTTCATCCCACATTCTATTTTCATTAAGAATATGGGCATAGTTGTCATATATAGAAATATAGAAAAATGAAGGCAAATAAAGACCATCGCTCATTTTCAAAAGAGAAGGACATCCATCTTTTGACATAAAAAAGTCGAAACCCGACTTTGGACGTCTCCAACTGCAATCTGTCACAAGGACGTCCAAATTTCAAGGGGGCATGTCGGAGGCATAGTGAAGGCGGGACTTGGGCGTGCCTAACACTTGGACATCTTTGACCTATAATCGAAAAAAACAAGGACGTCCCTGACGAACACTTGGACATTTTTACCCGGACATGTTTTTATTATGAATAAGGCACAAAAAGGTGCCCGAAATGACCAGATGTCCACCGGAGAGAATTGGGGATGACCTCCCGTTACTCTCCCAGTGGTCACTAACCCCCTCCCACCCTCAAAAAACATCTTTAAAAATTGATGCTGTAGTTATCTTTATCTGCAAGTCAGCAGACAGTGGCAGCTTCAGATTCTTAGAACTGATCTCCTTTTAATTCCCGGACCAACGTCAGCCAGCGTTTCACTCAAGTGCTTCAGGTTCCAAACAACCTGGAGATTATAGTAGCATAGAAACATCCAAATGCTGACAGGTTCCAAGATGGCGCTGTGACCGGACGCACCTGAGTTTGCTGCCGAAGAGACTCTGGTGTTCGCTGCCGATTTCGCTGCCTTTGAGGTCTCCTAGATGGGGAAACGAAGGGGGAAAGTCAGGGAGCATTCCTCGGCTCCCGGGGCGTCCATAGCGTTGCGACAGACGACCCTGCAGTTTCCTAGTCAGCAGCCGGGACCTCGGGGAACCTCGACCCCTTCTGCCGCTCTCGACGCGTTGGCGTCGATTGAGAGCGCGAACGGGGCTTCCCTGAGCCCCGTAGAGCGCATTGCTCCGCCTCAACCCGGAAGGGAATTACTGGCAGCCCAAGCAGGAACGGCGAACGACGACGCTCAGCCTAACCTCCTCGAGGAAGGGACTGCGGTAATAGAACATGTTTCCCAGCCTAGAGAAGTACTTTTTCAAGCAGCCATACAGGTACTTCCACTGGACACCGTCTCAAAACTTTCTCAGGTTGGTGAACAGGCTCAATCCCTTCCTGGAATTTCTGGTGTGGTAAGACCTGCAATTGTGACCTTAGAGTCACTATGGGACATGGTACATGATATTCAAATCTCCATGCAACCTACTTTAAAAAAGAATACTGAAAATATAAGAACTCTTTCTGAAGCTGCGCTACTCCAAGCACAGGTAGCTGCACAACAGGCCACTAAAATGGAAAATTTGAATATTAAATTACAAGAGATGGGAAGTTTAGAGAATGCCTTGGTTAAAGATAATATTTTCCTTCATAAACGGACTGAATACCTTGAAAACCAGATTCGTAGGTTTAACCTTAGGTTCCTAAACTTCCCTAAGTCTCCTTTAATTTCACCTCTTGAAATGGTCAAGAAATATATCGTGGACATTCTTGGAATGGACAAAGACTCATTGCCCCCCATAACAAGGGCCTATTATATCTGGAACCCACAGGGAGACGGTCGAAATCTCCCAAGGGTGGGGGATGAAATGAACTTAACTTCATTCCTTGAGAGCTCACTGGAGATAATTACGCAGAGGTCTACTTTGCTTGTTACCTTTGTGTTGGAGCCTGATCGCAATGCTATATTGAGACTTTCTTTAAGACACTTAGAAAACTTGTTTATGGGTTCAAAGGTTCGTGTTTTTCCTGACCTTTCAAGGCCTACTCAGGTTAGACGCAGGGCTTTTTTAGAACTGCGTCCTAAGGCGTTGGCCTTGGGGTTTAACTTTGTATTACGTTTTCCTTGTATTTGTAATTTGATGCTTGAGGGAAGTCAGTTTCAATTTGTAGACCCTAAACAGTTAAAGGAATTTCTTGATGCTAGAGTAGATACGAATCCTATGTGCCCCCCGTAAATAGCAGGCTGGGATCAGTAACCCCGAGATATGCAAAAGGTGGTTTTTTTTTTTTTTTTTCTTTCCTTTTTATTGCTGTTTGTAATATAATTTCCTGTATCTTGGAACCAATTTCCTTAATTGTGGACGAACAGGCCTTAAAATTTATTCTTAGTTTTGTTATTTCCTTTTCAATGCCTAATGCATATACATAATTTGTTGTTAAATAATGATTAATACTAATAAAATAAAATTTAAAAAAAAAGAAACATCCAAATGCTGATTATAGAATATACTTAGTTGATATTTGCATGCCAAAGTGTACATGCATCCATTTATACCAACAAAAACGTGGAGTAAATCCCGGCATGTTCAAAATGGTGCCTGGTTAACTTTGAAGTATAAAGTTAGGATAGCCTTTTTTTTTTTTGGCCTATCTTTATGCAGTTGATCAACTGGCTAGCAGACTGAAAATCTCTGCTAACTGGCTAGCTTTCCACATTACCCTTACTCCGCCCTAACTCCGCCTCCACACCACCCACAACTTAGCTGGTTTCAGCATGGGCAGTTAAGAGGGGATATTCAGCTGCACTGTCTAGTTAAGTGTCACTGAATATCCCTGGTTAGCACTGGACAAGTGATTTAAAATCACTTTGAATATCAACCCTGGGTTATCTCCTTTGCAGGCAATTAGATCTGCTAATGTGTGAAAGAATTCAGGTACATCTATAATACAACAGCATTGATGTTTATCCATTGTCTGTCTGTATCTGAAACTTGGGCTATTAATGAAATATCTGTTCTTTTCCTGATCAATAACATTACTTCATTATGTTTACCTTTAGCAGGAGAGAATACTGTATCTGCCGATTAATTTTGCAGAAGTTACCACAGGATGACATAGCGCGTCCCACTGTACTACATTTTTAACCGCATTAGGCATGCACATTAGCACTTAACCCAGCTTAATAAAAGAGCCCCTTTGATTAGAATATTTATACATGTAATAATTTTTTTAAATGTAAAATTCTCTTAGCATCATTTTTAGCTCAGACCTTCTTACGATTAATGACATCATTTTGTTTGGAATAAAGATGTCAGTATACTGTGAAATGCTGTCATCCTATATTTATTTCACATTAAACATTTTAAATGAATTTTTATTGCATGGATATATGTTATTTGTCAGATGATTGCATTATTAACTGGTTCATCTATTTGTTTATATTAATGACAATTTCTTGTTTTATGTTTATGCCTGATGGAGGCTTAAGCCAAAAACATAGCCATATTGGGTTTTACTGGTTTTTTTTTTTTTTTAAATTTTAGGGGACAATATTCAGCCTTCAGTGGTCAGTGCCATAACCAGACAGCTAACCAGGCATATTTAGGACAGCATTATATGCAGTCCAACATGTCTGATTAACTACCCAGGTATTGACATTGACTATCTGTGGCCCACTCCAACTCTGCCCCATACCACTCTGACAGTAACCACATAGGAGTAAATTCTATATATGGTGCCTAAAAAAAACGGCACTGAAAAAAAACGTGCTTAGTGCTATTCTATAAACCTCACCTAATGTTAGATGCGGTTAACAGAATACATATAGCAGTCACAAAAAACAACAAGACAAACGATCTGCAAACTCCAACGTAGACAACAAAACAGCAGATACAAAATGGAAGAATGTTCAAAAATTTATTGAACATTCTTCCGTTTTGTATCTGCTGTTTTATCGTCTACATATAGCAGTCATCCTGTGACTAAAATTTAGGCTCAGGCATTTATGCCAACTAAAACCTCGTGCAAATGCCTACGTCTTATTTAGAAATTGGATCGGGCATATTCTGTAACAGTGCACGTAAATTTACCAAATGCCTGTGACCCATCCATGGCCATGCCCCCTTTTGAGACCCGAACAGTCCAATTTACACACATCACTTTATAGAATATACTTAGCGAGTGATGGGCGTAAATCCTAATTAGTTCCAATTAGTACTGATAATTGCTTGTTAACATCCAATGAATTCCACATGGCTACACGTGCTGATTTGTACGTTGAGCTTTAGTCACTGTTTATAGAATCTGGTTGATAGTGTCACAATGATGAGTGCTAAAAGACAGCTGCACTATATCACGTTGAGGGGCATAATCAAAAGGGATGTCCTCGTTTCGATTTGGATGTCCTCGCAGAATGTCCCGAGCCAGGGGCGGGGAAACCTGTATTTTTGAAACAAGATGGACGTCCATCTTTTGTTTTGATAATATGGTCAGGGACGTCCAAATCCTTAAATTTGGTCATCCCTAGACTTGGTCGTCCCTAGACTTGGTTGTTTCTGATTTTTAACTATAATGGAAACCAAGGACGTCCATCTCAGAAACGACCAAATGCAAGCCATTTGGTCATAGGAGGAGCCAGCATTTGTAGTGCACTGGTCCCCCTGACATGCCAGGACAGCAACCGGGCACCCTAGGGGGCACTGCAGAGGACTTCATAAATTGCTCCCAGGTACATAGCTTCCTTACCGTGTGTGCTGAGCCCCCCAACCCCCCCAAACCCACTACCCACAACTGTACACCACTACCATAGCCCTTACGAATGAAGGGGGGCATCTAGATGTGGGTACAGTGGGTTTGTGGTGGGTTTTGGAGGGCTTGCTGTTTCCTCCACAAACGTAACAGGTAGCAGGGGGATGGGGCTGGGTCCGCCTGCCTGAAGTGGACGCATGCCAATTTTTATTTTGCCGCACATCCATTTTTGGCTTTAAAAAAAGGCCTTTTTTGTAGGTGCACTGAAAAACAGACCTGAGCGCATCCAATATACACATCTACACCAGCACAGGCCACTTTTTGGCGCACCTTACTAAAAGGACACCTAAGTACCAGTGAATATTAGGAGATGGAAAGACAGTGTGTTTTAACTGGGCAAGAGCCTAACCTTCCCTGTTAAATTGTTTTGAATATTGGTCCATTCATTTTTATGTTGTTATCATGCTGTTTGTATTAAATTGTGTTTTATTCATTATTTATTATTGATTTTTAATAGTGGCTATATTGCCTTTTATCCTCCTAAGGATCCTATTGGCTAGGACCCCAGCATGTTTCCTTTCTCCTTCCCCCTCCATCATATATAGGTAGCTGTGCCTAAGCCACAAAGGAGAGGAGAGTGAAAGGCAATTGGATAGTTGTCTAGTGCTACATCCATGTTATTCAGCCTGTTATCTCTGGGACCAAGGTATGCTTTTTATGCATTTATATGTGTTGAAGTTTTCTTATTACCTTTAGCTATATTAGGGGGTCTTTTACTTAGGGCGTCTATTTTTAGCATGCATTAAAAATAGACGCCCACAGGAATACATTGACATCTTTAGTGTTTAGCGCGTGCCTATTTTTAGCGCATGCTAAAAACGCCAGCGCGCCTAAGTAAAAGACCCCCTTAATTATGAAAACCAAACCTTATAATAAGTAACTTTTTCCAAGAAAATTTATTGAAAATTTTATAAAAGTACAGCACAAATGTGGCATCAAAAGAAAATGTTAAAAAAAGGAGAGAACACTGTGAGGTCCTTTTACTAAAGGGTTGCTGCACGGCAACGAGCTTGCCTCATGGCAACCCAAAACTACTGCTGGCCCAACGCGGCTGCTGGCAGTAGCTGCACTCCCATTGTGCACCATTTCCAGCACTACAGAAAATCAGGTCTGATATTCTAGTGCAGGGGTTACCTGGAAGTAGTTGGGCAGTGCTAAGGGCTGCCAAGTTACTGCCGGGTTAGTGCAGGAGCCATTACCGCAACCTCTCGAAATGGCTGCACAGCAAGTGTGAATTCACCTCATGGCCGTTTATTTTTTTGGTCTTTTTACCCGCATGGCCCCTGTTACTGCGGCTTGGCAAAAGGGCCCCGAATGACTTTTTAAAAAAGTAAATTGACCCAAATAAAGATAATAAATAATACCATCGGTGTATGACTAAGTCCTTGAGTATAGAGGTGACGTCCAATAGTATAGCTGAGTGGATCACTACAACTGGGTACATGAAAAGTAAAAGTTACACAATGAAATAATAAAATAAAGCTAGAAATAAGTGGCTACTGAGTGAAGAATAGCTTTACCAACTAGGTTAAACTTTTTGTAGAAACTTTAAAATATACTCTATGCATAAGAGGAGATATTCAAGTTCTGAGCAGTTGTAAAAATGACACTTTATTTCATGTCACAATAAGTTCTAGTGCCCTGTGGGAAAATCCCCTATTAACATACACATTGCCATATATATTAAACAGAAAATATTGATCACAAGAAAACTTTATAGATTTGAAACTCAGCTAAAAATCCAGAATGTAGATTGTTCTGCATAAAAGTGTCACTAAAAAAAATGAATTGCATTTTTATGATGTATGGAATTATTTTTGAAACATGATTTATAAGGTGGCACTATCAGTTCAGCAGATATCAGATTCCCCTCAAGAGCCTAGTTTTCCAGCCATGCTCTTAATGAATATTAACATGAGGATGGACATAAAAGTTATTACTTACAGCTTATTTTTAATGTCATTTGCAACAGGCAGCCATATTGACAGAATCTACCTGTGAAAGATCTCCTTGAAGTGGTCCTCTGGCAACGTTTCCAGTCCTTTCAGACAGACGCTTAAGGCCAATGCTAGACATGCAAGGGCCAGGACAGAAACTGAGGCTCCTTTTACTAAGTGATGGTAAGCCCAATGTGGGCTTATGACTCGCTATTTAGGAAGTATCGCCGGGCTAACACAATAGCCCGGCGGTACTTCCCCCCCCCCTAACGTGCCGTCATTTCCGGCACTACACAAATTTGAAGCGCCGGAACTACCTGGCAGTAATTGGGCAGTTCCATGCGCTGCCCGGTTACCACTGGGTTAACACGGAAGCCCTTACCGCCACCTCAATGGGTGGCAGTAAGGGTTCCCCATCCCCCGAAATGGCCGCGCGGCAAGTGCTTTACTTACTGCCCGGCCATTTCCTTTAGGAAAGTGAGACTGGCCCTTTTACCAGATGAGGTAAAAGGGGGCCTCGGCACGCATGTAAAACACGCACCAACACCAATGCAGGCCCCCTTTTGCTGCAGCTTGGTAATAGGGGGCCTGAGGAAGGGATCCCCAAAGCCTGTCTGAAGGATATGCCACCTTCAGCTTGCAACAGGTTTGGGGTGCTTTGTGGCACTGGGGCCCAAGGCAGTAGCCCTGATTGCCATCACCTAACACGTTCCTACAGACACTTGATCTGTCAGCTCTTACTGTGAAGATCATAACCGCCTCCCCCCCCCCCCCAGTATTTTTAGCTCCCCCTGGTGGCTTTAGAAGATTTCAGCCTTATTTGAATCTTGTAAGTTCTTGTTTCCTTCTTCTGGTGCATTCATCTTGTCCTTCTCCCATGCTTCTTATAGGGGACCTTTCATCTGCTGGCCCAACGCGGCTGCTGGCAGTAGTTCTGCCTTGAGCATGTACCAGGGGCGTAGCCAGACACCCAATTTTGGGTGGGCCTGGGCCTAAGATGGGTGGGCAGAACTCCACCCTGTCCCACAAGTGATTTTGTCTCTCCCTCTCTCGCCTGCATGCCATATGGTCTCTCAAACATCCCCCCTCCCCCGCATACCTTTTAAGTAGCAGATTTTCACCGGCAGCGAACAGCAACTAATACACACTGCTCATGTTGGCCCCACAGCCTTCCCTCTGATGCAACTTCCTGTTTCCACATAGGCGGGAATACATCAGAGGGAAGGCTGTGGGGCCGGTGTGAACAGTACGTATCAGTCGCTGCTTGCTGCAGGTGAAGATCTGCTATTTACAAGGTATGCAGGAGGGTCAGTTGTTGGGAGTTCTTGGCTGGTGGACCTTGGGGATCCCTGCCAGCCACATCATAGGTGTGCTGCTACTGGGTGGGTCTGAGCCCAAAGTGGGTGGGCCTGGGCCCACCCTTGGCTACGCCACTGGCATGTACCATTTCTGGTGCTACGAAAAATAATTCTGTAATTTCTTGTGCGACGCTAACCCAGCGGTAATCAGGCAGCACCACACACTGCTCTGTTAGCCCTGGGTTACTGCGGGAGCCCTTACCACCTCCTCATTGGGTGGTGGTAGTGCTCCCCCTCCCTCATGACCACACGGTAAGAATAATCTTACCACATGGCCATGTCTTTTTAGGGACTTTTTACCCGTTGCTATAAAGAGGGTCCTGGCGCGCGGCAAAAACAGGCCCCACCACTACTGCAGGGCCCTTTTTTACCACAGCTTGGTAAAAGGACCCTATAGTTACCAATCCAGGGGGCAGAGAGGGAGTGGAGATTCAGTCCCCTTGAGGTGTATTTTCAAAGCACTTAGACAAGCTCCTAGAGTCTCTCTACCCAGGATTCTTTTGCTTTTTAAAAAAATTCTGCTAACTTTATTAGCATTATTCTGTTGACAGTTTGTAGCTACCTGTTTTCTCTCTTCTTATTCATTTCTGGGCCAGCAATACTTATTTATTATTACAGAGAGAGAGAGAGAGAGAAAGAGAGAGAGATGATTCTTCTCCCATTGTACTCTTGTGACTCTCTTCTTTAAAATGTCACTAATGTTATAGCTCTTTAGCCTGAATCTAGAAGATTATACGATACATTGGTCAGCAGTTTCATCAATGAGTAATGCAAGTAATACATTTTAGATGTGCTTAGGAAAATTTTCAATTTGATTCATTTTCAGATCCATAACCCATTTGGTTTGTTGTTGGATAACAAATTGTTTCATTTGTTCCATTTAAGTCGATAGAGCAAGCAGTTTTGCACTTTAACAGTGGTGTTTTCCATCCATTTACAATTAAACTTGCTGGAAACTGGAGTGAAGGGGTAGCCTGCTGGTTAGTTGAGTGGGCTGAGTGTAAGGGAAACCATTTCTCAGTTTCCTCAATATGTTCTATTGTCTCAGGTGCAAAATTGGGACTGATTTAATAACATCTCTATCCCTCTAATCACTGACGGTCCTAGTCAGTATTACAAAAAACACAAGAAATATTTAAATAATGTAAAAACAAACAAAATTTACAAACTGATAACTCTATAAATCCTTAAAATAAATACACTCCACAGAGTTAGCGTGATAATCACTTATCTCTTTAAGATGTGGAGGGACATTTAAAAAAAAAAAAAAAGTCCAAGTTAGAATTGGGATGTTTTACTCATTACATTCCCGAAAAAAAGTTCATCTTAGAGTCATTTTTGAACAGGAAAAATGCCTGAGTTTCCCTTTCGAAGATGGCTCTAAGATGGACATATTTGCATAGAAGTTATCTAAAAAGAAGAGCCATTTTCCAAGCTGACATGCCCAACTTATAAACGCTAAAAAAAACCAGGCACGAGAACATCTGCCTGGCATCATTTTGAGAGAAATGGCCACAGAGATGATCCTGCGGATCAAAGGGACAGCCTAGTGGTCAATGCTGTGGACTTTAAACAATGGTACCCAGGTACAATTGCAACCATAATTCCTTTATTTTGCATTGTGAGCCTTTCAGGAACAGACTAAAACCTACTGTATCTAACTGTACACCATTACAATCACCTCCCACCCTTCAAATGTCTCCAATATTTAGGTACAGTAGGTAATTTGGTGGTTTCGGAGGGCTCAAGCTTTTTATCACAAATCTACTAGGTGGAATGGAATTCAGACCTGAATCCTCTTGTTCACAGTTCACTGCACTGACCACTAGGCTACTCTTGGGAGATTCCTATAATATCTGATGCTGTCATAGTGCTTGGTATCCCCTTTCAGTTTCAAATCTTATGAGAGTGAGAGGGGGGGGGGGGGGGGACAGCATCTACTGGGGGATTCAAGAAGGGTCAAACCTCAATCGATCCAGTGGTCAGTTGGTCATTCAGAGCACCTTTTTAAAACTTGGACATGATTGAAACATGCCTAGATGCAAAAAAAAAAAAAAACAAACAAACAAAAAAATGTGCTTCTTTTTTTAGGCTTGGGTGTGTCTTTCTGTTCCATTATCACTGAAAGACATCCTAATTTTGGGCCCACCCTAGTCCCACCCAAAACATGCCCACATGTGCCCTTGCTATTTGGATGAACTCGGCAAAAAACATCCAGATTTGGCCTCTTCAAAAATTGCAATTTATACATTTTCAGCAGATGGACATGTTTTTGGCCATTTTAAGATATCTATCTGCTTTCAAAAATGACCTCCATAGCTAAAATGACCACAACGAGTAATAGTAGTAGTAGTAGTAGTAGTAAAGTGGCACCAACATTGGCAATGCTTTTTAAAAATGATTTCCTATCAAGCCTCTCACTATGGAGAGTGTGTGCTCTATACCTTGGAACCTGACTATTCTCTGACACTGAAGCCCACTCAATGCCTAGCTCCTCTATACTCGAAGCCTTCTAGTGCTCTTTGCTTTCTACTACTACTACTACTTAACATTTCTAGAGCGCTACTAGGGTTACGCAGCGCTGTACAATTTAACAAAGAGAGACAGTCCCTGCTCAAAGAGCTTACAATCTAATAGACAAGTGAACGGTCGGTCAGATAGGGGCAGTCAAATTGGGGCAGTCTGGATTCACTGAATGGTAAGGGTTAGGTGCCGAACGCAGCATTGAAGAGGTGGGCTTTAAGCAAAGACTTGAAGACGGGCAGGGAGGTGGCTTGGCGTAAGTACTACTACTACTACTTATCATTTCTATAGCGCTACTAGACGTACGCAGCACTGTACACTTGAACATAAAGAGACAGTCCCTGCTCAACAGAGCTTACAATCTAATTAAGACAGACAAACAGGACAAACAAGAGATAAGGGAATATTAAAGTGAGGATGATAAAATAAGGGTTCTGAACAAGTGAACAAGTAAGGGCTCAGGAAGGTTGTTCCAAGCATAGGGTGAGGCGAGGCAGAATGAGCGGAGCCTGGAGTTGGCGGTGGTGGAGAAGGGTACTGAGAGGAGGGATTTATCCTGTGAACGGAGGTTACGGGCGGGAACGTAAGGGGAGATGAGGGTAGAAAGATAGTGAGGGGCAGCAGACTGAGTGCATTTGTAGGTAAGAAGGAGAAGCTTGAATTGAATGCGGTATCTGATCGGAAGCCAGTGAAGTGACCTGAGGAGAGGGGTGATATGAGTATATCGGTTCTGGCAGAATATGAGACGTGCAGCAGAGTTCTGGTCAGATTGAAGGGGGGATAGATGGCTAAGTGGGAGGCCGGTGAGGAGTAAGTTGCAGTAGTTCAGGCGAGAGGTAATGAGAGCGTGGACGAGAGTTTGGGTGGTGTGTTCAGAGAGGAAAGGGCGAATTTTGCTGATGTTAAAGAGGAAGAAGCGACAGGTCTTGGCTATCTGCTGGATATGCGCAGAGAAGGAGAGAGAGGAGTCAAAGATGACTCTGAGGTTGTGGGCAGATACCATAAAATACGCATGGGAAATCAATAAACGTCACCAAACTGATTCAGGAAATAGCAGTCTCCAAGAATTTTCTGAGAAGAAACATTAAGCATGAAATGTGACATAAAAAAATGCAATCACTTATCTGCTCCAAAAAATCCAGCGCTGGTAACCAAGCCCACACCCGGCACTTACACAAAGATGTAGGATGGAGTTTTGGCAGCTCTCACGCGCCTGCATCCTGATGTCCTGTTGTAGAGTGGGAGATAGAAAACTGTGTGTCAATGATTTTCTGATGAAAATAGTCTGCTAGTTCGTGAGCAGTGGGGACATTGGAGTCATCATGAGATGTGCACTGTTTGGTAACGGCATTGAAAATTTTATAGAGTTTTACTGTGTTAAGAGCTAAGACTATTTGCTGTGAGTAATAAGAATTACGTGCAGTATCGATTTTTTGTTTATAAAATGTGGCTATCTTTAACTATTAACATACTAGTAACATAGTAGATGACGGCAGAAAAAGACCTGTACGGTCCATCTAGTCTGCCCAACAAGATAAACTCATATGTGCTACTTCATGTGTATACCTTACCTTGATTTGGGGCATTGAGAGAGTATTCCTTCCACCATATGTGTTCTTTTTGGCATACTTGTTTTTTCAAAAGAGAAAAACAAGATTCATGCTTTGAAATCCTGGGTGATAATGTTTGAGCAGCTGCTAGTTTATCTAGCACTGCAAGTGTGCAGGTGTACCAACAAGAAACTTTTTCCATTCAAGGATATAGAAGAAAATGCAGGAAAATCTAGTTAAAGATGATTAGATAGGGCATCTTGTGTAATGAGGTGTTGTGCTCTCGTACAGTGCCAATCAAAGACATTTTTCTGAAAGACTCCGTGCTTGTGAAATATCACGAGCAGCCGTGAGAAGTTGCAGCAGCCATTTTCTGAAGGCAGCTGCAAGGGGCAGGAGAAAGGTGTCTTCTCTTATGCCCTGATCACCTCCACTGGATCACCAGGGATACAGGTATACCTAGGGGGAGGCTATCTATACCTGGGGAAGTTGGGGATTTTCTGGGTGGAGATGGTGCTTATTGGTGTGGAATGAGAGAGAGGGAGGGGAAGGAAGTGGGTTACTTTGGGGGGCTCAGGGGGGAATTAAAAAAAACTGTTATATGGATCCCAGCCAATATTTAACCAGGGCCTGCATAACTACCAGCTTAGCACCATTTAGCCCTGGATATTCAGTGCCAGTGGGCACACAGGACCTGGCACTGACTATCCTGGGCTAATTTAGCCAGCCATGGTCAGTGGCTGAATATCTGCCCCATTGTGTTGGGCAGCCTCAATTATCCTGAAATGTTGGCACCTATATACACATGGATAAATCAAAATTCCCATTTCGTGATTTTACACCTGGCCAAAGATATGTATTTGTTTTTAAAAAGTGCTCATTTCAGCTAGGGCTTCCCTTGAGGGATTTAAGGTAGTCATTCTCTTTAATCTCAAGCAGTTTATTTCCACCTCCAAATTGAAACCAAGTTTAAAAATGTGGCCTCACTATTTAATCAGTGACACTTAGACATGTAGGTTTATAAAATGGGGGTTGATACACGTGGAAATGGCAGTTATTACATGTGGAAGTTGTGAAATCACCACATCCACATGTGAGTGTTGATACCGCCAATTAGAAGCTGCAGAGTCCATTCAGAGGGTCTTTTACTAAGGCGTGCTCACATTTTTGGTGCGCACTAAAATTGTGGACGCGCTAAACGTTAGAGATGCCAATGCGTTCCTATGGACGTCTCTAATGTTTGCGCCCATAATTTTAATATGCACCAAAAACGTGAGCGCGCCTTAGTGAAAGACGCCCTCAGTTTTTCAATGTATATCTTTGTAAAATGGCTGCTTCTGCTGCACAAGCTGACAAATGCATATGCAGTCCTGTTGGTGTTTTACAAAAGGCTCTATATCAGCAGATCCTTTTCTAAAATGTCACCAGAGCAAAGTACATCCAGACATGGATATCTCAGTTTCAATATTACTACTACTATTTAGCATTTCTATAGTGCTACAAGGCATACACAGCGCTGCACAAACATAGAAGAAAGACAGTCCCTGCTCAAAGAGCTTACAATCTAATAGACAAAAAATAAATAAAGTAAGCAAATCAAATCAATTAATGTGAACGGGAAGGAAGAGAGGAGGGTAGGTGGAGGCGAGTGGTTACAAGTGGTTACGAGTCAAAAGCAATGTTAAAGAGGTGGACTTTCAGTCTAGATTTAAAGGTGGCCAAGGATGGGGCAAGACGTAGGGGCTCAGGAAGTTTATTCCAGGCGTAGGGTGCAGCGAGACAGAAGGCGCGAAGTCTGGAGTTGGCAGTAGTGGAGAAGGGAACAGATAAGAAGGATTTATCCATGGAGCGGAGTGCACGGGAAGGGGTGTAGGGAAGGACGAATGTGGAGAGATACTGGGGAGCAGCAGAGTGAATACATTTATAGGTTAGTAGAAGAAGTTTGAACAGGATGCGAAAACGGATAGGGAGCCAGTGAAGGGTCTTGAGGAGAGGGATAGTATGAGTAAAGCGACCCTGGCGGAAGATGAGACTGGCAGCAGAGTTTTGAACCGACTGGAAAGGGGAGAGGTGACTAAGTGGGAGGCCAGCAAGAAGCAGATTGCAGTAGTCTAAACGAGAGGTGACAAGGGTGTGGATGAGGGTTTTGGTAGAGTGCTCGGAAAGAAAGGGGCGGATTTTACGGATGTTGTAAAGAAAGAAACGACAGGTCTTGGCGGTCTGCTGGATATGAGCAGAGAAGGAGAGAGAAGAGTCAAAGATGACCCCAAGGTTTCGAGCTGAGGAGACAGGGAGAATGAGAGAGCCATCAACAGAAATAGAAAACGGGGGGAGCGGGGAGGTGGGTTTGGGGGGGAAAATGAGAAGCTCGGTTTTGGTCATATTTAATTTCAGGTGGCGTTGAGACATCCAGGCAGCAATGTCAGACAAGCACGCTGAAACTTTGGTTTGGATGCAAGGTGAGATATCAGGGGTAGAAAGGTAGATTTGGGAGTCATCAGCATAGAGATGGTAGGAAAAGCCATGGGATGAGATTAATGAACCAAGGGAAGAAGTGTAGATAGAAAAGAGGAGGGGACCAAGAACAGAACCCTGAGGTACGCCGACAGGCAAAGGGATAGAAGTAGAAGAGGATCCACCAGAGTGAACACTAAAGGTGCGGAGGGAGAGGTAGGAAGAGAACCAGGAAAGGACAGAGCCCTGGAATCCAAGTGAGGACAGGGTATCGAGAAGTATGCTGTGATCGACAGTGTCAAAAGCAGCGGAAAGATCAAGAAGAATGAGGATGGAATATTGACCTCTGGATTTAGCCAGTAATAGGTCATTGGAGACTTTAGTAAGCGCAGTTTCGGTTGAGTGGAGAGGGCGAAAACCAGATTGTAATGGGTCAAGAATAGCATGTGAGGAGAGAAAATCAAGACAGCGGCGGTGAACAGCACGCTCAAGTAATTTGGAGAGAAAAGGAAGGAGGGAGATGGGTCGGTAATTAGAGGGACAAGTAGGGTCAAGTGAAGGCTTCTTAAGGAGAGGTGTGACCACAGCATGTTTAAAGGCAGCAGGGACAGTCGCAGTGGAAAGTGAGAGATTGAGAATGTGACAGATAAAAGGAATAAGAGTAGGAGAGATGGCATTAAGAAGGTGGGTGGGAATGGGATCAGAGGAACAGGTGGTACATTTTGAGGAAGAAAGGAGAAGTGTAGTTTCCTCAATAGTAACTTCAGGAAAGGAGGAAAGGGAATGAGGGGAAGGAGAGAGAGGGGAACGGACTAGTGGAGGGAGAGGTGGTGAGGTAGAGAAAGCAAGGTTTATCTTTTGAACCTTGTTGTGAAAGAATTCAGCAAGGGTCTGAGGAGATAATGAAGGGGGAGTTGGGGGAGGGGGCACCTTGAGGAGAGAGTTCAATGTGGTGAAGAGAAGTCGAGGATTAGAGCCAAGAGAGTTGGTCAGTTGGATATAATAATCCTGTTTGGCACGTAAAAGAGCAGATTGGAAGGAGGTCAGCATGAACTTAAAGTGTAAGAAATCAGCAAGGGCCCGAGATTTCCGCCAGAGGCGTTCGGCGGAGCGGGTACAGGAACGTAGGTAGCGGATATTAGAAGTCAGCCAAAGTTGGGGTTTTGTATGCCTTACAGGGCGGGTCATCAAAGGTGCAAGAGTGTCTAAGGCAGAGGATAGAGTATCTATGTTCTTTGTAAATAGTGCTTATTTTATACTAGTCCAAAAAAAGAAGCACAAAGGGTTCTCAAGAATAGTTCAAGTGTGCTTTATTAATGAACCAACACAGGCCGTGTTTCAGTGTAAAACAATGCTTGCCTCCGGGGTCAATTCAGCAAATAGATGCTTATCACATGAACTATTGCTCAACATATAATGCACAACGTTTTCACAAGACACTCTACGAATGGAGAATCAAGGATATGGTATGGAAAAACTGCCACGAAAAATGCACCAAACAACATTTTATAGTGTAATACAATAGTAACTTGCATTGTATATTAACCAGTGGCATACCAAGGGGGGGCGGTCCACCCCGGGTGCACGCCGCTGGGGGGTGCTGCGGCGCGTGCCTGCTCCAAGTTTGCTAAACTTCGTCCCTCGTTTGCTGCAGCTCCCTCTGCCCCGGAACAGGTTACTTCCCGTTCCGGGGCAGAGGGAGCTGCAGCGAAGTGGTTTAGCAAACTCGGAGCAGGCGCGTGCCGCGGCACCTCCCCAACGGCATGCACCTGGGGGGGTGTCATTTCGCCGGAGGGGGGGAAGGTGTAATTTAGAGGGGGGGTGCTGCACCCGGGGGGGGGGGGCGCATTGGCGCTCCGACCCGGGTGCCATCCAGGCCAGGAACGCCACTGATATTAACTAAAATCTATGGACCTCAGCAGTGCCTTTCATTGGTGCCAAACTCTAAACCAGTGAGACTCATGTACTTACCTCTTCATCGGTCACACAGATAGTAACTGGTGTGGGTGGCTATGGGTTCTACTAGGGCAACAAGAACTAGATGTGACACCTCTTGCAACAGTAAGAATATGGTATACATTATCATGCACCCCTGTGATTTAGTTTATCTGAAATGCAGGCATTGTTTGCTGCAGTTATATATTTTTAGTTTTCTAATTTTGAGTGTGGAATTAAGGTTAGTGTCACAAAACATCTAGCCACCTGCCTGGGGCTAACCCTGTGGCCACTTAGAGGGTCTATCCCCAGCACAGCTCAGGTCTGTCTGCACCTGGGCACATGCTCTACACTAACACCCTCCTCCCTCCAACTGGGTCCCAACCACTTCTAGGTGAGCCCCTCGCTCTCAAGGTATTCCCCACTGATTTATGTGTTACTGGGTCCACACTCCCAGTGGTCCCACAGCTCCTAGAAAGCACTCACAGACCCAATACACAACCACCAGGATTCTTAGTCAGTCCAGACAAGCAGAGGCAATAAACTAAAGAAGGTTTATTGTCACAAAAAATTAGAACAATGAAACAGAAAAGGTGCATTCAGCAAACAGTAACAAGTCACTGAATATGAATCAATTATAAAACTATCTAAACATCTGTTCACTACCTGAATAGTGCCTGAAGAGTACAGGAAATATAGCTACTCACAGGTTATAGAATATAACTGCTCACAGATTTTTCTCTCTCTTCCATCCCAATCTGAGATTACAGAAAAATCTAGTATTTTCAGACTGAATTTGAGCTCCTGGACCAATCAGAGCCCAGAACAACATGTTTTAAAAGTAGCTGGCCACATCACTGCAGGTTACTTTCTCTTTGTTTTAAAGTGTAACAACTTTAAACATAAACTTGCATCACCTGCTGGCAAAACTAGAGAAATACACTTCATGAAATATTCTTATAATTCATATGCTGGAAAATTCACCATTTTGCCACAGTTAGAAATTGCATGTTATAGATTGCTAATGTATGCTTTTGTTCTAGGGGTTGATCCTTGAAACAGCTGTATAGTGAAACATAGCATATGTTGGAATTACAGATCCCCAGTTGACAGAGGAAGTTTCATCTTTAAGATGAGTACTGAACTTGTTTAAAAGTTAACACATGATTAAGTGGATTAAACAAAAGAACTTGCTATCTGTGTGACTGATGAGGTGGGTGCATGAGTCTTGCTGGTTTAGAATTTGGCACCAGTGAGGGGCAACACTGAGGTCCATAGACTTTACTTGATATACAATGGAAGCTACTATCATGTTTGCAGTTGTTGTGGAGTTTCCAAAGAACAATTTGTCTATTTATGAATCATTTTGTAGTATATGCATGTAAATCATGACTCTCCTCATGCTCTGTCCAAGCTCCATGGCAAACAAGCCGCCTACATGCGGGTCTGATAAAATTGCACACATTCCTGGCAACACACTTTTACATGTGTAAACTCAGGGATAATTTTATAAAAAACCTTTTTATGCACATACAAAGGCTTTTACGTGCACACAAAAAAATCTTTATAAAATTGTCCCAAACATATATTTTAAAACAAGTGTCAGAAGCAACAGCATCATTTCCACAGACAAGAGGGGGGGGGGGGGGGGGGGGAATGAGAAGGGATTTTCAGATCTGCCTATGTTTTACTGCACTAGAATATTTCACAAACCTTTCTCTAGATGTAGGTTTCCTTATTCCTAATAATAGATTGCCTAGGCAGTTATCATAAACATAGAAACTGCATGACTTTTGAGCCCAGAATTTCTGACTTCTGTGTACCACTTATGAAGCAGATGGCTGAGCAGAAGAGCTGAACAAGCACAGTGTAGTGTGTCCAGATTTCCTTTAACAGCAGTGATATTTTTTCATACAACTATACTAATGTAAGCTTTCAAATATTTTTCTCATTTTAACAAGCAAACAGTACAGCTTGACTAATTCTGATGAAACATTTATTTTATTTTATTTTTGGCAAGTCACATTTAGTTTACTTTGTAAATATTTTTTTTCGCGTACTACAGTTGGAGGCACTAGCATGCCTACAGTGATAGATACAGAGTAAAATATACTAGCACGAGAAAAGAAACAGAAAAACAGGAAGGAAATGGAAGAATAGCTATGTCACTGCCCCCTGGATTCTATATAGGTGTGCCAAAATTTGAGCAGATGCAGTATCAAATTAATTCATTAATAAAGTGTTAACAATCAATACTCGGAGTTCTTTGGCAACAATTTGCATTTGTGTGCTTCTGCCCTACATGCTATTCTATTACATCGGCACTTAAAGTTTCTAGTGCTCAAGAGAGGCATGGCCATAGGAGTGCTCTGGGTGGATCAGAGGGCAGTCTTAGATATTAAGTGTGATGTTAAAGAACACTGTGATTTGAACAACAAACTCCCCCAAATAAGATGCTGGTATTTATGTCAGGTTTCAGCAGGCGAAAATGCTGGTGAGAAAAGTTGGGCATGGGAATCTGCTTTAAGGGCGCTATTCTATAAAGGGTGCTCTGCCATAATCCAGCCATCAATATCCAACTGGAAGTGGTCAAATGTTTATGAAATGCAGAGCACTGTGAACAAAATTAGGCTCCAATATTCAATGCTGGGCACCATATTCAGTTGGGACACGCATAACACAGTTTCAGGCTGACACCCAGAAGTTAACCTGGTGCTGGCTGATATTTAAACTGGTGACCCATCAGCTTGTCAGATAAAGTTAGGATAGTCTTTTGCAGTTCTAACTTTATCCACTTACTTAACCAGTAATCGGACTAAATATTGCTACTAACTGGTTAAGTATTGGATCTGCCAAAGCTCCACCTCCTGACTACTGTGGCATGAACCAGACAGTGCCACAGTAGTGGCAGTCACAGGAAAATATTCACTGGCAGCACTCACTTAAGTACTGCTGAATAGTGCCAGCTGTCCAACTCAGTGGGATTTAACTGGGCAGGAGCTACCCTTTTACTGCACCTTACTGCCTCTGGGCAAGTCACTTAACCCTCCATTGCCCCTGGTACAAAATAAGTACCTGAATATATGTAAACCGCTTTGAATGTAGTTGCAAAAAAACCTCAGAAAGGCGGTATATCAAGTCCCATTTCCCTTTCCCTATTACATCTCCCCCAACCATAGACACACAACCTGCACAGGTCAAACACCTCCCCCCCCCCCCACACAGTCGTAAGCCCCTCTTATTCTACACACTCCTCAGATCCAATCTTCCAAACCCCCTTCAAGCCTTTTCCCATGCAATTAAGTTCCTCATCCAGACCAAAACCCTCCCATCTCCTACCCTCCTTGGACCCTCTAGAGCAGCATTTCCCAACTTCTTCAAGTGAAATGCCCCCTAAGTTGAACAAATTTCAACTGAGTACCCCTTACCTCTGATCAGCATAAATTTTGAAATTAATATTTTATTATTAAACAGTTAATGAACTTGGCAACATACATAATAAATACAGGTGACTGGAAATGGTGAATGGAAGTTGGCATGATCTGTTATATTTCACTCCCATATAAATTGTCTGGTTCCTTGACAAATGGTGTGTTGTTCTTACAAATTGAGTAAACATGAACAATAAAACTTACAGATCAGATCTATTTATAAAGAAAAAAAGGAAAAGATCTCCAAAGAAGTGAAGAAACTGCCCTTCGAGACCAATCAAATTCCTTGTTTTATTTTCCCAGAGAATAAAAGATGATTTTTGTGAAGAGCATTTTTTGTTGTTGTTTTGGATTTTTTTTAAATAAACAGGCCCCAGTGAACCAAGGCACCTTTCTATGCACTACCAGATGAAAACTTAAAATAAATAGCACATAGTAATAACACAGCAGTGCAAATTGTCTTCAGATTGTACAAAGAATGCAACCACAGCTACTTAAACCCAAAATGTGGCCTGTTACCTCTTTTACATTCTGTGCTTAGAAAATTTAGAAATTAGAACAGTTAGTATTATTTGTTTTGTTTCATACTCATTTCTAACACCAGTTCTACATTCCAGAACCTGACATATTTTGACCTTTGTTGACTGGTCATTTTTCTAATCAAGTTGGTCCCAGTCTCAGGTTTATGCTTTCCTCTGTCAAGCTCTTCTTGCTGTTTGTCTGAGGCTGGAAGGATTCTACCCCCCAGAGGCATAGCAAGAAGAACACAGTGGCCCCAACATATTACCTATCACCCCCAGAGAAACAGCAAGAGACACTCAGTGGCTCTATCATATCATCTCTCAGTGAGAACTTATAGGTTGGAGCCATCAAGTCATTTCTCTGAGGCTTCCACCCCTAGAGAAACAGGATGAAAGGAAAGGGAAATAGGACTTCATATACTGCCTTTCTGTGTGTTTTTTTTGTAACTACATTCAAAGCAGTTTACTTAGTATAAACAGGTACTTATTTGTACCTGGGGCCACGGAGGGTTAAGTGATTTGCCCAGAGTCACAAGGAGCTGCAGTGGGAATCAACCCCAGTTCCCCAGGATCAAAGTCTGCTGCACTAACCACTAGGCTACTCCTCCACTATAAAGGATTCAGCAGGCCCAATGTATTACCTACCAGCCCCAGAGAAATAGCAAGAGGTGCTCAACAGTTCCATCATATTACCTCTCAGTGGGAGCTTATAGGTTGGGGCCACCAAGTCCCTCTTGCTGTTTCTCTAAGGATGGAAAGATACCCCCAGAGTCACAGGAAGAAGGGCTGTGTTGAATGGATGGACAGAGGGCCTGTGCTGTCAGCCCTGGCATGTAACATGGAGACTGTATGTAATTGTGTGCCCTCTGCAACAGATGCAGGTAAAGTCCCCTACATTTAACTCACAGGCTTTGAACTTATTGTGCATTAAGTTTTGCTCTTAATCTGCAGTAAGTGCAAGTTCTACCACAGTAGGTAAAGGATCCCTTTAGAATGAATGTTTGATGCAGACTGTAACCAACCATGACCATGTTGGAACATTAAAAAAATATATTAATGTTTTTAATTGAGTCAAACAAACACCTTTATTTTTCTCCATGACTATCTCACCCATAGGCTGTAAATGCTATTCCCTTGGCATCCCTATGTGGGGGTTGATTTATTTCTGTGAATTAAATATTGTATTTAGTACAATTGTACAGGCTGAATACATTTCATGTGAAGTTTTGTGAACAAAAATGGAAGACCAGTGCTTTTTTTGTACCGGTAAGGCGTACCGCACCTTTTTTGTGCGGTCCGGCTCACCTGCCCGCTCCCTTCCGTTTGTGCACCCGGCCGTGCTCCCTGCATTGCAAAACTTTTGTTTACTGAAGTTGTGGTGAACCGGCACCGGAAGTGAAGGCAGCAGGCAGGCTCGCTTCCTCATCGCTCGCTTCGCTTCCCTTCCCTCTCAGCGCGTCCTGCCCTCGCGGAAAGAAAATTAAATCAGAGGAGGGCGGGATGCGCTGAGAGGGAAGGGAAGCGAAGTGAGCAACAAGGAGGTGAGCCTGCCTGCTGCTTTTACTGTCAATGCCGGTTCGCTGCGACTTCGGTAAACAAAGGTTTTGCAATGCAGGGAGCACGGATGGATGCACGAACGGAAGGGAGCGGGCAGGTAAGGGCGGGCAGGTGGGGCTGGGGTTTGAATGATCTCGGGGGTAGGTGGAGGCTGGGGTGAGTCAGTGGACATGGAAGGGAGGGAGAGGATAGGGGGCAAAAGAGAATCGCTGGACATGGAGGAGAGAGGAGGAGAGGAGAATCGCAGGGCATGGAGAGGAGGACAGGGGAGAGAGGAGAATCATTCTAGACATGGATTGGATGGGAGGGGAGGGCAGCAGAGAGAGAGGAGAATTGCTGGACATGGATTGGAGGGGAAGGCAGGGAAGAGAGAATTGCTGGACATGGATAGGAGGAGAGGGCAGGGGAGAGAGGAGAATCGCTGGACATGGAGGAGAGGGCATAGGAGAGAGGAGACATGCTGGACATGGATGGGAGGGGAGGGCAGGGAAGAGAGAATTGCTGGACATGGATGGGAGGGGAGGGTAGGGCAGGGGAGAGAGGAGAATCGCTGGATATGGATGGATGGGATGGGAGGGGAGTGAAGGGCAGGGGAGAGAGGAGACATACTGGACATGGATGGGAGTGGAGGGCAGGGGAGAGAGGAGACATGCTGAACATGGATGAGAGGGGAGGACAGGGGAGAGAGGAGACATGCTGGACATGGATGGGAGGAGAGGTCAGCGAAGAGAGATTCGCTGGACATGGATGGAAGGGGAGGGCAGGGGAGAGAGGAGAAGTGTTGGACATGGATGAGAGGGGAGGGAAGGGGAGAAAGGAGAATTGCTGGACATGGATGGCAGGGGAGGACAGGGGATAGAAGAGAATAGCTGGACATGGGAAGGGAGGGCAGGGGAGAGAGGAGACATGCTGGACATGGATGGAGGGAAGGGAATACAGGAAGGAAATGCACATGGATGGGAGGGGAGGGCAGGGGAAAGAGGAGAAGTGCTGGAAATGGATAGAGAGGACAGCAGGAGATAGGGGAGAATTGCTGGACATGAATGGATGGAGGGGTTGGCGGGGAGAGAGGAGAAATGCTGGACTTGGATGGAGGAGAGGGGAGAGAGAATCATTGTTGTATATGGATACAGGGGAGGGAAGAGAGAGGAGAAATGCTGGACATGGATGGAGGGGAGGAAAGAAAAAAAGAAGATGCACATGGATGGAGATGAGGGAAAGGGAAGAGAGGAGAAAAACTGCACATGGATGGAAAAAATAGGCAAAAGCTGGATCCACGTTATACCTCCTCCAGTCAATTCCACGGAGGAGGGCCCAGCTTTTACTTGTGGATGCAGGGGAAGAAATGAAGAAGAAAGGAGGAAAGTAAAGAAATAAACGGAAAGGAAGCCCTGGAAACAGAGTTAAGTGAACAGATAGAGAGCAGCAGAATCAGAGACTGAAACCAATATGGATAGAAAAACAAAGTCACCAGACAATAAAGGTAGAAAAAATCATTTTAATTTCATTTTAGTGTTTGGAATATGTCCAATTTGAGAATTTACATCTGCTGTCTTATTTAGTACTGGGTATACTGGAGCTGTAACAGCTTACAGAAATGATTTATAATGGAAAAAAATCACGTTATTTTTTTTCTCCTATACTAGTATAATATTTTCAATGATGTCTGTTTATATGTGCCATGGCTGGTATAAGGGGTGTGGCTAATGTGGGTGTGGCTATCATAGGGGTGGGGTGGGCCCCACCTATGAGTTCCGGCACCTTTCTTCCTACAAAAAAAGCTCTTTGGAAGACTATGTAGTTTTAACTGCTCTAAAATATGAAAATGACCTGTGTGTGTGCAGTTACTACCAGGTCTATTTTGCTATTTTCTTGTACCAAACAACTGGAAACAGATGTGCTAGTAAAGACAAGTCCCCCCCCCCCAAGATTTCTTTGGTGGTCCTAGTGGGGTTTTGGGGGGCAGGAGTGACCTCTTGCAGTACTTCCCCAGGTTGGAGGAGGGGGAATCATTGATGCTCGCAAGCTGGGGTGAGGTGGTAAGGGAGAGGGGGCTATTTAAGAGGCCAGAAGGGGGATTGGGAGGGCTTTTAATCTCAAAAATAGTTGCCAAGTAGGTGAAGTTAGGTGAGCTTTTGAGCTGTCCTAAATCACCCACTTAGCAATGTGGGATCTGGCACCCAATATTACCGGCACACGTCCCCCTGCTCCTCCCCAATATAGTCCCCAAGCACCATCCCTGACATGCCCACTTTTTTGTTCGTTATTTCTTTGATGGTCTGTGGGGATATTCAATGCCTTTGCCCAGTTAAGTGCTGTTGAATATCCCCACATAGGCAGCGGTAAGCGATTTAAGTGGGTATGAGAGGCTCCTGCCTGCTTAAATCGCTTTGGATATCAGTCAGATGTTGCTTATTTTAGAATTTATCATCGTTAATGGGAGTAAATTCAGAAATGGTGATCACCATTTTAATTTACACACCACCAGTATTAAAACAGTACTATACTTGGCCCCTAATACTATAAACTTGTGTGCCTAATTTATGTTTAGGGTGCAAAGTTGTGCACATAAGTTATTACCCCCAATATTCCAAACTATTTAACCGGCCAGGAATGGCTCCTGGCCAGTTAAATAGAGTTTAAGCATCTAACTGTGGATATTCAGTGGGAAATATCTGGTTATCTCCTGCTGAATATGCCAGTTAGTGGCTAGCCACTAACCGGCTATATCACGTGACATAGCCAGTTAAGTGTGGATATTCAGCACCTAACCGGCTATGTTGAGTGGTCAAAATAGGTGCATAAATTGCAGGCCTATCTTTAATTGCTAAAATGTTAATTGGTTAGCGCTGAATATCGGGATAGCCTGTTAAATTTTCAGCAGTCAAAATAAACCCGGATATTCAATGCCGGTTGCCGAATATGCTCTGCAATTGAAAATCCGGGTTAAATGCTGGAGGTGGACAGCAAATGTGCTGCCCACCACCGGCTGAATATTGGACACATAGAATAGTACCAATTATGTGCATAACTTAATTGTTAAATTAGTTGTGAATTGACTTTAACAACCAATAATTGGCTATAAATTGATGTCATTTGGTGCTAATTGGCTCTAATTTGGAGTTACATAACAGCTGTTACTTGGTATTTTACACTTTGAGGGGTGAATTCTATATATTGCTCCTAAAAGTCAGTGCAGAAAAAAAGCCACTTAAGCGCTATTCTATAAGCCGTGCCTAGTTAGGTGCAGTTTATAGAATAGCGCTTAAGCACAGGGGCCACACATAAATTTAGGTGAGCCCATTTGCATCAGTGAAAATGTTGTGCAAATGCTCCACCTAAATTTATGTGTGAAACTCCCTTATTCTATAATTGTACACGTAACTCAAATACACACCAACGCTCTATGCCAAAATTCCCATATCCTTCCATTTCTGCACTCCCTTTTCCAGGATGTGGATCGCGTGCCAAAATTTACCCATGTACATATTAATTGATTTCAATTAGCACTAATAATTGCTTGTTAAAAAGCCAATTATTGGCGCTAATTGGCTCATGTTTCAATTACATTGCAAGTGCAATTTTTAGTGACTTTTACCAAATTAGGATGTGAGCACTGTGTAGTCCTGTCCCTTGCCCCTGCGGAGGGGAAAACACTTCAGCCCTAGGGGCTGGATTAAGAGAGACAATCAGACTTAGATGTAGGGGTAACCAGTAAAAATCTTTATTGGTATTTCTCTAAGTCAATACAAAATAATTGTTCTCTTTGGAGCAGGTTGTCACACAGAAAAGCCAGACGCAAAGACTGAATAACAAAATCTGCTCAGCAAAACTTTCTCAGTTTTCATTTATATACTGTTACAAGTTTCATTTCCCCTAAATCTTGTGATTTCTCCTAATCTAACTTGTGTTCATATATGGATTTTCCTGTTTCCTTCCATTACACAATATGGTAATATTCTGTTATTTTTTATATGTATACAAAAATGGCAATTTCCTCTATTCTATCATCCTCTCCTGTTTGTGTTCACATGCACACTTAGTGGCCATTGGCTAATCCCTTATCTGTAAAGCATGATCCCATCGTGCAAAACCAGCAAACACATAGTATGAAACACCTGGTGTCCTTCTTTCAGAACACATATTTCCAGTGGAACACCTTGGACTTTGGAGGGTCCTCAGTCTCTCTTCACCATCAAGGTTATATCCATTAGTATCTGCCATATATGGGCCTCATAGCCTCAGTTACCCATGAGTTTCACCTTGACATGTAACATGTACTTTCCATTTACTGATCAAACACTCTGCTTACATGCAGTTGCAGGAAGAAACTAAATGTATGCTGATGACAGCAAATCTAGCAAATCTGAGGGCTAGCAGGCCTATCTTAAAGGCCTAGTATAGGGAGGAATATACAGCACACTAAATCCATAGCATACAACTGCAAGGGGAAGTTGACCTGGGAGGGGCATGGGCAGGTCAGGGGCATGCATAGCTCTTATGTGTGCAGGTTATGGAATGCTGTCAGTTACGCACCTGACAGCAGTTAGGTACAAGCATTTACACCAGACATTGATCTAGCATATGTGTTCATGCACAAAGTTAGGCTCATAATTGCAGAGTTATGCTAGTATTCTATAGTGGAGTGGAGGTGGCCTCACCAGTCTTGACATTCAGAAGTGCTTAGGTCACATCCCACTGCTGCTCCTTGTGATCTTTGGCAAGTCACTTAATCCCGGAGTGGAGGAGTAGCCTAGTGTTAATGCAGTAGACTTTGATCCTGGGGAACTGGGTTTGATTCCCACTGCAGCTCCTTGTGACTGTGGGCAAGTCACTTAAACCTCCATTGCCCCAGGTACAAAATAAGTACCTGCATATATGTAAACTTCTTTGAATGTAGCTGCAAAATACCACAGAAAGGTGGTATATCAAGTCTCATTTCCCTTTCCCTTTCATTGCCTCAGGTACAAAATTAGATCTTGAGCCCTCCAGCATCAGAAAAACACCCAGTATACCTGAATGTAACTCACCTTGAGCTAGTACTAAAAAAGATGTGAGCAAAATCCAAATTTAAATCAATAACAATTACATGCGTAATTGTTGATACATAATTTGCACTTAGCACGCATCATCCTGGCACCTAACTTTAGGTAACCTCTAGAGAATTACCCCTTTAGTGTTGTGACCACTACCACTATCCATTCAGTTCAGTTTAAGCTGGCAGGCCTAAACTACACACATACAGTGGCGTTCCGTGGTTGCCTGACACCCAGGGAGGATCGCCACTGCTCACCCTCCCCCCCAGGTGCAGGGCAACATGGCACATCCCTCCCACGATACAGTCCCCATCTGCCTTCCAAGTTCCAGCTCCGTCCACCCCAGCGTGGCGCCTCGCATCTGCAGCGCTGCTGTAAAAAGAAGAAAATCGCCTCATCGTCGGCCCTTCCCTTACTGTGTCCCGCCCTCTGACATAACTTCCTATTTCCTTGAGGGTGGGACAGAGTGAGGGAAGGGCCGACGACGAGGCGATTTTCTTCTTTTTACAGCAGCGCTGCAGATGCGAGGCGCCACGCTGGGGTGGACGGAGCTGGAACCTGGTTGGCAGGTGGGGACTGTGTCGGGGGGGAGCTGGTTCCATGCCAAGGGGGGTGTGGATGGACGGAGCGGAGCACCCCCCCACCCGTTGACACCCGGGGCGGACCGCCCCACCGCCCCGCCCTTGCTACGCCACTGCAAACATGGAGCTTGCTCTTGTAGCAGTTGAATGTTGCCCTATACAAATACTGGCCGATATTCAGCCCAAGGAAGGCAGGCTGGCTAAGTGCCGTGATTAGCACTGAGCCCAGATATTCAATGCTGGACTATTTACGGTGACCGGCATTGAATATCTAGGGTATTTTTGGCTGGCTTAAACTTAACCAGCCAAGTTAATATTCAGTGCTGGCCGGTTATGTTTATAGCAATCAAAGATAGGCCTGCTATTTCGGCGGCCTGATTTGGATACCAACTTAGCCAGCCAAGCGCTGAATATTCACAGTTAGCCGATTATATCACACGATATAGCTGATTAGTCTCTATGTGCTAATATTTAGCAGGGATAACTGACTAACTCACACTGAATATTAGTGCTTAGCTGACTTAGTACTATTGAACTAGCCAGAAGTTGTTCCTGGCCACTTAAATGCAGTAGCACTGAATATCAGCCAGATAATCTTTGGTTGTCACCTTCAGGGTGGCCAGATATACTTTTGGCCCCAAACTATCCATACTGTGGCTGATAAAACACAATGGGGAAGTTAAGTGTTTAGCAGCTACCTTGAAACATATAGCTTCTTTTGATAATTTACCACAATATGACCCATTTACCCCCCTCCCCAAACAAGTAATATCCTATAATATCCAGTCTTAGCTGGCAAATGGAGTGAAAGACCTAATTAGGGGGGGGGGGGGATTTAACTAGAGCTCTTCAGTAGGCAGTACACAGGGTCACTGAAGTGTGGGGCACAAATAACTTAGTTCGCATTTGGAAAGGAGATGTGCCCATGTGAGGGTTATCTAAAAACAAAGTAGAGTAGCACTCCAAATCAGTTTTCCTGGTTCTTTCTATTAAGTTCCTGTAAGTGCATGAGCACATTTTGTCTTTGTAATAGCTAGAGCTTTGTTGTTTTCTGAAATAATAGATCTACAAAATAGATTTTATTTATGGAGTACATGCTAGTAGAGGACTAATTTGATTGGATTTTTCTTTTTTATTGGTATAAAAGGGCTCCATTAGTTTTCTGTAGCCACAAAAGTCGATATATATGAATTTTAAAAAAACAAGGTAGTTTCATTAAAGCAGCATTTTATATATCAATTCTCTGCTGTTTTGACTGCATAACATTAAAGGTTGCTGAACTGATAAGTGACTTCATAACTAATCTATAATTCTGTGGTGCACTGGAAGTTTCTTTGCAAAGTTGAAATTTATAATGAAACAACGCTGTAATCTACAATACTTGTTTTCTGTGTTAACTATTTCATACTTGTTCAGGTTAGGATTTTTTATTTTTACAATTTCTCATTTAATCTGTTTTCTAGTGAATACCATTTTGTAGTGTCTTATAAATTATTTTACTTGTTTTGTCGCTGCAGTTTTTGCTGCTTACTCTTCCCAGATGGCATGATAAGATAGATCAAGGGATTCTTGCTAGTCAATGATTAATGGCCACCCCTATCTACTACTACTACTACTTAACATTTCTAGAGCGCTACTAGGGTTACGCAGCGCTGTACAAAATAAACAAAGAAGGACGGTCCCTGCTCAAAGGACCTTACAATCTAAAGAACGAAATGTCAAGTTGGGCAGTCTAGATTTCCTGGATAGAGGTGTAGAGGTTAGGTGCCTAAGGCGACGTTGAAGAGGTGGGCTTTAAGCAGAGATTTGAAGATGTGGATGTTATGGGGATGTTATGGGGATGTGGATGTTATGGGGATGACTGCTTAGAGGTAATAATTAACAGGAAGGGTACTTGTGGGTGGTCAGGTGGGGGTTCTTAATGTTTCAGGGGACTTGGATGTCAGGAGGGGCTTATGGGAGAGATCTGATGCTGGAATGAGGGATTTGGGGTGAGGGATTTGTGTAGCTGGCAAGAAGGGATCCTACACACCTGTGGGATGAGGTAGTGCATTTTCCCCCATGTGCAGCTTCCTAAAATAGCTGCTTCTGTAGGATGTGGAATAGCATGGGCATGCAGAGGTGCATGACCTTACATGTATTTGATAAAAAGTTGTCCCCAGATTCTATATAGATCGGAAAATTTGCATGCTAAGATTTTGGCACGCAGGACAGATCTGTGTGCAATTAATTAATACGGTTTTCACAAGGTGTTAGCGATAAATAATTTGAGTTAATGGACAACAATTTGAATTTGTGTGCTCCTGCCCTATAACATCAGTGCCTAACCTTCCTAGCATGCGCTCAAAAGGGGCAAGGCCATGGGAGAGGCATGGGTTCATCAATGGGCATTGAATACTGTCATTTGCGCATTCATCTCCAGCAAATTAAGTGTACTTAGGCCAGGTTTCAGCAGGCATAAAAGTTGGTGCCTGAGGATGAGTGCAGAAATTAGCACTAAGAGCTACTCGATAAAGGGCATTTGGCATGAATCATCCATTATAGAGTACAAATTTAGCATGGATCGTTCCAGCACCTAATTTTTCCTGCCATTTACTGAATCCTGTTTGGCAGAGCCTTTGTGAAATACAGAGGGAACTGTGCACATGCCATTCAGGCTATCTCATTTCCCATCTCCATGTCCTTTCTAAGACTGGGCTTAAGTGGGCTAATTCTATAAAGATCCACATAATAGTAGGTGGCAAAAAGATGCGTAAATGATGGCATTCTAGTCATTTATGTACATACCCCCTAATTCTGTAAAAGTTGCTAAGGTCAGGCACCGCAATTTATGGTACATCTTGTCATCATGCTCAATAAGAATTATCAGAGCAATTCAAGGCATTTTCTAACTTTCAATATCCATCAAGGGGTTGTTGACAAGAAAGAACTGGAACTGACATTTCCATATCAGATCAACAAGTTACATGTTGTTCCATAAATCATTGAAAATTTGGTTATTCTATAAATTTACCTAAATTCTTGTATTGTGTTCATCTAGGGAACAGCTTTATTCCTTTGTACTACTGTTCTTAATTCATTGTGTTTTTGTAGAAATTTGTCCTACTTCTTTTAATGTAAGCCTCTCTGATCTAGTTATGGCTTAAGCGGCATATAAATAATTAATGTAATGTAAGTAATAAGCTAAATAGCACCAAAACTGGCTTATTTCCTGGTTTGTCAGTTTTATTATGTTGTATTTCATTTGTATTGTTATCATTTTTATATATTCATTTATTTAAATATTTATGCTTGTTATATTGTTTACATATATGTTATTGTTCATTTTCTAGACCCTTGAAACAGGCATTTACAGAAACACGGCCCGTGTTAGGTCTCTTAATAATGATTGATTTCCAAACCAATTCATGAGGCCCACATTCTTTCTCTTTGTGTTGCATTTTTCATTGCACCATTGAGTCCCTCTTCTCTGGTTTTAAAAAATATGAACTTCACCATGGTTAGCTAATTACCAACTAACCTGGGAGCGTTATTGTAGTTGATTTTGCCATGTTTGGGAAATTTGGGAATGGAATTGATAAATGGAAATTTTGTAAGTGTTTGTGTTGATGGTTGCTAATAAAGCTGTGGCCTTTTTTCTGCCACAGGAAGTTCACTTGTCTTATTTTATTGCTTGATGGGTAAGGGGGTGGTGGTATGTGAATGCCTATGTTATGCTTCTATAACATGACTAAAAAGAGACACTGGACAAGAACCATTTTTTATTTAGAAATGTGTAAAATTTACTGTAGTGTAAATTAAGAGAATGTTTTTTCAAACCTATCCTCCTGCAGCAAATACCATTCTGAAATGTGTTTTAAATCTTCAACCAGTTTCACAGAGTATTCCCTAGAATAGCCCTGATTTTAGAAGCATCTCCACATGTATATGGAAGCATTTATATCTGTAGAGAGGCCAACAGTACATATGCCAATAACATTTCAGAACAGGAGGTCCAAAACAATATCTATCACACTCAGACACTATAATGAAAGAGGAAAATCATTAATTCAAAATTGAAAAAGCAGAAAATCTTTTTTTTTTCAGAAGTGTAAAGACATTTATTGGGTTTCACATTCAATCACTGATCCTAAAAAAATTTCCTCTATATCATTGCTTTCCAATTTTTAAAAAAGATTTTCTTTTATAACATTCTTTTACATTGCAATTTTTAACAAATCCTCTCAACTTCTCTCTCTAAGGGGACCTTTTACTAAGCCATGGTAAAAAGTGGCCTGTGTAGTGTGGGCACGTATTTTGAGCATGAGCTGTGCTATTTTTTTTACAGTGGCTGGAAGAAAGGGCTTTTTAATGGGTCGGGAAATGGGCGTGCACTGAAATTAAAAATAGTGTGCGTCTATTTATGGCCTGAGCCCTTACCACCACCTATTGACCTAGCAGTATGGGCTCATGCGCTACCCATGTGGTATCAACGCAGCATGCTCTAACTGCTGATTACCTCCGGGCGGGGAGGTGCTGATTTGGTGCATGCTACCTACACATTATCCCTCCTATGCCTTAGTAAAAGGGTCCCTGAGTGTCCAAATGCCTAACAAAGGCCTTGGTTTCTCACCTTTTGCTGCTTAGGGGCAGTGTTCTTAAGTCCTCTCTTAACGGGTTCTTCTCAGACAAAATGGCAGAGTTGCTCTCATATAAACAATCATTGCAAACTGACTAATCCAGATACATCAGTGCATTAGTTCACCAATCATACAGCACCATACAGGTAAGCCAATCGCACAGAGATACTGAAGCTCATTAATCAAAATAAGAAGCCATCTTAAAAAAAACCAACAACATACTTTCCAATTCATAATAATTCTGAGTCCAGTTGGTTCTAATATATGTATTCTAAAAATCAATTTTGTTCCAACTGAAGGAGTGCTCTACTATGATCACCTCCACATCTTCAATGAGATATTTGCTCCAATATTATGCAAAAGAGCTCAGATAAATTATGGTGGTTCTCTGTACAGTAAGATTACTTGAGAGTTTGTAGTCAATCAAAGTTCTCTTCCTAATTTTTGTCCTCTACCTCTGCTAGTTGCTTAACTTGAGTAGGGGCAGGTAACTGGTTTAAGAAAGGTAGAGCAAAGGTATGGCTAGCTTTTAAGGCTAGTGTGCTGGTTGATCCTAGACATTAGAAGGATAATTCTATAATTGAGTACCTATAAATAGGTGTCCAGAAGATGCCCGATAAAAGCCTATTTTATAAAGGAAGGTTAGCGGGTATTTGAAGAACAGGGACTAGGTGGCATGAAGGCATATACATACATGTGTTTGCTAATATTCTAAACATTTACATGCCCACATAAATGTTAGTGCTTATTTTATAAAATGCCCTTAAATGTTTTCCTCATTACATAAATATTAGCACCTATGTTATGTACATGTTGTGCCCCTTCTTCAATATGTGGACACCACCTTGCATCTTTTGGTAGTGCAGTCTCAGAAATAAACTACTTATGTCTTCAGGACCTATAAGTTGTCTTGGGGTAATTTCTCCAAATGGGGTTAGTTTTGCACATACCATGACAGGAATGAACCTCACTCCTATAACAATGTGGTGGCTGTTTGATTAGTCTATATTCTAAGCTTTGTCTGTTGCTAAGGACAATGTGCTTGTTGGTTGGTTGCATAACCTATCTTGTTATTCAAGTTTGCTGTATGATACATCATATGTTTTGGGGATTGGTACTTAATATGCTTTTATGCCAGATATTGATGTGTATTTGGTATGCGATAGCTGCTTTTCACTGATGATTGCACTTTGATAAATGAGCATGGATAGTACAGATCCTGTAAGCTATGCTGCTGCCATTCAACATATCAAAGTTTCTTACTAGAATGTATCAGGAAAGACCCTGATGCTAAAGATTTCTCATGCTCCACAGGTTTTTCCTTCCTGTGCATGCATACCAAAGTACCACTTGTAAATGGAATCTCAAATTCTGAGACTTGTTCCACAGACAAATGTTGTGATTTATTTTGTTCACTGCAATGTTGCATGTTCAAACTGTATTCCTTCGACTTTTTCCTGAGGCAGTTTATTCAATTCCATTTCATGGGGGAAGTTATCAAGATTGGCTAACATTAAGACATGTTATTTTACCACTAACTTGTGCTATTCTACCACAGGTCCAATTTTATCCAATGAGATGTAGTTGCAAATAACTGGGGTTAACAGTAAAATAACTCAACTTAATGGTAGCCCACATTGATAACTTCCCCACTTAGTGGAATAGGACAGGGTAAAGGGAAACAGTGTATGTGTGTGTGTGTGTGGGGGGGGGGGGGGGGGCATATTGTTGATGATTTTGCATGGAAGGCAAAGATCATGAATATATTATTTTGTACAATAAAACAGTTATTACAGATGTATTAACAAAAAGGATGTTGCCTAAATTACTGCTCTTCCAAGCTAAAGTAAATCTATATGGTAAGAGGCTTTTGGAGGGTGAATAAGAGTCTTCTACTGCATTTAGATGAATGAACATGAATTAGAGGAGGAAAGATAGATGAAGAGACACCAAATGATGGAAATATGAGAGTCAGTATTCAGTGCTGGCAGTGACTCTAACAATGGAAATGCCAATGCTGGCATTTAAATCAATGTGCATGTTCAGTGCCACTATACAAATAATCAATGGTACTGATTTTACTCATCGCCACTGTGGGTCTAGCTTAAGCCCCTTCAGGCACATTTTCAGTCTAATACTACCCATAAAAGGACCAACATTCCGTGAATTGTACATTGGTGGGCAATTCTAGAAAGGGGCATCTATTTTTAGATGCCAAGAAGGCACCTATTTGCAGCCTAGGCTATAAAGTAGGTACCGCTTTTTATCAAATACTAGCATAGCAGGTAAAATATGTGCCTATATTTTAGGTGTGGCCAGTTACACCAGCCCAGACTCCACCCAAGGTGTATACCCACCTTCAAACTGCACACATTACAGTTAGGTGCCAAGTTGTAGAATAGCACATAGCCAGAATATTGGCATTTAAGAACATGAGAACATAAGAACATAAGCACTGCCATACTGGGAAAAGACCAAGGGTCCATCAAGCCCAGCATCCTGTCTCCGACAGTGGCCAATCCAGGCCTCAAGAACCCGGCAAAAACCCAAAAACAAAATAAAAATTTAGATTAATAATGTTCAATGGACTTTTCCTTCAGGAATCTGTCCAAACCCCTTTTAAACTCAGCAAGGCCAACTGCTGTCACCACATTCTCCGGCAACGAGTTCCAGAGTCTAACTACGCGCTGAGTAAAGAAAAACTTTCTCCTATTTGTTTTAAATGTACCACATTCTAGCTTCATCTTATGTCCCCTGGTTCCCCTGCATATATGCTGGTATTCTGGTCACTGTCCTATGTTCTTGGTGCTTAAATGTTGGCACCCTTCTTATAGAATTACCTCCCTCCCCCACACTGACCACTGATGAACATATGACTTCATTTGATTATCAGCCTGGCAGTATATTTGTAGGCTCCAACTTCTGGTTGCTCTAAATATTTGTATTCATACCCTTTTCTAATAAATGTTAGATTGTTTGCAAAAGAAGAGAGGATTAACATCCAGTTTTACAACAGGAAAAACCCAATGTTTTGCTGCTATTCAACTACTGTATATCTAAAAAGTGTCAAAGGCAAATCAAGCCTCTTGTACTTCAGAATGCATGAAACGTGATATTTTGCATTCGCAGTGACCATAGGAGTTTTGAATTTTAGTTTACAACATAAAAACATGAGTCTGAGAGTTATTCAAAGCTTTTTTATTTGTTTTATTTTTTGAAAAAATATAAAATTTCATATCTTACACTACAAAAACATTGTACACAACCAAAATGCACATATAGCATGAAAATTAAAAATAAGGAATAAATACAATACGAAGGTTCTAGAACTCTCTGATGCAGGCAGGTGGACTGTGCCGGAACAGAATGCTAGGTTAGAAACCTCTCAGCCCAGCATCAGAGGGTCAAAACTAACATATAATGAAGGACTGGAACTAAATATTACTTTTAGACTGCTATATAGATGCCTTTTCATTCTTATACTTCCAAATTGCTATTTTTTTAAACCAAACTACAGCAGTCTAAAGCTTTACATATTTTTGACCAAGAACTAGGACATCTACATTTTCTATTCAACACTGAACTGATACTACTTTTTCACCTTTTATGCTCTGTTAATAATCAGAAGAAATAAATACAATGTTTAACTCTCAATTCATTTAAGGTTTGTTCTTGTCTAAAGCATCATTTCCAGATGGTGAATGGCGGCCCTCCTAAAAATCATGCTTATTGTAGAAAAGTGTCCCTTTTCAGATAGAAAAAAAATAGGACGTGGCAAAAGAATGGTTTTGACCCTTTGAAATGTTACATTATGATTAGCAGCAACATTTATTGGAAAAACATAAGCTATGTAATTACCTGTGCTACAGAGTTCAAAATTAAAGTGAAACGTAGCTTGAACTATGGGAATACGCTTAGAGACATGAACATTTCCAGTATTATTGACCAGCATACATTTTTCCTGCTTCTAATCTTTCAACATTATTTTTGTTCTATTTAAACACCTGCTATTCCACCACAAAGAACCACAAGGAATATAATAGTTTTAGTTTTCTCTGTTTTAATATGAAACTGGAAAAAAATATTGCTTCCTGCATAAATACATCTTTTTTTTTTTTTGCATTCATCATGTCTGCAAAAGTTCCAACTATTTAATTGATTCCTGTGTAGTAACAACAAAAATTGGCCTATAAAGGCAAATTCTTCTACTTGTGCTTTGTATGGTGCCCTACCACAGAAGGGGGAATAAGGGACATTAATGTTCCTTTCTGTCAGTTAACATATAGAGAGTAGAGATCAGGAAGCAGAAAACTGTAATTTCAAATATCATTTTTGTTTGTTTCATTTCATTTTTCCTTTCATTTTCTCTGAGTGCATGTTAGTCCTATGTAGTGCACACATGGAGGGGCATTTTCGAACGGGGACGACCATCTCTAAGGGCACCCAACTGTAAGGATGGTGCCACGAAGGGGCGGGGCAACGCGTATTATCGAAACAAGATGGACATCCATCTTTCGTTTTGATAATATGCCGAAATCTTGACATTTAGGTCAACCTTAGAGATGGTCATCCTCGGTTTTCGGCGATAATGGAAACCAAAGACGTCTCTCAAAAATGTCCAAATCCAAGTCCTTTGGTTGTGGGAGGAGCCAGCATTTGTACTGCACTGGTCCCCCTCAAATGCCAGGACACCAACCGGGCACCCTAGGGGTCACTGCAGTGGACTTCAGAAATTGCTCCCAGGTGCATAGCTCCCTTACCTTGGCTGCTGAGCCCCCCAACCCCCCCCCCCCCCCCAGGTCCACCTGCCTGAAGTACACTGCACCAACTACAACTGCTCCAGGGACCTGTATACTGCTGCGATGGACCTGAGTATGGCATTTTAGGCTGGCATAAAGGCTGGCAAAAAAGTATTTTTAAACTTGTTTTTTATGGTGGGAAGGGGTTAGTGACCACTGGGGGAGTAAGGGGAGGTCATCCCTGATTCCCTCCAGTGGTCATCTGGTCAGTTGGGGCACCTTTTTGAAGCTTGGTCGTGAAAAAGAATGGACCAAGTAAAGTCGGCCAAGTGCTCGTCAGTGATGCCCTTCTTTTTTCTATTATCGGCCGAGGACGACCATCTCCTAATCACGCCCAAGTCCCGCCTTCGTTACCCTGCCGACATGCCCCCGTGAACTTTGGTCGTTCCTGCGATGGAAAGCAGTCGAGGGTGTAAAAAAATCAGCTTTCGATTATGCCGATTTGGACGACCTTGCGAGAAGGATGCCCAACTCCCGATTTGTGTCGAAAGATGGGCGTTCTTCTCTTTCGAAAATAAGTGTTTAAGGGTCCCTTTTACTAAGCTGCGTTAAGCAGCTAGTGCGGATTTTACTGTGTGGTAGTTATTAGCATGGACCCACACTAATGGCTACCATGTGTTAAAACTAGCCATTGTGGCAAAAAAATGTGCTAGCTTCTTAATGCAGGTAGTGGTGGGTTATGGGCATGACAGGGGCAGGACATAGCAGGCATGGCTGACTGTGAGAGCTAGCACATCAACTGATACAGTTCATGAGCTGTCACGACTGCTGATTGCGTGGCTGCACTTACTGGCAGTCTGGGAACAATTGAATAAGGCACAGCAGCACATCACCCCTAAAGATCTGACCCCTGATCCAATCTCCCCACATGGGCTTTAAACTTACCGCACCTTAATGTTTGCAGTAAAGGTGTGGTAAGTGTAGAAAGTTACGGTATTTGTAGACTAACCCTCTTACAGGATCGTTTACTAAGCTGTGGTAAAAGGGGGCCTACGCTAGCATCAGAGTGTGTTTTTGATGTGCACTGAGGCCCCCCCTTTTTACTGCAGCGGGTAAAAGGTTATCTTTTTTGCTGGAAAAGAAATGGCCATGTGGTACATGAACCACTTGCCACACAGCCATTTCAGGGGGAGCACTGACGATTACAAGCCGGTTAGCAAGTGAGACCTTACCGCCAAGTCAATGGGTGGCGGTAAGGTCTTAGGCCCAAAATGGACGTGTGCCAATTTTTATTTTGTCACATGTCCATTTTCGGCCCCTCAAAAAAGGGCTTTTGCACGTGCGCTGAAAAATGGACCTGCGTGCGTCCAATACATGAGCCTACAACAGCAAGGCTATCTTCTGGCACACCTTAGTAAAAGGACCTCTAAGTTATGCACATTGTTATGGAATACGCTTCAATTTCCATGTGGAAATCTCAGCACAATCAAATTTATGCTGCCAATTTTTAGGTGCTACTTACAGAATATACCCCTAAGAGGGTAATTTTATAACTAGGAGCCTAAGCTAATAGGACAAGAAGGCACCTATTTTATAAAGGCACATAGGGGCCCTTTTTACTAAGCTGAGATAAAAAGTGGCATGCTCTAGTGTGGGCGTATGAAATTGGCATATGTTGGGCCATTTGTTACCGCAGAGGGTAAAAAAAACCTTTTTAAAATGGGGCTGTAAATGGCCGTGCACTAATATAAAAAGTACTGCATGGTTACTTACTGACTGAGCCCTATTTACTTGGCGGTAACAGCTCATGCGCACTCATGCTGTAATCAGGCAGTGCACAACAATGCGGCTGTGATGCCAATTACCGCTGGGAACACCCCTGCAGTAGAAAATAGAAAATTATTTTCTAACACGGGAAATAACATGCACCATCTTCAGAATTTATGCCGGGCGCCCGTGCTACCCCAGCGGTAGTATCAATTTGACGCATGTTACCTGTGCATTAGCCCTGGTGCAGATTAGTAAAAGGGCTCCATAAGTACCTGTGTGACTTTATAAAATACTATCACAAATCCTGAAGAAATCATGCCTAGACTGAAGGTACAGGCATTATGCCTGCTCAAAAGAAATCATATAATACACATAATTGTGTATGATTTGAAAAATATGTGCAGATCTCGTGACTCCATCCACAATCTATCCAAATTCCACCTCTGAGAGTGCCTACTGTTTAAGTATGTGCAGGCTTGTACCACCTGTATCTTTAGGCATGACCTAATTATAGGAGCCCATTTATACAGGTGAATCATTGTTTTACATGTGAAAATGATTTATAAAATTACCCTGTAAAAAGGAATGAAATCACGTGAAAATGCACATCCTCACAGAATTTTGCATTTTAAGAGTACAAAAGTACCTAAACAAGGATTTTACATGCAAAATGCACAAGGTAATCCTTAGTTCAGAAATTTCCAAACCTGTCCCAGGGGAACCCCAGCCAATCAGGATTTCAGGATATTCACAATGAATATCATTGAGATTGATTTGCATACCAAGGAGGCAGTGTATGCAAATGATTTCATGAATATTCATTGTAGATATCCTAAAAACCTGACTGGCTGAGATTCCTCCAGGATAGTTCCAGGAACCGTTGCCTTAGTCCATTAATTCATATACAGGAAGGTAGATCTAATGCAATAGTAGTAAATCAGTAATTCATAATACGTGAAAACATTTTTAACAATCATGAAAATTTACATAAATTTGAAGACAGTGACAATCCTTCCATGCCTACCTTTTTATGATTCTAGAGTAATGGCAACATTAGTGCATGACCATTGCTACAACAAATAGAAAACAAGCCAGTTTACAGCCACAATAAAAATGGGTTTAGCGAACAAAACAGACTGATGTAAGGATGTGCAAAGGACATTTTTACCACACCTTTATTTAAAAAAAAAAACCCTCTAATTTCCTTGAATTTCTTTTATTGACCAGCCATTGTGTGAAAAATGGATTAACCCATAGTTTCACATATGGAGCAAGAGGCTGTTCTTGGTGGCGCAGTGAAGTTGGGGAAGTTAACTTACAGGCAGAGTTTTGATTTTCAAATGTGTGTAGTCTTTTACATAAACAGACCTCACCCGCACCAATACGTTTGATGGAGTTTCAAAAGAAAACTTTACAGTGAGCTTTACTTTGAAAATAAGGGCTCTTTTACGAAAATGCATTGAGCACTTACTCCGGGATTCTATATAGCACAATTAAAGTTGTGTGCACAAATCCAGTAATCTGGATTTGCGCATGCAACTTAGTTAACAAGCCAGTCAGTAGCAGTAATTGCCATTTGACAAACAATTATTGACACTAATTTGCATGAATTAGAATTTACGTGCAGAACAGCCCAGGCGTATTCTATAATGTAATACCGTAAATTCTGTCGCATAGTTGAAAAGGGAGTGTGGCCATGGGTGTGGAATGGGTGGGTCATGGGTGTTTCTAAATCTATACGTGTTGTTATAGAATACACGTGGTCCACGTGTAATTTAGGCATCGGCATTTGCACCAAGTTTTACTTGGCATAACTGCCCGCAACTAAATTTAGTCACTTGGATAGGCATGCGGTGTATTCTATAAAGTACGCCTAAATTTATGAAATACTTTATAGAATATGCCTAGGTGTATTTAATTTCAGTGTTGATTTTTTAGGCATCATATATAGAATCTCATCCTTAACGTGTGATTTACTGTGTGCCAATTAAAGGCCAGATTCTATATATGGGGCCTAAAACAAATCCACGCAGAACAAATTTTCAACTATGTGTATTCTATAATATTTAGGTGCAGCATATAGAATATGCTTAGTTGATATCATAGCACCTAAATCTACATGCACCCATTTACACCAATGAAAACCTGGCGTAAATCCTGGTGCATAGATATACATGCCCTGGCCCATATTCTATAACTACGCATGTAAATTTTAGAATGCCCATGAAACATCCATTTCCCTGCCCCATAACAATGCCCCTTTTAAACTGCACACATTCATTTTGAACTGCATGCTTTAGAATTTAGGCACAGTTCATTACAGAATGCGCTTTGTGAGTTGTGCACGTAAATTGTAATTGCCAATTAATGCTCATTATTGCTTGTTAAGGGCTGTTAAAAACGCTGATTGGCTTGTTAAGCCAATTAAGACACAAGCCTAGTTATAGAATGCGCCTGGATTTCAGCATAGATCTCTAGGCACACTATATAGAATCCCCAGGTAAGGGATAAATAGTAATTACTGCTCAATAAACCACATGTTAAATGCTTTTTGTGAGAGGGCATTGCATGAATGGAGAGTTGGTGTGGAAGATGTTTGGTAGTTAACATGTTACGCATACCTCAAGCTAACTGACTAATCCACAGTTAATACGGGACTGCTTACTGCCTCCTAAATAGGCAAACTGTAGTACCTCTACAGTAACTGCACACCGATTATTACATGCTAATGGGCAGTTTTATGCGGGACCTGTAGAGAGCATGCTGGACACTCCCCCCCCCCCCCCCAGTTGCCACATTAAGGGCCCTGTTTACTAAGGTGTGCTTGTGTTTTTAGCATGTGCTAAAGCTAGATACACCCATAGGAATATATGGGTGTCTCTAGTGTTAGTGCGTGCTAATTTTTAGCGTGTGCTAAAAACACTAGTGCACCTACAGCACAGCTTAGTCAATAGGGCTCTTAATTTGCAGCTACTGTGGGGTAAGGTTCTGTGTAAAGCTGTGGTGACTGCAAATTTTACCGTGACTTAGTAGAACGGCCCCTAAGCTTGTAAGCTGCAGTGCATATCCAGGGGCCTGTAAGCTTGACTAGATACTAATCACTACCGCTATTAAAAGTACCTACAGTGTTCTGTACACCTCATTCATTGCTAATTATTCTTCTAAGTCTCTTCAGCAAATATATCACCTTCCTACTTCAGTTCTTGAATATATTTTTCTCTTTGTAAACAATAAAATACAAGGGGATGGGTTGATGTTGTGCTAATATCTTGCCCTGGGTCGTTTCTGATTACAAAGTCATCACAAAATCCTTCAACTGCTGGGCAAATCTAGTTTACAGGACGCAGCTCTGCCATCTCTTACAGCACATACAGTATTATACAAAAGATTATAGAATTTAATTGCCAAAGCAAATATTTATACTTTTAAAATAAAAATGGTATCAGTTATGCTTATTATCTTCCTTAATGTTCATCTCAGTGCATAATACAATAATACATGATGCTATCTTAAGCTCTGCTAGTGAAAGAACTAATTGGGACATTAGACAACTACTGTTCATATTTTTACAGCTACCTCGCAATATCTTCAGTCCATTTGTTGTAAAAATGTGAATGCACCAATCTTTTACAGATATCAATATGATCTGCTACAGCTGACAATCAATATTCTTCAGCATTTTGGTTTTAGAAACACAAAAAGTCTGAAATAACACCATATGATTTATGATAATTCGTCCATTGTGCGTTAGATTCATATCTGAGATGTATTCTGGAATGAGTTTATCCAGATGTCTAAGTGCAATGTAATAAGCCAATCCAGTCTTCATTTTCAGAAAGCAAATTGAAACTTTGCATGGGGTACACACTTGACATATATCAGGACTTGATTTGTTCTACAAGTGCAATTAACTACGCAGACCGACCAACTACATTTTTTTCAAGCCATCAAATTCCCGGTAAGTGACACATTGCAAGGCTTCAATCTAATTCTTAATTATTTTTTAAATCAGCAATATATAAATATAAAATTATAAGCATGCTGAGGACAATAATCTAAGCCATTTTTGGATTTTTAAAAACGGCATTTTGCTTGGACCTGGGAAATTTTCCCACTAGTTTGGCAGGCAAAATTACTTGCGCTGGATGAATTCCTAGATGCAATGTACATTCTATTGTACAATTAAATCAACGTGCACAGTTTCAAAGAGAAAGATTTCCTGCAGAAACAGTAGATTCAAACCTCTGTGGGTAATCTTTTTTTTCTGGAGCCAATTATCAAGACAACGCCAACCAATCAGATTTGCTTTGATGATTGGTGCAAACCCTATAGATAAAATGACTTGCAATGCTTATACCCAACACATGTAGTTTGATTATTGCTTCTATTATGGATATGAGGGGGCAAAAAGTTTTGATCTAATTTTGTTTCATCTAGGCTTTTCCAGATTTTGGACTATTTTATTGTTTAGTTCACACATTCATTTTAATAAAAAAAATGTAATGCATTTTAGAACGTAACATAACTTAACGTGTGCTGAATTAATTTGATAATACGGAGCTCTTTTATGGTTAAGCAGTTAGGGTGCCATTACTGCGCTGGCAGTTAACTGTATGCTGTGTTAAGGGGCAGAAATTTGGTGAGTTATGGGCAAGGAATGGGCATGAGCTGCAGTTGCCATCACTTGTACAGTAAGCATGGGTGCAGTTACCACATCCTCAAGAGAAGTACATCTGCGCTAACTGCAAACTGTCTTAATGCATGGTAAAGAGTATTTCCGTGTGGTAATTGCAGAGTAGATGATAGGCACACTCACAACAATTACCACACAACCTTTGCACTTACCACTTTAGTTTTTATTGTTAAAGTACAGTAAGTACAAGAAATTGCTGCACTTCGGTAAAAGGGCCTCCAAATTTTTAAGGCCTGCTAATGATCCAAATGCAAAGTAATGAGTGTGCATTCCTAGCTCTCATTATGAACTGATGGATGCAACTTTACTTCTTTCTTCAGTCTTAGTCCATGTGTCCACAGCAGGAGTTCTCAATCCAGTCTGCAGGACACACCTAGCCAGCCAGGTTTTCAGGATATCCACAATGCATGTGCATGAGATAAATCTGCACACCCTAACTGCATTTTATGCAGATCTATCTCATTGTGGGTATCCTGAAAACCTGATTGGATAGGTGTGCCCCATGGACTGGATTGAGAAACCCTGGTTTACAGTGCACACACCAATCATGTATTTTAGATTTAATTACTCAGAGGGGGGAAATTATCAACATGGGCTATGTTAAGTCGGGTTATGATACCACAAGTCATGAAATTTTAGCACAGGGTCTCATTGCATAAAATAGGATTCTGATGAAATAGCATGACTTGTGGTAAAATAACCACATTTATTTATTTGTTACATTTGTATCCCACATTTTCCCACCTATTTGCAGTCTCAATGTGGCTTACATAGGGCTGTGGGGCGAAAGCCTCCTCCGGTGAAGAAACAAATATTGATAACTTCCCCCCTAATACTTGTGGTTCAAAATAGAGTTTTAAAAATAAGCATTAATCGTTTAAAGACAACTACATCCAAACCATGTTCCAGTAGTTAAAAGGTGTCATTAAAATGCTCTTTTACCAACAGCATTTTCTATTAAAGTAAATATTAATAAAAAAAAAAGGAACCACATTTCCTGAGGCTGCACCTGTTCTCCCAATGCTATGTTTGTGGTAATTATGCTTTAATTCTTCTGGTTCCTGCTGGTCAGATCTACTTGCCAGGATATGCTAAATGGGGGCAAGATGACGGTTCATCTGTAAAATGGTTCCACAGCTATTACAAATATTCCAGCAAATCAAAAAAGTGTTAACCTTATACAATTATTCTGTTAGCAGGTAGATATTTGAAGTATAGTTAAATCGTATGGAGCAGGGAGAGAGGGATGTATAGTAGGACAACTGTTCTGAACTTTACTACAATCGTTTTAAACGACAATCTATTAGGATTAGGATCCAATACACAAAAAACAAACAAACAAAGAAAATCAGTACCTGTGTGTAGCAAACTGTATAATATGTACAAATAAAACAATTATGGATTAATCTCACAGAAGAGCCAACTAATATCAATTATAACACAAAAAATATATCATATTTGCAGTTTGCCAAGCAACATGTCTATACACCAGTTTCTATAACTTAACGCTGTGTAACAGCATTTTAAATTTACAAAACAAGGTATCTATTAAGAAATAATCTAATCATATTGCTCTTCAATACACTTCTGTAGACAATTAAGACTTGAAGTAAACATCGGTAAACTTCAAATTTTGATAGCTCACTCATGGCTACAAAATGTTCCTATTTAATGAAGTCCTTGGAAGTATTAGCGTGTGCTGCCATAATTCAGTATGTCAAGGTGCTATTTACATTTCCTGTACAAAGTCTCATGGGAAGGCCTTGGTTTCAGAAGCAGATGAAAATGGCTAACCTTGGTTAGCAGTAGATCCATTTTCCATGTTCCATGCATGTTACATCATGAAAACGAAAACACAAATAGAAATAAAGAAAGGCTAGCGGTTAAATGGCCAAAGCCAATGATGTCCTCTTCTGTGTTAAAAATTATAATTGTTCCTTTTGTGTACAATAAATCTCCTCAAGATTAAGTAACAGTAAAAGTGCAGTGTTGATCCCTTCAAGAAATGATGTTAGGGTACAGTTACAATGGCACCATCCCATTTACCAGCTGGACCCTGATTTCTTGAATACTGTTCATTATTTTCTTCTGGTGGCCAGCAAGTGTCACACCAAGTCGCCTCAAATCCCTGCAGGAAAAAAAAAATCAGTTTTGGTTGTAAAAAGGTTGGGAACAATTTTGTATCCTGCTTAAGGCTTGATGTTCACCAGGATAGTATTATGACCCAAGACTTATAGAAAGAAACTTTCCCCTCAATTTTATACTTTTCTTATTTTCATTTATGTAATTGTAGTTCAGTCTTTTATTGTAAACCACTCTGGACCCTTTGGGAGAGGAAGCGGTCTATAAGTACAAGATTAAATTAGGGGGTCCTTTTACTAAGGTGCGCTGAAAAATGGCCTGCGGTAGTGTAGATGTGTGTTTTGAGCACACACAGAATCATTTTTTAGTGCACCTGTAAAAAATGTCTTTTTAAAATTTTGGGTGAAAATGAACGTGTGGCCAAATGAAAATTGCCGCGCGTCCATTTTGGGAGTCCTTACCGTAAGCCATTGACCTAGCGGTAAGGTCTCACACGGTAATGGTCTGCACATGTCAAATGCCACTTGACATGCATAGCTGCCGCTCGTCAGAAAATAAAAATATATTTTTTGTCACGCATAGCAGACGTGCACCGAAATTAGGGAAATATCCAGAGTACCTGAATGTAACTCACCTTGAACTAATACTGAAAGATGTGTGAGCAAAATCTAAATAAATTAATAAAATAAAATTGAAATTACCACAAGGGCCACGCGGTAACAGGGCAGTAACTCAAATTTGGCACATGTTGGGTGCTTATGCGGTTTAGTAAAAGGGCCTCTAGATTTGTTACGGTGTTGATGGAAACTTAAAAGGGCAATTCTATAACTTGTGGGCTGATGCTCAGAACTAATCTTGGGTGCTAGAGGTGATTAGCACTGGACTGGCGCCCGCATTAGTGGTGCAGAATGCTCAGAAGTTCTAGTGCAGGAGACAACGTTCATGCCAAAGATTAGCACAAATACCATACTAATGTAGTCAAACAGATGTTAATGAGGTCATTTCCTATTCCCTCCCAATAGTCAGAGAACAGCGCACAAAACAAAGCTGCCTTTCCGCTAAAAAACTAAAGCCAGCTATAGATGCAAGTTTAAAGCACTGTGCTTAGCATATAAGGATCTGTGGGAGCAGGAGCCATCGTATTTGGATCATTTTATATATACCTGTAAGATGCCTTAGGTCGCTTCAAGATCATAGCAAATTGGTACCATATCTATCAAGGTCACTTTGGGTGGTTACACTGGAGAGAGCTTTTCTCTGACAGATGCCAGTGCTTTGGAATAATCTGCATAAGGAGATCTGGGGGTAAGGTTTTATTGAAAATACATTTTTTTAAAGTTGGCCTTTGGTTTGTAGTTCCAGGAGATAGGAGGTCTAGCTTACACTACTTATATTATAGTATGTTAGTAGTAGTAATGATTGTGTAAGACTGAATGAATAATTCCTTGGTGCATCTGATTTAGGTCTTTCCTGTAATAATGGAATTCCTTTTTTATTTTAGTTGTATTTTAATTGAATATTCGAATTGTCTGTAAACCACTTAGATCCGAAAAGGTAAGTGGTATATCAAGTTTTAAATAAAGGTAGATAATTTCTCATGATTCTTTCTTTAAAATTTGCTGGGTTTTATATAATTTGGAAGCAGAAGGAAGCCTCTGCAAGCCCTTAAGCACTGGTAGTAAGAGATCAATGTGTATGAGTCAGAGCAAACCCAAAATTGAAAGCACACATTGGCGCCTCTGTTTCCTGTGTGGAAATATAAGCTCACACCCCACCCATGGCTATGCCCCCTTTTCAAATATGCAACTTAGAATTTACACGCATCACATTACAGTATACGCCTAGCAAGCTCTGTATGTAAATCTTAATGCCAATCAGTGCGTGTGCAAAATTCATAGTGCGCAACTACAAGCGGGTATGGACCTGGGAGGGGCATGGATGTGTCACGGGCATACTTAATACTTACAAATGAATGATATAGAATACTATCAGTGCCTGACAATATTTAGACATATGTATTTACACCAGCCATTGAGCTAGAATAAGTGATTGTGCCTAAATTATATCTACATTACTACTACTACTACTACTATTTAACATTTCTAAAGCGCTACTAGGGTTACGCAGCGCTGTACAATTTAACATAGAAGGACAGTCCCTGCTCAAAGAGCTTACAATCTTGAATGGTACAACCTCCTCTTCCTTATGCCATTAAAATTTTCTGATTGTGACAATTTAAATATATTTACATGAGCATACAACTTTCACTTCTTTAGTTCATTAAAATTTTCCAATTCTGACAATTTAAAAATAATGCTAAAATAAGATGAAAATTGAAATAAAGGGAAATCTTATTAAAAGCATCGCATTGGTTATAAAAAAAAAACATATACCCATGAAGGGCATAGAGGCGCATAATCAAATGGGGGAGCCCAACTATAAGGGTGCCCATCTCCCGGGATGGCCCTGGGAAGGGGCGAAGCTAACCGTATTATCGAACAAGATGGGTGGCCATCTTTCGTTTCGATAATACGGTTGGGGCCGCCCAAATCTCAACATTTAGGTCGACCTTAGAGATGGTCGACCTAAATGTTGAGATTGCCGGACTTAGAGATGGGCGGCTTCGGTTTTCGCCAATAATGGAAACCGAGGCCGACCATCTCAAACCCGGCGAAATCCAAGGCATTTGGTCATGGGAGGAGCCAGCATTTGTAGTGCACTGCTCCCCCTCACATGCCAGGACACCAACTGGGCACCCTAGGGGGCACTGCAGTGGACTTTATGAATTGATCCCAGGTACATAGCTATTGACTGTTTCTCCATTCATAAGTGGGTGAAGTACCAATAGTTTGGCAGCTGTAGCCCCGGTGAAAGAATCTTGTATCTATGCAGGGTGTTTAGCACTGAGGTCTTCCCCACAACACATTTTTTGCTTGTGTTAGCATTTATATTAATTACCCAGCATCCAGCACTGGAAGTTCTATAGCAGAATATTTTTTTTCTGGTGTTTGATAGGGACCCAGAAAACCCAGATCAGACTTAGGATTCTCTGTACTAGCCCTTTTGAGAGAGAAATTTCCTGAGAACATGAGGCTTTATATTGATGATCCGATACTCCTGGGCAGGTGACATATCCCTGGACAGGAAAAATGATGCTAGCTTTGAGCTGGCTTTTTCTGGACGAATGCAGCTTGTGACGTTTGGCACAAATTACACTGATTTAAATAATAATTAGGTGTTTTGTATGCATTAGCGCCTTACACTGCCTTATGGTAAAATAATGCCCAATTTTGCCATTTAATATGCATTAAAAATACACATAGGGCTAGATTCAAAAACATGATGCTCTAAATTCCGCATCAGAAAAAAATCGCCACTAAGCACAGTTCAACAAAGGGCACAGACCCTTTATAGAATTGCGCTTAGCAGCGATTCCTACGCCTAATTTTAGGCACCAGATTTACACTTGCTGAAAACTGGTGAAAATGCTGGTGCCAGAGCTAGGCGCACTGAAGCCGTATTCTATAATTGTATGCATTTCTAAAATCTATGCATTTGTTACAGAATACATCCTGTCTGCACTTAATTTAGGCATCGGCATTTACACCAGGTTTTACTTGGTGTAACTGCCCACTACTCAATTTAGTCGCATGTATTGGCGCTCAGCATATTCTATAAACTGTGTGGAAATGTAGGCTTAATCTATAAAGCACGTCTAAATTAAGGCACACTTTATAGAATGCGCTTAGGTGAATTTCATTTCAGTGCCTAATTTTTATGCGTCATATATGGAATCTAGTCCATTCTGTTCTCTGCCAGTAGGTGTCAACATATGAGTGTGATAAATAGCCCTAAAGAAGATTATTATCAAAATAAGCCTCTGACCTATATTTCAACCATGATTAAATAAAGCTTATTTTGCTATTTAGCATAGGAGTTTTTGCATTTTTATTTCAGGCAGCTATGCAGTAAAAATGTCTGTAGAGTAAGGATAGGATTATTAGGATAATTACTTACAGTTATAGACCTGGGTGAAGTAACACTGCAGCAGACATGTTAATGTGAAGGAATCTCCTTCCCAATCTGCCTCCTCTTTCTGTCTCTCAAATTCAAATAGTCACACAGCATACATTTTTTTCCATGATTTTGCTATCATATTATTTTGTTAAATAGCCTGTGTTGTGACAGATTGCTTTGTCACAAGCGTTTCTTTCCCACTCTGATTCAATAATCTCAAATTCTTCATGTTATTGTATGCAAAGACACAGTTGTGAGGAACTGAGCTGATATGATAATTAAAAAATATATGTATATATGCACCTATATGTAAGCATCTCTATGTTACTTGGGATCCAAATGGTTGAATCAAATTCCCAAGGAAATAAGAGGTATAAATAATTGCTTACTATTTCACAAAAACCTGAAAACATATCGTTTAAAGAAATTCTTTAATTGAGATTGAATTATAAAATTGGAAAACTGTATATTTATGACTGATTCTTGTTAATTGTAAATTTATTCACTATACTGTTAATGTATTTGAGTTCCATTAAATGTAAGACCACATTGAACTGAAATTAATTTTCGGATAATGTGAGACATAAGAACAAATAAATAAATAAATAAATAAATAGATAGCCTTACATATTGCCTCCAAGTCTTCATTTTACACTACACTAAGGTAACATTCACTCACATCTAAGTGCTGCGTACTGCAGAGCAAAGCACCCAAGGGATGGTAGGGCTTAAGCGGATGTTAAAGGGTAGCTGCCTGGTTAAGACAATAAGGGGCCCTTTTACTAAAGCTTATTGTGTGCTAATGGACATTAGTGCATGCTAAATTATGTGCATCCTATTTTATACCTATGGGTCACAAGACACTCAACACACACTAATATTTGTTAGCATGTGCTAAGCTTTAGCAAAAGGGCCCCTATGGTAGTAATTCTATAAGTGAGTGCCTCTCTATTTTGGTGTCGCAATGCTGCAGAGTAATGGACTATTATATATGGAATCTGGGCACCTCTCATTGAGTAGTATCTGGATAGTTTCGGGTGTGTGCAGGCAGTGTGAAGGTGGAGCAGTGCAGTATCTGGAAAGAAGTGATATTCAGATCCCTATTTGAGTAACCAGTGTGACAAAGCTAGCACTCGGGGCCCCACAGAGAAGCAGCTAATCCCCGAACTACGGTTCCCAGAAGCCCTTGCAAGCAGGAGAGAGGAGGGTAGTCCCAAAAGGGTGGAACGCATTTCCAACCCCAGCAGGGGGAGCAGTGACTCAGTGCTAGGGGAGCCAGTTACTCCCTTCCCCACTAGAGGGAGAAGGGAAGGTGAAGCTCAGTCCTTTAGCTACATCGCCAGTATATAATTCCCTCCAGCTTTGAGAGGAGGGAGAGATTTCTTGGTGGCTTCTAGCCACCAGGAGGGAGAGGAAACTGATTGAGAGAGAAGCTGCCATGGAGTAGGTGGAGTAGGTAGAGTAGGTGGAGCTTCCCTGGGGGGAAGAGCAAGCTGCCAGGGAATGTGAGAATGTAAATGTAGCCCTGTCCAGCACATGAAGGCAGTGTGAGAGGCCACAGGGGTGTGGTGCTGTGAGGTAGGAGGAAAGCTGCCAGCCCTGTTTGGTACAGGGTCTTCTTGGGTGCTGTGAAGAGGACAGGGGCATTAAGTAGTGGTTTCCTTTGAAGAGACTGTTTGTGAAAGGGTTGAATTATTGGGATGTAAAGAACAGCAGACTAAACTTTGACTGAGCCCTTCTGAGGGAAAGGGGAAGGCAGTGCAAAGGAAGTGGGCCTGAACTGTTAAGGAACTGAATGTTGGCTGGAGTTTGGAACCCAGCATGAACCCTGTTTGTGAACTGCATTTCAATTTTAAGAGTGGAACTGAATTGAGAATAAAGCACTTTGGTCTTAAGTCCATATGGCAGTCTGGTTCTTTGCTGGAAACCTGTGAGCCTAACAGGGCTGCCGGCCCCAATCCAGAGTGGAGGAAGCGAACCACTTTACACCAGCCACAAAAAGCTGGGACAGAAAAATGACTAGCATAGCTTTAACTAGAGAGCTATCCAGATAGAGGTTTCAATATCGCAGCTTTCTAGATAGCACTGACATTCCTCACTCTGCACGATATTCTGTGCTGCTCATTATCTGGATAGTGGAGTTGTATATTTGTGTATAATTTAAACACTGCAGCTTAAAACATATGTCAACTGTGGAGTTTAAACACTGAGATGATATTATGACTTTTGAATGCAGATATATATAAATAGGTGCCACTTACGCTTGCTAATGCTCAAAGCACTATTCTGTAAGTTCACAAGTAAGTGGAATAGAATACAATTGTGAATGGGTGTACAAGTAGGAGGAACACAGGTAGAACATGGGTGTGTGAAACATTTTAATGCATGCAGCTTATATAATACTGTAAACTGGGCGCTTGAGTGGTGCATCTAGGCATGCCCACGTATGGCTGCCATTGACTTGGCCTTAGCAGGTACATCATCTTTTTGGCATGCCAGTAGGGATTTGCACTAGTATTCTCTAATGCAATCAGGACACCCTGATGCCATTATAGAATTGGGGGCTCCACATGCTGCATAAAGGAGGTACCAATTTATAGAATTACTAGGACTAGGGGGCTTGCGATGAAGCTACAATGTAGTAAATTTAAAACGAATTGGAGAAAATGTTTCTTCATTCCACGTGCAATTAAACTCTGGAATTCGTTGCCAGAGAATGTGGTAAAGGCAGTTAGCTTAGCGGAGTTTAAAAAAGGGTTGGACAGCTTCCTAAAGGAAAAGTCCATAGACTGTTATTAAATGGACTTGGGGAAAATCCACTATTTCTGGGATAAGCAGTATAAAATGTTTTGTACATTTTTGGGATCTTGCTGGGTGTTTGTGACCTGGATTGGCCACTGTTGGAAACAGGATGCTGGGTTCGATGGACCTTTGGCCTTTCCCAGTATGGCAATACTTATGTACTTATGTAACCTCTTAGGAATTCAGCTCTGTGCTGGACATCTAAGTGCCACTTGAGTCTCATTTTCAACACAGGTGCATGTATAAAACTAGGCATACAGTTTGGTCTATGCCTGGGTTTATACATGCAGAAAAATGATCATGGAGGAGGCATTCCAAGGGTGTGACCCACTATGAACCTAATCTAGATGTTTAGGTGTAGATATTTTGTTGCTACATCTAGCATATACGTTTGGCCTAGATGTGCCAAAACTAGGTAGAAAATGGAACATATGCTAGGCCTATGTGTCTAGTATCTGCACCTTTAGGTATACAACAGGCTCATGTGCAGATTAGGTGTAAATTTTTAATGGTGCCCACTATACTTGCAGCGCCAGTGAAAATGTATCTAATCTACACCCACTGTATACTGCAGACAGATTAGCAGATATCACTGGATGTTTTGCTTGGAAATTGACCTGCAAAACACATATATAACTGCATTATGTCTACATGTGTAGGATGTAAAATTTGAAGGTTTTGTTTTTTGTACAAAAAGGAGTTATAAACTTTACTATTTCGGAAGGCATTCAGAGTCTAGAAAGTTTTGCTCCTTTCTTCTAGGGTTGGAAGACCTTGTATTAATCCTGATTGTATGATGATATAATATGTTTGTTTTTTAAATGTATTAACATGGTTTGTTTTAACTATTTTTTATCTTGAATATTCCTTTTGTAAACCACCGAGTACCCTTGGATCGAGCAGTCTATAAATATTTTAAATAAATAAACCTGCTGAGTGAAACTAAGAGATGATTGCCTTACCTCCTCCTTCCTTGTCACATTAAATAAATATTTCTTCCATAAAATATGAGCATTATCAGAAAGCTATACTTACTCCAAGGTCACCTGAGTCACAGTATCCATTGAGCTGTATCCGTTCTGTACAAATGCTTCCAAATACCTTCCCATTTTTATGGCTTCCAGCCACTCACTCACTGACCTGTAGGCTCCAGTGCCAAGACAATTGTGTTCTACCAATAAATTTGACACCCTGAAATGACAACAATTTTAATTAAACCAATAAGAATTAAGCAAGAAAGAAGGTGAAATAGTACACAACTGCAGAAAGTTTGCTGAGGCAGCTTTCTTGCCATGGGTTCCACTGTTCCATTTTTTTTTTTTTACCAAGGGTAAAGAGGGTAACCAAAGGAAAAAGGTAACATATGAAATGGCAGTCTACATTCTGCATACATTAAATGTCTCCTCCATGTACACTTATGTATTTACATCCCAGCCTTTGTTTCCCTCCCCCACCACTCCTCTGGGGATGGAGAAAGAGATGCTTCTCAAGATAAATACAGCAGCTCTGGTAACAAGAGGATATATATGCATTGCACCAAAAACCCAGGACTTTTACAGGGCTGAGAAACAATACATGACTTCCATATTGAAAGAGGCAGGGGAAGGACACAAAGGACGGCATTCTTTTCTCACTGTTCTAAGAATGTTAACTGGTATCATGGCAAATGAAACGATAAGTTATTGTTATAATCTAACTTTCAAGGGTATAACACTTGAATGCAAACAAAAGGAACAAGCAGAGATCCCCCTTAAGAGTCTGCAAACGATGACTGAGGCAATTACATACTGTATGAAATCTATAAAAAGCCTGAGCTGCACAATGTTAATATGCTTAATCTGTTTTAGTTTGCTTTCTGGAAGCCTGAAAGCTCTGTGCAGACTTCAGTGCTTAATCTAGTCTGCATAGGCTGATTCAAAAGTGTCATTTCAAAAAGATGGATATAGATATATGCAAGGTATTAATGTCGCGCTCAAACTCATCTACCAGAAGAATATTTTTGTAATATTCATTGACATCCAGAATTCTTCTGGTGATGTACGATCCCGTTTGTTCTTTTGCTCAGTTTTCTGTTTGCTAGCATGAGGCAAAAATCCTATTTGTTGCAGCCAGATTACATTAGAAGGCAAAGTGCTATTCGGAAACAATATGAAAATGAATTTTCCAAACTGCGGAAGTCTGCGACTTGGAACTTTGTTATTCTGCTGTGTTAGCATATCAAAGGAGCACAACATCTGGCTGCATGACGGAATGCTTCTGCCCTATTTCTGTATTCCTTTCTACACTGGATTGAATCAATGAGACCTTCGGGAGAATGTAATCTTATCCACTGGAAATCAGCTGTCTTGGGTGCAGATTATGGTAGCAGATCAATTGAGCTGTTAACAGCCTGAAATGCTCAGGATGGCATTTAAATGGCAGAAGTAATAGCAGCGGAACTTATTTGCATATGTTAAAATGCAAATAAAAATGCTAAACAAGAAATGTTGATTGTGGAAAATCATTTTCCTGATACAGATCAGTGGAGACATTGTGACATGATGGTGTCTCAGAATAGAAAATACTATTTATAAATATATAATTAAAGCATTAGGGCATAATAAATGTTAAAAGATCCACTCAAATTGGTTCACATTTTAAGTTTAGAATTTTGAACCCCCTTTCCAAGACTATATGTCAAATAGAATAAATCTCTGCCTAAAAGAGCTTACAATTTAACAGCTGAAGTTACTAACATTCATTACGTTTATATTAGTCACTATGGGGGAAATTCCATATATTGCACCTTAAAAAATGGTGCCATTAAAAACACACAGTTAGTGCGATTCTATAAACTACACCTAACGTTATGTGTAGTTTATAGAATATGCTCATGCGCCATTTTTGTGACTAAAATTTAGGTGCAACCATTTAGTCCACCTAAAACCAGGCCTAAATACCTGTGCCTAAATTAGGTGCAGATCAGGTGTATTCTATAATGGTGCGTGTAGTTTTTTGAAATGCCCACAACCCATGCCTGTGGCCACACCCCCTTTTTGACTGCATGCATTAAAATATATGTGCACTGTGTTATTGAATGCGCCTAGAAAGTTGTGCGTGTATATTCTAATTAAAGGCAATGAGTGTTGCTAATTGGTTCTTAAGTACCTATTATTGATGCTGATTGGCTTGTTATACACTACTTAATTGAAGTGTATGCAATTTGGCTGTGCAGCCAAATTAGTACACACAACTTAAGGTGCCATACATAGAATTTGGGGGTAACATCATTAAGTCAGGTTATTAGTAACTGGTTCCTGTCACATACAATGGATCCTTCAGTAAAATAATAAAAAGGCAATTCTATACCTGGGTGCATGCATTTACACGTGTCTTGTGCACGTGAATGCACAAAAAACTACCACTTATGCGCACTATGTGCTATTCGTTAAGATAGTGCATAAGTGCTATAGCACATAACCGCTAGGGGTATACACCTATGCGAAACATTAGAGGGGCATGGGCATTTCTCCAACTTCACGCTCCACTTATAGAATACTGTAAATTATGTGATACGTATGGTGCATGTAGGTGCGCCCGTTAATGCCTGCCATTGACCTGGCATAACTGATCACATGGTAATTTAGGTGCATCGATGTGGGTTTATATCAACATTCTATAACAGAATTACGGCCCCAAGATTCTATTACACAATAGGTGCTCTCTAGGCTACATTGGGGCACCCAAAAGTGGAGCACTGCTATGGAACTGTCCTCTAAGTGTTAGCACAAGCTTGTCCTCTAAGTGTTAGCACAAGCTACTCACACTAAGGACTAAATTCTTTAAATGACGCCTAAAATATTGGCACCAGAAAACATCGCTAAGCGCTATACTATAAATGATGCTTAAAGTTAGGCACCGTTTATAGAATAACACTTAGTGCAGCGGACCGTGACTACTTTTACGCATCACCATTTACATCAACGAAACCTTGGTGTAAATTCCTGTGCCTAAATTAAGCATGGATCTCCTTTACTCTATAACTATGTGCATATATTAAAAGAACGACCCAGGCCACCCATGACCCTCCCATGGCCGCACCCCTTTTTGGACCCACATGTAATTTTACATGTGGATCTTGGCACCTAAATGTGCACACATAATTTCTAATTGAAGTCAGTTAGTACAGATAATTCATTGTTTGTGTCCAATTATTGGCACTAATTGACTCTTTATTCAATTACATTGCATGTACAATTTAAAGTGCTATGTGTGTACATAAGACAACAAGAGCTAATGAAGGCCTTTTACTAAAGTGTGTTAGACAGTTACCCTCAAATTCTATATAGGGTGACCTAGGTTGCACAAATCTGGTCATATTCTGATTTGTGTGCGCAACTTAATTGGCTTAACAAGCCAATGAGTGCCAATAATCGCCACTGAATAAACAGTTATTGACACTAATTGGCATCAATTAGAATTTACATGCACAACTTTCTACACATATTCTATAAAGTGATGTGTGTAAATTCTAAGACACAGATCTGAAAAGGGGACATGGCCATGAGAGGGGCAAGGGCGGGTCATGGGCCTTCCTTGAATTTACACGCAGTGCTATAGAATATGCCCGTTCCGCATGTAACTTAGGTGTAGGCACTTACACCAGGTTTTAGTTGGCGTAAATGGCAGTGACTAAATTTAGTTGTAGGAACGGGTGCTAAACGTATTCTATAAACGCTGCCTAAAGCTAAGCATCATTTATAGAACAGCGCTTAGTGCTTTTTTTCCAGTGCTGATTTTTTAGTTGGCAACATAACATTAACATAAGAACATAACATAATATTAACGTTAACAAAGTCGTTAAGCATAAGAATTAGCATGTGCTGTTAGCGCCCCACTGCACTAGCAGCTGTCCCATAGTAACATAGTAGATGACGGCAGAAAAAGACCTGCACGGTCCATCCAGTCTGCCCAACAAGATAGCTCATATTTGCTGCTTTTTGTGTATACCCTACTTTGATTTGTACCTGTGGTCTTCAGGGCACAGACCGTATAAGTCTGCCCAGCACTATCCCCGCCTCCCAACCACCAGCCCCACCTCCCAACCACCGGCTCTGATCCAGTGGCTTACTGCTCACTAATTCACACATAAGGGGTAATTCTATAAAGTAGATGCTAACATTTACACACCAATGTTTAGAATGCTAGCATATTCCCACATATAAGCCAATACGCAGGTGGGCATACACATGGATGGTGTTCAGATGGAGTGTGGATGGGGTGCACATATCATTGGATCTTATGCACAAACATTTACACTAGCTGTATAGCTGCCGTAAGTGTGGATCTCCAGCCCCCCTGAACCCCAGGCACAATTTCACACCCCCAATAAAAGCCCAGGTGGCCTAGTGGCCGCAAACTCAAGAACCCGCCCCTAAACTTGGTGGACTAGCGGCCTGCCCATGGTACCTTAACAGTGAAGGAGGGAGTATAGCAGTACACTCCCTCCTCTTCCAGTGCTGCCTTGAAAATGGCGGCGTCCAGCCCTGCCCAGTGCAACCTGGGATGCGCTGGATGGGACTTTACCACCATATAAGGGAGAAGGTCTAGCCCCTTCTCCACCGGACCTACAGCCTCTTTGTCACCAGCTTGTATCGGGGGGGGGGGGGGGGTTGGGGGGACCTCACAAATTCTTCATGGGACCATGACAAAATTTATTACATTTTATCTGGAAGAGAACAAAGCACATACACCCCCTAATTCTATAAAGTTGCACATACAACTTTGTGATTAGTGAGCAAAGCTGCATGTGCAATTTACAGAATAGGGTCAGTTATGTGCATAAGTTATTTATTTTTTAAAAAGATTTATAACTCACACGATTCACAGTGTTCTAAGCGGCTTACAAATAAACATTACTATAATAAAACGCAACCTCAACGTTCTGAGGACACTGACGTCACTGAAGTTAGTCAGTCTCCCAGAACGGTTCGTGGATTCATGGTGGTGAAGCCACCCCACTGACCCGTGCCCCGCCCTCGTGTCAAACGTCATGACGTCAAGGGCAGGAAAAAAAAACTCAACTAAACAAACGATTCACACCCACGCAGGGGGAGGAGGAGTAGGGAAACGCGCGGAGCGTGTTTCCCTACTCCTCCCCCTGCCAACCCACCCGCGGAAAGGGGACGCACCTCCAAAGCTCCGGAGTGCAAATGACTCCGGAGACCACTGTTCCCACATCCAACACCCCCCCCCCCCCCGCGCACCAAACCTCAAAACATTCAAGCTGTTCCCACATCAAACACCACCCCCTCCCCGTGCACCAAACCTAAAAAAATACAAGCCCTGCCCACAGATTCGTTGCCCCCCCCCCAAAGCTGCAGCTGAACACAAGGACCTCCAGCACCCCCCCCCCCCGCAACAACCCCTTCCTGAGACACCCACCTTCGTGTTGCTTTGCCGGCGGGGGACCCGAAACCCCGCCAGCACAAGCCCTGTCTGCTCACTATGGCGTCATCTTTGGCGTTCCTAGCCTGTGGAGGCAGGGCTTCTGTGTGTCTGACGTCCTGCACGTGCATGACGTCAGACGCACAGAACTCCGCCCTGCACAGCTACCAACGCCAAAGATTGAGAGAGAGTGAGAAATACTGGATCACACATCAAGTGACAGGGTAGTGGAGGAAAAGTACTAGATCATGGATGGAGGGGAGAGTGGGGAAGAAATACTAGATAGCAGGTTGGGGGGGGGGGGGTCATTAATAAAAAAAGGTTGGCTCAGAATGCCACAGTTCCTTGAGACATCCCTGTAAAGAATTTCTTTTTTTATGCTGGCAACAGTGCAATCAGGTAGGCTCCTTTCTTCACATAGAGTGGGATTGCTCTGGTATTCAGAATTTTTGGAAGCAGGTCCAGGCCCTTCTCTCTCAAATTATGGAGATGAGCATCCTGCTAATGAGAGACAACCCCAGCTGAATAGTGCCTTGTGGTATGCTACAATGTTAGCTGGAATGTTGCTGGCCAATAGGAATGTGGTTGCTAAGTACTGGAAAAGAAAACTTCCTCCTTCCAAAATGGAGTGGCTGTAAAAGGTGTGGGAAATAGTCAATATGGAAAAGATGATTGAGAGACCAAAGGCATAGGTTCAATAGGGACTGAACCCTCTTTTTGGAGCACATAAAACTGGACTGGCAACACACAGAGAGCAGGGGCATATCTGCATGGGGCCACAGGGGCCTGGGCCCCCGCAGATTTTGCCCTGGCCCCCCTCCCACCGTCAACCCTCCCCGCTGCTTACCTTTGCTGGTGGGGGGCCCCAACCCCCGCCAGCCGAGGTTTGCTTCCTCCTGCCTTTAAAAATATTTCTTCCGCTGGCGGGGGACCCCAACCCCCGCCAGCCGACCCGAAGTCTTCATATTTCTTCTTCATCCGACTCTTCCATGGCCATGCTGTAAGTAACGCTGTTGATTGAATCCAGTTCGGAGTCTGATGTCGCAGGTAAGCAGCAGGGGAGGGTTGACGGCGGGAAGGGGGGATGGAGAGAGTCGGTGGCGGTGGCGGGGGGGGGGGGGGCTAAAATATGCCCCCTCCCTCTGGCTCTGGCCCCCCCTACCGCCGGACTCCAGATACGCACCTGACAGAGAGTAATCATCACTGGCTCTTCCCTGTGTTCCTTGATAAACATAGTCTTTATAGCTTTGGACAAGGGCTTTTTATGGTCTAGTTGCCAGTGGGTGGATGGGAGGGAGGGAGGGAGTGTCGGGGGGCGGGGCAGTTTTGTGAATGAAGTTTTTCATTTCCTTCTCTCCTGTCTAGTGGCTCAAATCAATTAGGTATGTGAGGTATCAAAACTATAGCAAATATGTTGTTATATGCTTTTAGATGATTGGTACTTTTCTAGACCAGATCTTCTGAAGTGTGTTAGTAGCCATAGAGGCATATTTTCAAAGCACTCAGACCTACAAAGTTACATAGGAACTTATGGAACTTTATAAGTCTAAGTGCTTTGAAAATGAGCCACACAATATATAGTAGTCAGTCTACTGGGCTTTTGTTCTATGTAGTTGATCTATTGCCTGTGTTAATTGATAATCAAATAAAGAGTGTTAAGGGTTAAAAAAAATTGATTCTGCAGGCACTATATACTAAATCTTGCCGAGATGTGAAGCAATGTTGAAATTCTTTTAACCCCTTGAACTATAAATATTACTTATACACCATTCCCATGTTCTGATGGTCCAATAAGTAGAAATTATGCCTAGGAATTAAACCCAGGTTACTTACATGGCAAAGAATTCAGGGATTGTTGGTAAATTCACAGAAGTACAGACAATAAATGAATATTAACTGCTAGTAGACATTAAAGCTACTGGCACTTGCCACTTAGCTGAGTCTAGAGGAATTAAGACTATATCCTCCTCCCAACCTGGAATAAGAAAAGGAGGGAGGGGAAAGGGAAGAGTCAGAAAAGGAGATGATGTGGCATACAAACAGGATAGATTCAGTCAGAAGGCAGCTACTAAAATGGCCAGTGGTCTTTGTCATAAAGTATATAGTGCAGACTGAGAGATCTAAATATTTACACCTTGGAAGAAAGTTGAGTGTGGGGACATATGGTAGAGACATTTAAATAAAGACAAACAAAAAGGAGGAGCAAACCTCAGGTGAATGTGAGCAACAAAAGCAAAAAAAAGTGAGGATATCAAGTTGGTTTTATTGGAAGAACAGCTTAAAAAACGACCCGACACAGCCGTGTTTCAGCCCGAAAGGGCCTGCCTCAGGGGTCTGGTCAATCTCTGTTGTAGTAGAAGTGTTTAACAAAGATTATGGAGCATAGTCTTTATCTGATGTTATTTTCCACATTTCTATGTTTTGACAGTGTAGGCAGTAGGTGGCGGTGTCATAGGTAGGATTGAACGGGATTGTGAGGGAGTGGGTTGTATGGTGAAGAGAACACCCTCACTGATGGTGCGGTTCAGCCACTTTACAGAAGGCAGCACTAGCCTGACAAGTTTCAGGCTGAGTCAGAGGGGTAGGGCTCAGACCTTGAGTTGGTTTAGAGCAGGGTAGGCCCCAAATGCAGAGGACTCCAAGGGTGTGGTGAGCAGGGCCATGGTACCTCGAAGAGCCTGGGGAAGAAGAGTGGCCTTAGCAAAGAGTACTACCCCGTAAGTGGCAGAGCAGAAGTGGATTTGAGGTAGGGCATGTTTGTCAACATCTGGTAAACACTGTGACTTGGGAAGTCAAGGCCAAGTGGTGGTCAGTTTTAAATATTGAAACTGGAACACTAGGGAATCCAGGAAGAGACAAGCGGCCCTTGCCCAGTAGAGGGAAAACCAAGCATGTGCTATGGACATATAGGAGTAGGCCACGGGAGAGAGAGCTTATGACTATGACTTTGTATATTCATTTATCCCTGACCTGTGGAGAGAACAGGTTACAGACTTATCTGCATGTAAATAAATATTTTTCTTTCACTTCACCCCTGTGCGGTTATATTTGTCAAGGGCCCAGGCCTATCCACTAGTCATGTTACTACAGGGCAGAAAAATTAAGATGGGCACTAAAACTCCACCTCTCCCAAGGTAGCATTGACTGGCGGTGAGGTGGGGTGTGGAACCCTTAAAGATGCAGTAATCAAACCTTGGAAAACATCCATTCCAGACCTAAATAGAAAACCTGTAATAGCGAAGCGGCACTAATTTCTGGGGCTCAAATAGCAATAACCAATATAATTCCTCCTTCCGCTACAGATCCCTACACAGAACCTAAACACTGGCAGAATACTTCACTTCTACCACTCCTGCAGAATACAGACAGAGCCTTATGCACAGAATAAGCAACCACATACCAGAAATAGAAATTCTGAGAATTTTGAATGCAATGCAGCACTGGATAGAAATGCATTCCCTTCTATAAAGTGCAAAATTATCAGGGTTCCACATTTCAAGATTATACATTCCAGTTACTTAACTGAAAATAAAATATATTCTACCTTTATTGTCTGGGCATTGTATAATTATTAATTATTAGTCGCAGCCTCTCCTTTCAACTTTTCTTTTGTCATCTTTAAGTTCTTTTCCAGGGCCTCATTTTCATTTCTTCATTCTTCTCCTACCCTTCTTTCCTCTTAAGAACATAAGAACACATGTGTTGCCATACTGGGACAGACCAAAGGGCCATCAAGCCCAGTATCATGTTTCCAATACCAGCCAATCCAGGTCACATGTCCCTGGCAAGATCCCAGAACAGTAAAACAGATTTTATGCTGCTGATCCTAGAAATAAGCAGTGGATTTTCCCAAGTCCATCTTAATAATGGTTTAGGAAATTATCCAAAAAGGTCTATGGCTGGCGGTTAGGTTAGAGACCCAAAATGGACGCGTGGCAATTTTGATTTTGCTGCACGTCCATTTTGGGGGGGGGGGGGGGAAGAGGCCTTTTTTACAGGCGCACTGAAAAATGATTCTGCGCTCGCCCAAAACCCGCACCTACGCTACCGCAAGCCACTTTTCAGCGCACCTCTGTAAAAGGACCCCTTAGTATCCTGTTCAAGGGAATATCTAGTAATCAAGAAAAACAATTAAGTTCATGAATAGTGATACATCTATCGATTTCTATTTAAAGGCGGAAGTAGCTTAATTTCACGATTACTAGGTTCTCTGTTTCCTATTCTCACATTGAAATACCCTCTTAATCCTCAAAATGGAGAACCGAAGCATTTATATCAAAATATAACATTTCTATATAGCATATCATAAATATGACAGTCTCTACAGAAACTATATAAAGTGATTTGCTATTGATATCCAAACCCAATGTAAAATAAAAGCTCTCTTCCCCAGACCTTTATGTAAAATTCCCTTATATGTTCTTATCTCTGTGTGGCAAAACACCTTTCTATTATGCTGCTGAATATTGAGTTTAGAGATTATTACTGGTGTATAAATTGCTTTCTATATGAGCAATAAGACACAATGTCTGAGAGAGCCAAACTAGCAATGAATTGCTTCAAAATACAGCTCATTGTACAGACTATACAGACTCCAAGTCATTTTCCAGTGCCTTTTCTATCCCTTGGCAATCTCTAGGAGGTGCATTCAACAAAACTGGCAGAAATCCAAAGTAACATTCTGGTGCATCTTGCAATGAACAGTTATCAGTTTTTCATATCTATAGAGCGTGCTGCAACGAAGCCATTTACATTTTTAAGACTCTGTTAATTAAATATCATCCTTTTTTCTTGGAAGATCGTAAGCTTCTGTCCCTTGAGGAGGCAATGCTCAAACAGCTTGCCTAAGTATAAAAGTCTGTGGGTATTTTGCCAAAGTAAAACCATGCTTTTCTACCTGCTTTTGTTGTGGGCAGATTTATTTTCTAGAAATCAGCCCCTATTGGTTTGAAAATTCAATCTATGTTCAGTGTTTACAACCTTGCCCTAAAAGTGCCTCTGGGAATGTCTCCCCTCCACCACTCAATCTGGCTACAGGTGTACATACCAGAGAAAGTGTGTCATCTGACCCATTTAAGTGAGAGTAATCTTACCCATGTAACTAGCTTTGAAATGTACTCTTCTAAAACACGGTTTATTGTCCATATGCCGTTTCTGTGTCAGTCAGATCCATTAATGCCAAAATTGTTCCTTTTAAACATGTGATAAATATGATAGGAATATTTTAATTTTGTTTTTTTTATATAATTTTCAATGAAACATCCAGATTTTCAAACTCTCCATAGTTGATAAAAACACTAAGGAGCCCTTTAAGAAAGTGGTATAAAATTCAACACTTACCAGCAAATGTTTGAAATACCAGCATATATATGTGCACATGTGTGCACTTACATGTGTTCATGTCAGCATGTCACCTAAGCGTTATTCTGCAAATACCCGCTTAACTTACCATATGCATAATTTAAAGGGGGTTATACACAGGGGCAGAGCATAAGCAGAACTCAAACTTACAGAATACTGTAAATGACATTGATACCTGCTACATGTAGGCACTAACATACCAACTCTATAGCTGCTGTAAGTGATTGCACCTAAGAGCTTATAAGTATGTAAGTATTGCTATACTGGGACAGACCAAAGGTCCATCAAGCCCAGCATCCTGTTTCCAACAGTGGCCAATCCAGGTCACAAATACCTGGTAAGATCCCCCAAAAAAGTACAAAATATTTTATGCTGCTTATCCCAGAAACAAGCAGTGGATTTTCCCCAAGTCCATATATACACACATATATACCCAGTTAAGTATGTTATTAAAGAATGAAGGTACCTACATTCCTTTTATGGATTAGGCTTCTACTACATGTCCTAAGGCCACCTAATTTATTTATTTAGACTGACTATACACCGCCTTTGCTAGAGTATAGTTCAGTTCTCCAAATATTTTATTAATTTTCAATGAATACAAATAACAGGAAAACAATGATGGAAAAACATAGGAAGCAAGAAACACAACAGGTGGGAAAGGGAAAAAGAGAAAGGAAAGAAGAGAAAAAAGGAGTGGAAAGCATCCAGGTTAACAAATAAGTCCTTTGTACTGGTTTAAGGTGTGGCCTGAATAGTTTGGAGGTAGTTGTCCAAAATAGACCAAATTTTTTTCTTAGATACTATCATCCGACTTTTCGCAGCCATGGCGAGCTCAAACTTCTGATGCTGCAGGACTGTATTCCACCAGAAATGAATATTCAGCAACTGTGTGTTTTTCCAGTTTTGCAAAATATGCCGTTGAGCAATAGTGAGGAGAATGTCCAATAGTTTTGATTGCGGGGAGGTCAAATCAAAAGTTGCATGAACGGACTTAAAAATTACAATTGAATAAGTCAGGTCATCAGTTATGGGCAAAAGGTTTTGTATAATATTCCAAACAGCCTTCCAGAATTGAAAGATCGGAGGACACTCAAATAGCATATAAGAGAAAGTACCCACTTGCAGCGAACAGTGCCAACATTTGTCTGATGAGCTCAAGCCAGCAGTAGCAAGTTTTCGAGGAGTCCAATTGGTTTTATGGTATAAAAAAAACATAGCTTGCAAAACCGCTTCAGAGGAAAGAGGTTTCATAACTTTAGACCAGAAACAGAACCACATATTTTCATCTACCACAGACTCTGTATCAAGCTGCCAATTATGTTGAAGGGCAGTATTGAAGTTGTGTGTTGCGTTAATAAAAATTTTATAAATAGATGAAGCTGTGTGCCCAGCTAATACTAGTGTCTGGGCATTGGCAAATAAAGAAGGCAGCTGAGATGACAATGATGCCAGCTCAACAGATGCCTTCACACTATGAGTAAGTTGCATCCATTGAAAGAACATAGTAGGAGGTAGAGAAAATTTGGATACCACCTCAGAAAAGGACCAAAGACTATTATCAGCATTAACAATATCAGACAGATAGAAGACTCCCTTATCTATCCACTCTTTCCAATAGAATGGAGCCTTATTTATTAAGATATGCGGATTATACCAAAGTGACTGATGTTCAAAGCGGTGTACAAATTTATAAAAAATAAAACATAACACACAGGAAAAGAACTACAAGTAAAAAGACCATTTCACACAGTGAAACACCGAAAAGCACTTAATTTAAGTTACAGAAAAAGCTTGTTGGAAAAGCCAGGACTTAAGCTGGGATTTGAATATCTTTCAGGAAGATCTGGCATGTATAGTGAGGGGCAGAGAGTTCCAAAGGACTGAAGCAACAAAGTAGAATGCAAAATGTCGTGTAGATTCTAGAACAGCTTGTTTCAGGTTAGGAAGGACACGACGATGGTCATTCTACACCACTCGGGATTTTATAGACTTCAATCATATCCCCATGCAGACGTCTCTTTTCCAAGCTGGAGAGCCCTGACCTCTTTAAACTTTCCTCATACAGGAGGAGTTCCATCCCCTTTATTACTTTGGTCACTCTTCTTTAAACCTTTTCTAATTCCGCTATATCTTCTTTGAGATACGACGAACAGAACTGAACACAGTACTCAAGGTGAAGTAACCGTATGCTAACTCAGGCACCAACAACTTTGCATTCTGGGATAAGCAGCATCGATGGCGTACCAAGGGGGGGCAGTGGGGACGGTCCGCCCCGGGTGCACGCCGCTGGGGGGGTGCCACGGCGCGCGCCTGCTCCAAGTTCGCTAAACTTCGTCGCTCGTTTGCTGCAGCTCCCTCTCCCTCTGCCCTGGAATAGGTTACTTCCTGTTCCGGGGCAGAGGGAGCTGCAGCGAAGCGAAGTTTAGCGAACTCGGAGCAGGCACACGCTGCGGCACCCCCCCAGTGGCGTGCACCCGGGGGTGTCAGTGGCGTACCAAGGGGGGTGGTGGTGGGGGTGGTCTGCCCCGGGTGCAGGCCGCTGGGGGGGTACCGCGGTGTGCGCCTGCTCCGAGTTCGCTAAACTTTGTCGCTCATTCGCTGCAGCTCCCTCTGCCCCTGGGCTCCTGTTCCGGGGCAGAGGGAGCTGCAGCGAAGCTAAGTTTAGCGAACTCGGAGCAGGCGCGTGCCGCGGCACCCCCCCCAGTGGCGTGCACCCGGGGGGGAGTTCATTTCGCCGGAGGGGGGGGGAAGGTGTCATTTAGCGGAGGGGGGTGCGCTGCACCCGGGGGGGGGGCACATTGGCCCTCCGCCCCCGTGCCATCCAGGCCAGGAACGCCACTGAGCAGCATAAAATGTATTGAACTTTTGGGGGGATCTTGCCAGGAATTTGTGATCTGGATTGGCCACTGTTGGAAACAGGATGCTGGGCTTGATGGACCTTTTGGTCTATCCCAGTGTGGCAATACTTATGCACTTATGTACTATATTACATAGCCCCAAAAGTTTCCTTAATTTTTGTAGAAATCACCCCTAGAATATGCGAGTTGAAGACTGCTCTCTTTCTCATTCTCTTTTCTCAGAACTTTCTCAGTATTCTAGGCTGTATCCCATAATATGCACTAGGGACGTAGATTTATTTGAACCAACATTTTCCATACATTATTAATGAAAATGCCCCCAATTAAAACTAATAATCCTGTAAAACACATGGGAAACTAAAAATAAAAATATGTGCCTGCATACCCCTAATAGGCCTGGTGATACTGAAGAAAATATGAGTAGATTCAGCTTCTCTACTTGTAAATGTTTTGCCAGAAGATGATTGCTTTTGGAGCACATTTCCTTCTTGATTTCCATGTAGATATATATCAACTTGGTTAATGCAACGTATATATTTTTGAACCTTCTATATTGCATATTACATAGATTCAAAGAAGTCTGCGGTATTCAGTACACTGGAGAATTAGGTGGGGAACGCACCTTAATTCATGTTAAGGGAATGAGTGCACGATAAATGCTAAAGCCTATAGGTTTAGAATGGTCTTTTAGCATTTAGCATACACTAATTCCTTTAACATGTGTTAAGGCCATAATCCGCTTGAATTCCCCCCTTAGTGTCAGGTTAGCAGGTGGATGTACATAGCTTTTTGTTAGGTAGATTGTGATTTTCACCCTTACGAGTTTTTCTTTTTCCCATTTTCCTCTTTGTATTCTATCTAGCTCTCTAATATTTTCTTGATTTCCTTTTTTTTCTTTCTCTTCTTGGTTGCCGGTCTTTTTTTATGGAGCATTTCCTACTGCACTGTTATTGGTTTATGTTTTTCCTACTTCCTGTTACTTGTAAACTTTTACTATATTTCTGCTCAATTTAATGCTTATCAGTTTACTGGAAATAAAACATAAAAAGGGGTTACATATTCATTAGAGGCCTAATTTTGGATTCATATTATCACCATCCTCAATTTCACTGTTTCCAGTTGTGGGACAGACATAAGTTCCACAATTCTATTCCCACTAAGTAATTTCCATTAAGCAGAAGAGCATCACAACTTTCCATGTTTGACACTAACCCCCCAATTTTATTAATGGTGCTTTAAATTGGGTGTGCACCCAAATTAGTGTGCACAATTTAATTGATTAATGAGCCAATTAGTGGTGATAATTGGGCACTAAGAATCAATTATCAGTACTAAGTGGCATAAATTTTTACATGTGCAAATTTACACAAGCAGATCATAGGTGGGACTCTGAAAAGGGGACATGGGCATATGAGGGTCATGGGTAGATGAGGGACATTCCCACAATTTATGCACATTGCTACATAATAAGGGGGATTGGTGCCTAATTTAGGTGCAAGGATTTACACTAGGGTTCAGTTGGTTAAATGTTTGCACCTAAAAGTAGACATGGATCCCAGCATTAAGTGCTATTCTATAAACAGCACTTAACTTTGAGCGTCATTCATAGAATAGCGTTAAGCCCTATTGTTTTCGACACCAATCTTTCAGCACCATTTATAAAATTTGGTCCTATATGGACTGAATTAAATCTACCAAGACATGTGATGTAGCTCTAAGAGGAGTAGGTTTATTTCTCCTTTCTTTCCCTGAATGATAATTTAGCACCCAGATAATCAAAGCACTATTGCTTTAGGCAAAGAGGAATGAATACTCATTTCTAGCAATTTAATTAGGTAATCAAGAAGATACATTCAATAAGTGATCTGGGACTTTTCTAATATGCAATATCTAACTTGGGTATCTAACAAAAAACCTGTTTTACTGGTTATGAGCAACAAGTGAGCCAATTTGGAAGAACTTTCCTAGCCCTAAGGGCTTTAACCCTTATTTTGCTTCCTAGACTGTCCTTGGTAAAACATACTAATTCAGAGGCCCTTTTACAAAGGCACGGGAGGGCTAACACATGGGTAACGTGTGTGTAACCAGTAGTGCGTGCATCCAGCAGTAAATCCGATTTTTGGCATGCGTCGAATCCCGTGGTAGAAAATAATTTTCTACCACAGGGGAGTTCCTGGCGGTAACCATCAGTGTGTCCCCGTTGGTGCATACTACATGGTTACTGCATGGGTAGCGTATGAGCCTTTACCACTAGGTCAATGGGTGGCAGTACGGGCTCAGGCCGTAAATAGATGCGCACTAGTGTGGGCCCATTAAAAATAGCCTTTCCCCCAGCCGTGGTAAAAAAATGGCCCAGCGCACGCCAAAAAGATGCACCCAGACTATTTTTTACTGTGGCTTTGTAAACGGAGCTCTCATTGAATTGTAGATTTCTGTACTTATTTACCTTGGTAAGGCTTTTACCCTGGCCAGGTACAGGGAAAACCTGATGTAAGTGTTGCACCAATACTTATTTTCTACTTTTCTTTATAAGAGTAGAATAGGCTTAAAATAAGTGCCATAACCAGAGCCTATGCAACTCATTTTAGACAGGATGTAGAAGTCAGTACTAAAACATCCAGGTCAGGACATTTCAAGTTTCACCAGTATTTCTGAATAGAATTTGCAAATGTAATCTGTTCTAAATTACAGGAGAAAGGGACATTTATTTGCTCTCTGCGTGCTGCTCATCACATGCACATTTATCTTTGCCAGTTTTGAAATACAAACATGTATTTTCCTGACACTGTCTACCACCGGGGGATTAAGGGAGCAACCTCCCCTAATCCCTTCAGTGCAGTACTGATCAATCGGAACAGTTTGCCGACACTTAAATGTGCTTAGTAGCAGGTGTAAATCCTGACATAGATCTGTTAGGACATCAACATTTATTCTCCATCAAAAATGAGGAATAAATGTGTATCTTCTAGGCATGCTCTAGTCCCACACAAAACACTCCCACACCACTCCCCCCTTGCGATTTGCTATCAGTACTAATTGGCATTAATTAAAGTTTACATGTGCAAATTTACACAAGCAGATTGCATGTGGGGCTCTGAAAAGAGGACATGGCCATGGAAAGGTTATGGGCAGATCAGGGGCGTTCCTGCAATTTATGCACATTGTTATAGAATAAGGGGCATTGGCACAAGGATTTACACTAGGGTTCAGTCGGTGTACATTTGCTCCTAAAAGTAGACGTGGATCCCAGAATTAAGTGCTATTTTATAAACAGCACCAAACTTTGTGTCATTCATAGAATGTTTTTGATGTGTATATCCTGGCTTTGTGAAATAGGAACTTAGATGTTTATGCAAGATAAACATTTAAGTGCTAATTTATGCACGTCTCAAATGTGATTAGAAAGGAACAAAAACAAGGAGATCGTCAAGAAATTCTGCTATTACACCTGTACTAAAAAGTTTACATCAGTTGCCTGTTATGTGATTGGAGGGAATTGGGGGCAGTACTGTTTAAAGTGCAGGAACGCTGACACCATTTTAAGAGTATAAATTTCATGATGGCGTGCTTAAGAGTGAGTAACTTTTTATAGATTACTGTGATGAACTGTATGTTGTTTAGGAGTACATTGTATGGAATATAATGTGCATCTTCTTTTGGTTACAGTTGACTTGACCCTGATGCAGCTTCTGCGAAACATGCTGCATGTTGGTCACATTGAATAATGGGTTTCATTGTTAACACCAAACTGCTATCAAGCCACTACTAAATGCTAAGGTTTTGAGAATTAAAGAATACAGTGTTTTGGAAGGAGGGTTGAGTGGGCCGATGAGGAGCCAATGGTGTATTAAGAGTTCGGAGCTCTCGGGTCTTCTGACAAATGAATCTTAAAACATGCTAATTATACCCTGGAAACCCTATCTGCCTAGAGAGATAAATGCAGTACACTAAAGCTATAGCAAACATTGTGCTATTGAGGTCCTTTAGTTATGTTAATTGATGAATCGAATGGAAACTTGAATCAACCAGTAAAATCATAGGAAATTCAACAGATAATGGATATAAGGGAAGATAGTAAAATATGAATGTTTGAAAATCTTATGGTGCTGGGCAACTATTGAGATTATTAGATGATGTTATGTACAGGGTGCAGTTTCAGATTCTCATCTTAGTTTTTAAACGTTTGTATGCTGATGGACATGGGTACTTCACTATGATAATGAACTTGTATATGCCAAGGAGTGCATTGCACTCTGAATCTGCGAAGTAGGGGGCATGCGATGAAACTACAGTGTAGTAAATTTAAAACAAATCGGAGAAAATGTTTCTTCACCCAACGCGTAATTAAACTCTGGAATTCATTGCCGAAGAATGTGGTGAAGGCGGTTAGCTTGGCAGAGTTTAAAAGGGGGTTAGACGGTTTCCTAAAGGACAAGTACATAAACCGCTACTAAATGGACTTGGGAAAAATCCACAATTCCGGGAATAACATGTATAGAATGTTTGTACGTTTGGGAAGCTTGCCAGGTGCCCTTGGCCTGGATTGGCCGCTGTCGTGGACAGGATGCTGGGCTCGATGGACCCTTGGTCTTTTCCCAATGTGGCATTACTTATGTACTTAAGTATTTGGTCCTTCAATCACAACATGCCACTATGTTGAGACCCAGAAACCTGTGTTTACTGTGGCTGTTCCTGTTGTTTTGGAATGAGCTTCTCAGCTACCTGTGGTGCTGGGGGAATGTACAACAGTTTGTAAAATTATTGAAAATGCATTGTTTTGTTAAAGCTTTTTTTAGCAAAATAATTCTTATGCTTTAGTGTACTGCATTTATCTCTCTAGGCAGATAGGGTTTCTAGGGTATAATTAGCATGTTTTAAGATTGATTTTGTCTGTGTATATTGTTTACAAATATAAATTTTGCAACTCACCTTGTTAAAGCGGGATATAAATTTTTAAATAAATAAAACACTTCTGGGTTGTTTAAAGCAGTAGGTGAAATTTTGTGATAACACCTTTGGGTTCTTTTGCAAGCTCCTGACGTGGCCCTTTGATAGGGCGAAACATGGCCATGTTTTTTTAAAAAATATTTTATTTATAACATATGAAACATCTTACAAAGTTAACACTTGCTCAAAGAAATACAGAGAGAAAAAAAAGAAAAAAAAAAAAAAGGAACCCCCCCCCCAAAAAAAAAAAAAAAAAATTTGTAGAGACTAGCTTCATGCTCTCTTCCTTAGACCTCAATTACAGAGGGGGAGGGAAATTAAAAATAAGGAGATCAGTATTAGGAAACAAACATAGGAAAGGCTTAACCCAATCAATTCCACATACACTATCCCACATACATTTCATAGCTTCAACCAGTTGTTTCCCTCAACCCACCAGAAAGTTTCTTCATATCCAAAAACGTTCTCAATTGTTCTGGTACAAAAAAAACATACTTAATACCTAAATACCAAACTAAACATTTGCATGGGTATATGCCAGTAGAAAAGATTCACCAAGAGCCCTCGTTTCTTCTCTCTGAGACAAAAATAACTTTCTCCTATCTTGTGTAACCTTTGCTACATCTGGATATAGCCAATATTCTATGGTCACAAAAGGATACTTGAGAGTTCCTAAAATACAGTCTCATCACTGCATTAAGATCTTGCTCAAATACAAATGAAACAATCAATGTCCTTTGATCAGAAATCTCGGTCAATGAATCTTCCAGCATTGCAGATAAATCTTGAATTCCAGTCTCAATATCTTGTGTCTGCACTGAATCACCAGGCCCCACGGGCACTGCCCATGGTTTGAGGAGTAGGAAGATAATAAATCTTATTAAAAGGAGGAATTATCGAAGAAGAAAACTTCAAAATTTCAGTGAGATACTTCTTGAAGAAATCCATAGAGGTTGTACCCATAGTCCTGGGAAAGTTCAATACACAAAGATTCAAACGTCTATTATAATTCTCAATTTACTCTATTTTTTGATGAATCAAAATCTTATCTTTCACCAAGACATCCACTGTACTTTTCAAATTATTAACCTCAGACTGTGTCTGTGAATACTGTAAAGCAAATTCCTGCTTAACGTTTTTCAAAGATACAAGAAGGGAGGTATCCTGGGCAGATCTAGTTACCGTTTGAATCACGTCTTGAATTGCCTTCCTGATGGATTCCAACATAGCCACCATGGGAACTCCACACTCCTGGTTCATACTCTCTGAAAACTCGGGTGTGACACCGCCGACCTGGGTCCCGCCGTCAGCGTCTTCTGCTTCAGCGGGATTTCCTGCCACACTCCTGAGAATTGCAGGACATGGTGATGGATTCAGCTCCGGGGGTAACAGAGATGTTTCCGACGCCAACAGAGCCAATGCTCCTCCATCTGTGCTCTGAGAAGGGTTCACTACCCCGGTTTCCACTGGGTGCCTTGTTGCATACTGTCCAGTGTCTTCTGGATTGGGGAAGAAGTTCTGGCCAGTGGCGGTTGGCTTTTAACCAACCCCTTTTGCTTAGTATGAGGCATCAAAGAAGAACAGAAAAAAAGAACCAAGAAAAAGCGCCAGAGAATGCCAGATCCTGGTAAGCTCTCGAGACTCAAGCCCCCATCTTACCATGCCCTGCCATGTTGGGGTTTTAAATCATTTATATATTTATTGTTTTAGTAGTGAATACATTTGACACTTTTTAAAAATATATCTTGGTGATCTGCTTCTTTTCGTTTTGTGCTGGATCTTCTGGATCGAATGCTTATTTGTTTTATTGGACCTTCAAATGTGTATAGCCCTTCTAAAATGACAACCATAGTGGGCATTCCATTATAGACTTTCCCCCTGAAATTCAGTATTCAGCTGGCAGCAGTCAACGTTTTTGTAAAATGCTGATCATCGCCGGCTAAATTATCCCCCGAAAGTCAGTGCTGGGCCATGCCCAGACACTGGCATTGAATATAGGGAGATAATTTTGGGCAGGCAGGCTACCAGAGCTTATGCAGGCCTGGCCAATATTCAGCCAGGCCAGCATTAAGTACTTTTTTAATGTGGATCCCAGCCTGATATTCAGCCAGGGCCTGCATTAAGATAAGCAGATGAATTGGGCGGCAAAAGGCAATTTAAGTGAGAAGGAGAGATTCCTGCCAGCTTAAATCGTTTTGAATATCTGCCCCTATTGTCCATGTGTCTATGTACTACCTTGTATCCACATGGGCAACTTAGTTACAGTTTTTAAATGGCCTATTATTACTGGATGTCTGCTCATTAGGATACAGTGTGATGCAGCAACTACAGAAGAGAAGGAAAGGAAGTGACATTGCACTAATTTATAAGGATTATAAAGATAGTTGAATTAGGGGGAGATGGATTGACCACTGTTGGAAACAGGATACTAGGCTTGATGGCAACACATATGTTTATAGGTATACATGTTTTCTTTAGAAAATAAGTGCAATATATGTACAGTGCAGTCCATTTAAGTGCATGTTGGATAAGCGCATGCTCTGTTTAACTGCATGCCGTACTTCGGTCCTGTTTTTGGTGCCATCAATTTCTATGGGGACGAACTTCGGTTTAGCGCACCACTGATAAGTGCAAGATTCGCTTATATGCATGGTTTAAGACCGCTGCTCTGCAGGAAAGACTCCACATAAGTGCATGCATGGAATATGGAAGCCGATTGGCACGTGATAAGGGGGCAGTAAATTTGAAATCTTGTTGGTTAACTGCCACAGGCAGGCATCTCTCCTTTATTATATCCCTCCTTACCCCTTTTCTCCCAACTTATACTATCCTATCCTGTCTATCCTCTCTTATCCTAATCATACATTATCAAGCTCAGCTTTATAATGTTTCACTACCATTTTGAAACTTCTATTATAAGACGTATTTCAAATTACTATGTAAGCCGCATTGAGCCTGCATTGTGTGGGAAAGCGCGGGGTACAAATGTAATAAATAAATAAATAAATAAGTGAAAGAATGTTGTTAGAGTGTACATTGGAGTCATCATCAGAACGAATAGAAGTTCTTCTATTCGTTCAGACAACAACTGAATTCTAAAAAATTTAGAAAACAAACAAAGTCAAGCATCTATTGCTAAAGAATATGGTGTCAATCCCAGTCAAATTTCACATATCTTGAACAGAAGACCAGCTTCTGGAAGACTGGCAAAACAATACAAATCCACAATGGAAAAGAAAACGGGCGGGAAAAGCTGAGGAGGTAGAAGATGCTCTTCGGTGGTTTTCTCGAGTCAGGAGCAGACAGTTTTCTGTCAGTGGTCCACTGCTTATGGAGAAAGCTAACCATCTAGCTGAAAGTCTTGGACTAACTGAATTCAAAGGCACTGTTGGATGGTTGGAAAGATGGAAGAAGAGGAACAGCATAAAATTCAAGAAACAGCATGGTGAGAGACGCTGATGACTTTGGTGCTGAAAATTGGGTTGTTTCAGTTCTTCCTACCATCTTGAACGAGTTTGCACCTTGTGACATTTTCAATGCTGATGAAAACGGTCTGTACTGGCGAGCGATTCCTGATGGAACACTTGCATTCAAACAAGCAGAAACTACAGGTAGTAAAACGTCGAAGGACCGACTGATGATCCTCCTTTGCTGCAATATGGATGGGAGTGAGAAGTTGGAACTACTTGTCATTGGAAAGAGCAAACAGCCCCGTTGCTTCAAGAATGTTAAGCGACTTCCTGTGTCATACGAGGCTAACGCAAATTCATGGATGACTGGGGAAATTTGGAAATAGTGACTAAAGAAATTAGACATTAGAATGCGGGCACAAAAGCATCAGATTTTGTTGCTTTGTGATAATTGTGCTGCACACAGTGATGATGTCAGGCTGTCTAACGTTAAGGTGGTCTTCCTGCCACCAAACACTACCTCTCTGATCCAACCTCTGGATCAGGGCATAATAGCCAATTTCAAACAACATTATTGGGCTCTTGTGCTACGTCGTGTGATGAGCGTTATGGATGACCAGACTGGCAAGGATAAACGTGCTGTTGAACTGGCTCGTAATCTATCACTGTTGGATTCCCTACATATGCAGAAAGAAGCCTGGAATCATGTTACACAGGCAACCATTGTGAACTGCTACAAGCGGGCAAGCTTTGTTAGGGATGTGGAGAGGGATGAAACAGATGCAGCTGTTGCAAACATGTCAGATGAACAGGTTATTGACATCCCAGCCAGTGTTACTGAAGAGGAGTTTCATCACTACGTAGCTGTTGATTACGATCTACAAACAGCTGACGACAGCACTGATGTCCAGATATGCACCTACACGCAGGCAACGGCTGATGATGAAACAGATGATGAAATGAGCAGCGAGGCACATGCTGACAAAATTCAACAACCTCCTCCTGTCACCTTTGCAAGAGCGCTGGAGAGTTTCAACACCGTGCGGGCCTATCTGGAGGCCACTGGATGTCAGTGCTATGACAGTTTTTACCATCTGGCAGACGTAGTCTATGGAACTCACAGACACAAGAGAGTACAGAGGACTATGACTGATTACTTCAAGTAAGCCTAATGTCAGTTAATGGAGACTGTATAATGTCAGTTGACAGAGACTGTATACTGTACGTATAATAAACAGTACTGTACATATGTTTATCAGATGTCAAGCTTCTTTGGGTCACAACAGTTAAGTGCACTCTCCGGTTAACTGCATGTATTTCTTTGGTCCCAGACCCTTGCACAAAGATGGGTTTCACAAAATTGGAATCGTTGTGTGTTCCAGGTTTTACTATTTCATTTCGTTTACTGAGGAATTGTCATTTATGTCTCACTTCCTCTTTTACTTTTAAGTACAAGCATCAGATGTAACTGAGTAAAAGTAGTAAAAATTGGTGAAATTATTACTTCAGTAAAAGTAAAAATATTTCCCGTACTTCTTTACAAGTTAAAGTGACAAAACTTTTGCTTAAGAACAGTAACTAGTTACATTTACTTAGTTACTATACAACACTGCTACTAAGCATGTGAAGTTGAAAAAGAGTGACAGGACAGTTGAAAGAAATATGTGTTTTTAGGAATGCTGAACACAGAGAAGTATTATATCCAAACTGCCTTGCAATGTACTCTATAGGTCCTGATAGGCTATGCATTCAATTATAAAACTGCCTTCTATGAATGTGCACATTTGGAGGGGGGCAGTTATCAAAATGGGCTACACTTAAGACAGATTATTTTACTGTTAATCCAGGTTACTAGTAATTACATCTCATTACATATAATGGGTCCTGTGCTAAAATAGCATGAGTTGTAGTAAAATAACCTATCTTTAACAGTAGCCCATGTTGATAACTTCCCCCTTTAGCTTGCTAATGTGCCTTAAAAAGTTGAGTACAATTAATACATATTCAGTTAGGTTTAATGACCTTTAAAAATGTTTTGTTAAAATGTGCAAAATGAACCAAAAAAAAAACATCCAAAAATGGATAAAATGGCCTAATGAACTGAGAACAAATTTTTGTTCTGTTCACGTCCCTAATTTATTTGGATTTTGCTCACACCTTTTCAGTAATAGCTCAAGGTGAGTTACATTCAATACTGTGTATTTCTCTGTCCTATAAGGGCTCACAATCTAGGGGGCACTTTTACAGAGTGGTGGTAAGCCCAACTCGAGCTTACCGCTTGCTTTTCCGGGACTACGGTCGGCAAAATGCGGCCACTGGTGGTAGCCCCACCCCGAGCACACACCATTTCTAGGGGAAAAAGAAAACCCCCAGAAATAGCTTGTGTGGTGGTAACCCGGCGGTAATCAGGCAGCGCATGGGTTAACGTGGGATCCCTTATTACCACCTCAATGGGTGGTGGTAAGAGCTCCATGCTGCATGTTCACATAGTAAGAGTTCTCTTATCTCATGGCCATGTGTGTCTGGGAGCTTTTTTACTTGCTGCGGTAAAAAGGGCCCTGGCACAAGGAAAAAAATGAACCCCACCGCTAGCACAGGGCCATTTTTCCTGCAGCTTCGTAAAAGAATCCTTATGTTTGTACCTGAGGCAATGGAGGGTTAAGTGATTTGCCCAAGATCTAATGTCTTCTGCATCCATTAGAAATGTTTTTTTCATCACATCTCTTAGCCATTAATAGAAAAAATTAAAATGCAGCAATTTTACAGCCATGCCAAAAGTGGCCTCAGTGCGGGGGGAAACCTACTTGCTAATCACAGCAAATGGTCCCTTTTAGCGCAGCTTAGTAAAAGGACCTCTAGGTTTTCAGCTGAATATTCAGCCATACAAATTAGCAGATATTATTAATATTTTCTATTAGCTTGTAGCGGGTTTAAAAGGCTAACATTCTCCCCTGGATTCTATATAACATGCCTAGAGATCCATGCCAAAATACAAGCATATTCTATTCAATGTGCATAACTTAAATGGCTTAACAAGCTAATCAGCACTTAACAAGCAATAATGAGCACTAATGGCAATAATTACAATTTACGTGCACAATTCGCTAAGCACATTCTATAATGTAGTGTGCCTAACTTCTAACATGCGCAAGCAAAAAGGGGTGTGGCTATGGGCATGTCGTGGGCTTTCAGAAATTTACTTGTGCAGTTATAGAATGCAGCCAGGATTTACGCCACATTTTCATTGGTGTAAATGGAGGCACATAGATTTAGATGCTGAGATATCTATTATGTGTATTCTATATACCGTGCCTAAATCTAGGCACCCCTTATAGAATACACTTAGTCGGCATGGGTTTCCGCGCCAATTTTTTAGGTGCCATATATAGAATTGCTCCCTTTATGTGTAAACCTGATCTAAAATTTCACTGTACATCTTTATAGAAATTGAAGCAAAATAAACATTTTAGTTGAAATAAACTAAAATGTATACATTCTTTGTGTCTAAATAATTTTGTAACCATGCTTCAGTGAAAGGGATTCGAATTAGCACAAATTTGGTTCATTTGGACATCAAAAATGTGCAAGCAAAATCTACTGTACATACATAAACCTGAGAATCCATGCATGTAAAATCAATTTGTGGCTCTGAACATGTATTTTATAAAACAAATATAAGTAATGGACTGAAAAAAAGAAACACCTACAAACTGCAAAAATAATCAGTAAAATTCAAAATTGAACCAGCATTTTTGTTCTTGTGCATCCCTATTGATTTGACTTGAATTATTGACTACATTTGGGAAGCTTGCCAGGTGCCCTTGGCCTGAATTGGCCGCTGTCGTGGACAGGATGCTGGGCTTGATCGACCCTTGGTCTTTTCCCAGTGTGGCATTACCTATATACCGTATTCAGTATATTGCTCCCCTGCACTTCTGTTGGAAAGATGCCAGCTCTGCCATATCCTGCATCCTCCCTCCATCCCAATATTTTGAAAGTGAAAAAAGTCTTATCTCCATATTAAATTTGATAGAGATAAGTCTATCCATTCCAGAATAAGTGGACACTGCACACTTTCCTTACATGAAATCTGGCATCTTTGCCTCCTTAGGTGCCTTCCCAAATCACTCTTTACACCCAACTTTAAAAACTGGAGAAGGATCTGCTCTCATACAAAGCTTGATCAAACTAAAGCCCCTCCCCCTTTACAAAGCCACGCTGCTGCACGGTAATGCAGATACAGCCCATTCACTTTGAATGAGCTATCGACATTACCGCACCGGCATCCGCTAGCATGGCTTTGTAAAAGGGAGGGTAAGTCTAGAAACATAATAACATAGTAGATGATGGTAGATAAAACTTGTACGGCCCATTCAGTCTGCCCAACCTTCATTCTAAAGATATTTAAGGTTAGTTCAGTGCCATTTGGATTTTCAGAATGGATATACATGAGAGAGATCTGCATAGCTAGGAGACAGAACATGCAAATTTCTTTCATGATCACTCATTGTGGGTATCCTGAAAACCCGGATGGCTGAGGGTGCCACGAGGTTGAGAAGCAATGAGTTAGGGGACACACACATAAAAACACCAACTGCAGCAGGCACACACTTTCAGTATGATTTCATAAGATCTTGGTTCTATGGAACTGAGGGTAATAAGAAACACAGCTTCAAGATGACTGCATACATTCCATTAATTCAGCTAAAACCAACATTTATGAATGCCACAGTGCTGTCATTTGCATGATCCAGAAGGAACCACTTTTAAACTAATCAAGCTGTTCATTTATCTGCCAAAGCATATCATAGAAATGACATTTTGGGAAAGCTGCAAGGGTGTGTTAGACCAGAATATGTATAATCTAAAAAGCATGTTTTTTTTTTTCTTTTGAGGGTCATCTGGCATGATGCAATCTATGAAAAATGATTTCTGCAAGAAGTTATACCTGTTTGATGCATTAACCAAAGTTTTCAAGCTGCTAGGATTACGGATAAGCTTGTCCAACATGCTGACAATTTCCTCAAACTTGGGCCTGCTGTTCCTGTCCTTTCGCCAGCAATCCAACATGAGCTGATACAGAGCAGCAGGACAATCCATGGGACTTGGCAAACGATAACCTTCCTCGACAGCTTTAATCACCTACCAGAAATGAAGCAGATTTAAAATAGAAATGGCAACATTTAGCTACAACACTTCCATGTTATCAAGCCCTATTTCAGAGCTGATTAGGGATGTGCATTTGTTACTTGGTTAGTTAAAGCACCTTAGAAAAGTATGTGCAAAATTGCTGCAAAGTATATTATTTTACACATTAATACAAATACAGTCAATTTATGCACATTAAAAAGTTCTAATAGGCATTTAAAATGTTATTAACACAAAAGTGTGAAATGAACTGAAAAAAAAATGAGGGAACGAATCTCCATGTGAACTGAAAATAACACGAGAAAATCCTTTTACCATGCACATCCCTTACAGTTCATGCATTTCTTGGCATATGGAATGGAAGAACTGTAAGCACTGATGATATTTTCTGTTTCTATAAATCTGCAATGATTTTGCATGTGCTTTTAGTATTTAATTGTTGTTTCATGGATTCTAACAAGAGAAAAGCAGAACCTCTCAGAAACACCTTTCAAAAACAACTGTACTACAAACATTCATATCAATATTCAGCCAGTACAGTCAGTGGTTTGTTTAATCACTGGTCGTAGCATTTTAAATTTATTCATATTGACCGCTAAACTCCCCTTTTTGATAAAACCATATATATTCAGTAACATTGTCCGGATATTTAGCAATGCTGAATATACATAGACCACTGATCATATCCGGCTGTACGTACTGCACAGGAATCAGCAGCTATCTGTAAAGCTATCCAGCTTATTTTCGAAGGAGATCGCTGGCCATCTTCCGACTCAAATCTGGAGATGGCCGGCGATCTCCTGAACCCGGCGAAATCGGTATAATCAAAAGCTGATTTTGGCCGGCGCCAACTGCTTTCCGTCGCAGAGCTGGCCAAACTTCAAGGGGGCGTGTTGGTAGGGTAGCGAAGGCAGGACGGGGGCGGGATGGGGGCGTGCTCACGAGATGGCCAGATTCGCCCGATAATGGAAAAAAAGAAAGCCGGCCCTGACGAGCATTTTGCCGGCTTCACTTGGTTCCTTTTTTTTTCAGGACCAAGCTTTAAAAAGGTGCCCCAACTGACCAAATGACCACCAGAGGGAATCAGGGATGACCTCCCCTTACTCCCCCAGTGGTCAGCAACCCCCTCCCACCCCCCAAAAATATATATTTTTGCCAGCCTCTATGCCAGTCTGAAATGTCATACCCAGCTCCCTGACAGCAGTATGCAGGTCCATGGAGCAGTATTTAGTGGGTGCAGTGCACTTCAGGCAGGTAGACCCAGGCCCATCCTCCCCTACCTTTACACTTGTGGTGGTAAATGTTAAGCATTCCAACCCCCCCCCAAAAAAAACCCCACTGTACTCACATGTAGGTGCCCCCTTCATCTCTAAGGGCTATGGTAGTGGTGTACAGTTGTGGGGAGTGGGTTTTGGGGGGATTTGGAGGGCTCAGCACCCAAGGTAAGGGAGCTATGCACCTGGGAGCTATTTTTGAAGTCCACTGCAGTGCCCCCTAGGTGCCTGGTTGGTGTCCTGGCATGTGAGGGGGACCAGTGCACTACAAATGCTGGCTCCTCCCATGACCAAATGCCTTGGATTTGGCCGGGATTGAGATCGCTGGCATTAGTTTCCATTATCGGTGAAAACCGATGCCGGCCATCTCAAACCCGGCCATCTCTGACATTTGGCCGGCCCCAACCGTATTATTGAAATGAAAGATGGCCGGCCATCTTTTTCGATAATACGGTTCGGGACTGCTCTTTGCGGCGCCGGCCAAATAGATTGTTCGATTATACCCCTCCATGTGATCTAATTTATGGCAATCTTTTTGCTGTCCTAAGTTAAAATCCATAGCGATAAGACTTGAGTTAGATGTAATGACCATGATCCACTGTACTCCATCCAGGCACTTTCTGGATTGTGCTGGGGCAGTATAAGAATTTTCAACAGCACGTTCTGTATAACACCATTGAAAATTCATGGATTGGGGATGTGAATAACTAAGGCCAGTGCTGGGCAAGCTTATACGGTCTGGGTTCCGTTTATGGCAATCCGGTTTAGGTTGGGCTAGAGAGGGCTTCAATGTAAACTCCAGTAATGTGGAACATGAGGACAGTGTTGGGTAGACTTTTACAGTCTCTGTCTGGCAAATGATGGATTTGGATAGACTGAAGTGGGCTTTGATGGCAACTTCAGAAGTTGGAACTGAAGGACAGGGCTGGGAGGACTTCTGTGGTCTATGTCCCAGAAATGCCAAAGAAAGACAATGATCAAGTATTTTATATCACATTCATTGTTGGTTTAATCATGACTTGATAATGAGTGTGACTGTTGGGCAGACTGGATGGGCTGTTCAGGCCTTTATCTGTCATCATTTACTATGTTACAATCCAGTTAGTGCTGTTGAGTACTTTATCTATCTTGTTGGCACTTCTTATCCATTAGTACTGCCTCTTAGCTGGATAAGTGTCTTTGAATATTGGCCCCTAACATTTTTAAACATTAAAAAAAACATAGTAAAGTTCAAAAGGAGTATGATTTTGCCTCCCTTTAAAAGGATATGATTAATGTTTATCGAGTAAGGCTTACAATTAGCAGCTGCTGCCTATGACTTGTGCTTAGTCAATCACTTTTTTCGTATGGGGTAATTGTAGGTGAGTGAAAGCGGAGAGAGAAATGAAGGAGAGGGAGCAGATACCGTCTTGAGACATTCACATATCACAGTGGGAAACATCATTAAGTTCAATTTCCTTGCTTTCCATAATTCATGCAGTCACCAAGCATGTAAGATAGTCATTTAAGCAGTCAGGCGTAATAAGTCAAGAAACCGAAAGGACAAAAATAGTATACGTGGGAAAGTGATAAAATGACAGGCAGAAAATGAGCCAGAGCCGACGTTTTAGTTATCATACAGACTTATTTAGGTTTGATTTTGTTTGTTGTAGAAACAGATCCATCTTTGTTTGCTTGATGGGGCTATTGTCAGAGGTCCATCTCACAGCAAAATTCACAGGTACCTTTCTTCCTGTGGACCTGGTAAGCAGTTTTCAAAGGGAAACAACTATGGCAGTTTACAAGATACTCTGGCATAAATGTACCCATCTATCTTGCACTGAGGATACCCAGTGTACATTCATTCATATGGAGCTAATTCTATAAAGAGGGTGCCAACATCAAGAACATGTGTAAATGACCAGAATACCAACATACATGTACAATTCCACTATTCCAGGTAGGTACATACTATTCTGTAAGATGGTACCTAAATGTGATGGCACATAGAGCCCCTTTTACAAAGCAGCGGTAAGCCAAATGTGGAAGTAAAAAGGAAGTACTGCCAGGCTACTGCAGTAGCCCGGTGGTAGTTCCCACCCCCAGAGTGGTGTCATATCAGGCTCAGGCCCAGATGCATTAAAGACATTGGTAATTCCCGTTCCCTACCGATTCCACAGCGTTGTAGCTCACTTGCATTCTCTAGTCCTTCGGTACCTGAGTCGGAGAATCGGGACGTCCCTTTAGATTAGGCTCCTCTTCCTGGTCTCTTCAGCCAATCAAAGCGGGCTTAGCTGGCTGTTGTCAGCGAAATGCGCTCTGATTGGCTGAAGAGACCAGGAAGAGAAGCCTAATCTAAAGGGTCGTCCCAATTCTCCGGCAACCAGGAAAATAGAAAAATTTCGCTGTGGAGGGGTAAGTGGCGCGGCGAAGACTAAATAGAAGGGGGAAAAAAACACGAGCGCCGGCAGAGCAAAAAACTGCGAAAAAAAGACGTCTCTCAGAAGCGCAGGGAGAGTACGTCCTTAAAGGACGCCCCTCACATGCGCTCCCTGCTTTTTTTTTTTTTTTTTACCTTTTTTGGGGGCCCTTTTCCTTTCTGATTCCCTCACAGGAGCCCTAACAAGAGGTCAGACATCTCGTTAGGGTTCCTACGGTAAGGGAATCGGAAAAACGGTAGTGCATCTCATTATAATGGGCTGCAATGGTAGTGCAGCTCATTATAATAGCTTTTCAATCATTTGCATTCCGTTTTCGTTGCCTGCTACTGTGGCAGGGAAAATGCCCTTAGTGCATGCCCGGGGTGAACTACTTGCGTTTTAAACTGGCTGGAACCAGTTTAAAACGCAAGTTGTGGGCTCGTTAGGTTTTGTGCATCTGGGCCTCAGTCCCTAGAGTCAAGTTCAGCAAGTGAACAGTCACATGCAAATTAGCACAAGGTAAATACAGGGCCGGCTCAATGGACCGTGGCGCCCTGAACCAACTTCTGGTATGGCATCCTCCCATTGGCCTGCCTCCCCCACCTAACTTTAGAGGCAGTTCCCCCTCCTGAATACCAACAGCATTTCACCTAATGATATCCACATCGGCCCTTGCGTCTTCCCTCTGCCATGCACCTATGGAAACAGGAAGTTATGCCAAAGAAGGGGCCACTGGAGCACTGGTGCGGGTAGTATTAGGTGAAATGCTGTCTGTGTTTGGGAGGGAAAAACTGCCTTTAAAGATAGTCAGGGAAGGTGGGCTGAGACAGAAAGAGGAAGGGGGTTGTCGGCTCTTCTTTTTTCCCTGCACACGCAATGCCACCAGGTAAGTTCTGGCCCAGCTTAACCTATAGGGCCCAGTGTCCATTAAATAGGGAAGAACCTAGACTTGTTTGCTAGTTCTACTGACTAGAGCAGGGCTGCGGGAAACATGGACCTTAGGGATAGGTGGTGGGCAGGTTATGGCATGTTTATGCTATGCTATGCTTTGCTTACAATACCTGGCTTGCTGTGACTAATTTCCAAGTTTAAAGTAGGCACTATTTTGAACAACTCAGAGACAGAATGGCCTCTCCTAATGTGGATCTCCGGACCAGGTAGGAGATACAGTAATTCTCTCAAATTTAAATAGCAATAGTTTTACCATTCTGACTCTTAGATATGTCATCCAGTGTACTTCTGACAAGCACTTACATCTTGATTGGTCATCTCCCAGTATGGTCTCTCCCCATAAGACATGACTTCCCACATCACTATCCCATAGCTCCAAACATCACTGGCTGAGGTGAATTTCCGGAATGCAATAGCTTCAGGAGCAGTCCACCGGATAGGAATCTTTCCACCCTAGAAAGAGTAAATCAGAAATCTGTCTGAATGAGCTGTTTCCTGTCCTAAAATATGCTAAAAAGAGATGCTCATTTTGTATTCCTCTTTGACTTCAAATGATCCATTTCAATATATCTCAGTGAACAAGTACTGCTACTAAGCTGCCCTGTAGGTTTGTCATTTACACCCAGACAGGAAACCAGAACAGATACAGGCTCCACATCTCTTTTATTTTAGTACAGTCAATCTGGTATCTTCTTACAATCTCTGGCAGCCAGGAAAAGTAAATGGAGCATTCATGCAAGCTTCCTTTTAGTCACTAAACAGCACATGCAAATGGTGAAGTTCAGATTTATTGATTTATTATTGGTTTAGAGCTTAAGAAGAAATCACCATGCACAAATTGTTCTGTGTTGGAAGTTTTCTGGACTTGTGTTGCAGATCAATTATGTTTCATTTTAGATAATGGTGGATAATAACTAATTAAGAAAAGCTGGGTTGTAACTGGCAAAGACCATCCCCCCGATATTCAGTATTGGATTGGAAAGAATCGCCACCTGGCCAGTTAAATGCTGGAAGACCGGCTGTCAAGATTCAGTGGTACATGGCCGGTTATCGGCTAGTGGATAGTCAGTTATATTGGGCGATGTAGCCGGCTATCCGCCAATTTTTAAAATGTAATCGGCCAAGTTTGGCACCCATATTTGGCCGCATGCAACCCTAGAATATCTTTAACTGGTCTGAATTTAACTGGTTAGTACTGAATATCAGCTTGGCCAGTTAAATTCTGACTGGCCAAAGATAAACCAGATATTAAATGCCGGTCACCGGAAATAGCCTGGCATTGAATTTCAGGTCTCAGCGTGGTCTAACTCCCATGGTCTGAAAATCGGCCTCAATATATTTTTTCAACTTTAGTTTTTATTGTTCTTATATGGGTTACCAGCTTCACGTAAATTATACTTCACATATGTTAATTAAAACACAAAGCTTTGCAATGAAAATGTCTTTGGTGGACAGAATACCTCCTAAATTGCTGTTTAAGAAAATCAATGAGGTCGATATTCAGATCATAGGAGTCAGACTGGCTAACTCCCAAGTTTGGCGATAAACCGAATATTCAATGCCAGGCTTTTTCCGGTTTAAAGACAAAGTCGATATTCAGACTTAGCCAGTTATCTTTAAACTGGACAAAGAATTACCAGGTTTTCACATAACCAAATATGGCCATGAAACTGGCTTTTAAAATCAGTGGGTAGATGACTATATTGGGCGATATAACCGACTGTCTGCAATCCGCTAACAGGGGATATTCAGCAGGGGAATAGCCAGTTATCCCCTACTGAATACCGGTGGATAGCTGATTATGCACTATTTAACTAGTCAGAAGCTGTTCTGGATGGTTAAACAGTGCTGAATATTTGGGGAATGTGAATAGTGGCATAGTCACGGCGGCGGGGGGGGGGGGGGGGGGGCTCACTTTCATTCCCCTCTGCTTCTGACTGGTGGGGATGTCAGCCCCTGCCAGCTGAAGATCTCACTTGCTTAATTGAACCCACAGCATCACTTATTCAGCAGGAGCACATCGCCGCTAATGCCGTCTCTGCCACATGAGCATGAACGAAAGAGCAAGCATTAGCAGCGAAGCATGCCTGCTTTATAAGTGTTGCCACAGGTATAACTCAGACAGAAGAGGTCTTTGTCCAGCAGGGCTTGGCATCCCTGTCAGCTTAGGTATTTATATTTTGAGGAGCCAAGGGTGTAGACTGGGGTCATGGGGAGAAAATTGCATGCCCACCCATCTTGGGCTAAGTACAATTGGCCATCTGGCTACACCACTGTATCACTGCCTTACAAAAATGAAGAAATTGCTGGTATTGCAGTGGAAAATGTGTCTGGAGCCAAATTCAATGGCCTGTAAGAGAAATAAATGTGGAACCTGTTACTGTACATCAGGGGCGTAGCCAGCCTTCCGTGGGGGAGGGGTCCAGAGCCCAGGGGGAGGGGGCACATTTTAGCCCTCCCCCCGGTGCCGCCCCCCCACCGCCGACATTGCCACCCCCCCCTCCCGCCGTGAACCCGCCGCTGCTGCAGCCTACCTTTACTTTTGCTGGCGGGGGATCCCACTCCCCGCCAGCCGACGTCTTCTTCTCAGTCGCTTCCTGCTCTTCAATTTGTTTGCTGACGTCCTGCACGTACAATTACGTGCAGGACGTCAGCAAACAAATTGAAGAGCAGGAAGGACTGAGAAGACGTCGGCTGGCGGGGAGTGGGATCCCCCGCCAGCAAAAGTAAAGGTAGGCGGCGGTGGGGGCGGGTTCGCCGGGAGGGGGGTCCTGGGGTGAATCTGCGGGGGCCCCGGCCCCCTCAGGTCCCACGTAGCTACGCCACTGCTGTACATATTTTTTGCATACAAGTCACTGCTTGTGGGGAGAAGGAATGAAAATAAAAGTAAGACTTTTCATCATTAACCCCACACATACAAAAATCATTTCACTGGACACCTTCTGCCAGCTGATCATATGACTGTGCAGATAGTATGAAGGTACCAAACTTTACTTATCAATACAAAAATGTCCAGAGGGGTAGCCATATTAGATTGTAATAGCGAAAAAGGGCTGGTTGCACTTTCTATACTAACTGAATCCTCTTTATCAAATGCATATCCTGTCATTGAAACCTCATGCTTCACTCCTTCATTTAGTCTAGAAAAGCACATCCAGCATCATTATTGGATTAGATCGAATTGAATTTATTAATTTGATATACCACTCTATACTACTGTGCCTGAATCATTTACAACAAAAAATACACACCATACATCATATAAATCATACAAGGGCTGTAACAAGAAAGTGATATGTACATGCTGAATATTTATATATAATGATATACAGTGATCATAGAGTTTCTTATAGATTTTGTCTTAAGGAGGACAATTTTCAATCAATAGAAGCAGCTTTGTTTCTCATAGGCCTGCGAGCTGATTTTCAAAAGGGAAACCTCCATGGAGCTTCCATCTGAAAATCACTGACAGTCCCTTTGCTAAAAGAAGTATTTAACCAGCCTAGTTTACATATGCAATGTCTGTGAGATCAAAAAAGTAAAAAGCAAGCATGTGGATCTCAAAATAAAATCCCCCTTTTTTTGGGGCTTGCTCTGGCCTTGCCCCTATACCCGCTTTCTTTTTCCACCACCACAATTCTTTTCTCCAAAGGTAAAACCCTGTTCACCAGCAGAATTCCCGTTGAAAATTACCCTAGTAAAATAGGATAACTCACTTAATACCACTATTTCCTCTGGATCTACACAACCCACAGTTCAACCAATGCAACAAAGCACAACACGTTGGGTAAGAAGTTTTAAAAAGATCTGAGTCCTACCAGTTTCCTTGACTTATTTATGAGGACAAACATATTTCTTGTGCATACCCTTGTTGTGTATGCTGCCTCAGGATCATCTTCCAGAATTCGGGAAAGCCCAAAGTCTGACACTTTACAGACAAGGTTACTGTTGATAAGGATGTTTCTAGCAGCGAGATCCCTGTGCACGTAGCCCATGTCAGAAAGATACTTCATTCCTGAGGCAATTCCCCTCAGCATGCCGACAAGCTGGATCACAGTGAACTGGCCATCATTTTTCTGAAAAGAAAATGGAAAAATTAGTTCTACCAAAATATCTTAAATTGAAACTTCAGGGGAAATTAACGCCTTAGCTAGAAAGACTCTGGCAACAATTGCCTACATAAACCAGCAATGAAAGCTGAAGACAGTAGTACATATTAAGCAATTGCAGTGTGGATTTGAACCTTCCTACTACTTATCATTTCTATAACGCTATTAGACATATGCAGTGCTGTCCCAGCTCGACAGAGCTTACAATCTATTTGAGACAGACAAACAGAACAAATAAGGATTAGGGAAATATTTTTTGTGGGAATGATTAAACAGGCATGGGTACTGAAGAGATGAACAGTTGCTAGAGTTAAAAGCAGCCTTATAAAAAAGTGGTCTTTTAGTCTAAATTTGAATATGACTAGAGATGGAGCTTGACGTATCAACTCAGGAAGGCTAATCCAGTCATACAATGCAGCAAGATAAAAGGAATGGAGACCTGTAGTTAATCTATGTTTACAACTGGTCTTTTCTTGAGGGGTATTGAGTACTGGCACCTTTTCCATTGTCTGCTAAAATTGACCCGTGCCTGCTTATTTTCGAACGAGAAGGCCGGCCATCTTCAGACACAAATCGGGAGATGGCCAGCCTTCTCCTAAAGCCGGCCAAATCGGTATAATCGAAAGCCGATTTTGGCCGGCTTCAACTGCTTTCCGTTGTGGAGCTGGCGAAAGTTCAAGGGGGCGTGTTGGCAGTGTACCAAAGGCGGGACGGGGGCGTGGTTAAGAGATGGCTGGCTTCGGCCGATAATGGAAAAAAGAAAGACGGCCCTGACGAGCATTTGGCCGACTTTACTTGGTCCCTTTTTCTTCACGACCAAGCCTCAAAAAGGTGCCCCAACTGACCAGATGGCCACCGGAGGGAACGGGGGATGATCTCCCCTTACTCCCCCAGTGGTCACCAACCTCCTCCCACCCCAAAAAAAATAAAAAACTTTTTTTTGCCAGCTTCTATGCCAGCCTCAAATGTCATACCCAGCTCCATCACAGCACTATGCAGGTCCCTTGTGCAGTTTTTAGTGGGTGCAGTGCACTTCAGGCAGGTGGACCCAGGCCCATCGCCCCCTACCTGTTACACTTGTGGTGGCAAATGGGAGCCCTCCACCCCCCCCAAAAAAAACTCACTGTACCCATATGTAGGTGCCCCCCTTCATCCCTAAGGGCTATGGTAGTGGTGTACAGTTGTGGGTAGTGTGTTTTTTTTTGGGGGGGGGGGGTTTAGGGGGCTCAGCACCCAAGGTAAGGGAGCTATGCACCTGGGATCAATTTGTGAAGTCCACTGCAGTGCCCCCTAGGGTTCCTGGTTGGTGTCCTGGCATATGAGGGGGACCAGTGCACTACAAATGCTGGCTCCTCCCATGACCAAATGCCTACTGGTGTCTTGGTTTAAGGGATTTTTAACCTATCGGTCTTAAAGTTTCAGAGAGAAATATCTGAAAGTTGATCTTTGCCATCAGGAGTGCCCCAGGGCTCACCATTGTTGCCAGTCTTATTTAGGGCCCTGTTTACTAAGATGCTGTAGGCACGCTAACTTTTTAGAACATGCTAAAGATTAGCATGTACTAATGATAGAGACATACATTATATTCCCATACTATATATACTATATCAGCACTAACTGGCCCTAATTAGGATTTACATGCATATCGTATTCTACAATGGCATGGCTAGGGATGTTTTTAGGGCATTCCTAAATTTTATGCATATACATATAGAATTGCACTTAACAGTAGGTGCTTACAACTAGGCCTCCTCAACGCAGATCTAACTGCAGGCATCTATAGTTGGGTGCAGTTATGGGCTAAGGGTCAAATTCTATAAATGGCTCCTTAAAAATTGGTGCCGAAAATCCATGCGCTTAGCGCGATTCTATTCGCCCAAAGCTAGGCATAGTTTATAGAATATGCTAAGTGGCCATTCTTGCGACTAAAAATGTAGGTGCACACATTTAGGCCATCTAAAACCAGGTCTAAATACCTGTGCCTAACTTAGGCGCAGATCAGGTGTATTCAATAATAGTGTGCATAGTTTTTTTGAAACGCCCACAAGCCACCCATTCCATACCCATGGCCACACACCCTTTTCTATTCCATGCATTAGAATATATGCACACCATGTTATAGAATACGCCTAGAAAGTTGTACATCTAAATTCTAAAACCAATTAGTGATGCTAATTGGTTGTTAAGTGCCAATTATCAGCACTGATTGGGTTGTTAATCAATTACGTTGTGTGTGCAATCTGGCTGTATGGGCAAATTGGACACATAGCATTTAAGGCGCCATTTGTAGAATTTGGGGGTAAGCGTGAATCTATAAAGGATGAATACCCTTTACAGAATCATGCTAAGCAAGTTAAATTTTCAGCCCCAATTTTTAGGCGCTAGGTTAGAATTTGGCCCTAACTCAATAGTGCAGGAATGTCCACTATCTGCTGCTGACACTTTTCCTAAAAAAGCTTAGGAAAAAATCATTAGCGCACAGTCTAGCATGAACACTAGCCTAAACTAAAGCAGACTGCTTTAGCACATCCTGCATTAGGCTTTTATTGCTGTGCTAAGCGCACGTTACCACTTAATGCAGCTTAGTAAAAGGACCCCAAAGTGATTTAAGAGTTCAATTTTATTGGTGTTTTCATGCTAATAAAGGTTTCCTACAGCTGAATAATGGAGGAAAACTCACCATAACCACTGCAGAAAAGGCTGCTATTTTTTTTCTACATACAAAAAGTAAGTCTAAAAGAATAAAGCATAGAAGCAAAACATACCTTTAGAAAGGTATCGAGTGAACCGTTCTCCATGTATTCTGTCACTATCATCACTGGCTTGCCTGAAAAAGCACAGAACAGACTTTATAAAATTCTGGAACTTTAGCTGTCTAGAGAAATCAATTTCCTGCATATATTACAGCCACTTGCTTTAATGTGTTCATGTACAACAGATGACATTTGATAGAAAAGTGCAGTCAGCACGCTTATTAAAATCTGAAAGATCAGTCCTGGTTTTCATTTTGTGTTATTAAACTTGTCAGGATAGAAAATTTGCCACTATTTTTAACTATATTTCAAGAAAAGTATTGAATCTAAGTATTAGTACGGGACAACTTTACATGCACATTTCTGTATAGGCACTGTTATTAACATATTGTACTGGCGAGATTCAATAACTATTACGATGTAATGAAATTGTGTTACTATTAACTAATGAGCTAACCTGGATAACAAGCTTAGGGGTCCTTTTACTAAGTCGTGCTAAAAAGTGGCCGGCGGTAGTTTTAGCGTATGGGTTTTCCGGTGCGCTCCACCCACTTTTTAGCACGGCTCTAAAATGTGCGAATTTCTATTTCTGCCATTAATGGCAATGCACTCATTTCCAAACTATCTTGTGGCCATTACCACCTGAGCCCTTACCATCACCTATTTAGTAGGCAGTAAGAGCTCAGTAATCAGGCAGCGCATGGCAATGTGCCTGTGCTTCACGATCCCCTGCCCTCTGCGCTAGAAAATAAAAATTATTTTCTAATGTGGGAAATGGCGCAGGGCAAAAGTAGAACTACTGTAAGGTGCCTGGGAAAGCCCAATGGTAGTGCTGTTTTGCCTCACGCTACCCGTGCGGTAGCCCTACCATGCCTTTGTAAAAGGGCCCCTAACAGTCTGTTGACCAGAATAAGAAATATCATATTTTTAAAGGTGCATTTGTAAGTTTTTCTGTCAAATGTCATGATTTAGGTAACCACAGTAGCAACACTGGCATTTTCAGCGCTATGCAAAGCAGACCAATATGAGCTTGATGATCATTGATTAGTATGGTCTAAATCAGGGGCATAGCTATGTGGGGCCACAGGGGCATGGGCCCCCACAGATTAAGCCCTGGCCCCCTCTACAATTTACCCCTCCAGCCACTTCCCCCCCTGCAGCCACCCCCCGCCCCATCGCTGCATCAGGTACCTTGTTTACTGGCGTGGGTGCCCAACCCCCGCCAGCCGAAGAGTCTTCTTCAGCGCCGGTTGACTCTGACGCCTTCGTTGTGTGATAATCTGTTTCTGACGCCTTTTGTCCTGCACGGGGCTACATACAGGACATGCATGGCCAGAGTCAACCGGCGCTGAAAAAGACTCTTTGGCTGGCAGGAGTTGGGGACCCCCGCCAGCAAACCAGGTACCTGGCGGCGATGGGGGAGGGTTTTTGTGGTGGCGGTGGTGGCGGTGGTGGCGGCGGGGGGGTCCAAAGTGGTGTTGGGGGTTGTTGGCTAAACAGTGCCCCCCCACCTTGGGCTTTGGCCCCCCCTCCCGCCGAGGTCTGGCTACGCCCCTGGTCTAAATTCTTTAGCAACAACTTTGCCAAAGAAAAGACATGTCTCCATTTTAAAAGCATCTTGATGTGTCAATAGCTGCACTTACACGTGTAGCTCACATTCACATGCAAATAGTGCAATTTTAGGGGGTCTTTCACTAAAGATTATCTTGAATTATCTGCAGTAGGGCCCATTTTATTCCTGTGGGCTCTGCTGCAGATAATTCAAGCTAAGCTTTAGTAAAAGACCCCCTTAGAAATCCATTGTTTATGCATGGAGATGCACACCACACAGAGAGTTCAAGAGGGCATGGTGAGGGGTGTGTGATTTGGGTGGGACTTAGATGGGTCAAAAATCTACAAAAGTATTACTCATTTCACAAAGAGGACACGTCTATGAGAAAAAAAATAAAGAAGTACCAAGGGCTGTTCAAACATGGGATAGTCAGGAGTATTTTATTAGTAGACCCAACATGGACCATGTTTCAGCATCAAATGCCTGCATCAGGGGTCGATAAATAGATCTATATATCTGAAATAATATCACATAGAAAGCACGTAGCTCATATGGTCAGCAGACTGAGGCTGATAAAAGATATATTCTAGTGAAAGGCAGAAGCACGCCACAATAGACTGGTGTCCAGATTTTGGTGCCAAAATCTGGACATCAGTCTGTTGTGGCGCACTTCTGATGCTGAAACACAGTCTTTGTTGAGTCTACTAATAAAAGACTCCAGACTATCCCAAGCTTGAACGACCCTTGGTGCTTCTTGTTACTTCAATATTGTGTGTACTTTGACACTCTTCGGCTACTGTATTATGAGGAAAAATATTCATGAGAAGTTTTTACATCAGCTCAGCTCAAAGCCACAGTTATAACTTTGGTAAAGGGGAACGTTATGAATCACTTTGAAGCCTGGTCAGAGAAATTTATGAATGATAAAAGTAGAATAATCTGAAGATGTCAGCCTAGAAACTCAGTAGCAGAGCTGTTCATGAAAGATTCCCCAAGTTAGGTGTTCTTTTCCTGGGGTAAGTCAGTGCCAGAGATGCCACAGAGTCATTAATTACAACCGCTTAGGTGAGAAGGAGGCATGGCTAATGCTCAAGGAGATTTAGGGCCCATGATTACAAGTTTCCATTAGGAGCCCAAGCTTCCATCTAAAGGGTTTTATCTTTAATGTTCAAACTAGGATTATAGGGTGAGGACACTCAATTAGGGAAAAAGCTCCACGCTTGTAAATAAAGGAACATCACATGCACAAGAGTTCTTAGTATGTTCATGGTATGCTTTCCTCACGCACTATTTACTGTCAACTTGTTAATGCTAAAAATGTAAATGTTGCCTTCATTTAGGTGTTACCATAAACACTACCTCATACAATCACCCATACTAACTAGCCTGAGGTGAAGCATAAGAACATAGGAAAAGCCATGCTAAGGTCCATCAAGTCCAGCATCCTGTTTCCAACAGTGGCCAATCTGAGTCGCAAGTTCCCAGCTGCAGGTCTATTCATCATAGCTCATTTCTAAGAACGAGCAATGACTCTCCCAAGTCTACAAGGCTGCTATTTATTTATGGACTTTTCTTCCAGGAATTTGTGCAAATCTCTTTTGAACCCTGCTATGGGGTCGACACGGAAAACTACCATGGACAATATCAAACAGTTAACAAGCAGCCTGTGTACACATTGCCAGCTGCATGATGCAGAAAGGGGTATACCGTTAACAGTTATCTTGTGCAGTACACATGGGCACTCAGTATATTAAAATGAACGGCAATGGGGCCATCAGGTATTTCTCCACAATAGACAGAAGTAAACAGGGGATTTTAATGTGCACACAATGCAAGAAATTCACCGCCAGGTCCGTGACAGCACAGCAGGATTAACCAAGAGGATTTAATGCAAGTTTTGAAGATTTACTGCCAGTTTTTCTTTCTTTTTCTTCTGGGACCAAATATACAACTTTAAGAGACAGAATGGTTGTAACAGCTGTGTGTGGAGGCAACAGTCGCTTCACTGGAAGTACCAGCACACATCTGTACATGTTGTTCTAACATAAATATTAGCCTCATGATAAAAATTATTTGCAGATGTGTGCTGGTGCTTTTATTTACTTTGGACACGCATGCAGTGAAGCCACCCTTACCTCAGTTCTTTGTGTTCATGTGTCTGGCAGGCTTTCCTCGATTAGCGCACAAGTTTTGCATGCTTTAAATTAGCATCTCATTAGCTTACCACATTGCTGTGGAATATTTTCTCGCTAATCTCGCAGTAGAAGATGCACACTCAGCTATCAGCATGCGGTCGTACCGCTTGGTTTTCTGCATCGACCCCTATGTTAGTCAATGACCACCATTCCTCTAGCAACAGATTCCACAACCTGATTATGCGCTGCATGAAAAAAATCTGCTGGTTACCAACTTTATGGAGTGTCCATTTGTTTTTCTGCAGTTTAAAAGGCTAAACAACTGTTCTCTATTTAATCATTCTAGCCCAGTCATGATTTTCAAACATCTCAAGGATAAAGCTTTCAATGTGGACTACAGTTAAAACTTGTTATTTGATCACTAACTAATGCTAATTTAGCAAAGCTCCCATTTTATGCAATGGGACCTAGTTACTAATAACTGGGGTTAACAGTAAAATAACACATCTTAACCATAGCCCACATTGATAACTCCCCCCCCCCCCCCTTAATCATCCATTATTTAAGCTGAAGAGCTGTAATCCATGAGGATCTTCAAAGCACTTAGACTTACAAAGTTATGTGGAAGGGCATTTTCGATATGAGTCTAAGTCTAACTTTGGACGTAGGACGTTTTGCTAAAATCAGCCAAAATTCAAGTGGGAAATATAGCCATTTTCAAAACAGAAAATTTCAATTTTTTTGAAAATGTATATTCGCTAGATATTTTTGTGCTCTGTGCATTTATTTTTTTGGTCCATTTAAAAAAAAAAAAAAAAAGTCCAAGTGAAAAACGCACAAAATCAAGCCATTGTGATGATAGAGGAGCCAGCATTCTTAGTAGTCTGGTCACACAGACATCCCAGGAGAACAATGGGGCACCCTAAGGGGCACTGCAATGGACTTCAATAAATGCTCCCAGGTACACATCTCACCATTGCTCCCTTATCTTGTCTGCTGAACCCCCAAAACCCACTACCCCAACTGTACACCACTACAATAGCCCTTAGAGGTGAAGGGGACACCTATATGTGGGTACAGTGTGTTTCGGATGAGTTTTGGAGGGCTCACACTTTCCACCATATGTAACAGGTAGGGGGAGGTATGGGCCTGGGTCCACCTGTCTACAGTGAACTGCACCCACAACTAGACTACTCCAGGGACCTGCATGCTGCTCTAATGGACCTGAATATAACATCTGAGGCTGGCACTGAGGCTGGTAAGTAATGTTTTTAATCACATTTTTAGAGGGTAGGAGGAGGTTAGTGATCACTGGGGTAGTAAGGGGAGGTCATCCTTGATTCCCTCCAGTGGTCATTTAGGGCACCTTTTGTGACTTATTTATTAATAAAACAGGTCAAAGACCAAAACATCCAACTTATAGGCCTTGATGTTTTTGTTTTGTTCCATTATAGCAGAAAAACGTCCACTCAGATCCCGCCCTTAGCATGCCCCGACACGCCTCCTTGTGATTTGAATGCACTTCTGACGGAATTCGTAGAAAACCTCTAGAAATTGGTTTTGAAAATAACAATTTGGATGTTTTTGTGAGAAAAATGTATTAATGCAGATTTATGGCACTTTTTGGACGGTTTTCCTCTTTTAAAAATGAGCCCCATGATAGTAACCTATGGAACTTTGTTAATCTAACTGCTTTGAAAATAAGTCCCTTAGTCTGTCTTCATAAGGGAGGTGGTCTATCCACCTTATCAGTTTTGATGTGCTATTCTGAAACCTTTCTAGTCCTGCTATATCTTATTTGAGATGGGGTGCTAGAACTGCACACAATACTTGAGATGCATTCGCACAGTGACCTATTCACATTTAATGCTATTCTCAGTATTGCTCTCAATCCATTTTCCAAGAATCCCTAACATTATATTCTTCTTTTTTTTTTTTTAGCAGCTACAGCACACAGGGTTGAAATTTTCAATGTATTGTTTACAATGGCTCCATCATCTTTGTTTTGGGTCAGGACTCCTAAATCTGAACCCAGCATTTTGTACTTGTACTTGGGATTATTTTTTTTCACTAAGTACTCCACTTTACACTTACAACATTAATTTTCATCTGCCATTTAGATGTGTAGTCTCAAAAGAACCTTTTGCAAATCCTGCAGTCCTCTGCCTTTTTAATGACTTTCAAAAACTGTGTGTCATTCACAAATTTGGTCCTGTTCCATGCAGATAACTAACCTACTAGTCCTTTACTCTGTTTTTTGTCTTTTAACCAGTTTGTAGTCCACAAAAGGACATTGCCTCCTTTCATATGACAAACGTCTCGAGCAGTCTCTCATTTTATCCCATATAGCTATCCATCAAGACTGAAATTTTCCCTCTCCCCACAGCATCCTCTCCTAACCATCACATACCCTCCCCCCCCTGCATACCTACTCCCAGCAGCACCATCATTAACACACCTATCAAACTATCTGTACAACATGAAATCCTGCCTGGAACCATCAATTGCTCTGTCTCCCACCCTATACCATTGTACCCCTCTTCAAGTAAACCCCCTTTATCTCCATAGTTTCCCACCTCCTCTCATAGTTCTCCAGAATTTAACTTACCATTCCAGTGAGCCCTCTATCTACCTTTACAAAGGCAGCTACTCAAGGAATTCTGCTAGGACTACCTCTCCACTAGCACATGCCAAGAGGAAGGTGTGAAGGTGTTCACAGTGGACAACAGGAAACCACGTGGAACAGGTTCATATGGAAAAGTGGAGGGAGGACTACACCCTCAAGAGAAACTGTGCCTTGAAAGGAAATCTTGATATTTTGGGGATCCAAGTAACTAGTGATGCAGAGGGATTCAGCTGAGGGGGTTTAATGGCATGCCAGGAAGGAGTTATGGTGCTGCTAGGGGAGGGGTAGGAAGGGGTGGTGGTGATGCTGATCTTTATAAAGGTTGAAGGGGATCGAATGGCCTTGCTAAGGGCTCCTTTTCAAAGCCACACTAGTGATTTTGGCATGGCAAATGCAACATTCAGTTCCTATGTGCTTCGTCGCATTTGCCACGTCAGAATCACTAGTGCGAGACCTTTCACTTTGGCTGGTTAGCACATGGTACTTCCCAGCAGCCAGCAACAGCCATGCTAGTGAAAGTAAGCTTTATCGTGTCCTCAGTATAATTTATTTCACACCATATTACACTTCATTTTAATGTGCCCATAAAATTTTATTAGGTGGTACACTAAAACAGTTTGACAATGAGTTTTATTGTATACAGACCTAAGTTAGCAGAAAAATGTTTTTAGCATATATAAAAAACACATTAAAACTTCTTGAACCAAAATGGAAACTTAGGTGCAACATATTATGCTTTTCCAATGATACTGACCCAATTAAAATATTTCATATAATACAGAAGTACTATGCATGCTGGAAATCCTCAGTCAGCCTATTCAATTTGTTGATTCAAATTTTCTGTCATGTAAAGCCTTTTTATTTGTGTCTAAGAATCAAAAGAAAAGTGGAGTGGAGGGTTAGTGCAGTCCCTTGAGAACCAGCAGAACTGGGTTTAATTTTTGCTGCAGTTCCTTGTGACTCTGGACAAATCACTTAACCCTCCATTGCCCCACGTGTTCAAAAACAAAATCCTTAGATTGCGAGCTCACTAAGAAGAGAAAAAGTGCCTCAATAAAAGATGTAAACTACTCTGATTGTAGCCACCTAAAGACAGTACAAATTGATTGCTTTCTATACATCTCAGGACAATAGGAAGGCAGTCATGCCACTTAGCTCCAAAGATTTAGGGATCATTGTTAAGGGGGGCAGGAAAGGCTCCTGCTTTGTTAAAACTTGCTAAGTTGGCCGGCCACCAAAATTCAGTACCACTGACTTTGAGCTCTAACTGCCTAAGGGGGGGGGGGGGTCTTTTACTAAGAATTAGCGCATATTATCTGTCACAGAACCCATTTTATCCCATGGAACCTGCTGCAGATAACGAGCTAATCTTTAGTAAAAGAACCCATAGGTTAGAGTCAACCCAGGGGTGGAGCTGCTTCCTAATGGTTTAGTTGCAATATTCAGGGACCCTTTTACTAAGCCACACTAAAAAAAATGGTCGGCGCTGTTGTTAGTGGGTGGGTTTCCCGCATGTTGTGGCCACTGTAGTGCAGCGGTAAAATGGCTATTACTGTGGGAGTCCTTACCACCGCCTATTTTGTGGTTGCTAAGGGCTCCTGCACTAACCCCATGCTAATCGGGCAGCATGCGGCAATGTGCCTGTGCTACCTAATTAGCACAGGGCATGCCTACTCTCCACCCATTGACAGGGCTGCCGAGGGGGGAGGGGAAGGGGGGACAAAATTCCCCGGGCCCGGGCCTCCAAAGGGGGCCCAGCGCCGGGGTCAGGCCGCCGGCGCTGCAGTTCCTGGTCTCACCTGCCTGCCTCCTCGGCTCCGGGTCCCCTGCATTCGAAGCAGCAATCACAGATCGCCTCCCTTCAGGCCTTCCCTCTCTGTGTCCCGCCCTTGCGGAAACCGGAAGTTACATCAGACGAGGGCGGGACAAGGGAGGGAAGGCCAGAAGAGAGGCGATCTGTGACTGCCACCTTGAATGCAGGGGGTCCGGAGCCATGGAGGCAGGCAGGTGAGACCGTGGACTGCAGCGGGGGGGGGGGGGGGCAGTGATGGAGTGCGGCAGGGGGGCGGAGGCGGGGTAGCCTTGCCCCAGGCCCAGCCTAGTCTCTTGGCGGCCCTGCCCACTGACACAACTCCCACAGGTTTAGTGTTCACCGATTCCCACACTACCATGGAACATCTCTGCACATCCCACCACAGCTGTACTACCAGTTCGGCTCAAAGCCACAGTATCTGAGATTGTGTTAAGTGGTTCTGTTTCCAATGTTAAGGGCATTTTCATGGATTTTTCAAGCAACTGTACCATCAGTTTGGCTCATAGCAACAATGACCTTGCGTTGTCTACTGTCACTCCTATTTGAGTATGACCTGAAGAAGGAATGGGTGACAAGGCAAAGCTCATTTTATTTTGTTGCATGCACCCTGTAAGTCGTATACCTACAAACAAGACACAAAAGCAGAGAGCAGCAGATACAACTTGCTGCTTCAGCCTGTATTGCTCAAAGTATTTTTTTTCATGGAATCTGCAGTTCTACACCACACGACATGCCACGTTTCTTCAAATTAATATAGAAGACAAAAGGAGAAGTGGCAAATGCTATAGGTGACTCTCAGAAAGAGACCAAGACGTGACTTTATTCAGCACAAAACAGTGAGTACATTAACCTTAGTGTAGCACATCTACTGAATACCCTTGCTATAAATGTCACCACACTCCACTGCTTAGTCCCCTTCTTTGTTTCCTAGCTTTTATGAAGTTGCCAATCCACAAGAGAAGATTGATTTCTATCCTAAGACTTTATTTTACTCATAATTCATATAAGAGCTTTATCAAATAGTTTCAGAAAATCCACTTACACTACGTCAAGCTGCTCATCCTTATTCACCTGCTAGTTTATGCCTTCCAAAAATTCTAATAGATTAATAACACTTCTCATTATGTTCGCTTTAGTCATAAATCAAGTAATTCTATTCATAACAATTGGTAACCATATTTTATTTGGGTCTTTCTGTATTCTAACCCCTTACAATGAAAGCAGGACTGCGGAATAGGAAAAAGAAGATGCTTAGAATATCTAACTTATGAAGTAGCTATTAAGTAGTTATCCCTAAATTGTTTTTTTATTGACCATATTCCCAAATCGATCAAGAAAAAAAATCCATGTTCAATTTGACTGCCCTATCTCAGAACATTCTCGAAGAACTACCAAAATGAATGTCTCTAACACATAAATCAAAAGTAGGTATAGCCTCCGCAAGACAAATACATTTCTCAGCCCTTCTTTCATGCCTAAATCACTTTAATGTCAATTACATATAGTTTTTTTTTTAATATCTTATTTCTCAGTAGCTTGCACTGATGACAATCATAATTAATCTGGTTTTCTTTGGCACTTGTAATTGTGCTGAAATCTTATAAAAATATGTGATCTACTTTTTTTTAATTAAATCAATTTCTATTTGCTACCAAGCAGCATGAGCAAATGCGAAACTGTTAATCATATGGAAAGAAATGCCTTTATATCTTGGGGGGGGGGGGGGGGGGAGATCAATTATAAGTTGTGTTTGAGCATTATGAAAACTACAGATGACTTTCAGCAAAGGTAAATTTGATTTGACTATTTGATTTTGATTGCTCTCTCTCTCTCTCTTTGAAAAGTCTACCTCATCTAATGCTGTGTTTTAATTGCTAACAAGGCTACCCCCTATTGATATTTATATCATTGAAAGAGCATTTCTCTTTCGCTTCTCCTTTTCCAGTCCTAAGCAGAAACAATAAACAGTAGAACACTCACAACTAATTATATGGCAGCTAGAAAGTCTGCTTGCATTTATGTTCTCTTATAACCACAATGGGAATGACTGCAAATATTTCAGAAGGCCAAATGTACACTTGAAAAAGTCAAGAAGCACAACAAATGAACAAAAGCCTGGTCTTAAGAGGTGGAACTTTCTGAAGTCACAGATTACAAAGCAAAGAAGCTAAAAAGCTCAATTCTGGTCACCACATCTCAAAAAAGATATAGTGGAATTAGAAAAGGTGCAGAGAAGGGCGACAAAAATGATAAAGGGGATGGGACAACTTCCCTATGAGGAAAGGCTAAAGCGGCTAAGGCTCTTCAGCTTGGAGAAAAGGCGGCTGAGGGAAGATATGATAGAGTTCTATAAAATAATGCGTGGAGTTGAACGGGTAGATGTGAAGCATCTGTTTACGCTTTCCAAAAATACTAGGACTAGGGGGCATGTGATGAAGCTACAATGTAGTAAATTTAAAATGAATTGGAGAAAATGTTTCTTCACTCAACGTGTAATTAAACTCTGGAATTTGTTGCCAGAGAATGTGGTAAAAGCGGTTAGCTTAGCGGAGTTTAAAAAAGGTTTGGACAGCTTCCTAAAGGAAAAGTCCATAGACCATTATTAAATGGACTTGGGGAGAATCCACTATTTCTGGGATTAGCAGTATAATGTTTTGTACTTTTTTGGGATGTTGCCAGGTATTTGTGACCTGGATTGGCCGCTGTTGGAAACAGGATGATGGGCTTAATGAAACTTTGGTCTTTCCCAGTATGGCAATACTTATGTACTTATGTAAAAAGAGCATCCTTCACCCATGCAAATGTCTGTGCAAGACTTAGGAGGTGGATTTATGAAACATTGCTATGTGTAGAACTAGGTTACATATGTTTTTTGTTACATTTGTACCCCGCGCTTTCCCATTCATGGCAGGCTCAATACGGCTTACACGGGGCAATGGAGGGTTAAGTGACTTGCTCAGAGTCACAAGGAGCTGCCTGTGCCTGAAGTGGAAATCGAACTCAGTTCCTCAGTTCCCCAGGACCAAAGTCCACCATCCTAACCACTAGGCCACTCCTCCAGAAAATAATTTTATAAATATTGCCCCATATACATATCCTTATATTTCTTATATATGAATTTAAAGTGTGTCTTCTCAAGGGCAAAACTGGGTAGAGTTTAGTTTGTAATGAAATAATTGTATGAAATAATTGTATAAAGGTTTAACTATGTGCAGTCCAAAGAGGCATTTCTTTCTGGGCCTATTTTATAGCATGGAATGTGCTGGAGGCACAGCTGGGTGCAGTTTAGGTTTTATGAGTTAATTTTATAAAAAGTCATCTATGTGTAAAAGACACGTAAGCACTTACTCCTAGCCTATTTTATAAAGACACATAGAGAAAACTTTACTAGGCTGTGTTAAGCAGCTAATGAGGGATTTACTAGATGGTAGACATTAGCATGGGCCCACACTAATATCTACTGCGCTAAAAAGGCAGCCTGTGTGGTAAAAATACCAAATTAACTGCCTAACAGGGAGTGGGCAGGAGATGATTGTAGCATGGATGGGTGGAGGAGTGGCCAGCTATCACAGATAGTACATATGTCATTACCACATGCTATCATGATTGCTGATAGCACAGATGGACTTACCACCACCTCAAGAAGAGGAGCTAAGTGCAGCTGTGCTACCCACAATCCAGCAGCTTGCTTGCTAAGAGGTCCACAGTGGTGCTCCCTACCCCTTCCCATCCCCCCACCCAATATAACAAATTCACCCCCTCCCCACACCTGGGTATAGGCCAAGTCCCAGCTCTCCCTATCTGATCTCCACTCCCAAATGGCAAACCTCACCTGATATCAAAACTCAACCCTCTGTACATTAGTTACTCCCTCTAGAATCCAACTCTCCCCCATCCCCTAACACCTCAAGGACTTACCTGGTGGTCACCACTGGTGGATTCAGTGGGCCCTGGTAAGAGCAGTCCCTCCTATGCTCTTACTGAGGATTGTGCCAGGATCCAAAATGGTGTCAGTGATGCCCGAGCAGTGGTCTCCATGTTACTATTGCTAGTGCAATTTTGGATCCTGGCACAGTCCTGGGCAGGAGCAGAGGGGGACCATTCCCATATGAATCCCCTGAATCCATCAATGGTGACCCACAGATAAGTGCCAGGGGTGTCAGGAGGATAGGGGGAAGGTCAGCTTCTGGGGAGAAGTGCTATTGCACAGAGGGTTGGATTTGTCACTTGGGGGGGGGGGGTATGGATTGTGGGTTAAAAACTTGACTTTTACCACTGGGGGAGGGGGGTCATATCATTTTGTTTTCATTATTTTATTTTTTATTTATTGTAAACTATGTAGATATGTTTGATACATGTATATCAACTTCAATAATTTGAAACTTGATAAAACTTCTAATTTTTTACATCTAAATTGTAACAGAATTCCTCTGATATTCAAAGACATCTAACCAGCCAGAATCGGCACCTGGCCGGTTAAATGCCACGTAGTCGGCTATCAGTCAATATTCAGCGGGACATGGCTGGCCATGTCCTACTGAATATTGCCATTTAGCGCTAACCAGTTATATTGGGCAATATAACTGTCTATCTGCTGATTTTCGGCACACCACCACTTAACTTTAGTTGCCATATTTGGCCACGTGCAAGGCAGTCCTATCTTTGGCTGGTTTGATTGACTTTTACCAGCCAGTGCCGAATATCAGCTTGGCCGGTCAAAGTCAACCAGCCAAAAGTCAACTAGATATTTAATGCCAGTCACTGGAAATGGCCCATCATTGAATATCAGGTTTTAGCACCAACTGCAGGAGTTAGCCTGGCTAACTCCCACGATCTGAATACAGGCCTCAATTTGTGTAAATGACAGTATTCTGGAATTAACACAGATATTTGTGCATCCCTCCCAAACTCTGTCCATGTGAATGTCCATTTGCAATGTACAAGTGATCAAAGATTTGCAGAATAGTACATAGATGGAATAGTGTAATTTATTTATATGCCCACATACATGCATACATAAGTAGAATATTGGCATTTGTGTGCACTATTGATACCTAAATCCTTATAGAATTACCCCTGATAAATGTTTACCAAATCTATTAGAGAATTATATTCACAGCCATATAACTGTTTAGAGGTTCCCTCTGTACACCACAGTCAAAAACGCCATCACCAGAAATTGTGTCAGCTCAATAACTGGGCTATGACTCTGGAACTGCTAATTGCTCGAGCTTAGACTGTAAAGGGACCAAATGTACAAGAAATTTAAAACTTTCATTTTTCAAGACGCTTATACAAGGTAGAGAGATAGCAGAACTGCAAATAAATAAGAATCTGGATTATAGGGTGAAAGGTGGAAATGTTTTATAACAACTAACCCTGACACCGTCTCTACAATGGATTAGTCCCAGGCATTTCTTCTACCACAAATTGGTTGTCTACATGATCTTACACAAGTAGAATAGTTCTATCACAGAGAAAGGCATCCATTACACAATATGATTAATCAATTAAATTCACCTTGGCTTGAGAACACTCATAATTGTACTGTATCATAAAACCATACACATGTATCAGAGAAATGTGGGTAGCTAAGTGAAAGATTTAATATTCTTTCACATATATCTCTGACAGAAAACAGCTAAATAATTAGTGACAGGCGCAGTCCAAGCTATACATCCCAAGTTCTCATGTGACAACACTGTAAACATTTTCAGTTGCAACTGATTGCATAAACTCCGAAACAAGAAAGAACAAGCCTGAAAAAATCAAGATCATGGGGAAGACGGGAGAAATTCCACAAAATCCAATATATTATCCATTGTTAGATATACTCACGGACCAAATAATGCAGATTTGTAGTGCAGTTAGTCGTGGATTAAGAACGCTTTTCTGCCAATTCATAGTAGGTTTTCCTACGAACAGAGGATATATGCAGCAAGATCTCCATGGGAGCAAATCACTTCTTATTTCCCATTTGACTGTAAGTTTCGGGACAGACACCTGTGTCTTCATATAGTTTGCTATAACATGTTCTGCATTAGTTTATTCTACAGGGGGATGGGATTTGATATACCGCCTTTCTATGGTAACAGTTAAAGCAGTTTACATATTATATACAGCTACTCATTTTTGTACCTGTGGCAATGGAGGGTTACGTGACCTGCCCAGATTTACAAGGAGCTGTAGTGGGAATCAAACCTGGTTCCCCAGGTTCTCAGGCTACAGTAGTGGCGTAAGCCACAGGTGAGCCTGTGTGGGCCAGGGCCCACCCATTTAGGGCTCAGGCCCACCCAACAGTAGCACACGTTTAGTGGCAGCTGGTGGGGATCCCAAGCTCGGCCAGCTGAAGACTTCCCCCTGATGGTAACGAAAACGCTACTCTCTACGATACCAGCACCTGCACATGCTCATTTTCAGTGCACACCTGCTGCAGACTGCCAAGATGGAAAGAAGCATTTTCTCACCAGCTGAGATATTGTTTTGGTGGTAGTTGTTGGGGGGGGGGGGGGGGGAGAGAACACTTGGTGCCCACCTACTTTTTGCCTAGGCCCACCCAAAATCTGTTATCTGGCTATGCCCTGGAGAGGGAGTCTTCAAGAGGGCATATTCTGGGGGGGGGGGGGGGGGGGGGCAGAGGCCATCTGTTGTTTCTGATAACTATTGTTCCAGAGTCTGCTGCCGCAAGAATCTACTGTATGATTTTTTTTTTCTGTTTTTCCAGCCCCGGATTATATGCCATTACTCTTGGTACTTGCTTGGTGGTTTTCCTTTCTACAGTAGGTTTGCCCAAAACAAAGCTACAATACAATTGCACAGAACTAAAATCATACATCACGGAGAAGAAAGAGAACTTCTTCATAGACGAGTAGAACTCTTCATGATTGACCTTTTATTCAAGTTATTAAAAGATCAACTTAAATAAAAAGGCTTTTGAAGTTAAATGGTGAACAGTTGAAAAGACTGAACAGGGATTTGGGTTTCAAATTTACCAGTAGACATAAAAAGTGGAATTCTGTATCATTAGTGTTACCTTTGCATGTGCATTATAGGTATAAATGTTCAGAATACTAGCATGCCACTTATGTGCTATTCTGTAAAAACGTGTGTATCTTGTATAGCATGTATGTGAAAGGGGTATACACAAAAGAGGAGCATGGGGTGGGGAGGACCCTAAATTACTTGCATTGTGTATAGAATACTGTATGTGCACTAACACACCAGGTCTATGGCTTAAATGTTAGGTACCTTAATATCCAGTTATACTTAAGTCATTCTTTGTACTGATATCTATCTGGCCATTATTCAAAACTAACTCAAAGCTGTCTACGTTGGGGCAATTTTTGGGTGAAGACAGCACTTGACAGCTTAAGTCCTGATATTCAGCCCTTAAGCGGGCCAGATTTAGTACATAAATGGGACCGCATAAATATCTGTCCTGTCTGTGATGAGAGCTATAGAAGTGTAGTGTTACAATTTAACTTAAAGGGGTATACTTTGAGACTTTTTGGATGGCAAGATGGCGTCCGAGTAGGAGGTGAGAGAAGCAGCTCCACCGACCCACTTTCCTTTTCCTGCTTACCTTAACTTCCTTATTGAAATTTATACCTAAAAGAAGGGGCAGACAGAGGGTTTCCTCAGCACCCTCAATGCAACCTCATCTGGGTCCGATGGATCACTTCACCACCCGAGCAGGAGGAACAGGGCAGAACGCTTCGCTGCAGGGAGGGACGGTGAGAGGTGAACCGCTCTCCCCGCTAGAAGGAGACATCACACTGAGCCCTGAAATGCAGAGTCCTCCTGTGATGCCGGCAACGCTGCAAAGTGGATGTCCCAGATCGTTAAGACCCGAAGTGGGGGAAACTGATCTGGGAGCAGGGGCAGACATTAGCAGTAGAGTGCCGAGTCCAATGCCACAGGAGTGCGACGCTGTGAATGCCACAGGAGGTGAAGGAATTGCAATGGAAGGGAGAGAGCCTGAGCCTAGGGGAGAGATTCAGGAAGTGAATCTGTTACAAACAAAGGTTCTAACGACAGAAAAGCCAGAAGTAATTACCTTGGGAAACATATGGGACGCCCTAGTGAGTCTGGAAGACTCTTTTACTCAAAAAATTACCTCTGCTTTAAAGCCTATTCAAACCTTTTCTGATAAAATTGAAGTAATGGAAAAACAAATTCAACAAACTAAAGTGTTTGAACAGTCTATTAAAACAGAAACTGACAAGATTAGAGATCGCCAAGTGGCACTAATGAAAGAAAATGTACTTTTGCAAAGAAAAATAGAAAATGTAGAAAATAAACAACGGATGAAAACTTTAAGACATAAATTTTCCTAAAGTGCCATCAGTGGCCCCATTGCTAACCTTTAAGAGATACCTCACAGAAGTTTTGAAAATATCTGATCAATTATATCCGCCAATCTCAAGGATTTACTATTTAGCGCCTTATACTAAGCAATCTACAGATCAAGTGTTAACAGCAGGATCAGAAATACCATTTGAGGAGTTAAATTTAAACTTTTCTCAAACAATAGAAAATGAACTATTAGGCATACAAGCAGCTACCTTGATAGTGGACTTTGAGTTACAGCCTGATCGAGATTGGATCTTAAAGACCTTTTTTTCTCACCGAGAGGATACGTTTCTTAATTGTAAAGTTAAGATATTTCCAGATGTATCTAAACGGACACAGAAAAGGTGTCAATCCTTTTTGAAATTGCATAATCATGTCCTCCAATTAGGAGGAATCTTCTGGTTAAATTTCCCTTGTAAATGCGTGTTAAAATTGCAATCTGTTAAGTATGTATTCTATGAGAGTGAACATTCGCAGACCTTTTTGGACTCTAAACAAGGCCCGGCTGTATCCTCACCGATAGCAAACCCCTTAATATCTACTCCGTAAGAATTATAAGCACGGGTGGTATACCCCTACTATTTTCCTGGCATTAAGTATTATAACTTTGAATTGTGTCTTGCCCTTATTGTGGACTTGAGATGTATATGTCATTTGAGAAAATTTAGTTATTTGCGAAATTTTTGAGTTATAACAGGTGACATTATTCTTTCTGTACAAGATTGTTTCTTGTGAATTATTTTGAAATTAATAAATAAATATTAAAAAAGGGGTATACTTTGGTATTAACCCCTTTTAGATTTTAACCCTGACAAAGCCTGAGGTTTTGAAACCTGCACATCTAGCGGGAGTGAATAGCCCTCTTCCACAACTCTAATATTTGCCAGTTCATGGCGGTTTTCTCTTTCAATTCTTCCCCAAGCTCATCTCCCAAACCCCAGCCTATGTGTGAAGTTAGCCTATAGTTGAACGTAACTTGAAGCATGTGAAAGCCTGATGGGTAAAATGTCAAATTATACATGTACTGCTATTTTAAAATATAGAATATACACATGCCTTAAAAATCAAACAACACCATACCCAGAACACCTTCATAGGAGACAGCTCTGTGGGCGTTGTGGGTGCTTGAGCACCTCCAATATCAGGCAAACTTTGATTGTGTCTGGGGAGGGCTAACTTGCATTGGGTTTAGCATCCGTAACTATTTTGAAAAGTTGGCTCCTTCAAATCTGTGTGTACGGTTTTTTCAAAATCAGCTTTTTATACATGTAAATGGTGCCTAACCTTAATCACGTCCTACACTGTGGATCGTAGTGTATATTTCCTGTATTAAACCATGAGGTATACAAGACACAGAGTTATATTAATTTTATTTGAGGTTTTTTTTTTCACAAATATTTTATAGTTGATCTTTTAAAGTCAGGAAGCTAGTGAACGTTTTCAAAGCCAGCACTGCACCTTTTACCAATTCTTTGATTTGCATAAGGCAGTGCTAGTCACTGATAGTCCTCAAGGACCGCAAACAGTTCAGGTTTTCAGAATATTCCTAATGAATATGCATGAGACAGATTTACATTTAACGAAGGTAGTATGCGTGCAAATGATCTAATGCATATTCACTGAGGACATTCTGAGAACTCAAGTCACTTACAGCTATTGGAGTCCCTCAATAAATATGATACTAGCATATGGTACGAGCAACTTAAATAGAAGAAAGACCGTTGTTAGATTTTAATCATGTGCCATGAAGCCTATGCAGACCAGATTGCTATTTATAGTATCACTGATTCAACAAAAGATTTGAAAAATGGCTGGAACGTGAGTTCTTTGTCCTTAACATTGGAAAGTAATGCTACAGAAAGGGTAACTTCTCACTGTAGCTCTAAAAGCCCTGAAGAATACCACAGGGCTCCTCTTTAGATCAGCTTCAGTTCCATCAAAAGCTAGATGGGAAGATTTAACTGCACTTAGGTTTCATTATCTCTGTGCTGCTGGTTGAAAGTAATTGTTGAATAAATTAGCATCAGATCAAAAAGCATGAAATTAAGGACACAAATAAAGTGAGTTTCAACATGGTAAATTAAAAGCAAGTAACCACCTATGTAAACTGAATGGTGACAGTTACCTTTTCCAACGCAAAATTACAATTTCAATTTACACAGCTCTAACCACATAAAGTAATTCAAGACAACACCAGACATCTATTTTTAGCTTTTAAGCTCATGAAATCAAGCAAAGTGGCAATCAAGGACAATAAAGAAAATGTTCTACAATACGTGATAAAGCACATTACTATGTGCAGTGGAATGTGCAGAACTTGTTATGATAACACTGAAAATGAAGTTACTTACTTGCAGCAGGTGTTTTCCATTCCAAGGACAGACAAACTTAAATCCTTTCCAATGGGTGATGTCATCAATGAAGTCAGGCATATGAAGCAGCACCCTGACAATTCATTCTAGAAGCTTTGGGACCTCCTCAGTCTATTACTAGCTAGAGGAACACAATTCTGGGGATGTAAGTACTGCTGTCCTCGGAGAACACATTCTACAGGTAAGTAACATGGGGGTCCTTTTACTAAGGTGTGCTGAAAAATGGCCTGCGTTTGTGTAGACACGTGTATTGGACGCGCACAGGACCATTTTTCAGCGCACCTGCAAAAAGGCCTTTTTTTTTTTTTTTTGCTGAAAATGGACGTGCGGCAAAATAAAAATTAGTGCATGACCATTTTGGGCCTGAGACCTTACCACTATCCATTGACTTAACGGTAAAGTCTCACGCGTTAACCAGATGGTAATCGTCAGTGTGCGTACACTGCCGATTAGCGCCACGTGGTAGAACATAAAAAATATTTTCTTCTGTGCGTATTGGCCGCATGTAAAAATGGGGCATGGGGTAGCCGGGCAGCAATTCCAAATTGATGCACGTAGGCGCCTACACGCTTTAGTAAAAGAGCCCCTTGTTTTCTTTAGGGGGGAATAAATGATGGGAGGACTATTGGAATCATAACTATATTCAAAAAAGAGAAATAGTCTCCCTGGGTATAATCGAAAGCTGATTTTGGGCGTTTCCAACTGCAATCCGTCGCGGAAACGGGTAAAGTTGATGGGGGCGTGTTGGAGGCATGGTGAAGGCGGAACTGGGGCGTGGTTATCGGCCGAGGAGAGATGGGCGTCTTTAGCTGATAATCAAAAAAAAAAAAGGCGTTTTTACCGTGATTTTGGGTCACTTTTATTTTACCCTTTTTTTTCATGAACAGGTCCCAAAAAAGTGCCCCAACTGACCAGATGACCACTGGAGAGAATCAGGGATGACCTCCCCAGACTCCCCCAGTGGTCACTAACCCCCTCCCACCAAAAAGACCCCACTTTAAAAACTTTTTTTCCAGCCTGTATGGCAGCCTCAAATGCCGTACCCACCTCCATGACAGCAGAATGTGTTCTATCCTGTGACAGCCTTTCCCTGGTTCTGATGTGGCTCTCGGGTGAGTGTGACACTTTTTCTGTTATGCGCACTGCATAGTCACATCAGCAATGCATTGTGGTGAGTGTAGGTATTGGGCTCCGTGATTCCACTAGCTTGTGTTACATGCTCACGATGTTGGTAGTTGGTAGGCTCTACTCCCATGGTGCTTTTCCCCCTGCTTACTGGGTCAGAGTGTGCCCTGTTTTGTTTCCGGTAGTCCATGAGGTAGTGGCTATTTTTGTAAGCCAGTTTTAGATCCCTTTCACATGTTAGCCACTTTACAGAACTTAGTTCTTACCTTGAATGCGGCTGAAAGAGGGCATTGTACAGCATTCTGCCAGTTTGGACCTACTGCTCATCTCAGTACCAGGGACACTCGTTGCCAGTGGGGCACAACCTCTGATCTGCAGTTAACTGTGAGTAAGCGTGCTTATTCCAATAAAGGACGTTTTCGGAGAGATTAGTCTTCAGGTGTCAACTGGTGTGCTAGTGGTATATAGCAGCAACAAGTCCTAGAGGCCTGCGTGTATGCAGGTCCCTGGAGCACTTTTTGTGGGTACCGCCGTGCACTTCAGTCAGGTGGACTCAGGCCCATCTCCCCCTACCTGTAACACTTGTGCTGGTAAATGGGAGGTCTCCAAAACCCACTGTACCCACATGTAGGTGCCCCCTTCACGCCTAAGAGCTATGGTAGTGTTGTACATTTGTGGGTTTTGGGGGAGGGGTTGGGTGCTCAACACCCATGGTAAGGGAGCTATGCATGTGGGAGCGTTGTCTGAAGTCCACCGCACTGACCTCTAGGGTGCCCAGTTGGTGTCCTGGCATGTCAGGGGGGCGAGTGTACTACCAATCGTTGCCCCTCCCACGACCAAATGGCTCGGATTAGGATGTTTTTGAGCTGGGCATTTTTAGTTTCCATTATCGCTAAAAAAAACAAACGTCCAGCTGAAAAACGTCCATTTTTTCGAAAATACGGTCTGTCCTGCCTCTTCACGTACCCATTTTCAGACGTAGACGCCCATGGAGATAGGTGTTCGTGTTCGATTATGCCCCTCAATGGAGCTCACTCTGGGGTACTTTTACAAAGGCTCGCTAGTGTTTTTAGCATGTGCTAAAAATAAACATGCACTAAACATTAGAGACACCTATATATTTCTATGGGATCTCTAGCGTTCAGTGCATGCTAATCATTAGCACACACTAAAACCACTAGCGCACCTCTGTAAAAGACCCCCTCTGTCTGCTAATATGTCATCAGAAGTGCGATCTTCCAGGTAAGGAAGCTCAAGTGTAAGATACCTCATGGCTCAAAAAACAGCTTTCTTCAGCTGAATAAGAACAACATTGAGGTCCCATGGGATATACCAGTAGTACTAAAGAAAAAAAAACTGTCCCAAAGAAATACAATAAAGAACTACCCCCCCCAAAACAAACATATACAACCATATCAACATCTGAAACACATTAAAAATTGGACAAAAAGATCTCAGTGAAAAACCACAAGGGTTCATAAGGGCCACTATCAATCATCATTCTTGGATGGGTCTTGGTAGAGCACTCCAAAGTTGACTACCCAAAAAGGAGAAACTTGATGCATAGAAGGTTTTGTTTTTTTCCATAGAAATTATCCAAATCATAAGGGGATATGCTCTTCTTGCAATAATGTCTCATAAATTTGTTTAAATATTTTAACATTACAAAAACAAAATTTAATAACAAAACATTTATCTGTTAGATTAGTTGGGAATATCCACATAATCTATATACCTTAATCCCAATGGGGTCCCCGTTAGGATTCAACAAGCTTCTTCAGGAGAATAAAACCCTCAGTCCTACATCTTCCTGGCCTTCATTCTTTAACACATTCTGTCTTGGTGCTATGGACCTGGCTTTGCTGAAACACTTCCTGAGATAACATTCTCAGTACTTACTGTATGTCCTATACCATCCATCCATGCTTCTTTTTTCTCCATCTCCTTTCCCTTTGCCTCCTGGTTGTTCAATCCCCATCACATGAAGCACTCCTCCCTCTTGCCTCACCCCTTAACCTAGGCTTCTAAAGGACCTTCTCACTGTGCCTTATTAAACTAATTCCATGCTTGGTTGGAAGGGTTCCAGGGGGTACCTGCTAGCTTCCCATTTCTACTTCCCTAGTACTTTTTTTCCCTGAGACTTGGGAAGTTAATGTGCTAGGGAAGTGCTTCTCATCCCAGTCCTCGGGGGCACATCCAGCCAGTCAGGTTTTCAGGATATTCACAATCAATATGTTTGAGACAGATTTGCATGTACTGCCTCCCTGGTATGCAAATCTATTTCATGCATACTCATTGTGGATATCCTGAAAACCTGACTGGCTGGATGTGCCCCGAGGACTAGGTAGAGAAGTACTGTGCCAGGGTTAGTTGCTGGGTCAGTTGGCTTTCTCCAGGTTTTCCTCTAGCCTGGTTGAACTGACCTCAAAGTCCATGGGTTCATGAGGCCTACAAGTCTCATGACTTGTAGTTCTCCCTTTCTTAAAGGCCAATCCACCATTCCTAGGTTGCTTGGCAATAAGCTGGAGATGAATACCACAGTGCTAGAGTCTTCTTCTCCGTCATGACAAGGGCACAGCAGTGCCTTGCTACAGTGGACACCTTGCAATGACTGCTAAGCATGTTATGAACACTTGAGGCAGTAGTATGAGGCCAAATTGCAGAATGAAGTACTGGTAGCGAAGTGTTCCTATAATGATACTTCATACATAAACATTCAAATCATCTTCAAAGGCTTGGATCTTTCAACAAGCTTCCCCTACCCCCTTAAGTTGAGTGCATTTGTTTTTTTTTTCACTGTGACTTGTCATGTTAACTCCCGTTTCCCTTCCCCCCTTCTCCCTTTTAGTTTTTTTGTTGTTCTGATCTTCTGTCAAATGTATGGCTACTCTATTCTTTCCTATCAATTATTATAGTTCCATTTCTACCTGTTCCATGTTTAATTTTAGTATTATACACCGCTTTGAACTGCTAGTTAGCAAAAGTGGTATAGCAAGTCTAAATAAATAAATAAATAAATAAATGGTTTGTTGCTTTTGTATGTGAATGTGAACATCCTTTAGATACAAAGAGCACAGCCAGTCCTCTCTTTGAAGAAGTGTATGATGGACACCATTTTGAACTTCTATTTAGATATTTGCTCAGGGCCCTTAGATCTAGGATTGGATGGAATCCTCTTTCCCATGGTGGAATGGGTTTGACTGCATTGGCCTTTAAGAGTGAAAAGAGTTCCTTTGTAAGTATTTCTTAATGCTGGGAGTTTAATTGTGATGCTTTTAGTGGGAAATTTGGAGATCAGTCTATTAACTGAAAATGGTATTCTGTCCAGACTATTTTTGGAATCCACTTGTCTGAGCTTAAGGAACCCATCTATGTGCAAAAAATTCAGCCTTCCTCCTACAGGTAGGGTGTCTGGACATGAATACATGGACTGAAAATGTATTCTCTTGGCAGCAGACAAAAACCCTGTCCCTGATTTTGGCAGTGATTCAAAGTGAATGGGCTGTGTTGGCATAAGCACATGGCACCCGCTAGTGAGGCTCAGTAAATAGGGTAGGTAAATGATGGCAGATAAATGCCTGCACAGTCCAATTGGCCTGCCTGACAAGATGACCAAAGCTGCATCCGCTTTTCTGTGCAGGTTATAGTTATTCATTGTTAAACACTGGTTGGCAATTTACCATGTAGAAATATGGGCACAGGTCAGTACCCCAGCGCAGGTCGAGAAGGGCAGAGGCTGACAAGCTACTCTGGAATTTATCAGAGATTGAGAAGCTCGTGTACATTCAGGAATTTATGGCCTATTCCCTTACCATTTTGAAGTCCACCACCTCTACCAGAAGGGCATTCCAGGCATCCATTACCCTTTCCTGACATTTCTTTTAAGTCTACTGCCCTGCAGCCTCAACTTATGTCCTCTAGTTCTACCACTTCCATTTCTCCGGAAGAGATCGGTATGTATAATAATTCCTTCCAAGTACTTAAATGTCTGCATCATATCTCTTCTATCTCTCCTTTCCTTTAGTGAATATATATTCAGGTGAAAACCCTGTATTATTTTTAATAATATCCTTTGAACCACCTCAAGCCTTGAGAGATGTGGAAGGGGCATTTTTGAAAGGGATGTCCAAGTTTTGATTTGGATGTCCTCGCAAAATGTCCCGTATTTTCGAAACAAGATGGACATCCATCTTTCATTTTGAAAATACCATCAGGGACGTCCAAATCTTTAAATTTGGTTGTCCCTAGACATGGACGTTTCTAATTTTTTGGCAATAATCGAAACCAAGGACATCCAATCTCAAAACGACCAAATGCAAGCCATTTGGTCATGGGATGAGCCAGCATTTCTAGTGCACTGGTCCCCCTGACATGCCAGGACACCAACTGGGCACCCTAGGGGGCACTGTAGTGGACCTCATAAATTGCTCCCAGGTACATAACTCCCTTACCTTGTGTGCTGAGCCCCCCAAAACCCACTACCCACAACTCTACATCACTATCATAGCCCTTACGGGTGAAGGGGGGCACCTAGACATGGGTACATTGAGTTTGTGGTGGGTTTTGGAGGGCTCGTTGTTTCCTCCACAAACGTAATAGGTAGGGGGGTGGGGCTGGGTCAGCCTGTCTGAAGTGCACTGCACCCACTAAAACTGCTCCAGGGACCTGCATACTGCTGTGACGGACCTGAGTATGACATATGAGGCTGGCACAAAATATTTTGAAAGATGTTTTTTGAGGGTGGGAAGGGGTTAGTGACCACTGGGGGAGTAATGGGAGGTCATCCTCGATTCTCTTCGGTGGTCATCTGGTCAGTTCGGGCACCTTTTTGTGCCTTAGTTGTAGGAAAAACAGGCCCAGATGAAAACGTCCAAGTGCTCGTCAGGGACGTCCTTTTTTTCAATTATGGATCAAGGATGTCCAAGTGTTAGGCACGCTCAAGTTCCGCCTTCGCTACACCTCCAACACGCCCCCATGAACTTTGGCCATCCCTGAGACGAAGTGCAGTTGGGGACGTCCAAAATCGGCTTTCGATTATACTGATTTGGATGACCCTGGGAGAAGGACATCCATCTTCCGATTTGTGTCAAAAGTTGGGCATCTTTCTCTTTCAAAAATGAGCCCAATGGCCTCAAAAGTGAACACAATACTCCAAGAGGTGCCTCACTAAAAACTTGCATGAACTGAAAAAGAACAGCCTAAGCCATCTCCTATATAAAATCAGTGAAAAAGAGAAAGTCTGGAGGGGATTTGTGCCTGTCATATGGTTGAGAGAGATCTGAAGAGAGACCATTAAAACCTTTCCTTCTGATTCCCAGGGGCGCTCAAAGTCAGCTGGCAAAGTCTCAGTTTCTGCCTGTCTTGCACTACTAACTGTATGATATGGATGTGAATTTGTTTGAAAACACATGGGGAAATGTCAAACGACATGAAGACTGCTCATCCTCCATGACATCAGAGGGGGTGTGACTGCCTTCACAGATCCAAGAACCCAGTTCCAATACACTCTAAGTAACTCAGGAAGGTGTGGGCACTTCTACTGTGATGCCCATGTCTTTGTTTATGGCAACCTTCGAGGAGTAGCTCTTGCAGCAGTTTGAGTGGATAGAGTGCTTCTTTTCTCAAGAAAATGCTGCAGCTTTAACATCAACAAAGTCCAAGACAGAGGCAATCTAACCAATATTCGAGAGCCATGCTGTGCCTCAAAGATATGGCACAACACTGAGGCCTGGAGTGTCTTTCAGGCATAGCATTTCTTTCAAAATTCAGACATACATGACAGCTTTTTCATATCCTGCAGTAATAGAAGGGGGGGGGGGGGGGATTAGGATTTTAGTAATAGATTCAAGTGATTTACATTCAGTTAAAACAGGAATTTTCCTATCCATGGAGGGTTTTCAGTGGAAGTCTGTACCTATGGAAATGGAAGGTTAAGCGACTTGCCCAATAATGCACGGAGCAGCAGTGGGAATTGAACTCTAGCTTGCCTAGTTTTTAGCCCACTGCTTTGACCAATAGGCAACTCCTCACATGTACTGTATATATAAAAAACATTTTAGTTGTACCTCAGAAGGCAGTATATTAGATGCATGATTCTTTACCCTCTAGCCTTCTAAAGGGAGTGGCCTAGTGGTTAAAGCATCAGCCTTGATATGCATAGGTGGCTGGTTCAAATCCCACTGCTGTTCCTTGTGATCTTGGGCAAGTCACTTAGGGGCCATTTTACTAAGCCAAGCCACGCAAGCACCTACACATGACAATTCTGAGTTACCGCCTTGTGGTAATTTCATTTTTGGTTGGCATGCATCCCACAAATATTTGTTATTTTCTGGTGCGCGTAGCTGATGCACGCCAAGTGGCATTTGATGCACGTAGGTCATTACTGCCCGGTTACCACATGAGACTTTATCACTAGGTCATGGCTGGCAGTAAGGTCTCAGACCTAAAATAGACGCGCGACAATTTCCTTTTTGCCGCAACGTCCATTTTTAGCCATGTGCTGCCCAGTTACTGCGGGAGCCCTTACTGCCACTTCAATGGGTGTTGTTAAGGGCTCCTCCCAAAATGGCTGCATGGCAAGTGCTTTACTTGCCACATGGACATTTCTTGTAGGAAAGAGAGACCCGCTGCGGTAAAAGGGAGGCTTCGGCATGCATGAAAAACACGCGCCAACACCAGGGCAGGCCCCATTTTGCCACAGCTTGGTAAAGGGGGCCCTTTTACAAAGCTACAGTAAAAAGAGGCCTTTGGTAATGTGGACACATGAAAATTGTCATGCGCTGAGGGCACTTTAACCACAGCTGGAATTTGCATTATTTTAAATGGAAATAGTATATGGCCGTGCGCTAATAAAAATAATGGCGAACGGCGATTTACTGCTTTAGCCCTTATTGCATTCTATTTAGTAGGCGGTAGGAGCTCAAGCACTAAGGTAATCGGACAGCACACGCTGATGGCCAATTACCGCCAGGCATGCCTACATTCTGCCCCGTCCTAGAAAATAAACAAATATTTTCTGGCTTGGGAAACGCTGTGCAGCAAACATAGAACTATCGCAGGGTGCTGTGGCACATCATGCAGTATTGCTGTTTTGCCAGACGCTACCTGCACGGTAGCCCTATCATGCTTTTGTAAAAGGGCCCCTTAACTACGCTCTCTTTAAATTTTAAAGTAAGTAGCTGAACATGATATACAGATTTCCTGTTGAACAGATAAGCAGGCCATATTTCCTGGTACCTACTTTTTGTGACGACACCTTCTAAGTGAATGATGTTGGGATGATCAAATTGTCCCATAATACTTGCTTCTCCCAGGAAATCTCTTCTCTGTTTTTCAGTGTAGCCCACTTTAAGAGTCTTGATAGCCACTGCAAATTCTCTTTTACCAGGCAATTTTAAACGTCCACTGCAAACTTCACCAAATTCTCCTTTCAAAGACAAGAATGGAATAATAATTAAGAACATAGGAAATACATATGAAACATGTACAATTTATTTTTAAAGATTATTAATGGGTTCCCATATTTATTTAATTAATTAATTAACATAAATAGACATATTGATACATATATACATTCCTACCTATTTACAGAGAAACTTTATATCGATAGTAGGGATGAGCAGCCAGAATGTTTTCATGTTGTGTCATTCTTTGTCTTTTCCAAGAATGTTTTTTTTTTCTTTTTTGGTTGGCCATTTTGCAGTAATGGAAGCAAAGTCATCAAGTGGGCCTTTTACAAAGGCGTGATAACGTTTTTAGCGTGCGCTAAAATTAAGCATGTGCTAAATGCTGGAGATGCCTATATATTCCTATGGGTGTCTGTAGCATTTAGCACATGCTAATCATTAGCTACTACACCTTTGAAAAAGACCCCCCAAGTGTTCATTCTTCCTGAAAGACTGTGCACTGATTTTGTGATAGAGTGCACATACACAGTGGTTTGCACATGCGTGATGGTTCAAGCATGCGCAATGGTCTGAATAGACACACAATTTTTTATTTATTTGCTATAATTTGAAAAATACAATCACAAGCATGCACTCATTTAAAGTAACACAAATAGTTAAAAATAATCAAGCTATAGTGAAAAACATCACAATAATAAGTAAAAATGTTATTCTCCTTAATCCAGAAAACCGTGGAAGTGGGGGGGGGGGGGGGGGGTATGAGGAGAAAAAAGAAGAAACTTCATTTTTTTAACACCACAAGTGGAGGAGATTGATCTTAACATCTCAGCTATTCTGGAGGATTCCATGTCTGATATAACTGAAAGAGCTACTCTGTTGGCATCATTTAGCAAGACCTAAATGCTGTCATTAGAACGTATGCAGCAGAGAAGGAAAGTTTTTTTTGTGGCATTGAGAAAGGCTACTAAGGACCTAGGGGCTATTTTTCTCTTGACTTATCCCTGTAAATGCTTAGTTTGTTTTGCCAGAGTGAAGTATGTTTTCTTTTTACCGGATCAGTTGAAGACTTTCCTAGATCTAAAGAAGATCAGTACTAGGTCAACAGGTGTTAAAGAATGAATGGGCACAGTACTGAGAAACAAGTTCACCCTTTTGGCAAACACTATAGGGTCCTTTTACTAAGCGGCAGTAAGCATTACTGGCTGCTTCTCATGAGCCCAAATATACTACCGTGGGACATACTCAAGTACCCTACAGCAGTTCAGGCATCTGCGCAGGCTTCCCCAGTGAATAGGTGTACCCAGCACTAATCCGCTAGTGCAGCTATATTGCCGCATTCCAACCAGTTAGCCTACTATATAGGTATCAGTAAGGGCTCACACGCTAATTAGGAAATCAGTGCCTGGATATTAATAGAAAAAATGGAAATGTGGCCATTTTACAGCCATGCTAAACATGGCCTCAGTGCACAGGGAAACCCTCATGCTAATCAGAGCGCGTGGCCCCTTTTAGTGCAGCTTATTAAAAGGGCCCCTATGATTGGCAAATGAAAAACACAAATTCTCTTTTTTTTTCTGCTCGTTTTCATTCATTAACCCTTTAGTGTCCAATGTTCCCATCAATCTGTTCCCATATGGCATATTACGGGAACAATGGACACTAAATTAATGTATATAGTGAACATGGAATATACTGTGACAGTCCATCCCTAATAAATAGATTAGATAGCTATATATCTATGTCTGTATAACCATATTGTGTGTGTGTGTACAGTGTAGAGAGAGGTAGATATCTCTCTAGCCCTCTCTCTTCCCCCATAGCTATTTATCTGTTAATATACATAGATACTTAGAAAGAGAGAGAGAGAAAAATCCCCCCCTTCTTGCTATATATATTTATATACTAGTAAAAAAGGCCCGTTTCCGAAACAAATGAAACGGGCACTAGCAAGCTTTTCCTCGTCGGAGTGTATGTTTCAGGAAGAGTGTGTGTGAGAGATGGAGCGTGTGTGTCAGAGAGAGTGTGTGTGTGTGTGTGTGTTTGTGTGAGAGAGAGAGTGTGTGATAGACAGAGTGTCTGTGTGTGAGAGACTGTGTGTGAGAGAGAGAGGGACAAAGAGATAGAGAGTGTGTGTGTGTGTGACAGAGACAGTGTGACAGACAGTGAGTGTGTCAGAGAGAGTGTATGTGAGAGACAGAGAGTGAGTGAGTGTGTGGTCTGAGGAACCGCCTCACCCCTCCCTCTCCCCTGCCCCCCTGCAGCCACCTATGTGCAGTGACCCTCCTCTCCCCCTGACCCCCCTGCAGACACCCATGTCCATCAACCCTCCTCTCCCCCTGCTGCGTCCCTCCTGTCGCCCCTGCCCTGCCTGCAGCCACCCATGTGGTCTCAGGACCCCTCCCCACCAATCCTCTTCTCCCCCTGCAGGCACGCATATGCAGCATCCCTTCTCTCTCCCCTGTCCCCCCTGTAGCCACCCATGTCCAGCAACCCTCCTCTTTCCCTGTCCCCCTGCAGCTACCGATGTCCAGCGACCCTCCTCTCCCCTGCAGCCACCCATGTCCAATGACCCTCCTCTCCTTTCCCCTGGCCCTCCCTGTAGCGACCCATGTCCAGCGACCCACCTATCCCCCTGTCCCCCCTGCAGCCACCCATGTACAGCAACCCTCCTCTCCACCTGCCCCCCTGCAGTGACCCTCCTGTGTCCCCTGTCCCCCCTGCAGCCACCATTGCGGTCTCAGGATCCCCCTCCCCATCTCCCTCTTCCCTGCCCCCCTGCAGCCACCTATGTGCATCAACCTTCCCCCCCCGCCCCCTTCCAGCCACCCATGTCCAATGACACTCCCCTCCCCTCCCAGTGCATCACCCAAGGCCCTCTGTAACGGTGCATCACCAAGCCCCTCCCCCCTTGGCGCATCACCCGACCCCTCCCCCTCCCCCTGGTGCATCACCAAGCCCCTCCCCCCACCCACATCAACCCCCTCGCCACCCGCAACCGCAAATACTAACGGTGTCCGGCGCTGCTGCTTCTCCTGTTGAGCAGCAGCAGCCGGTATCAAAAGAAGAAAACAATACAAAGTTTTTAAAACTAAGACGCACCTCCGTAGACAGCCATATCAAATTGGCTGACGTCTCTGCAGCCGCTCCTCCTCTCCCCTCCGACGTCGCTGCGCTCCTCCGGGTCTTCCTCCAGGGGGAGTGACGTAGAGGGGAGAGGAGGAGCAGCTGCAGAGACGTCAGCCAATGTGAGATGGCTGTCTACGGAGGTGCATTTTAGTTTAAAAAACTTTGTGTTGTTTTCTTCTTTTGATAGCGGCTGCTGCCGCTCAACAGGAGAAGCAGCAGCGCTGGACACCTTTAGTATTGGCGGCTGCGGGTGGCGAGGGGGTTGATGTGTGTGTGGGGGGGAATAGGGGCTTGTTGATGCGCTGGGGAGGAAGGGGGTTGGGTGATGCGCCGTTGGGGAGGGGCTAGGTTGATGCGCCGGGGGGGGCACTTGGAGGTGTTTCGTAGGCAGGGGAGGAGTACTCCTTGCCCTGCTTGGCTCGCGGATTGGCAGGGGAGGGGCTTGGGTGATGCGCCATACAGGAGCAGTGAGCACGAATGCTTCAAGGTTTTTGTCCACGCTGCCAGCCTCAGAACGTTGGAAGTGTGTTTTATTATATAGGATATATATGGATGTATATATAGATGTATGTATATATAGACACAGATGTAAAGGCATCTGTATATCTATGTATCTATTCATCTCTCTCTTTATATCTATAATTTAGGGCTACATTTTGATAAAAACTTTTATCACAATTAGTCACCAATTAAAGGTATGCTATTTGTTTTCCCCCACTGCAGCTGCTTGTGACTCTAGAGTCACAAGCAGCTGCAGTGGAGAAAAAAACAACATACCTTTAATCACACAATTAATCAAACAATTAATCGCAATTACAATTTTTAATCAAAATGCAGCCCTAAAAATCTAAGTTGCAGTAAAAGGGGCCCTGCGCTAGCGGCAGAATAAATTTTTGCCGCACATAGAGCCCTCTTTTTCAGCTGAGGGTAAAAAATGTGCAATTACCACCAGAAAACCCCCCTCTGGTGATAATTCTGGCAGTGCCGGAAATGCAGCCGCGGTGCTCCAGCAGTGGTTCCAGATTGCCACGCAGTGTGGCAACCCTTTAGTAAAAGGGCCCCTTAAAGAATAAAAAGCAATGAAACGATAAGAAATACAAAATACAAATTGAAAAATTACAAATGAAAGAATCTAAAACAGTATGCAAAATAACTACAAACAGCCTTACAGTTTTCAGAGTCTACTTCAGAAATGCAGCCCTAATCTATGTCTATCTATCTATCTGAAGAATATAACAAGCAGAAAGAGGTTTTTTTTTCCCCAAGTCAAGTATAACTGATCCACATACCTGCTCCAATAACTCTTTCAATTGTTATACATGAGGCATCTATCTCCTTTGCAAATTCATGGACAGCTTGATTGGGGTCCTCATAGGTATGTGGGTCAATATAAGTTTTTACTCCTGGCAGTTTAACTGTGAAAATATATCAAAGTTTCAATGGTATACAGTGACAGATTAATGCAGTAGCAAACATGGCTTGAAACAAGGCTTTTGTCTTAATTTGATTTCTCCATTTACATATGTGAAGATAAGATGCTGTTACCACTAGGGCTGCATTCCAATTACATTTTAATCACTATTAATCATGCAATTAAAAAAATTTAATCATGATTAATCTCACAATTTAAATTATTGTATTTATTTATTTACCACTGCTGCTCCTTGTGACTCTGAACAAGTCATTTAATCCTCCACTGCCCCAGGTACAATATAAGTGCCTGCATATAATATATAAACTGCTATGATTGTAACCAAAGAAAGGCAGTATATCAAAAACCTTTTCCCTTGCCTTCCTTAAAGGACTGATAATTTCCCTCCCTCTCAAGCTTTCCCTCTTGTTCCACCTTCTCTGACATCACTTCCTGTTTCTGCATGGGCAGGAAGGGTCAAATGGAAAACTTTGGGCAGCATAAGTGCAATGGTGCCGCTGTCGGGACAAACAGAAAACCACCTTTAAGGTAGACAAGCGCTGTGTGTGTGTGTGTGTGTGTGGTGGGGTGTTGAATTGCGTGTGGATGGAAAGATGCTGAATCACGATGAGAACAGGGGTTGAGAGTGGAACAGATCAGATGAGATGTTTGGAGGAGACAGGAAACATTGCAACATGATTAATTTTTTAAATTGTGATTAATTTTTTAATTGTAATTAACAATTAATGCATTAATCGCAGAATTATCATCTTTCACAAATTGTTTTAACATCAACTGAATAGAGTCCAATCTTATTTCATAAGCAATATTTATTTATTTATTGATAGCATTTGTACCCCGCAATATTCCAAACAAGTTCAGGTTCAATGTGGCTTACATAAAACTTTTAAAGCAAATTACAATAAGAGAACTATAATGAAATACAAAACAATAACAAGTAAAAACATCCAAGCAATAAGATGAATCATTTTGAAATAACAATCTAACTTAGGGCCCTGTTTACTAAGGTGCACTAGCATTTTTAGCGTGTGCAAAAAATTAACACATGCTAACCGTGCACATAGGAATATTATGGGCATCTACAGGGTTAGCATGTGCCGATGCATAGCATGTGCTAAAAACGATAGCACACCTCTACTGCTGCTTAGTAACTCACTAAATGCTAGAGACGCCCATATATTCCTATTGGCACCTCTTAACATTTAGGGCACGCTAATCATTTGCATGCACTAAAAACGCTAATGTGCCTTTGTAAAAGACCCCCTAAATAAAAATGCTTTCAACAATTTATGAAATTTCAAGTAGCCAGTAACATGTCTGAGTGACTTTGGTAGGGAATATAAATACTCGGATCAATACTTGGGCAAAACTGAAAGAAGCTATTTTAAAGGAGACAAACCTTTATGTTAGAAGTACATAAAAGTAAGAGGAAAAGAAGGCCACTTTGGTTCTCAAATGTAGTACAAGATTGCAGAAAGAAGAAGACAGTACCTAGAAAAGCTAGGAGAAGTTGGAAAAGCCGACAGGAAAGCAAAGATGCAAATGGAAGAAAAGATATCCAATATGGTAAAATTGGAAGACAACAAGTTTTAGAAATGTAAGTGATAGTAGGAAGTGCCAAAATGGCATTGTGCAACTCAAGGGTAAAGGGGCGATATATATACAGTAGAAGCTGATACGGCTAAAGCTGAGCTGCTTAGCAATTATTTCTGTTCTGTGCTCATGGATGAAAGGCTAGGGGTAGGACCACAGAAAACAAATGATAATGGGAATGGATGTGTGGTAGACCCAGACCAATTCTCAGAAGATTATGTTTGTGAGGAGCAAGCTAAACTAAAAATAGACAAAGTAATGAGGCCTGATGGGATTCATCCAAGAGTACCCAAGGAACTCAGAGAAGTTCTGGCAGCTCCGTTGTCTGACATTGTCAATGCTTCCTTAGAGTATGGTGTGGCCTAGAGGACAGGAGAAGGGCAGGTGTGGTCTATTTGCACAAGAGCAGAAGTAAGGAGGAGGTTGGGAATTACAGGCCTGTTAGTCTGACCTCAGTGGTGAGTAAATTAATGGAGACACTCAAAAAGGTGGGAAAATGTGGGATACAAAAGTAACAAACAAACAAACAAACAAACAAACAAATAAATAAATAAATAAAGCAGAGGACTGTGAGGTTTCTAGAATTGAATAGACTGCAGAACCAGAGGCAGCATGGTTTCACTAGAGGCAGATCTTGTCAGGCAAATCTGATTTCTTTGACTGGATGACCAAACAGTTAGATATGGGAGGGACGCTAGATATGGTGTACTTAGATTTTAGCAAAGCTTTTAGCATGGTTCTGCATAGGCAACTGATAAATAAACTGAGTGCCCTCAATATGGGCCCTAAAGTGACTGACCGGGTTAAAAACTGGTTAAATGGAAGAAGATAGAGGGTAGAGGTACATGGAGTTTGCTCTGAGGGATTGGTCCTTGGGCCCGCTCTTTTTAACATCTCTGTGAGTGATATTGTGGAAGGTCTCTGGTGGGTTTATCTCTCTGCGGATGATACCAAACTCTGTAATAGGGTAGACACCTCAGATAGTATGGATAATATGAGGAGGGATCTAGTTAAGCTTGAAAAATGGTCCAGATATTGGTAAATAAGATTTAATGGTAAAAAATATAGGGTTATGTACTTTGGGGGGGGGGGGGAGGCCTTTTACTAAGCAGGGATAGGGCTAATGTATGGGTAGCATATGCAAAACTGACACTACTGCTGGGGTAGCGCAGGCACCCTGCAATAATTTCAAAGTTGGTGCGCTGCTTCCCATGGTAGAAAACATTTTTCTATTTTCTACCACGGGACGTTCCCGGCAGTAATCGGCAGTGTGGCCATATTAGTGCATGTTGCCTGATTATCGCACACGTAGCGTGTGATCCCTTACCGCTAGGTCAATGGTGGAGGAAAGTTCAGGCAGTATATAGCCGTGCGCTACTTTTAATTTAGTGAATGGCCATTTACTACCCCATTAAAAAAGACCTTTTTCCTAGTCACAGTAAAAAAATGGCCAAGCACGTGCCAATTTCATGCGTCCAAACTACTGCAGGCCACTTTTCCGTTGCTTAGTAAAAGGGCTCCAGTCTGTCCAGCACCGGTTTCACTTCCCAATTACCGGCGTCGCCACCCAATCTCCTATCATATCACTAGTACCACTGGTACTGACACATCTTTACACTGGTCACTCAAAAAATATGAAGAGTGTTCTGAAGGATGTTTTCCCATTTTAAGAGGAACATTTAGTATCTTGGATATTTCTATTGCTTTAGGACAGTAGCTCATGTATTATGGTCTTTTGTGTCAAATTCCGCCAAGACAAAGGGCTTCTGATTTTTTGTTTCAGAGATTCAAAAGTGACTTTATATATACTGTAACACTATTATGCTCCAGTTTCAGTAGGTGCAAAAATCCAAAAGAAGCAGAACAGTGTACTAGAAATGCTGCTGCAACAGTGCGAATCTCTGTTCTGTACACTGCATCTCTAATAGGGTTCGAAAGTAAAGGTTTCCAAAACATTTGCCTGGCACTTACTGTGACCGTTGTGAAAGTGCATCTTCTCTTCCTCTGGATCTTGTTTAGCTTTGCTGTAGCCGCAGCGCCTGGAACAAAGTAAGATTCATCCATCATATGATCTGAACCCTTTAATTAGTTCAGCCGCACAGCAGTGGGAGCCAGAGAAAAACAAGTCTGCTGAAACTTTTAGGAAGAAAATAACACATCTGTGATCTGAGTTCTGTCAGCTTTGCATTCCCTAAGAGCAGGAAATGTAAAAATTAAAAGTATAATTATGCCAATGTGTAGTTCGTTAGGTGAAAAGTGAGCAGTTGAGCCCAATCTGCTGATTACTCGACAGGTGTGGCACAATACATGTCCAATATTTAATATCTTTTCAAGTTTTCAGTATTGCAACATTCAGAAATGGCTGCCTTGTACACCTGCAGATTGCCACTTCATGCGTTGGTAATATCTGGCCCCCAACTTCTCTTCTGGGGAACTACTAATACAATTTCTAGTCATATCAATAAACTTTGCAGCACATGAGGAATGACATAACTGGCTCTTCCAGTAAAATCTGAATTCTGCTCATTATAACACATTTGGATAGATGAGAAGAGCATAAATAACATTACCAGGTAGTATATTCCTCATCACTCATTAACCAGAACAACACCTGGTATGCTCACATTGTAATACTGCTTGCAAGATTGGGTACGAAAGTCCTAAATTGGTGATGAATAGTATTTCCCAACATCTTTAAGTTAAAATCCTAGATAAACTAACAAATTTACTGCAATTTTCCATAGCTGAGTACGACTAAGATGTCTATTGTACAGAAAACAAAAAATGCAAACTTCCTTGCAGAGGCATTTGCCTGCTACCACCCACTCAACAACCATAAATGATAACTATAAACATAACAGTTGTGGCATAACAGGCTGCAGTTTTATGAACAGAACCATTAACATACACTTGGAAACTTTATTTATTTATTTGAAAATCTTTTTTTTATTGAAGATTGAAAAAGAGGTATATAGACAATCCCATATAACAAACCATCCCCAATTCTCAACCTGTCTCCATCATCACAATATCACCACAAGTTAGTCAGTGACAACCTAACCCATGTCCAATTCATATTCATATATGTATCCCCAAGCATGACCTGCGGTATCACCAAATCATGCTACTTCCCCCCCCCACCCCGAGCCCATGGCAGTAATCTACATGGAATATCAAAAAAGAATTATTTGCTAAAAAATGCCTATGAATGTTAGCACCCTGCAAAAAACCTAACAACATTAAATAAATAAAACCTTAACTACCCCTGGAGGCACTATGAAGTAATTGTCCAGAAATGTGCTTCTATCACAGGTTTCAGTTGGCGTTTCTAGAAAAAAAGAGCACAGAAAACAACTCTGCTCCCAACATTCCAAAAGACACAACCTACATACAAAAATGCAAAATCAAAAACAGTTCAAAAGAACTGATATGCTCAATACACTTATCTTCACAGCTGTAGGACAAATGGAAGCCTCCAAAATTACCACGGGGCTATTCCTTATTCAATCATCATTGAGCTTGACTACAAAGCACAATGGATGCAAATCCTCAACAGGGAGATCCCGTTTCATATTCCTCTTCAGGAGGTAGGGTTGAGTATTTTCACAAACGTACATGGACCTTCCCTCCCTGGCACTGCTTCCACATCATCCAGTATTTACACACCCCAAAGAATCACTTTCAGATGAGCATGGTTATGGTAAAAATCAATTTGGTACAACATCTCTTCCCTCACCCCTTCCAATCCACCAAATTAACCTACCGCCTACGTGTTATGTGTCCAAACACACCCAAAACCCAACAAAGAGATTAGTGGGTGGGTCAAAACCCACCATCCTCTGAGCTCCATCAGAAAAAACCCTCATCAGCCTGCCAAAATTTCCCCTTTTTCCACACCTTTCACAACTACGGTTGGTGCTTCCTTTCCAGCACCAATCATATTCTTTCCTTACAAATGTGCCACTATTAACCTACACTTCAGCTTACTAAAAATTTTTCTAAAGGTGCAGGCAAGGGTGATTGAGTGGCTCAGCCATGTTAAGTCACCCTGGTTCTAATTTACCAGCAGGCTCATTTTCAAAAGAGATAGATGTCCAAAATGTGACATGTCAGCATTTGGATGTTTATCTCACAGAAATGTCCAAATCAGTATTATCAAAACCTCCTTTTGGATGCATTTCTCTGAAGTCCATCAGAAGGCTGTCCAAATCTCAAGGGGGTGTGCCATGGGCGTATTCAAGGCGGGACTTGGGCGTTCCTAAGACATGGACGTCTTTCAGCAATAATGGAACAAAACAAAGACTAAAACTTAGATGTTTTGAGCTAGGCCTGTTTTTATAACAAACAGCTGCAGTGGGAATTGAGCCCACTACCCCAGGGTCAAGGTCTGCTGTGCTGGCCACTAGGCTACTCCTCTACTCCCCATAAGAGGTGCCCCAAATGACCAGATGACCACTGGAGGGACTCAGGGATCACCTCCCCTTACTCCCCCAAATCACAAACCATTTTTACTAACAGCACTTTCAAAAGTTTAAAAATTTACAAGAGCTGAGTGCCTATATGTGTTCAAAATGTCACTGAACTCTTAAATGTAGAACCTTAAAAATAGTTGGGCCACAGAGAGGCATATTTTCAAAGCACTTAGCCTTCCAAAGTTCCATAGAAAGCTATGAGCATATTTAGGGCAGAGAAAAGAACTTTTTCAATATGAAGCTCATTACTTAGGCTCATAACTATAAGCAAATGAATTGGAGGCCTATATTTAAAGTTTAATGTTTAATCTCCTAAATTAAGATGAATTTTCAGCTGAAAACAATAGGGGACACATTTAGGGACTCTTTTACAAAGGTATGCTAGCGTTTTTAGTGCACTTTAAATGTTTGAGATGCCCATAGGAATATATGGGTGTCTCTAGCATTTAGCACACACTTATTTTTGGCGCATGCTAAAAATGCTAGGGTGCTTTTGTAAAAAGGGCTGTAAGGCTCCTAATTTAGGAACTCTGCCTTTTGTTTAATATTGGGCCTGAAATATTTAGCACTGCAGAGAAACCCCATTTATATTCCTCATTTATCAGTGCTACAAAGTGAGGATACAATGGTTCAAAATGGATTTTAAAAGATATTACAAGTTTGAAAAACATATGCAAGCCGATACTCAGCCGGCAGCAGTCAGCTTTTTTCTTAATGCCGCAGATATTCAGTGGTGGACAATGTGCGGGCACCAGAACTGAATATCTTGGATTAAATTGTCCTGCTGTGCGTGCCAGAATATTGGCCAGCACCTGAAAACTTTCACAGTGCTGTGCTAGCCATCTGAGCCCCCTGCGGTGCTCCCGAAATAGCCCCCTCCTTTTTCCCTCTCCCCCTGCCTGTGACTTTAAGTACTACCCTTCCACTCCCCCTACCCCCACTTCTTGGTAGGCCTTCTTGGGCCTACATTAGCTCCTTGGTGGTCCATTAGAGACAATGAGGGCAGGAGCAAAGTCCATTCGCTCCTGCTCCTTCTGGCTGCCTAAAGAAAATGGCTGCAATGACCCGTTACAGCAGCTTGCGGTACTTGGATGTTCATGTTTCTCAGTGTGAACATATTTTTTTTTTCTAAATGAAGGTGTTTTATTATACCCACTGACAAAAATACCATGCTACAGTACCAGTAAGTTTAAAAAAACAGCTTACCTTATAACTATTGAGATACCAACAAATTTGCACAGATAAATCAGTCTCTGCTTTGCAAAAATGTCAATATCCTGTAAAGGTTTTAGATTATATAAATATGTTAAGTTCTAAAGACAGAGTATTTTCACCTCCAGATGATTCTATAGAAACAAGTATGATGCATTTTTCAGAGAGGATGTAGCAATAATCTTAAAAAAAAACATTGGGGTATCATAAAATTGCATCTTTTTTTTCCTACTATTGATTTAAGAATTGCCTACTCCAGAAACAAGAGTCTGAAAGAGCTCTTGAGCACTGCAATGTTACCGGAGCAATTGAAACAAAAATATATCGTAGACCATTATAAATGCGGATCATACAAGATGTGAAATGTTTATTTACAGTTAAAAGAATTTATCAGTCCTGTTGATCAGACTGTTTATAAACTGTAAATCAGATCATGTAGTGTATGTGATCACATGCCCGTGTAAAAAGTTTTATGTTGGAAAACTATTAGATCCCTTAACATCAGAATGAATGAACATCATTCAGGCATTGTAAAAAGCAAGACTGAATTGCCTTTGGCTAAACATTGTAATGACGAGAGCCATTCTTTCCAATAGTTGGAAAATGTTTTGGAACTGAACATGTGAACATTAGTAAACCTGGTGGTGATCGAGTGCGGTTGTATTACAAAGAGAGCAGTGGTGGGAGAGGACAAGATGGTGGCGTGACGAGAAGGCCAAGCGGTTCAGCTCCCTACCTTCACTCGTTGGAGAGACATATTTTCCTGCTCCCTTATGCCTAAAAGGAGGGGTAAGCGGCGCGTTGGCCCCACTACACCAGCGATAACTGTGGTGGGACCGATGAACTGCTTTATTGCACTCGGATGTTCCTCGGGACTGGACTCCTTGCTGTTAGAGGGAGTGGTGGGAGGTGACTCGCTCCTCCAACTTGAGGCTGAAACCTCTCTCAGCCCCGATATTTGGAGGCCTCTGCTCATGCCGGCGGTGGAGCAGCGACGTGAACAGGAAACCCCTTGTTTTGACATCCAGGGAGTGCTTCCTGCAGCGGGGTCAGGTCACAGCATCAATCCGTCTGGCATTTCTATTCAGAAGAGCAAGGTACAGGAAAGAGTCGGCGTTCTGGCGGACTCTGAAGCTGCAGAGGAGAGACAGCCTTCTGGTGAAATTTCGACTGAAATAACTTCTCTTAGTAAGTCCTTTTTGCCTGTATAACCACCAACTATCACCTTAGACACTATATGGGAAGCTCTTTTGGGTTTGGAAACCTCGTTTTCCCAAAAAATTAGTATCTGTGATCCAGTGTACTCAGATTCCCTCAGAAAAAATCTCTATGTTGGAAACAAAAAAGCTTACCCTCCAGTCTCTAAGACCATATAAAAAGAAGAATACTAATCAACCTGTTGCTGAAGGAGCTGATGTTTCTTTTGATACTTTAAATCTTACACCAATGCTTGAAGATGATGATTTGGGCTCTAAACCCGCAACTTTAATAGTGACTTTTGTATTACAACCTGTACGAGACTGGATACTGAAACACTTTTTCCGGCATAGAGAAGAATTTATGAACTATAAGATTAAAGTATTTCCAGATATTGCTAGAGTAACCCAAAAGAGGCGCCAACGTTTTCTTAAACTCCACCCCTGGGTCGTACAAATGAGTGGTTTGTTTTGGTTGAATTTCCCCTGCAAATGTGTATTGAAAGTAAACTCAGTAAAATATGTTTTTTTATGATCCTATGCATTTAATTTCCTTTTTGGACTCGAAGACTGTTGTATCTCCAACTATAGTAATATCTTCGTCTACTCCATAATTAATATAATTGTCCGAGTAGTTCTCTCTCTAAGTTTAACTTTAAGTAGTGATATAAATATTTAATGGAATTGTACCTTGTTCTCTTTCTTTAGTTGTGGACAAGAGATCAGATAAGAATATATAGTGCCTATTATATATTTGTGTAATATGAAGTTTTAATATTACCTATCTTTTCTGTATCAAGAATATTCTTGATTTAATTTGTGAATTGATAAAAAAATAATAAAAAAAACAATGCAAAGAGAGCAGTGCTAGATATAAAAATTGAGATCTCTGCAGCCACATGGCTTGAATAACAATTTTGAATTGTCAGCGTTTTTGTATCTTGCTAAGGATGTAAAAAGAACTGAAGCGGTGCAAAGAAAAGCTACAATAATGGTATGGGATTTGCGTTACAAGATGTATGAGGAGAGACTTGCGGACCTCAACATGTATACCCTGGAGAAAAGGAGAAACAGGGGTGATATGATACAGACGTTCAAATATTTGAAAGGTATTAATCTGCAAATGAACCTTTTCCGTAGATGGGAAGGCGGTAGAACTAGAGGACATAAAATGAGATTGAAGGGGGGCAGACCCAAGAAAAATGTCAGGAAGTATTTCTTCACGGAGAGAGTGGTGGATACTTGGAATGCCCTCCCGCAGGAGGTGGTGGAGATGAAAACGGTAACGGAATTAAAAAATGCGTGGGATAAACATAAAGGAATCCTGTTCAGAAGGAATGGATCCTCAGAAGCTTAGCCAAGATTGGGTGGCAGAGCCGGTGGGGGGAGGCGGGGCTAGTGGTTGGGAGGCGGGGATAGTGCTGGGCAGACTTCTACAGTCTGTGCCCTGAAAATGGCAGAAACAAATCAAGGTCAGGTACACACAAAAAGTAGCACATATGAGTTTATCTTGTTGGGCAGACTGGATGGATCGTGCAGGTCTTTTTCTGCCGTCATCTACTATGTTACTATGTAACAACTAATAAAGTTATGTGGTTGAAATAAGAACTGCGCTTACTTAGCTTTTAGGGCACTCTGTCTGGATGCTGAGCCTGATGGCATCCTTATGAAATACAGGTGCCATTTCAAAATCAACATACACCAGGAAGTGATGTGGTGTTTGATGAAAAGTATGTCATGAATATGCTAAGATTCATTACGGAGTGTACATTTTCTTTCTAGTTCTTAGATTGATCTGTGCCAGAGATGGTTGGGTTGAGAGCATATCTAAATGCAGCTTCTGATGAAGCCAGAGGGTAGCTTGTTTAATTTCTCTTCAATCATATTGTGTAACTTGAGATTGGCATACATTTTTGCAGACTTGTATAAGGTTTTTGTACTTTTAGAAATCAGAAAAACAGGGGTTTTTGACCGTTGAAAGAAATACAAGTTGCAGGATGAGCATTGATAGCTCTCCATAAATATGTGAAGTCTTTTCCCCTGAAAATAAAAATCATGTCATATATAAATTTTTAAAAAGTGTAATTTAGGGCAAAACCCGTGTAAACACTTTGCATATGTTTTGGTGTTTGTAGCATAATTTTGCAAAGTATTTTCTCTTTTGATATATTTGGAATTTTGCTCCTACTATGTTAGTCACATACTGAATGCAACAAAACAGATCCTGAAATAATTATAACTATTAAAATATCTCCATTTGAGTTACTTATAAATTATTGTGTATGACAAAATAAACATAGCCTCTCAAATACAGATAATATATTTGCAAAAAACCCTCAAATTGTCTTGTATTATAAACATACATACCTTCTGTAAATCTTAACTCAATGAGCTCTTTTTAAATACTACATATGTTATTTGATGAGCCCCACATAGATCTGGAATGCACAGATGTTTCTATCATTAAACAGAAATAACATCTTAACACCTTATGAAGGGGTGGGGTGATTTAAGAATCCTTGGTGTAAAGTGATTGGTGTCTTATTATCTGGGGTGAAATTCAATAGTGCAATACAAACATGTTAACTGATTGTGGGCATCTCTGGAGTTCCATCACACATACAGCAGTGTGTCAGATTAGCATATAAAACTAGGCTCTGGAACCCCCAAAGCTCCATAAAAAACATGCTTCTACAAGACACACCAAGTTAAGCTGCAGCTGGCATCGACTGGCACTCAATCAATGGTTCAGCTTCGCTGGCAACGCAAGGCAGGAACCTTGTTCATTAAACATTATCCACTGCGACTCTTCCAGATGCACATTTTTAATCAATCAGACAAACCAGAGGATAAATAGCATTCTAGGCATAAATGTTTCTTTTTAAGGTCTGAAATGGAAACCCTTTTTCTTCTCCAATAACAAAGGGCGTGTATGTCTCTCCAAAAGAGAGGAGTCCAACTTATTGCAATAATGTTGAGTACAGATTCTGTTGAAAATACATACTATTAATACTGCAAGTTCTCTAAAAATTGTTTTAAAAATTACATTTGACACAGGTGTTTTTGAAGCAGTAGGTTTTTCTCTGATACTATATATGGTGGAGTTTTTTTCGCGGAGGGTATTCAAACCTGTGAGAAAAGTAGACTTGGCTTGGGAATGTTTTTAAAGCCGTAGCACCCCTTTTACAAAGGTGGACTATCATTTTTAGCACGTGCTAAAAATGAGTGTGCATTAAATGTTAAGACACCCATAGGAATATAATAGATGTCTTAGCATTTAGCGCACACACTAATTTTTAGCTTACGCTAAAAATGCTAGCGCACCTTTGTAAAAGACCCCCTTATGGCTTTCCTGCTGAGATTTGAGGTTTCACTTGTTTAAAATTGGAGCAATTTGGTTTGAATTCAGCATAACACTCTCTCAACTGATTTTTAGGCAAAATATTTATTTTTGATATTTGACACATCTAATTCAATGCTACAAATGTTCTAATACAAAAGATGTTAAACAATATAAAAAATCGGTGATATGCTTCAAAGTCAGAGGTTGATATTCAGCCAGTGGCACTCAGCTGGCCACCACCAGCATTAGGCCTGGAAATTCAATACTGGGTCATTTCCGGGCTCTGGCATTGAATTTCTGGGTTTACAGAGCCAGCGAAACCATAGCAATATTCAGCACTTAACTGGCTATGGGGCACTGCATAAAGGGAAAGGGAAATGAGACTTGATATACCGCCTTTCTGTGATATTTTGCAACTACATTCAAAGCAGTTTACGTATATACAGGTACTTATTTTGTAACTGGGGCAATGGAGGGTTAAGTGACTTGCCCAGAGTCACAAGGAGCTACAGTGGGAATTGAACTCAGTTCCCCAGGATCAAAGTCCACTGCACTAACCACTAGGCTACTCCTCATGGATTTTATAAACCGCCTTTCTGTGGGTACAACTAAAGTGGTTTACATATACTATTTGCAGGTAGGCCTGGCTTTTATGTGGTTCTATTTATGCAGCGACTGTGGCAAAACAGGGGACTTTCATGCTTGAGATTTGTAATGTTGCCTTGGTATTTTCCCTGTTTGGCCAGCAGATGGTGTTTGTCTTGTGGAGGCATCCCAGCCAATCAGGTGTTCAGGATATCCACAATGAATATGAGTGAGAGAGAGAGAGAGAGAGAGAGATTTGCATGCACTACCTTCACTACATGTAGACAGGGGCGTAGCCAGACACCCAATTTTGGGTGGGCAGACTCGCCTGCATGCCATATGGTTTCTCAAACATCGCCCCCCCCCCCCCCCGCATATCTTTTAAATAGTAGATTTTCATTGGCAGTGAGCAGCAACTAGTACACACTGCTCATGTTGGCCCCACAGCATGTGTTGCTGCTCGCTGCAGGTGAAGATCTGCCATTTACAAGGTATGCAGTTGTTGAGAGTTTTCGGCTGGTGGGGCTTGGGATCCCTGCCAGCCACATCATAGGTGTGCTGCTACTGAGTGGGCCTGAGCTCAAAGTGGGTGGGCCTGGGCCCACCTGGGCCCACCCTTGGCTACGCCACTGCATGTAGATCTCTCTCATGAACATTCATTGTGAATATCCTGAAAACCTGACTGGCTGGGAAGCTTCCAGGACCAGGTTTGGGAACCATTGTTCTGCTTTATAACTGTAGCAGAGGTCTATTTTCCATTTAGTTCACCTTCTGCAAAGAAATGAGGAAAACCCCTGAGAGGAAGAGTAACCTGTAATGACATTGGTCTAACACCCTTAGGGCTATTGCTTTGTACCCTGACTGGCCCTCAAGCCCAAGATCTAGCCCAGAAGGTGCTGGAATTCTCCAGTCTCAGAGTGGGAATGTGGAGGGGATAGACCTCTACACTGAGACTGTGTTCAAATCCTGTGAGCAAGTTACTTTTCCTGATTTCCCCAGGTACTACTTAGATAGTAACAAGTGTTTAGTTAGCTTTAATACTGAGTCCTTGTTATTTTACTGTTTCTGTTTACCACTTTTACTGTTTACTGTTTTATTTATTTATCTATTTTTAATAATAAAACTATTAGCTTGTTAGCTCTGCTGTCCTGGACTGACTAAGAATCCTGGCAGTTTGTGTTCTCAAGCTGTGAATAGTTTTCTGGGAACTGTGGGACCCCTAGGACTGTGGCCCCAGTGTCCTTAGAATCCACCAGGGAAATAACTTCCGGGTGGCAGACTGACCCAGAGGCAAGCGGGACCCAGTGCTGGGCGGAGGATATGCCAGTGTAGGTGCAGGTAGCCCTGGCCAATGCTGGGTAGGACCCTCCAGGTGGCCACAGGCCTAACCCTAGGTGAGTGCTAGGGATGGTGCTCAGGCATTACATGACCTTTCCTGGTTAAGTGTGAATATTGGTACTTAACCGACCACATGCTGACTCTATCCCTCGAATGTCCTCAAAATAGTTTTGCGTTAGGCGCTAACCAGTCATTTTCAGCAGCACTAACTGGTTAAGTTCTGCTGAAAATGCCTGATTACCCTCGAACAACGATTTAATTGGCCAGGAACCATTTCTGGCCAGTTAAATTGCTTCGAATATTGATCCGTCAGATATCGTTTTGCTGGCTGAATATCACCACTAACTGGATAAACCCCAATTTGTGTCGGAAGATGGCCGCCCTTCTCCTTTGAAAATAAGCAGGATAGTTGAAAAGGGGTATGGCCATGGGTGGGGCATGGGTATTTCTAAAATCTTTGCTCATTATTATAGAATACACCTGCTCTGCACCTAATTCACGTGTCGGGATTTACACCGAGTAAAACATGGCCTAAATGGACGTGACCAAATTTGGTCGCATGGTGAGGTGTGTAGAACTTTAAGCCTGTTCTATAAAGTTTAGACGTATGACTAGGCATAATTTTTTTCCATGTGGATTTTTCAGGCACCATATATAGAATTTCCCCCTATATATACAAATTTCAAATAACCTTAGGAAAAAAGAAATCTTCAATAAACTATTGGTCTAATAAGCAGCAAGCATTGTTTAGGCTGCTAGGAATTATTAGGAAGGGATAGTAAATAAAACCAAGAATACTGTAATGCCTCTGTATTGCTCCTTGAATACTTTGTTCAATTCTGGTTGTCATATCGCAAAAAAAGATATAGCAGAATTAGAAAAGGTTCAAAGAAGTGTGACCAAAATCATAAAGGGGATGGAATAAAGAGTTGTCTATGCTTGGTATTTTAGTATATTCGTATGCCAATGACATTTTTTTGTTATGTAAAGCACGGGCCAAGGTAGCAGACTCTGTATTTTTGCTGAAAAAGATTGTTAATAATACTGAAAGCTGGGGGAAAATGAATTTTCTTAAATTGAATAGGTTAAAAACTAAAATTGTATGGTTTGGAAAGTATGATCTGTTGTTGGAAAAGAACTTTAGATTATATAGAAGGGAACGATTAACAATAGAGAATCATTGTAAGTTTTGGGCGTCATACTAGACTTTGCCTTAATATTTGAGTTACATGTGAAAGCTTTGTCCTAGAAATTCTTGTTTTGGCTGCAACAACTTAGTGATTTGCCCTAAACTACAATTTAATAGTTTTAGAGCACTTGCTCAAGCAGTTTTACTCCCATATTTTGATTACTGTAATTCATTGTTTGGGGGCTGTATCAAAAAAGTTTTGCATAGGTTGCAGTTCTTGCAATATTATTATTATTATTATTATTATTATTATTTATTGCATTTGTATCCCACATTATCCCACCTCTTTGCAGGCTCAATGTGGCTTACAATTCATCATGGATAATGGAAGTATTAGAGAATATACATTTGGTTTACAGAGGGTTAGGTGTTACATGGTGGTGAAATACATAATATTATTAAAGCAGCAGACATTATAAGACAATACTGGAAATTTTAGAGGTTATGAAGTTACTCATGTTGATCTTTGTGATATATCTTGTCGAAGAGATAGGTTTTCAGTAGTTTTCAGAAATTGGTCAGTTCATAGGTCGTTTTCAGGTTCCGTGGTAGCGCGTTCCATAGCTGCGTGCTCGAATAGGAAAAGGTAGATGCGTGCATCAATTTGTATTTCAGACCTTTACACTTGGGAGGATGAAGATTAAGGAAAGTGCGAGAAGATTTTTTTGCATTCCTTGGTGGTAATTCTATTAGGTCTGACATGTAGGCAGGAGCGTTACCATGGATTATTTTATGGACTAGGGTGCAGAGTTTGAATGTGATGCGTTCTTTTAGTGGAAGCCAGTACAGTTTTTCTCTGACTGCCAGGCTGATTTATGGTCTAGGAAGATATGATAGGATGTCATATTTGTTGAGGGAGCTGCATTGGCTTCCAATTGATTCATGAATTCAGTTTAAAATAATTTGAATGATATTTAAATCTCTATATGGTGGGTGTTCTGACAAGTTGATTTGCTATAGAAATGATAAGTAGTAGTAGTAGTAGTACTCAGACCTCCTAGGAGTAGCCTAGTGGTTAGTGTAGTAGACTTTTATCCTGGGGAACTAAGTTCAATTCCCACTGCAGCTCTTTGTGACTCTGGGCAAGTCCCTTAATCCTCCATTGCTCCTGGTACAAAATAAGTACCTGAATATATGTAAACCACTTTGAATGTAGTTGCAAAACCCTCAGAAAGGCAGTATATCCCTTCCCTTCTTCTTTTACATCAGCACAATCTGGTCATTGTTTGAAATTAAATTATCCTACTTGTAAGGGTGTCTTTAGAAAATTGATGTTAGAATCATCTTTCTTGTACCAGGGTATAAAATTATGGAATAATTTACCTTTAACTATTAGAAGATTAACAACTTATTATACTTTTAGAACAATATTGAAAACAATACTGTTTAGTGAAATGGATTAAGATAAATGAGATTATGATATAAGATCTCATTCGATAAGTTCTATAATTTTCCTTGATTGGAGTAATTAATATTGTTAAATGGAAATTCTTTTAAAACAAATAAAAAGAAATATGTTTTCACTCAATGAATAATTAAGCTCAGTAACTGATTGCCTGAGGATGTGGTAACAGTGATTTGAGTATCTGGGTTTAAAAATGGTGTGGAGGAAATGTCCATAGTCTGCTATTGAGATAAATATAGGGAACCTATTGCTTGACCCGGGATTGGTAGCATGGAATGTTGCTACTAATTGGGTTTCTGCCAGGTACTTGTGACCTGGATTGGCCACTGTGGGAAACAGGATACAGGGCTAGACGGACCATTGGTCTAACCCAGTATGACTTAGGCTATTGAAACATGTTACCCATCAGGAACTCTACACGGATAAACAAACATATACAGAAATGAAGGAAAAATTGAAAGCAGGGGTAAATATTCCTAATTTTGGAGGTAATTTTATAAAGGTATTTTTGTGTGAACATGGCAGTTATGACAAACATCTAGAATTCACTTGTCATGTTAAGAAAGCATTGAGAAAAGAAAGTATAATCTTCCCCCCACCTTAAAAATAGGTATAACCTGGGTCTCACCGCCATCAGCTCAGTTCAAACCTCCCGACCCAGGTCAGAGGGACATATTCCTCCATCACCACACTCTCGCACATTCGTCACTTGCCATTTAGCACAGTCCTTCCAGTTCGAGCTTGAGTGTGGGTCAAGATTCGGAATAGAGATCCGGGACATTGGGAAGTAAAGGGGGCTTTTCTGTGAGATCTTACCAATCTAGGGAGCAAGTATCCTCACTCCTGCTTCAAGGAACTATACAACACTCCAATGATTGCATTTAATTCAACTTTACTAAACTTTCTGCATACGACAGGTGAATCCATTTTATAACTCCATCTGTACAGTAAACTCCTCCTGTCCGTTCAAGGTTGTGGTTTCCAACCTCAACCCTTTTTCAAACTTGATCTTGCATGCAATGTTTCAGTATTTACACATTTACAATCATTGCCTGTCCTTTACCCAGAGACTGATAATAATCCAAGGCTGCTCCTGAACTCCTCTGATCATAATCCCCTTTCCTCAGGCACAGACCCTTAAGCTATCCTTCTTCCAGCGATGCACTTCTTGAGCTGCACTCTGGCCTTGAACAGGCTTTCCCCGACCTGGTTCCTGCTTGCAGGCTGGGCCCCCCTTACCCATCCTAAGCTGTCACACCTTCACAGTTGCCACTGATAGAGGCAGCGACTACTCCTCTAACATTTATTATCTTTTACTCCTCCCCTTTCTGTCATTCTCACACACAGAAACATTTCTTTCTGCACTTTATTCTACAAACCCATCCCCTTTAGGTAGTATCCTCATACCTCACATAACTTAAATTCTCCCCCAGTATCTCAGGAGAGTTCTACAAACACTCTAGTAATCTCCAATAATATAATAGGGGATTACATAGGGAAGCTTGAAGTGTGGGCTTCCATAAGACATCTGGACATTTCATATCAGACTGTAGGGCTTGGGAGGAGTGTGATAACATAGTAACATAGTAAGTGAAGGCAGATAAAGACCTGAATGCCCATCCAGTCTGCCCAGCAGTCACATTCCAGCAGTGATCCTCCTCTGGGTCTACCCTGGTTTTGGATCTGGCTCCAATCCCTGCTCCCAGGTTGGGTCTCTCCTCTGCCCACCTGTAGAACACATACAGTATCCTAGTTGCTGTTTTCAGGAGCCACAGCCGAGGGTCACATGCTTCACTCAGGATTCTCCTTTATCTCCTCCTGGTTTCTTGGGGACCAACAAGCAACCAAAAACAGCCCAATCTTGGGCATAACTCCAACATTTATCCACTCTGCAACTCCTCCCCCTGTCATTCACTTCAAGGAGAACTCTTTTCTTCTGCATTCTATTTCAAAGCCACTCTCCATGGGCTGGGTTTCCTCCCACCCAGGGACATCCTACCACTCCAGCCCTCTAGCAGGGACCTCTCATATCCCAGGGCTTTGGAAAAATCTCACACTCTAGTAATAACCATTCCACGGGGTCAATGGTCTTCATCATAAAACATATGTGGACAGACAAGATCTGGATGAAAGAGGAGACAGACAGGATATATAGACATAAGTGCAAAGGGAGTAGGCTTGTTTCAATGGAAAGGCAGCTGCAGATCAAGGGGGTCATAGAATGACGGTAAAGGTGGGTAGACTCAAAAATAATCTAAGGAAATATTTGTTTTCCAGGGACATCAGTTGACACATGGAACACTCTCCCAGTAGAGGGGATAGAGAAAACCACAATATCATTACTCAAGAGAGCACAGGACAAGGACAGGGGTTTTCTGAGAAAGAGGAAGGGATTGCAAACTGTGTATGGATTAGCAAGATGGCTGGATCATGACATGTCCAGTGTTCAAAAATCTTATTAGTCTTTGTTCTAACAAGTTTTACTGAGGCACATTTTGTAGAAATAAAATGTGAACAAAAGATTCTTAGGTTCTATAATCCTTTTGATTTGATTACTGTGTCTAAAGGTATGGAAATCAATAAACATATTAGGCATGCCAACAAACCAAAAGCATAGACTGGAAGCACTATAAATTGATCTCTCTAGAGATAAAATCTTTAAACATATCACCTCAGTGAAAATACAAATATTCTGCTAGCTAAAACATCTCTTATAAGCTGTATATCATGAACCATTGTCTTTACTTTGGTTCAGGGCTCAAGTCAGGGGTGTGCTAGTAAATTTTTAACAACAGGCTCTTTCTCTGGATGTAGCCAGCTCTGCAGTTGGAAGGGCCAGGGATGGCCGGGTGGGGAGGGGGGGAGCAACACTTGCCTCTCTCTCCTCCCTCCCTTCGTGCGAGCACGCTAGCCATACCTTTGCTGGCAACCAATAAATGGACTGCCACCACTCCCAACGTCTTGCTCTGAGCAGCATGCTGAAACTTCTCACACATGCTGGAGAAGTCCCAGCCTGCTGCTCAGAGCTGGAAACAAGGAGCTGGGAGCAGCAGCAGTCTATCTACTTGGCTGGCAGGGCTCAGCATCCCCACCAGCAAAGTAAAAGAGAATTCAGCAGGGGGCCCAAGCCCACATTTTGGGAGCCAGTTGTTAAAGTAGCTATGGAGGGCCCTACTTTAACAACCAGCTCCCAAAATTCTCAAAAACTTGACAACCGGCTTTTGCGAGCCTATGAGAGCCTGCTCCAACACACCACTGGCTCAAGTCCTCCTAAAAGCTGACAGGCCCTAAGTTTGTGTAATAGTGGCCTGAGCTTCAGATCAGTACTAAGCCACATGATCAGTTGAGAAACCTAAGTGCAAGCTAGAATGAGGAATGGGTGTAGGTGGACAGACAGATTAACATAGTGCAACATCACAGTGGTCACAGATGTTCTGCAGTTGCAGAACCTGATAACTCCAAAGGAAGGTGACTTTGAGGGGCATAATTGAACGAAAACGTCTATCTCCATGGGCGTTTATCTCCGAGAACGGGTCCGTGAAGGGGCGGACCGAAGCGTATTTTTGCAAAAAATAGACGTCCATGTTTTATTCGACAATTTGTGAGCTGGGCGTTTTTGTTTTTCAGTGATAATGGAAAATGAAAGCGCCCAGCTCAAAAACGAATAAATCCAAGGCATTTGTTCGTGGGAGGGGCCAGGAGTCGTAGTGCACTGGTCCCCCTCACATGCCAGGACACCAACCGGGCACCCTAGGGGGCACTTTTACAAAAACCAAAAACAAGGTAAAAGAGCTCCCAGGTGCATAGCACCCTTTCCTTGTGTGTTGAGCCCCCCAAATCCCCCTCAAAACCCACTGCCCACAAGTCTACACCATTACTATAGCCCTAAGGGGTGAAGGGGAGCACCTACATGTGGGTACAGTGGGTTTGGGGGGGTTGGACGACTAAGCATTAAGCAGCACAATTGTAACAGGTGGGGGGGGATGGGCCTGGGTCCACCTGCCTGAAGTCCACTGCACCCCCTAACAACTGCTCCAGGGACCTGCATACTGCTGCCAGGGAGGTGGGTATGACATTTGAGGGTGAAAATAAAAAAGTTGTGAAACATCATGTTTTGTGGTGGGAGGGGGTTAGTGACCACTGGGGGAGTCAGGGGAGGTCATCCCTGATTCCCTCTGGTGGTAATCTGGTCATTTAGGGCACTTTTTGGGGCCTTATTCATGAAAAAACAGGGTCCAGGAAAAGTGCCCTAAATTCTAGCTACAAACGTACTGTATACTTTTTTTCCATTATCGGCGAAAGGCGCCCATCTCTCCTCGGCCGATAACCACGCCCCAGTTCTGCCTTCGCCATGCCTCCGACACGCCCCCGTCAACTTTGTACGCTTCTGCGATGGACTGCAGTTGAAAATGTCCAAAATCGGCTTTCCATTATACCGATTTATTCGTTTTTGTGAGATAAACGTCTATCTCCCGATTTGGGTCGAAATCTAGGCGTTTTTCTCTTTCAATTATAAGGTGGTTTGTATTCCTAGAAGAACCAATATTATTATTAGCATTTCTAGGTAAAATTATTATTAGGCTTTCTGAGCATTAACCAACTTATTATCATATCCTCCTATATAATAATTCTCACCTCCAACGTTCTATGCTTGGGACCGTGGCTCCCTGGAGGTGGTCTACTAGGCAGACACGCACTGACATCACTGACATCATGACAGCTGATTCCAAAGCAAGGGGAGGAGTAGGGAAACATGCGCAGTAGGGATTCCCTGCCTCGGAATCATCTGTCACCCCCCGCGCTATGGCACCCTTGACCCCCCCCTTCCGCGAACCTGTCGACCCCCCCCCGGCCCGCCAAAAACCGCCCCCCGCCGCCATTGGGGACTACCTGTGCTGACGGGGGACCCAAACCCCCAACAGCCAAAGTGCTGTTGTGCCCTTCGTGTTGCTTCCTCAGTCATCTTCTCTGCAAGATTCTCTGCATGCGTCTGATGTCAGACGCACGCAGAGGAACTTCCACTTGTGGGCATGAATGGGATAAGACCTGAGGCCAAATAAGAAGGAAAACCAGAGTTGAAAGCTTTGTGAATGAGACAAGAGTATTTTAAACTGAACCCTTAAATATACTGGAAGCCAGTGCTATTGGAAAAGTAGGGGGAGCATGATCAGAGCCTTAGACTGTATAGCATAACAAATAATTTTCATAGCAGTGTTCTGCAAAGTTTTGAATACATTTGATCAGAAACTTATGAAGGATAAGGAAGGTGGAGTTAGAAGTCATTTGCAAAAAGCTGCTACACAGACTGAGAAAGGCATGAGAATTCTAAAAGCTTTGTTCCTTATGTTTTTGTTGTTGGGCAATCTGTGCATCTGAGTTAGTAAAACCCAGTCCTCCATCAGATGTTGTGTTGCAAGAGCCACCCAAGTTCCTGATCACATAGTCTCAGGTTGTCACACAAAAGGTGTACATGTCACTAGACCCACGACATGTTATTCTGAAACATTTTAATGTTACTGACAGGCTATCCACTAGCATGCAACAGTGGGTGAGAGATCATTTAAGCCATACCACAGTCAATGTTCAGAATAGAGAATGACACAGGGACAAAGTTTGTCCCCGTCCCATCCCCATGGGTTCTGTCTCCATCCCCACCCTGTCCCCGCAGGTTCTGTCTTCGTCCCTGCCCCATCCCCGCAGGTTCTGTCCCCATCCCCACCCCGTCCCTGTGGGCTCTGTCCTCATCTACAGAAGCCTTGAACACATGATTTTATATTAAAATTTTTTTATTAAAGTATAAAAAAGAACAATATGCTGTGCAACTATTGTGTATAAATTACAAATAGAAAACAATAATAACAATGAACAGCTATAATAACCCTCCTTCCCACCACCACCACATAAGTCGTTGGTGAGGCCCCACCTGGAGTATTGTGTTCAGTTTTGGAGGCCATATCTTGTTAAGGATGTAAAAAGAATTGAAGCGGTGCAAAGAAAAGCTAAGAGAATGGTATGTGATTTGCGTTACAAGACGTATGAGGAGAGACTTGCTGACCTGAACATGTATACTCTGGAGGAAAGGAGAAACAGGGGTGATATGATACAGACGTTCAAATATTTGAAAGGTTTTAATCTGCAAATGAACCTTTTCCGGAGATGCGAAGGCGGTAGAACGAGAGGACATGACATGAGATTGAAGGGGGGCAGACTCAAGAAAAATGTCAGAAAGTATTTTTTCACGGAGAGAGTAGTGGATGCTTGGAATGCCCTCCTGCGGGAGGTGGTGGAACCGAAAACAGTAACGGAATTCAAACATGCGTGGGATAAACATAAAGGAATCCTGTTCAGAAGGAATGGATCCTAAGGAACTTAGCCGAGATTGGGTGGCAGAGCCGGTGGCGGGAGGCGGGGATGGTGCTGGGCAGACTTATACGGTCTGTGCCAGAGCCGGTGGTGGGAGGCGGGACTGGTGGTTGGGAAACTTATACGGTCTGTGCCCTGAAAAGGACAGGTACAAATCAAGGTAAGGTGTACACAAAAAGTAGCACATATGAGTTTATCTTGTTGGGCAGACTGGATGGACCGTTCAGGTCTTTTTCTGCCGTCATCTACTATGTCACTATCCACCTTATAACTGAAAGAGAAAAACGCCTAGATTTCGACCCAAATCGGGAGATAGATGTTTATCTCACAAAAACGAATAAATCGGTATAATGGAAAGCCGAGTTTCAACTGCACTCCATCGTGGAAGCATACAAAGTTGACGGGGGCGTGTCGGAGGCGTGGCGAAGGTGGAACTGGGGCGTGGTTATCGGCCGAGGAGAGATGGACGCCTTTCGCCGATAATGGAAAAAAAGTATGCTTTTGTAGATAGAATTTAGGGCACTTTTCCTGGACCCTGTTTTTTTCCACGAATAAGGCCCCAAAAAGTGCCCTAAATGACCAGATTACCCCCAGAGGGAATCGGGGATGACCTCCCCTGACTCCCCCAGTGGTCACTAACCCCCTCCCACCACAAAAAATGATGTTTCACAACTTTTTATTTTCACCCTCAAATGTCATACCCACCTCCCTGGCAGCAGTATGCAGGTCCCTGGAGCAGTTGTTAGGCGGTGCAGTGGACTTCAGGCAGGTCGACCCAGGCCCATCCCCCCCCTACCTGTTACAATTGTGCTGCTTAATGCTTATTAGTCGTCCAACCCCCCCAAACCCACTGTACCCACATGTAGGTGCCCCCCCTTCACCCCTTAGGGCTATAGTAATGGTGTAGACTTGTGGGCAGTGGGTTTGAGGGGGATTTGGGGGGCTCAACACACAAGGGAAGGGTGCTATGCACCTGGGAGCGCTTTTACCTTTTTTTTGTTTTTGTAAAAGTGCCCCCTAGGGTGCCCGGTTGGTGTCCTGGCATCTGAGGGGGACCAGTGCACTACGAATCCTGGCCCCTCCCACGAACAAATGCCTTGGATTTATTTGTTTTTGAGCTGGGCGCTTTCATTTTCCATTATCACTGAAAAACTAAAACGCCCAGCTCACAAATTGTCGAATAAAACATGGACATCTATTTTTTTTTCGAAAATACGGTTCAGTCCGCCCCTTCACGGACCCGTTCTCGGAGATAAACGCCCATGGAGATAGATGTTTTCGTTCAATTATGCCCCTCCACATGTTACAATTCCAACTAGAAAATGACACGAGGGACAAAGTCCCTGTGGGCTCTGTCCCCATCCCCGCCCCATCCCTGTGGGATCTGTCTCCGTCCCCACCCTGTGAGCTCTGTCCCCATTCCCATACCCGTTGCTACCGCGGTTCCCCGTCCTCGTGTCATTCTCTAGTTCAAAATATTCTCAGTCAGCAGGAACATGTCATGATTCAGCCCATGTAGGAGATAAGCACCAGGTCTAAATGCTTTGCAGACATTCACTGGCTGTGTGCTGGTAAACCTTTTCTAAAGGATACCACTGAAGCTGTTTGTGATATACCCTCTGTTCAAGCCACTGAAAAATGTAAGGTTATGGTAATAAAATATGATGGGTCCCCTGAAACTAATGCAGTAGTGGTAAGTAATATGTGGTTGATCAGTACACCTGCAATGGAACTTACAGTTACCATGAGCAAACATGTCATTGATAATCGAATACCATTGCCTAGTAATAATTGTTATGTTTCTGTGCCTAAACATTCTATAATCAATTTAGGGGGTGGCTTCACTATTTTACTTAGACCTTGATCCAGTCCACACTAAGGTACAGATGCTTGATGTATTCTATGGTCACACTGTGAACTTTACCCAGGAGTTGCACTAGCTCTTGGACTACAGGGATTATCACACCTTGGAGGTGTCTGTTAACACAGAAAGGGCACAAATGGTGGTTTATCATTATAATGCACATGATCGTGATCGTCTGGATAATAATTTTCTAACCACTTTTGTGATTCCTTTCTTTACCAGTCTCTGGACTTTATTGGTTGTGATTGTGGCCTATCAGAGACAACAAATTTCCAGATTATTTTGTGTCCTGCGGTCATCATGTGGATTTCCACTGACACAGCAGCCCTCTGCAGTATAATTTACCGGGACAGTGCTACTAAATAGATGTCTGTCCACATAAATACCACTGTAAAACAAACTAACACTTTCTTTTCTTTTCCCCAGGGTAAGCATGTTAGCCTTGGAAAAGAGCAAAGCCTTGTTGAGATGTAAGAGCAGAGAGAACCCGTCTAAAGAATATTTACACGAGAGCAAGTTAATCTGATGTGTACTAATGCCTTCATAGTCTCTTCATTCTTATCCTGTGTAGTATGTGTGTGGGGGTGTTGAACCCCCCTCAGGCCTGCCAGGATATAGACAGATATCACTGTGAATAGTTCTTAGAAATTAAATAATAAGGTACTGTTTTATCCTTCAGGAACTTGCCCATTGCTGTGAGGGTCTAAAGTTTCCTTTGACCGATAAGCATTATGTACCCAAGAAAAAATAATGAACTCCATCTGTCAGCCCATCATATGTCATATGGAGTTGCCAGGATAAATGTATTCCATTATTTTATTGTAGTTGAGTTGCATCACCTTAGTAACTGGTTACCATTTCTGTGAAATCTAATCCATAATAATTCTTTGTGCTGTGCATGTATAAGGGGGGGGGGGGGGGGGGAACCTATATCTTTTGAATCAGGTCTAAATTGCTTTATTCTTGTTAACTTTAATACAATTTTTGTCTCCCCTTTTCCATGCTACCAATTAAAATATGTCTTCCAGCACATTATTTGTTTTTCAGGAATGCATAGTTTCTAAGTGCCTAAGGAGAGTTCGGGATAAGACTACCAAAAAGAATTAATTGACCTTGGGATAAGAAGAAAAATTCATATATTTTCTCATGCTGCAGGTGAAAACAGAGTGGGTGACACAAGATGTCTCCAATCTCAGGTTCATGTCCAATACTAATCCTATTCTATTTTGTTTTGTTTCAGGATTATGGACAGAAATCAAGCACAATCATCTATTGGTTTGAAAGCGGCTTATTAATGATCTTTTCTCTCTTTGCAGAGCTGACTGCTTCTCTGATAGGGAGGGAAATGGAAAAGTATAAGGGCCCCTTTTACCAAGCTGTGGCAAAAGGGGGCCTATGCTGGTGTCGGCGTGTGTTTTTGACGTGTGCCGAGGGCCCCTTTTACTGTAGCAGGTAAAAAGGTAAGTCTTTCTTTTTGTCAGGAAATGGCTGTGTGGCAAATGAAGCATTTGCTACATGGCCATTTGGTGGGGGGGGGGGGGGGGGGGGGGGGGGGAGCCCTTACCGCAACCTATTGAGGTTGCAGAAAGGGTTCCTGAGCTAACCCGGCGGTCACCGGGCAGTTCACACCACTGCCCGATTGCTGCTGGTTACACAACAGAGCTACAAAAATAAAAATATTTTTGTAGTGTCAGATATGACATGGGCTAGGGGTGGGAACTACTGCTGGGCTGCTGCGGTAGTCCGGCGGTACTTCCTTTTTATCGAGTGCTAAGCCCACGTTGGGCTCTTGACGCTTTGTATAAGGGGTCCTAAATTATTAATTTACTAAATACCTCTCATCCTAAAGAGTGACATATTTAACATTTGTTATCTCACCGACTAATGATAGGTAGCAAATACTGTTTGTGTTGTCATGTGCCCTTGAGGACAGTATTATGGTTTTCCCCTTGTTGTTATTGTTGTTTTTTTTAATTTTGTACTGTCCGGTTAGTTGCAAAATAGTTTTTGAAGCAAAAGTTTTAGCCATTTCTTAAAAAGATAGTGCTTGTGTCAAGGATCCATGACACAACCATAGAAATCATTTGTACCTGTAGGCACCCCTTTTTCTATTTTAATTTTTACCATAAATGTGATCATTAGTTTTGTTTATGCTCTAGCAAAGAAATATACCATACTATTATTTGGTTTACCTACAACACTGTTATACCTGCTTGTTTTAAAGAACCTTCATTTATAATACATGTAGACTAACAGGCTCATTTTCGAAAGAGATAGACATCCAAAAAGTGATTTGAACGTTTCATCTCACAGAAACGTCCAAATCAGTATTATCGAAAGCTCTTTTTGGATGTCTTTTTCTGAAGTCCATCAGAAGGACGTCTAAATCTCAAGAGAGTGTGCCAGGGGCGTGTTCAAGATGGGACTTGGGTGTTCCTAAGACTTGGACATCTTTCAGCCATAATGGAACAAAGCAAAAACGTCCAGGACTAAAACTTAGACGTTTTGAGCTAGACCTGTTTTTATTACAAATAAGGCACAAAAAGATACCCCAAATGACCAGATGACCATTGGAGGGAATCAGGGATAACCTCCCCTTACTCCCCCAGTGGTCACTAACCCCCTCCCACCCCCCCAAAAATGTGATGAAAAACATTACTTGCCAGCCTCTATGCCACCCTCAGATGTTATACGCAGGTCTCTGGAGTAGTCTAGTAGTGGGTGAGAGGTGGACCCAGCCCCCTACCTCTCCCTACCTGCTACAATTGTGCAGGAAACTGCGAGTCCTCCAAAACTCACCAGAAACCCACTGTACCCACATCTAGGTGCTCACTTCACCCATAAGGGCTATGGTAGTGGTGTACAGTTGGGGATAGTGGGTTTTGGGGGGCTCAGCAGACAAAGTAAAGGAACAATGGTCAGATGTGTACCTGGGAGCATTTTATGAAGTCCACTGCAGTGCCCTCTAGGGTACCCTACTGCTGTCCTGGAATGTCAGGGGGACCAGTCTCCTCCTACATCCCAATGGCTTGATTTTGGACGTTTTACACTTGGACATTTTTTTTTCGAAAATGGCCGTAAAACAAAGACGTCCAAATCACAGGACGTCCATAGTATTTTCGAACGCAAAAAGATAGACGTCCATCTTTTTCGAAAATGACCTTCTTTCCTGTTCAGAATTTGGAGGTCTTTGTAAAACGTCCAAATTCTGATTTAGACTTTTTTTCAAAAATGCCCCTCCATGTGCGTTAACTGTCACAGGTATTGCTTCTTTTATTTGCATTTTTCACACTATAATTGATTGTTTGCTATGCATGGTGTTTGTCATTCTTCCATATGGTCTTATGTGCTGCATATTCAAGGACTGCAATTGAATGAACTGTGTCTGCATCCATACAACATGGACATTAAAGGACACTTTGAAGTGGTGTGTTCAGCATCACTTCCATCATTGTTGTTTTACTACAAAGGGACTTTTCTTCCATGAACTTACAAGTCATTGATACTGCAAGCATTTGACTTGCAGGGATAAAAACATGTGAATTCCATGGACATTCACGCGTGAATTTTTATGTCACTTAATTGCATCTAACGAACTTTGTTGCATGCAGTTCTATTTGCCTTGCTTCATTACATGACCATGTGTTCAAGTACTATACAGTTGTGTGCTTATATACTTACTATTATTTTAAGCTGTTGTTTGAAGCTTAGTTACATTGTTATTTGCCCTTTCATTTATTCAGCTCATATGCATGAATGAAGTTTACCATCATTAGCTATATATGTTTTGTCAATTTATGAGACTTTCAGGCTTATTTTTGAAAGAGAAGGGCACCCATCTTTCGACACAAATCAGGAGATGGGTGTCCTTCTCTCAAGGTCACCCAAATCGGCATAATCGATAGCTGATTTTGGGCGTCCCCAACTGCTTCCCATCATGGGGACGACCAAAGTTCCTGTGGGCGTGTCGGAGGCGTAACAAAGGCGGGACTGGGGTGTGCCTAACACATGGGCGTCCTTGAGCGATAATGGAAAAAAAGTAGGGTGTTCCTGATGAGCACTTGGCTGACTTTACTTGGTACATTTTTTCTTACGACCAAGCCTCAAAAAGGTGCCCAAACTGACCAGATGACCACTGGAGGGAATCGGGGATGACCTCCCCTGACTCCCCCAGTGGTGACTAACCCCCTCCCCACCCTGAAAAAAAAACTTTATAAACTTTTTGGCACAAAATATTTTGAAATATGTTTTTTGATGGTGGGAGGGGGTTAGTGACCACAGGGAGAGTAATGGGAGGTCATCCCCAATTCTCTACGGTAGTCATCTGGTCATTTCAGGCATCTTTTGTGCCTTAGTCATAAGAAAAACAGGTCCAGGTGAAAATGTGCAAGTGCTTGTCAGGGACGCCCTTCTTTTTTTTGATTATGGGTCAAGGATGTCCAAGTGTTAGGCACGCCCAAGTCTCACCTTCACTATGCCTCCAACACGCCCCCATGAACTTTGGCCGTCCCTGCAACGGAGTGCAGTTGGGGACGTCCAAAATCAGCTTTCAATATACCGATTTGGACGACCCTGGGAGAAGGCCGTCCATATTCCGATTTATGTCGAAAGATGGGAGCCCTTCTCTTTCGAAAATGAGCACATTAGTGGGAGACCTGTGAGAAGTAAGTTGCAGTAGTCTGACTGAGGGTTTTGGCAGTGTGCTCAGAAAGGAAGGGATGAATCTTGGTGATGATATAGAGAAAGAAATAACAGATTTTAGAAGTCTGTTGGATATGTGCAGAAAAAGAGAGAGAGGAGTCAAAGATGACCCCAAGGTTATAAGCTGATGAGACAGGGAGGATGATAATGTTAACCAAAGAGATAGAGAACGGAGGAAGAGGAAAGGTGGGTTTAGGGGGAAAGATAAGAAGCAGGATTATACTAATGACTATAGACATGGTGTAAGATCAGCATAACTCAGCAAGATTTTGCCAAAGTCTGCAGGAATTCCCCCTCCAACTTGGCTAATGCAACAGCTAGGCAGCTGTGACAACATCTGTGTAATGTTCATTGAAAAAATGGCCCATGGTCTAGTTGACTCTCCAGAATGACACAAATGGGACAATATTGTGATTTTTCAAATTATAACACCCGGATCAAACAAGATTGTTGTGACCCAGCCAGTTCAGAGCCTGTGCAGGAAAGGAAATATATAATAGAGATATTTAAACACCGAGGAGTAGCCTAGTGGTTAGTGCAGTGGACATCAATTCTGGCAAACAGGGTTCAATTCCCACTTCAGCTCCTTGCGACTCTGGGCAAGTCACTTAACCCTCCATTACCCCAAATACAAATAAGTACCTGTATATACTATGTAAACTACTTTGAATGTAGTTGCAAAACACAAACAAAAAACCACCAAAAGGTGGTATATCAAGTCCCATTCCCCCTGTTCAAAGAATAAATACATAAGAATCAGTTCTTTTCAATACAAAGGAGGATCTACAACAAGGAGTCATAGGATACAGGTGTAATCTAAGGAATGTTTTTTTTACAGCAATGGTAGTGAATGTACTGAACAACCTCCAAGTAGAGGTGGTAGGGACGAAGTCAGTGTTAGAATTCAAGGAAGCATGGGACAAGCAATGAGGATCTCAGAGAGTCTGTTCTGTAGGATTGGATGGGCTGACTGGCAGTGGTGTAGGAAGGGGGGGGGGTGGGACGGTCCGCCCCAGGTGCACGCCACTGGGGGGGTGTCGGCTCCGCTGGTTCCCTGCTATCTCTGCCCCGGAACAGGTTACTTCCTATTCCAGGGCAGAGAGAGAAGGGAACCAGCGGAGCCGACGCAGCTCCCAGCGATGTGCACTCTGGGTGGAATGGCCCTCCCGCCCGCCTGCCCCGTTTTCTATGGTAGTGGTAAGCGCTCCGGAGGGGGGGGGGGGGGTACGCGCGCTGAGGGGGGTGCGCAGCAGCGACCCGCCCCGGGTGTCAGCCGCCCTCGCTACGGCACTGATGACTGGATAGGCTATATGGTCATTTCTTCCATTACATTCTCTGTTTTATATATGGAACAGATCTAACTTGGATTCTAGAGATGTTAACTGCAGCCCATCCCAATGAATGAGATTGAAGGCCAAAGATTAAGATGTTTACTGTGATGTGCCTGTGTATAAATCCCATCTATTAATTTTATAGGAACATTCACAGAGGAAATAATTATATAAAGACTATTTTGCATGTGTATGCCAATATATGTTCATAAAATAATGTATTTAAAAGTACGTCCAATGCAAAAGTAAGCATGATGACAGGATCATAAGTACTTGTATATGAGTCGGTTGATGGTATGTTTAGGACCAAATTTGGGGTGCAGCACTGACAAAGTCAACCAAAGAGGCAAACAGAGTAGGGGTGGACCATGGTTTTCTAACAGAAGGAAGAGGAACTAGAGATCCAATGTCAATAAAAACGCTCTTTAGTCATAAAATGACAATCACAACAATATTTATTCAATTGCCATATAGAGTCCACCAGAGAGCGATACCACAAAACTTCCAGGACCTGACACGGATCCGTGTTTCGGCCACAAGTGCCTGCCTCAGGGGTCAGAGTGTCGCCAGTTGTGATTTGCAGTGGTAATATTCAAATGTAATGTGCAGCATGCAGCTCTGATGGTAACAGCAGAGAATGAAAGTACACACGAAATAAAGTGTTACGTGGTGACAAACGCTAAAGTCACCATTTACACATAATCTTCTTAAAATATGTGTGTTCACGTAAACTGTAAGTACATTTACACCAATTCCCATTGTTCAGGGTCCAAGGCAGGCAAGCCTTCTGAGACCCTAGGCTTGAATACCTGAAATAAATTGAATCTACATAGTAGTAGTAAATAAAATTAAGCTGGCTTTAATAAGTGTTACAAAAAAGAATAAAAGAAAGGGTTACAAGAGTCTTAAGAAGGAAGAATAACTTTATTCTTAAGGGAGCATTACAGCGCACTCACAAAGCTAGGAATCCAGACGCAATGCCCGTTTCCTAATGAATTTTAGCATTATCCAGGGGTCAGAAGTTCACTACTTCCTATTCCAAAAAGAATTTCTAGTTTTATATATTTTCAAAATGTTATGAAAAAAATATGGAACAATTTACAAAATAGTTTTCCAAAATCGGCAGAGGTCACTAGAGATGTTTTGATCATGTTGTAGAAATTAAATGATAGAACCATATTCTGATAGAGGGTTTATCCTTGACGATAAAAAAAAATACAACATAGAGAAGTTATCCATTAAGATAAGAAAGAAAAAAAGATTAATCTTCTTGAAAGGAAAATGATTTTCCTTTTTATTGCTGACTCAAGCTGTAGAATATACTGGCAGCTGAGACAATTCTACTCAATGGCCATTTTTAAGACTCAGATGAGTTTCCAGAGATTAAATAAAATGCCGACTTGAGGCTATAAATGATATAGACTGATCTTGTTTTGTCAAGATAGGGTAATAAGTATACCAAGGTTTGTCCTTTTTTAAAAAATTATGTTATTTTATTTATATAACCATGTATAGTTTATACTGGGAATACTTTAATAGCTATATATAACTAAAAAAAAATGTTAAATGAACTTACAAACTGATTCTCAACACTGCAGTACTGTTTTAACACACAAAAAAAGCATGTACTGTTCGTCACAGGTCACATTTCAGCCAATGTGATATTTATCAACAGCATATATTTTTCACATTAAAACAGTGCAATAGCATCATGAATCAGCCCCCCTAGGGATTTATTAAAAATATGTTTCACTGCTTTTCAGCAACATGGTATGGCCAGTTCATGTGACCAACTGATGGAGAACTGCTGAATAGACAGAAGGACCCATCAGAATTATAGATAGATAGACAAATAGATAATGAGATTTGCTAAACATACAGGAGCACAATGGACCTTCAGGAATGGGTGGGCATCAAGATGATATTTTATTGAAAAACCCGACAAGGTCCATGTTTCGAAGAAATGCCTGCATCAGTGATCTTGACTGTGATGCGTTAACTTTGAGCAAAAACAATGAAAGAGGTTCAATGGAAACCATAAATACAGATAAATATATGAATGAAACAAGGCCTTTCTCAAGTATTCAACACCAGATATATCGAGCAGCTGCTCAGCAACAATGGTTATTATTAATTATTATTTATCGGCATTTGCTATACCGCCTTTGTAAACTAGCAGTTCAAAGTGGTATTCAAACTTAAAAAAGCATAACAGCAGGAAAAAGAACTATAACATCAGGTAGGAAAGAACATCAAAATCATTTACTCAACAGTAGAAAGTTTTACAAGAAGCCTTAGCAGAAGGGAGAGGGAGAAAAAGGAGGGGAGACCTAAAACAAAACAGAGCTAGTTGCAATGAAAAACCAAGTGCACCTCCCATTAGGGGGATGGAAAGGCCTGTTGAAAAAAACCAAGCCTTGATAGATGATTTTAATTTTGTTTAGGGATAGTTCAGGTTGAATAGAAAGGAGCAAGGAATTCCAAAGAGCTGGGGAAGCAAAATAGAAGGTTTGGTGCCTGATGGAGTGAAGAGAAGCCAGTTTGGGGCTGGGCATAAAATGAGTTCATTTAGAGAATGGAGAAAATGGATCACCGAGTAGGGAAGTGTGAGGGCCAATAGATATAATGGGAGGCCAGTCCTAAAGTCTTTAAAGGTAAGCACGAGAGCTTTGAAAATAATGCACAGCTCAACTGTAAGCCAGTGATGTTTTTTGAATAGGGAAGAAATGTGGTCAGATCGACCAGCATGAAAAAGGAATCATGGCAGTGTTTAGAAGGGATTGCAACTTCTATAATTGTGAGCGATTACAGCCTAGGTAAATTAGATTACAATAATCTAGTCTGGTAGTTAGCAGAGAGACACTGAGAGTGTGTAAGATACTGTGATCACAATACTGCCAGACTGAGCAAAACTATGAGGACAGAAAAAAAATGGCTTTGCATAACTGAAAAATCTGAGCAGAGAACGAGAGTTGAGAGTTCAATATCACACCTAGATATTGGAAAGATTCAACAGATTGTACATCAGCACCAAAAAGATTTAAAGTGAGAGTTGGAGCAGAAAGGCCACCCATGAACCAGTAGGCCATTGTCTTTTCTTTATTTAGAACTAACTTATGGTCTGCAAACCATTTTGAAACTGAGTTTAGACAGTGTTGGAGGGGGAAATAAAGGAATAGAGGTCATGATATAAAGTTGCATCAATGAAGGTCCATAGAAAATACAATAAAATACATCTTTATTGAGGGAGTGGTGGATGCAGGGAGTAGTCTTCATGTAGATGCAGTAGTAAACAAAACAAGGACAAAATTCGACCATGTTAGATACAGAAGTAAAAGTAGTAAGATGGAATGGATAGTATAAAGAGAAAATTAGTATAAAGCAATGGGGTGAGGTGCACTGGTTGTGGTTTAGAAATGAAAGAACATATGTTCCTCTACCTCGAATAGGAAAGATACAAAAAGAGGAAAGAAAATTGACTTGAATGGATCTGTGGTATGGTTATGTCATACTCCAAGGGAACGTTGGCAATGTCATTCAACATGAAGCAGTGGCAGGGCTTCAATATGCTTTCAGGAATAAATGCAAGTCCTTCTTGTCGGGGTCAAAATATTTTATCATCTCAACTTGAAAGGCCTTGCGTTCCTGGATTGTTTTAAATTTTCCTTTTAGCATTATAACCATAAAGTCATTGATGTAGTGTTCTGGTCCTGACAAATGCTAACCCACAGCGGTGTCACCTTGGTTTGCTTTGTGGTATCTGATGTCGTGAATGTGAAAGTTGTTTTCAGCATCTGGCCTATTTCCGCAACATAAAACTCATTTTCATACATATTCTGTATTGAATAATATATGCAACATTTAAAGAACAGCATAAGTAGGGTCCTTTAAGCTGAATGTTTTTTCCCATGTGGGTAACTATGGTGTCCTATGATGTGATGGCACAATTTGCAGCTTGGAATATTTAAGGGGTCTGTACACAACTCGGGCATTCGGCACACACTCAGACGTATCAACCCCCGCCCCCTTCAATACCACACTACAAGCCATATCTTCGATAGAATTGGATTTATTTTGGCCGCAGCCAGGAACATCAAAATTGTTACAACTTAAACAAATTACATTACATCTTCTACTAATCATTATGCCAGCATGCATTTCTACCCGGGTACACAGCTTCTACACGTAGTTGCATATTCTGGGCCACAGGCCAAGCCGTACCAAGCCCCTGTGGCCCCCTGTGCTGTTTTCCAAGCACCCGATGTCACTTGGTGTCTCCCGTTGAAGGAGGCACCTACCACATTTACAAAATGACGTTCTAGGCCTCCCGGCCGCCCAAGCCAGGAGACAAGCTGTATACACGTTGTTTCCCGTTGAAGGAGGCACCTACCACATTTACAAAATGACGTTCTAGGCCTCCCGGCCGCCCAAGCCAGGAGACAAGCTGTATACACGTTGTTTCCTTATAACAAGGCTGCTCACATGCAAGCCTACCATTTGCATCAACTTGATAATTTTCCACACAACTCTTTCTGCAGCAGTAGTTACCCCAAACTTGTAACTGTTATGTGTCAAGCTGCTGTGTACCCATTGCTGGCTGTGCGTAAACATTGTAGTCTAACGCCTCGCTGCGACAAATCTTGCCTCTCAAGTGGGTGGGCGGGTGGGCGTTGCTCTTCTCCTGCTTCCAAATTCAAAAGGACTTCCTGTGCAGTTCAAATTCCTCTCTCCTCCTCCCTTGCTCCTCCCCTTTTTTCCTGCCCCCTCCCCTTGCTACCCCTTGTTTCCCTCCCACTACTACCTCTGCTCTCTAGCTAGGCCCTCCCTGTACCCTCCCCCACACTTCTGTCTTTGCTGGCCTTCAGCCCGGTTGTGGTCGGCCCCCTTTAATGGGTGTGCCTGGTTCTCAACTCGGGCATTCGGCACACACTCAGACGTATCAACCCCCGCCCCCTTCAATACCACACTACAAGCCATATCTTCGATAGAATTGGATTTATTTGGCCGCAGCCAGGAACATCAAAATTGTTACAACTTAAACAAATTACATTACATCTTCTACTAATCATTATGCCAGCATGCATTTCTACCCGGGTACACAGCTTCTACACGTAGTTGCATATTCTGGGCCACAGGCCAAGCCGTACCAAGCCCCTGTGGCCCCCTGTGCTGTTTTCCAAGCACCCGATGTCACTTGGTGTCTCCCGTTGAAGGAGGCACCTACCACATTTACAAATGACGTTCTAGGCCTCCCGGCCGCCCAAGCCAGGAGACAAGCTGTATACACGTTGTTTCCCGTTGAAGGAGGCACCTACCACATTTACAAAATGACGTTCTAGGCCTCCCGGCCGCCCAAGCCAGGAGACAAGCTGTATACACGTTGTTTCCTTATAACAAGGCTGCTCACATGCAAGCCTACCATTTGCATCAACTTGATAATTTTCCACACAACTCTTTCTGCAGCAGTAGTTACCCCAAACTTGTAACTGTTATGTGTCAAGCTGCTGTGTACCCATTGCTGGCTGTGCGTAAACATTGTAGTCTAACGCCACAGGCCACGGCAACGACACCTCGTTTGCCGTGGTCCCCCACCCCTCCTGGCTGCGGTCATGCCCTAACGCTATGGCTTGTATCTATTCGCAAGTCATGTGGGATCGTATGACTTTTAATGCACACAAGAATGCCTGAAGCCTCCCTCCCTTACCTATACCCTGTTATGGCTACTCTATCGCCCTGGCTCCTCTATCGCTCTGACAACCCAGGCTCTCACTGTTCGGTCTCACTGCTGCCCTTCTATGCGCCCACCGCCTTTCCCTGTGCCCAATGTACATACAAGTGATGAGTGACCGCATATCCAAATCCGCTGCAGCTCATTCTGGATATGGATACCTGTAACAGAATATAATGGGAAGCAACATGTTAGCACAGTGCAAGCAACCATTATCACTTTGCTGTGGATGCCTTAATGGGTCCAATGTACCGCTTGTATACACTAGATGGGTCTGATGTAGCGCTTATATACATTAGGTCGCCATCGGCCCAGTCTTTTGATGGCCTCTATGGACACTCCTAGCGCTGCCACTGCCGTAGCTGCCCTAATCCTAAATGAGTGGGTACTGTACATAGTGTATGAATCAGCAGGCTGGTCTTTGGTCTTTGTTTTAAGTCGGCTTAAAGGTTCAGGACAGGGCATGTCCGTTCCGATCCATTTTGATTTGTGAATAAGTAGGTCAGTTGCCGCGGCTGTAATGGCCGCGTCACGTATTAAGAGGGACATGCCATGGTGGGCATGCTTGTACGTAGCCACCAACTCACTGACTCGCAGAGCACCATGCAAAGCTAATGAGAATGCGCATTTGACTCGACGGCCCTCAAACTCAGTGTCACTTATCTCCTCTAATGATGCAAAGAGACGGCCCATTTCCCTGCCGGTACTGGGTTTTCTTTTACCTGGGTAGGGTACTCCCGGCCTGCCCCATCCTTTCATCAGTCTCATGACAACAAATGACCTAGATGGATTTTGGACAGCCACCGCTTTGGCGAGAAAACTGATGGCTGCGAACATGATTGAGACCTGGTTTCTGCTAATTCCCTTCATACATGCTGGGGGCCGGGAATATATCAGTACCACCCTTCTCTTCTAAGTGTTGACTATATGTGCGGTTGTGTATCTTGTCCGCGAGATATCTGTTAACTATCGCAGCATCGGGTCCCATTTCCGGGTCTGTGCTCTAAAAACGAGAAAGAGCATCCACTATAACCATTCTCCCTGCCTGGTATATGTTTAGCTGTAATCACTGCGGAACTATCTGTCTGCACACATAACTTGTGGGAAGTGCATGGCGGACAACTACTGCCATATTGTCTGAGGGAATTACAATTAACTTGTGAGATATGCCAGGTCCCCCCAGGAAACATGATATCCTACGTGGTCCCTGCTGAAACCCGAGCTTGCTGCGCACCACGCTCCCTGGAAGTAAATCTGCCGCATCTGTAAAGAAAATGCAGGGTTTCCGTGAGAGTGGGTGAATCGTGCCAAAATGAAATCCCATGGGCCAAGAACCTGCTAAATCTCGCTTGATGTCCTGTGTACGTCTGAGATGAAAATGCGCTTTGTTTGTTCCCGATGTTGCTAAAGCTATTGGGAATCACCCTTATTGCGAAGCCTACTGGACCCAGGAGTTCCTGTACCTGCTTCAGCCTTGCTTTTTTACAGTGCCACCTCGTATTCGCCGCTCTGGCAAGCTTATCAATTTTGTCAGCCGGCAGTCTGGAACATCTAGTTCCAATTCAATACCTATAATGTAAGGATTCGCCGTGGGTCTACTGTTTTTTCAACGGCTAATGGGATGTCCAATTTCTGTGCCAAGTGGATAAAGACCTGTAACACATCCGTCCACTCTTGTGATTCCCGGTCTTTGAACAGGAAGTCCTCCAGATGAGGACCAGAGACCTAGCGGGGGCTAGTTGTTCCACTACCCCGTGCACAAACATGCTAAGCTCTTTGAAGTATGCGCACTAGATGTGGCCACACATGGGGACATATTTATCGCAATAAAACCTCTCCTGGAACCTGACACCTAACAAGGGAAAGGGCTGTGGGTGTAAAGGCAAGGTGCGAAAAGCCGAATCTCCGTCCACCTTAGCCCAATGTGCCTAGTTGCCTTGCCGCCGAATTATTTGAATGGCATTGTCTACAGATGCATATTGTACTGTACAGCTGCTATGGTCAATGTAGTCATTTACTGATGTTCCTATGTGGCGGGACAAATTACGACTGGGCCTACCTTTCCCCAGCTTCTTCCTTGGTATTATGCCTAGCAGAGACACTGTTGTTGCCTTGAAGGGCGGGTCCTCAAACAGCCCCGCTATGCAGCCTAGCAATAGTTCTTTGGTAATCTTGCCTGCAGCTATCTGTCGATGCATGTGAATCGAGGATGCATTGTTGGGGTAGTGTTGTCACTGTGGTGTTGTCCTCTAATATGGAATCATGCAACCTGATTGGAAACCTGTGGTGATGCACCCGTTCTGTCAGGGTAACGGGCTAACCTTGAAGCTTGATGGCTTCCGGACCCTGTCCTGAGTTAATAGGTTGCTTTCTCCTGTCTCATAAGCTTGATGGGGGGAGTGCTAGCTCCCTCAGTACCCTGTCCCGTGTTACTAGATTGCTGTTCCCTGTCTCTGGGGAGCCTGCCTTGCCCTGCAGCATGCCTGCCCGCACGGGCGTGTCGGGTGCTAGGTGCAATGTCCGCTGCCTCCGTCCTGCCTTTGTCCTGACGGCATTGCCTGACAGGACTACCACTGGTGCTGACCCGATATGAATGGATTGTCTGCACTGCTTTCTTGTAAATTTAATATCTTAGTTAAGCCATGCCCGTCCCCTAAATATCTCATGCGCTTTTAAAATTATATTCCATATCCCACACCAAGTCCGGGCCCCTTTCCGTTTCCTTCACTATAGTGAGTGTCCTGAGTATGTCAACAGCTGAGTGTCCTAAGTATGTGAACAGCCTCCGACCAGCCCATGAAGGACCCGAATATCTTGGGCTTCTTATCTGTTACGCTATCCCTGCCTACGGTACCCTCCTCATGCAACTCCCACAGAAGAAGGGAGAAGATATCGATCCACCTGTATTGTGAGAACGGTACCTAATGCATCGCTCCTGTGATTAAGTACTCCCACATCCTGACTGGTCCCCTGTGCACCGACCGGTGCCACAACCGCATTCTGTCCTGCCATATTGGGCTCCGTTACCCGTTCTTATCGTCCCATACTGCATATCTAGTTATGTCATGCGTCTGCGCTGGAAGGAGTGTGCTGCTGTCATTAGACTTACCCCTTGCCGGTACTGGCGGTAGCCCCGCAACTATGGAGGTGGAGTCTGCGGTGCTGCTACCTCCCTTGCAGACCCCCGCACCATCTGTGCTTGTGGTGTAGGTCCACTGTGACTTCTAAGGTCTGGGGCCACAGCACTCCGCGTCTTAGCTGGCGGAGTTTTGGTGGGCCGCTTGGCTGGCCTTGCTGGTGCATATGTCTCCTTCGCACACTACAATGACATTACTGCAATGGAGAGACTAAAAGAATAGACAATTTAAAGCAAAATGACCTCATAATAACTGATTGTGGTGACGCCGGCTTCCCCAATCGCTGCGTGCATCTTGTGGTGCCTGTGTAAACTGTACCCTCCTTGCTCACAGCTACATATCCGACTGCGTGCTGTCTGCGCAGTGCGCCCTTCCTTAAATGGCTGGCCTAAAGCCCCACGGGCGATGGCTGTTACATTCAAATTTGGCCTGGTAGTCAAAACGGCTGCCGTATGCAAAATGGGCTGCTAAAATTAAAATGGCCAGGCCCCTGTAAATCCGGCAGATAAATCAGTAAGACTGGTGGTCCTTCTATCAAAATGGCCACCGTTTTCAAATTAGCTGCTTTAGTCCACGTGGCCGCTCTAGTCAAAATGGCCGCTAAGTGCACATGGCCCTCTAGGACTAACACTGTTGTACCAACCCTTCCCCCCGTGGACCTGGTCCTAACGGCAGCTGAGAGTAGCATACTGTAACCGATATGTTTGTCTGATGCCCCTAAGTACTGTGTCCCGCTATGCTGGCACCAAACGGTATGATATCAATTGTTCCAGCCTATGCCGTGTGTCAAAGACACAAATGCGTGCGGTATCCAAGGTGGCCGCTGCGGTTAAATTTGTATTTGGAATGTCCATTCTAGTGAATTTTAGCGCCATAAAACTGGCTGCCTTTTCCAAATTTTACTGCTAGTCAGAATGGGCGGTGTATTGAAAGTGGCCACCGTTTTTACAATCGGCACTCATGCAAATGGCCACCCTATCGAAATTCACCACTGCCGTACGTGCCTCTGTAGGTTAATGGCCGACTGTATGGGCGGGCAATTACAACGCGTAGCGAATAAGTGGCCCGCAAGAGAAGACCCTGACTAGCGAGGATCGCAATGTGGACGTTTCTGCAAAAACCCGCATCTCAAATATCGCATGGCAGACCAATCATACAGACATGGCGCCGGTAAGTCACGTTTAGGATAAAGCGTAGTTGACCGAGTAGAAAACACAGCATGGCCGTAGTGCTGTGTGACATGGGCAGCTTATACAACATGGGCAACTTATACCGCACTAAATTTTACCGAATTAGATAACACGGCGTGGCAGACCACAATGGGGCTTGTATAGCTCTGCGTGGCCTGGGCGGCTTATACAGCATGAGCGATTTATACTGCACTCATTTTTGCCGCATTACATCGAAAATCTGGTGTGGCCGGCCATAACGGGGCTTAAGGTCCGTCGCCGTAATGGCATGGACGGCTTATACCGCATTTATTTTTCAAATTAGATAACACGGCGTGGCTAGCCACAACGGGGCTCGAAGGTCCGTTGCTGTATAGTGCGTAACTGTTGGCCAATTATTAGTGGCCGGCCATCACCGCATCTTAACGTGCGGTGTGCCGCTGAGGCAGGAGAAGAGCAAAAATGACGTACCATTAAAGGTGTTTTCGTCTCCCTGAGATAGTTTGTGCCTCGGTTCAGTACTGTGCACAAGGTCTTCCTAGTCGTGCCTCAGTGCCGTGCTATGCACTGCAGATTGTGAGCACTGCATGGCCGGCCAAAAATGGCAACCGCTCTGTGGCAAACCTATCTGCCATGCGCCATGGGCAGCGTATGTGGGACTCTAGCCTAGTGCACGTAATGCCGTGAGATAGGCAGCTAACCCGAGATGGCCGGCCATCCTGGAAAAACTAAATGGGGGTCGGCAGGAGAAAGCTAAAATGCCTTGCACAAAGTTTTAAATGTCTACATACCATAAAATTTGTTCTCAATTTGCTGGAATATCGTGCTCTGCTGTAAGAGCTTCTTTGGCTGTACTCTGCACAAGCTCTGCCCAGGGCAGACACAAAACATGTGCCTGTAAAAATTTCAGGAGCTGCTGCCCAGGGTTGCTCTTCTCCTGCTTCCAAATTCAAAAGGACTTCCTGTGCAGTTCAAATTCCTCTCTCCTCCTCCCTTGCTCCTCCCCTTTTTTCCTGCCCCCTCCCCTTGCTACCCCTTGTTTCCCTCCCACTACTACCTCTGCTCTCTAGCTAGGCCCTCCCTGTACCCTCCCCCACACTTCTGTCTTTGCTGGCCTTCAGCCCGGTTGTGGTCGGCCCCCCTTTAATGGGTGTGCCTGGTTCTTTCTCTTCTTTTTGAACTTCTGTTGGGTGCTTGCTTTTCATTCATTTTTACTTCAGATTTGCTGGTTGTTGGAAGCATCAGACACCACAAAGCAAACCAAGGTGACACCTCTGTGAGTGAGTATTTTTCCACAATCAGAGCACTGCATCAGTGACCTTATGGTCAGAATACTAAAAGGAAATGTTAAAACAATTCAAGAATGTATGACTTTCACAGTTAAAATGATAAGATATTTGACACCATTAAGAAGAGGCTTAACAAAAAATCCAGGTTTCCTATCACATCATCATCATAAATCATAAAATCATACTGCTTTGGCACCTACTGATCATCCATCCACCTTCCCTTGTATCTCACCATTCAACCCCCCCCTCCACCTCTACCTCTGCTGATTCCTCTTGAGACTGCCACTGGAATGCTTTTGTGTTTCTCATATATTCTGATATCATTATCTTTTGTTCATACTGTCCAGACATGTTTTGTTTTAGTTCTGTTTATTAACCTTTAAAGTGGACTAACATGGCAATCACACTTCTTTATCCATGATTAAATAATGTCAGGCCTATCTCTTGAAACAGTATTTCTCTTTTATCATTCAGTAACGCATTTATTTAAATACTTCTTTCTCCAAAAGGCATTATTCAATGAAAAGATTGGCATTTACCGATCCTAAACTAATCTTATGTGTATCCGTCTTAGAGGCCTTCCCTTTAATCTGCTTTATCCATCCCTTTTCCATTTCAAAAGAGAGAAAAAAAGAATAGCCCTAGAAAAGGGATTTACTTTTTTTTTCTTTTAACAGTGTATTTTCCTTTCAATATTCTCCTTGGACAGTGGTCAACACTGTCATGCATCCTGCTCAGAATGGGCTTCCAAATAGTCAAACCATTAACAGGTGACCCACAGGCATGGGGATGAGAACAGCATTATTCACAGTAGACTGAGCAATCACTCCATGTGTCACTCATTTATTACAGGGTCAAATTTCCCACAGCATGAGGAACATGGAAACAGTGTGAAGATGACTTTTCAAGTTGGAAGAAAGCAGCCTGTGGTCAACCTATCACTGCGCTGACAGCCTGGTCCAGGTCTTCTCAGCAATAACCCTGGAGAGGGTGCAGACAGGTCTGGAATTCAGAATATTCACAATGAATATGCATTAGAGAGAGGCCATTGTTTTCTCTTTAGGCCTTTTCACCCTGTCACAAGATTCACTCAAAACTTCTTCATAAAGTACAGAAAACAGAACTGAAATGGAGGCAAAGTGAAATACGTGACACATAGCATGTGAACATTCACCAGAACTCATGACTTGAGAAGAAAGAGCAAACCAGCTTGCAGCCTAAAATCCAGCACTTGCAATGAATTTAGATTCATTAACTCACTTTACCCTCTTCTGTTATTCAATATTGTCATAAGACGAAACAAAAAGCTTAGGGTTCCTTTTACAAAGCTGCAGTAAACAGTAGTGCGTGTTTACCACATCCAAAAAGGGCTTACAGTGGGAAGCACTGAGGTGTCCTACGGTAATTTAGCAATCTGCACATACACGCAGTGTGCTAAAAAATTTTATTTTTGCACAGAAGGGAGCATGTCTGGAGCAGAGATGTATGTTTCTGCGCTAATCAGCTGGGAAAGCTATTGCCACACACTAACTAATTAGCGTGGAATTAGCGCATGAGCCCTTACCACCTACAAAATAGGTGCCGGTAAGGGCTCATGTGTAAATTTTTAATAATGACCGCGTACTAATGGCAACAGTAGCATATGGCCATTAATTCAGAAAATTGAAACTCATCAATTTTCCAACTGCGATAGAAATGGTCTTAGCATGTGGGAAAGACCCACGTAAGGGTATGCTAAGGCCACTTTCTACCACAGCTTTGTAAAAGGATCCCGTGGAGGGGCATAATCGAACTGTAAAAGGATCCCGTGGAGGGGTATAATCGAACAGTGCTGGCCAAATAGATGGCCGGCCATCAATTTGGCCAGCGCCGCAAAGAGCAGTCCTGAATCGTATTATCGAAAAAGATGGCCGGCCATCTTTTGTTTCGATAATACAGTTCGGGCCGGCCAAATGTCACAGATGACCGGGTTTGAGATGGCCGGCTTTGGTTTTCGCCGATAATGGAAACTGTTGCCGGCCATCTCAAACCCGGCCAAATCCAAGGCATTTGGTCATGGAAGGGGCCAGCATTTGTAGTACACTGGTCCCCCTAACATGCCAGGACACCAACTGGGCACCCTAGGGGCCACTGCAATGGACTTCAAAAATTGCTCCCAGGTGCATACCTCCCTTACCTTGTGTGCTGAGCCCCCCAAAACCATCTCAAAGCCCACTACCCACAACTCTACACCACTACCATAGCCCTTATGGGTGAAGGGGGGCACCATGTGGGTACAGTGGGTTTTGGGGGGATTTTGGAGGGCTCCCATTTACCACCACAAGTGTAGCAGGTAGGAGGGGATGGGCCTGGGTCCACCTGCCTGAAGTGCACTGCACCCACAAAAAACTGCTGCATGGACCTGCATACTGCTGTCATGGAGCTGGGTATGACATTTGAGGCTGGCAAAATATATATATATATTTTTTGGGTGGGTGGGGGGGGGGGGTTGGTGACCACTGGGGGAGTAAGGAGAGGTCATCCCTGATTCCCTCCGGTGGTCATTTGGTCAGTTGGGGCACCTTTTTGAAGCTTGGTCCTAAAAATAAAGAGACCAAGTGATGCTGGCGAAATGCTCGTCAAGGCCGGCTTTCTTTTTTTTCATTATCAGGCGAAGCCGGCCATCTCGTACCACGCCCCGTCCCGCCTTCGCTACCGTACCGACACACCCCCTTGAAGTTTGGCTGGCTCCGCAACGGAAAGCAGTTGGCACTGGCCAAAATCGGATTTCGATTATACCGATTTGGCCGGGTCCAGGAAATGGCTGGCCATCTCCCGATTTGTTTCGAAAGATGGCCAGCGATCTCCTTCGAAAATAAGCTGGTTAGTCATTTAAGGGCCCTTTTATTATGCCACTGTAGGGCTACCCAACAATTGCATGCAATAATCCAGCTCTACCGCTGGGTTCCTGGGGAACCCCAGCAGTAGTTTCGTCCCCCACCGCATGCCATTTCCTTCCCGCAAATATATTTTTATCATGAGCAGTAAGGGTTCCACCATGAAATGGCCGCGTGGCAAGTGTTTCACTTGCCACACGGCCATTTCCTGTCTCAGCCAGAATTTTCCTTTTACCATGTGGCGATAAAAGGATACCTCGACGTGTGGCAAACCCACATGCTGACACCACCACAGGACCCCTTTTACTGCCACTAGCTAAAGGGGGCCCTTAAAAACTTGGGGTCTAATATTCAAAACTATTTAACAGGCCAGGAACAGCTCCTGGCCAGTTAAATAGTGTTTTAGCACCTAACATAGATACTCAGCAGAAGATAGGTTATTTTCCACTGAATATTGCGCAACATAGCTGGTTAGGCGTGGATATCAGCACCAAACCGGCCATTTTAGTGGTTAAAATAGGCCACATAAATAGCAGGCCTATCTTTAACTACTAATCACTTAGGGGGTCTTTTACTAAAGCTTAGCTCGAGTTATCTGCAGCAGGTCCCATTTTATTCCTATAGGCCCTGCTGCAGATAACTCATGCTAATCTTTAATGAAAGACACCCTTAACTGGTTAGCGCTGAATATCAGCTTAACCAGTTAAGTTGCTGCAGTCGAAAATGAAACTGGATATACGTCGGTCACAACATTCACTATCCAGGTTTAATGCGAGAGGCAGACTGTCATGTTCCCTGCTTGCGCAGGTATGGGCATCTGAGGAGATGGCAGCCATCTTGGATGTGGGCATCGCCAGGATAGGGCGGCCATCTTAGAGGTGGGCGTCTTAGGATGGGGCGGCCATCTTGGAGCTGGGCAGCCTCAGGAAGGAAGTCCATATTTGGGCTTGAGGACGTCTCTGGTGGGGGCAGCCATCTTGAAGACAGCTGTGCATGTTTGGGCCTAATTCCTGCCCTATTTAAAGCCCTGCCTCCAGTCCTCCCAAGCTTCGGCTCCTACTTTGTTTCCTGGGTAGTTGCAGTGCTTCTGGATCTACTACTGTTTGCTGCCTGGTATTGACCTTTGCCTGTTCCTGGATCTGCTACTGCTTGCTGCCTGGTACTGACCTCTGTTGGATCCTGGTCCTGCTTCTGCCCGTTGCTTGGCCGTGCCCCGTGGACTTTGTTCTGGACTCAGTTCTCTCTGCTGTTTGCTTCCCGCACCTGGGGGCTCAACCCCTGGGGAACAGAGGGGGACACAGGGGGAACTCGGGGTTGGCTGACAGCTCGGTGAGGAATCCTCCTCCATCGGGCACAAGAGCTCACATCTCCTCTGGGCGTGCCTGACACAGACAGCACAAGTGCTGCTCACCGTTGGCTGAATATTGGGGGAGGGGGGTGTTACTTGTTTCAAAGTTATTTGGCATAATTTTTATTTGCTATTTATAACTGTTGTAACTTGTTTTTTTAATTAAAAGACCACTTTGGACAAACAATGGGGTTATACTGTCTATACATGCTGCAATTACATTAGATTAGGACACAGTTTGACTCAAAAGGACCTTAAATAATACTTTTCTTAAAAAGGACTGAGAAGATATAAATTTCTCACAAATTAATTACTATAATGTTCTTGGTGCACCTTGCTTATTATCAACTTCCTAAATCTTCAGTTTTCCATTTTCGAAAGTGATATTTATATTTACCAAAGTGGACTTATTCAAGTTAGTTGGAAAATACTTTAGTTAGCGAACAATTATTGTTCCAACTGCGAAAAATATTAGGCACAGGCAAAACTCTACAGGAAATAAACTGGAAAATGTAATGCTTTGATACCCTGCTAGAAAACAACAGACTTCAAGATCCTTATAGTATCTCAGTCATTGTGGTTTATAACAGCCTCTGCCTGAATGGCAGGCCCAAATTAAAATGAATTGTACCAGTACAGTGACCACACAATCTATAAATTCAGCGTTGCTAGCTAACTGATTCTGCTCTCCGCACCTGCTGAAAACTGGGCCCATGTTATTTACACAGGGATGCATTAATGCCGTAGTTATTATCTGGTTGGCAGTAAAAATGATCATTCAAGTAAATGTTGTCTTCCTTGGGAAAGACTCAGGTCAGTTTGAAATGTTGATACTTCAGAGATGGTTTAATTAAATTTAATTTTAAAAACTGCTATCCTGCCCTTTCAGTCTATGGACCATACTAGGCAGATTACAATCATTAATCATAACTAGAGCTTTCAACATTAGGTTTTAACCAATAAACACTGATAAGACTCCTCCAATTAAAAAAAAAAAAAAACCTAAAATAAAATATGTGTTTATCGGATAAACTCCAAAACAACCCCTCCTCTGTCTTGTCTTGTATCTTTCACTCAGGTTTTATGCCTTTTTTGTGTTGATGATTCTTAAATGACACTAATATGCATATTTTATTCCGCTAGAAAGTTACACAGCAACAGAACCAGTGATGCAAAAACACTGCTACACAATGATTTTTTGTATACTCAAAGAACACCTAATTCTCTGGAAAGCCAACACTTAAGGAGTAGATATTCAAAATGATTTAACTGGGCAGCAGAGGAAGGACTGTGCAGAGCTATCTGTTGATACCCAGCTGCACTTAATTGGATAGTGCCTCTGAATATCGGCACTAACAGGGAAACTCTAAGAAGCCCTTTTACAAAGCAGTGGTAAGCTTACCGTGTGGCAATCCAGAACTACCACCGGCCCAACCTGGGCGCCGGTGGTAGTTCCACCCCAGTGTGCGGCATTTCCGGCACTAGCAGAAATATTTAAAAAACATTTACACAGGGGCTTACCTGGTAGCAATCCGGTTATTTCCAGGTTAGTGTGGGAGCTCTTGCTGCCCACCTCAATGGGTGGTGGTAAGTGCCCCCCCCCCCCCCCGCGCATGGCCACGTGGTAAGTGCAAGCTTACTACATGGCCGCTTTTTTTCAGTCTTTTTACCTGCTGCCATGAAAAGAGCCTCGGCAATTGGCAAAAACGGTCGCCCCCGCTAGCTTTGGGCCTCTTTTACCGCAGCTTAGGAAAAGGGCCTCTAAGCCAGTGATTTTGTGGGCATTCCATGTACAAGGTCAGAACTTATGCGATTAAGTGCCAATATTCGGCATGTTTAATTCATCAGGCACTATAGTCAGTCTCTGTTCCTTGGTATTTGAAAGAGTCCATCGTTGTGTATCAGTCTTTAAGGGCTTTGAGGTCAGATCACACAATGTTGTTGGTAACAGGAGATTTGCTTTCTGTAAAATATGTTCGTACTTGGAATTCAGTTTTTTCACTTGCTGGCCCACCGATTTGGACTGCATTACTTGGAGTTATCAGATTGTGTAGTAGTATGCCAGCTTTTCATAAATTATTGAAGACACATTTGTGTCTGCAGGCATGGAGCTAATATGTTAAATTCTGCATATTGTAGCAACACATCATTTTGAAACTACTGAAAATATATTTGTGTGTGTAAGCATGGGATTAATATGTAAAATTTTATTATTTTAATTTTAGCTTAATTTGTGAGATTTGTAATTTTACTTTTATTTGTTTAAACTTGATTATGTATGTGCTATTGTAATCTACTTAGTTGTAGGCGGAATATACATTTTTAAATAAATAAATAAACTTCATAAGTCAACCAGACAAATATAACTGCATAAAACACAGTCTTATTTTTGTCTGGTTTATCTTATATGGTTAAGTGGTAAATATCGTACTTAAGCAGGTAAGTGACAGCCAACCTCACAGTATTAGATATTCAATGCCGGTGCCTGGACATGACCCAGCAATCAATATCCAGGCAGAATATATAATCACATAAGAATACAAGCACTAATCATAGCATAAATATAAATCAATTACAGAAAAAGAACATATAAAAATACAGCTTTCCTCATCCCAATCTGTCCCAACATACCATCACTTCAGTCCCCAATAAAACATTTAAAGAGTCAGGTATTTATAAATGGCAAAAAAGAAGACATTTAGATGTGAACTGTGGAAGGGCATTTTTGATATGATGTTCAAACGGTGAAATAAATGTTTATCAGAAAACATTTAAAAATGCAAGTTCATAATGAAATAAATAAACATTTTACGATATTCAAAAATACGCAAAAAATGTTTAGAAAGAACGATGCACTGCAAACGCCATAAGTACATAAGTATTGCCACACTGGGAAAGACCAAAGGTCCATCAAGCCCAGTATCCTGTTTCCAACAGTGGCCAATCCAGGTCACAAGTACCCGGCAAGATCCCAGAAAAGCTCAATACATTTTATGATGCTTATCCCAGAAATAAGCAGTGGATTTTCCCAAGTCAATTTAATAATGGTCTATGGACTTTCCTCTAGGAAGCCGTCCAGACCCTTTTTAAACCCCGCTAAGCTAATTGCCTTTACCACATTCTCTGGCAACAAATTCCAGAATTTAATTACATGTTGAGTGAAGAAAACTTTTCTCTGATTCGTATTAAATTTACTACTTTGTAGCTTCATCGCATGCCCCCTAGTCCTAGTATTTTTGGAAAGAGTAAACAAACGATCCACGTCTACCCATTCCACTCCACTCATTATTTTATAGACCTCTATCATACGTGTATAGACGTATGATAGACCTCTATCATACCTCAGCCACCTTTTCTCCAAGCTGAAGAGCCCTAGCTGCTTCAGCCTTTCCTCACAGGGTAGTTGTCCCATCCCCTTTATCATTTTCGTCGACTTTCTCTGTACCTTTTCTAATTCTACTCTATCTTTTTTGAGATGCAGCGACCAGCATTGAACACCATGGACCGGTACAAAGGCATTATAACATCCTCACTTTTGTTTTCCATTCCTTTCCTAATAATACCTAACTTTATATTTGCTTTCTTAGCTGCTGCAGCACACTGAGCAGAGCATTTCAACGTATCATCAACGATGATGCCGAGATCCATTTTGTGGTCGGTGACTCCTAACGTGGAACCTTGCATTATGTAGCTATAGTTCAGGTTCCTTTTTCCCACATGCATCACTTTGCACTTGCTCACATTTGCTCATGGACATTCAGAGATAAACAAGATGTGCAGTGGCAGTACTGGTACTCACAGCAATGGCAGCACATTCTCATTAATTGGACACTTGCATTTAATATTTATATGAGTATTGTGGATGGGGTGAAACCTAGTTTGTACCTGGGCTTGACTCGTTATGGTTATTTGATTTTGCATGCTTATAGGGTTTATGGGGGCTGGGAAGTGATTAAATTATGACACCCAGTTCCAAAAGAGTTTGGAAAACGATAAATCGGAAGTGTGGAGCTATAGGGATGTTGATTTGTGGCTCTCAGAAATGACTCAAGGTAGGCAGCAGCCCTTTCGGGTCAATCCATTCCAGGGTACAGCTTTTCTCCCGGCGAGGTCCCCAGTTCCTATGGATTTGGAAGAGCCACTGCATTAAAGGCCACCGGAAGTGTCCGTACATGAGGACAGTTTAGCAATTATGTCTCCTAAGATCATCATTTATTTCATCTAGGAACTTTACTTCCCTAGATTTCCTGACATGACATTTATCCAGTCAGCCTTGCAGCAACTGAAATACATATAAGCCTTATCCCCTAAAGCAGCTGGAGGCATAACAAAGTGGCCCTTGTTGGGATTTGAGTGGCTGTGCCAGCAGGATGGTGAATTTTTAAACTGCCCTGTAGAGATGAAAAGCTAACATTTTTGAAGTAGAGAGCTGAGTTATCGGAATTTGTACCAAACATAAGCTAAGTTTTGGGGTTCAGTTCTTCACTATGTATTACTCATTTTTTTCTCTAGTGTTTGAATATGACCTAATGAGACACAGCTTAATGTTTGAATGGTGGATATTTTGTGTCTTACTATTCCTCCTACACCCTACTTTGTAGTATGATGTGATGGAGCTTTAACTGTTTTATCTTTTTTTTCTCCATCATAAAATGTTTGTGATGTGGTTTGATTTTTGGATTTTTTGAGATGATGCATATTTAATAGCTCCTGTCAAAAGGAAACCAATGATATGACTGCTGCCCTGTTTAAGGATCACATACATGTTGGATATAGATCCTGGGACTTTGAGGTTGCTATTTCTTGACATGGTATAATTACGTCTTTAGATAGCACAGTAGAGGTGAATGGCAACCATCATTTGGCATACTATTTTTGTGCATTTTGATTGGATAGTTTGTCACCTCCTTTTTGTGAGCATTCTGATTGATAATTGAAATCACCCATTATTTTAGTGTTGCCAAATATGCTAGCTTCCCTAATTTCTGCTAGCATTTCATCAACTCTCTGTTCATTCTGCCAAGCAGATGGTAATATAGCCCTACCAGTAGTCTCTTTCCTTCCACACATAGAATTTCTATCCATAAGGATTTTATATTACTGTTTCTTGCTGTGAACTAATGTGTACCCAGTTAACAATGTCCCAGGGGTTATCCTCCGTCCATCAGGTCTCTGAGATGCCTGTTATATATACACTAACTTCCATTTTAATTTTTAGGCTTCTGGCATTTGTATACAGACATTTCAAAGAGTGTTTTTGTATGTATCAACAAGCTGCAAGTTGACAGGAATAATTTGAAATCTTTTCCTTCCTCTCTCCCTTAAAGGCTTCTGACTTAATTTTGCTTTTGTTGGAACTTCTCAGTAGCATCAGAGTTTATATTTAAAAAATTCTACAAAATTCAAGAAAGCCATAAATGATGTGGGGCTCTTCTCTGGTACTGGAAATCATTGTATTCCTTGAGTAGGTAATTTTAACTAGTCTGAAATGGGCAGAGCATCAGGACTGTAAACAGTTTTCAACAATATTAACATGAGAAGAATTAATATGACCACAAATACTAAGGTAAGACGGAACACAGTATTAAAAATCACAAAACATGATGAAATTGAATAATTTATAGTATACCACAGCAATCTTTGTTCTGTTCTATCACTGTAGCTTTGTGATTGTATAAAGAGGAAGACATTCCTTAAGTCGATGGGTGATCATATCAAAGTACACTTTATTTTATATGTTATTGAAGTTGCAAACATTCAATAAATAGTACAGGGCATTTGCTTACCTTCCGCTAAGAAAGAAACCAACAACAACAGCCAACAGAATGACTCCCACTGTGACAGACACAGCAATTATAGGAATCTGGCTCTGATCACTGGATGCAGCTACTGCTGAGGGAAAAGAAAAAAAGAAACCATGATATGGAAATTGAAATGAAATGACATTCAGTTCACACAGGAGTCTTTATTTTGCCAGTCTCAGTACAGTATCTATGATATGATGGTTCTAACTGATGCATTCAGAAGAAGTCATCACAGATCTAGTTATCGGGTGTCCTTCTGCAATGAAAATAATTTCTTATTTCAGCCTCCTCTTTGACATGTGGTTGACAAATTGCCCAAGCCCTACATTTTCAAGTCCAGCCATACTTCTGTCAGAAAGTTACCATGTGAGGAACATGAAAGGAATATGCCTGAAAGAACTTCACTCCTTAAAACACATGCATCGTTTTTCTTGGTGTGAAGGAAATGCATCAATAGCCATTATGCCACTGAGCAGGTAACTTTATAACTGTGTGCCTATATTTAGTCACCTTGAGAGTACCATAAGGAGGGGCATCCCTGCTGAGTCAAGGGGGCAGGGCTCAGGCAGGGAGGAGTTTAAGATAAACATGTAACATGTGCCGGCACCTACACGTTTACGATGATGATATTCTATAGTACAAACACGTAGGTGCCAGCACAAACACATTGATTTCCATGCTGTATTTTTCTAAGATAGATGTTTATGCCACCCCACTCATGAATGTTCATTTCTCCAGTATTACAGAACAGCCTCTATGTCAGCAGTTTCTTTTCTAAAATACTAGTGAAACTTGAGGCATCCTGACCTGGACTAGAGAGTGACCAAAACTGGTGTCCTCAGTTTTGGCAGAAACCGAATCTGCAGACAAAATTTGGGGCTTGTTTTCTCCTGAAACTGAAATTGTCAACCCCTGCCTGCCCACCTCTCCCCCCTGGCAGAGAGAGGGTCCTCCAAGGCCATACATCCCCCTCCTAACTACAAGGTCCACTTTCCTACAACTTGTAGGCCCTCCCTGGGCCTACTTTTAGAAGCCCTGTGGCCAAGTGGCCTCTTAGGGGCAGAAGCTATCCCCAGTTGCTCCTGCCTATGCCAGCTTTGCAGTCAAAATGGCTACTGTACTTCCCGTGACAGCCTTGTGAGGCTGCCACAAGAGGCTGCAGTAGCCATTTTGAGATTGGAACTGGCATAGGCAGCAGCAATCTCCAGTTGCTGGGCCTTCGGATAGTGGGAGGGCAACCCTTTTGCTGGGGATGGGGAGAGGGCAGGTAGAGAGTGGTCATGTTATGGTCAAGAGCGGAAGGGAGTTTGTGTTTCAGCCAAAATGCACTGGCATTTTCGGCTGATACTGAAGCATGGCCAAACCTGGATTTTGGCCCAGTTTCTGCGCCAAAGCCGAAACTGAAACCGAACTTCACTTGACCTGTAACCTGGATAGCTCAACTCCAACATTTATGTCAGAGCTTCCCAAACTGCATGTTGGGACCCCCAAATGGGATCACAAAACCTGCCTCTAGGTGGACTCTCCATAGTATATTATTATTCTGGAACTCCAGGAGGTCACACACTGTTATTTGACTACAATCATGGGGTGACAGCAACAAAAAAAGTCAGGAAGCACTGTTCTACATCTTATCTAAAATGGGGCTGCCTATGTATTCAGTTCATTATTCTTCTCTGAGTATATTCTGGCACAGAGTACTTTTATTGAAAAAGAAAATCAACTAAATGATGAGTAGAAGCTCAGGACCGTATGGGTTGCAGAACTAGAAATGTTTTTCTGCTTGCTAACTAGGGGATTATTGGTTATGTAGAACACCCATAGGCTACATTGTTTTCAGTCTTATCAAGGTTACAAACTTCATAGGCTTGTAATGCAAGTAACCAGAAAACTGTGTAAAACATGTCCATTATATAATAAGATTTGACTGGATGCTTTAGGTCCTAGCCAGATATCTTTAGGAGATTTTTCATCCAAATCTAGCCATCAGTCTAAGTCTAGACAGGAACGTTTTGCTCATCAGATTTAAGACAGCTGCTTGAGCAAAAGGGGTTGTGTGGATAAAAACAGACAACAGTGAAAATCAATGTTAAATGGCAAAGCTTGACTTAAGACCCCCAACTGAAGCTAATCTCTTTTTTTAAACAGTTAAAGGGGGGAAATTATCAACATGGGCTACTGTTAGGTCAGGTTATTTTAGCACAAGTTGGGACATTTTAGAAGAGTATAATTTTATGCAATGAGACCTGTGCTAAAATAACCCAATTTGTAGTAAAATAACCCCAATTGTGGAAAATAACCGATCTTAACAGTAGCCCGTGTTGATAACTCTCCCCCCCCCCCCCCCCTGATGGATTTACCTTATTAATTCAGCAACATGAAATTCAGCTGGTAAGTGGGGACAAATTGCTGAAAACCAAGATATAGCTGTTTAATTGCCAGAATTAGTCAGGTATTTATTTTGAAAATCACCCTTTTGTGTTACTATTGAGGAGGCTCTGAAGTTTTGAGTGACCTAGCAAAAACCTGGAGGAGTGGCCTAGTGGTTAGGGTGGTGGATGTTGGTCCTAGGGAACTGAGGAACTGAGTTCAATTCCCATTTCAGGCACAGGCAGCTCCTTGTGACTCTGGGCAAGTCACTTAACCCTCCATTGCCCCATGTAAGCCACATTGAACCTGCCATGAGTGGGAAAGCACAGGGTACAAATGTAACAAAAAAAAAAAAATAGTTCACATTGAAAAAATTAGAAATACAGTACAATATGAAGAATATAGTAATTTTAAAGCTGAGAACATGAACTTCCATTCATTTTAAGCTTGAGCAAGGATTAAGACCGTTTGGAAAGCAGCAGCAAGTTGACTGTCGAGGATGATGGGGCCAAATCTAGTTGCATAAATGCCATTCAGTTTTATTATATTCATACTGAAATATGATTACTGAAATAGAGCACTGTAAATGAGGACTTTTAAGACTCCAGTAAGGACTTTTCTGTCATACTTGAGAGTTATTTACCACCCTAATGGAGCTTTTATTTTTTAGTAATAGAATATAATAAAAAGGTAATGCAATAATAAATGCATTTATACCACAGGCAGTTCTTTTTTTGTTCAATGTTTACATCATTATACAAGTAAAACAATGTTAACGAAATGACAAACAGTTTTCTGTTGATGCATCTGCCTCTGCTAGAAGGATGATTTCGGAAAGTCCAAAGAAAAAAACAGGAGAGGAATGCTGTTGGAATGTAATTGTATTTTACATGCATTGCCTGTCACCTATTATTTCTCTGTGATTACTCTGTGACCTCTGATGTGAATTACTTAGAAAGGTCACATAGCTATGCAACTTCCTGTGGGGGTTAGATGCAGCAGATGCAGCACATGGAGCACATGGAGCTCATGATCTCTCCTAACCTGAGAGGATCTATGGTGGTGTGAGCATCCATTACCATCTAAGCACATGGAAGGAGCTGATAATACAAATGTATAGTAATATGTATATATAAGCCTGTCTGATTATAATCTAACTGCAAACTGTGAGTAAACAGATGTTTTGTTACTTCAACTTTAAAGTGACTCAGCAGTGAATTATTCAGGGGTGAATGAGAGAGAGATGAAGAAAGAAATTAACATTTCTAAAGCTGAAGCTGTGTGTACTAAAATCTGCTAATTATTTACTACAAATAATCCAACAAAAGGGTTATGGGCCCAGGGCCAGGAATTGAAAAAGAAGAGAAATATTACCAGGCAGAAAAAAAAGGCCACATTTTTCTCTTAAGTTTTAAAGGAAAGATTCAGTCTGTCTCTCTCTCCCCCCACACAGCAGACAGAAGGCTAAGAAAATGGCTGAGGGAAGAAATTCACCATTTTTCTATTCTCTCAAGGTGCCAAAATTAACTGAGTTTAATTATCAGCAGTGGGAATTAAGATTCATATGTCTCCTTCGAGCAAAAAGATTAGATATATGCTTAGACCAAGACAGAACAGCTGAAAATATGGCTGAATGGGACAATGCAAACTATTATGTGAAGTGCATGCTTTTGGAAGCTCTCTCAGAGAAACAAGCCATATTAGTGGAGGGAAAAGATACACCAAAGGACATTTTATATAAACTGAGAACTATGTATGCAACTACATATGCAAAGCAGCAACCAATTTGGTTGGCAGAGTTGAATGAAACCAAATTAAGGGATAAAGTAAATGTAATGATCACATTATGCATCTTATGTCTTCATTTCAAAAGCTAGAACTTTCAGGAATTCCCATGTGTGATGCATTGAAAAGAGCATTTCTTTTTACCTCACTATCAAAGAAGTTTGATGTTTTTAGGTCTGTAAATGAGGCCATTGAAGGGCAATCTTTTGAACAGGCAACATCAAAACTAAGGCAGGAATGCATAATAAATGATTCTGAGGAGATGTGTTCTCAAAGCAAGTCAGAGAGAAATGAAACAAATTTCTTGGCAAAGAACAGAGGAAGGCGGAGCTATGGGAAAACTCCACCCAAGGGCAAGCTGATTTGCTACTCATGTGGAAAGGAGGGACATGTATCTAAATGGTGTAAGGAAACACAAAACACTCCCTCTAGCTCACCTAAGCCAATGGAACTAAAGAATTTTCAAACCAGGAAATGTATGAAGGACAAAGATAAACACAAGGGCTTTCTAATGGCAGAAAAATCTTTGACTATGGTAAATAATAATTCAAATGAAAGTACTTGGATTTTGGATTCGGGGAGCACATGCCATTTAACCAATTGTAAGAATTTCTTTCAGGAAATGTGTCCAGAGGAAGGTATTCTTAAAACTGCAAACGCAGGGACTGCTAAGATCCAAGCAAAAGGTATTGGATTCTTAAAATGCAAGTGTCTAATGAAGTTAAAGAAATTCCTGTAAGTGATGTCTTGTATATTCCCCAAGCAGTTTGCAATATGCTTAGTGTATCTACATTAGATAAGAAGGGATTTGTGATTCATTTTGAAAACAGTAAGTGCACAATCTCTAAAAATGATGAAGTGTATGCTGAAGCGTTTATGCATAATGATGTTTATAAGCTGAACATTTCAGGTGAAGCCTCACATATGGCGCAAGTAAGGAAGAATGATGGTAAATGTAGTCTGGAAATCTGGCATCACCGCCTGGGACATCGTGATTCTAAGGTGATCCAGGATCTTTACAGTAAGCAACTGGCCACCGGCATTCAGATAAGTGCAGATGCTGGTAAAATGGAGAAAAGCATAGACTGTGTTACTCAAAAAGGTGTGAGACCCTCATTTCCTGCATACACAGGAAATAGGAGTAAAAAAGTACTGGACTTAATACACAGTGACTTATGTGGACCGTTTAATATCCCATCATTGGGAAATAACAGATTTGTGCTAATATTCTTGGATGATTTCTCTAGATACTGTGTGGTCTATTTGCTGAAAGAAAAAAGTCAAGTCACAGACATGCTGAAGAAATACGTAGCCATGGTGAGCAATAAATTTGAAAGAAAACCAAAGGTTCTTCAGACCGACAATGGTGGTGAGTTCACTTCACAAAGCATGCGCACATTTCTAGAACAAGAAGGCATTCAGCATATCACAACAGTAGCTTATACACCAGAACAAAATTCTGTTGCAGAGAGAAAATTTAGGTCACTTGTGGAAATGACCAGATGTATGCTGTCAGATAGCAATCTCCCTAAAAGACTATGGGGGGAAGCCATTCTCACAGCAGTGTACCTACAAAACAGAATGCCAACTAAAGGCGCTGAGCGCACACCACATGAGACATGGCATGGTAGGAAGCCAAACCTGTCACACATAAGAACATTTGGAAGTACAGCATATGCTCATGTACCAAAGCAAAGAAGGCATAAGCTGGATTCCACAACAGAAAGGGGCATTTTAGTTGGCTATGCTCCAGGACACAAAGGATATAGAATTTTGAATCTGAAAACTGGCATTGTTGGCATAAGACATGTTACATATTTTGATGAAAACAAAAGGGTTGATAAAGGCTGGATTATCCCAGATGAGCCTTATCATCCAGAATATGAAACTAGAACCATAATAGACATGCCAGTGTATATAAATGCCATACCAAGGCAGATGTCTGAAAGCAACTCATCTGTATCTAACGAGGAACAGGCAGAGGAAACAGACACAGAAAGGATCATTGAAGAAGACAGTACAGTTGGAGAAGGGGAATCAATTGGAGAAGGACTCTCAGATTTAGAGGATGCGGAAAGGTCAGACCAACCTGTTGTCAGACGCTCATCCAGGGAAAACAAAGGTGTTCCACCCCCAAGACTGTCTTACCTAACAAAGTCAGCAGAAGCTCAAGAGCCCTTAACATGGGATGAGATTGAGAAAATGCCAGCAGAAGAAGCTGCTGAATGGCATAAAGCTGCACAAGAAGAAATTGATGCATTGGATAAAATAATACTTGGATTCTTACAAAATTACCTCCTGGCAAGAAAGCTATAGGATGCAAATGGGTATTCAAGTTAAAAAGGAATGCACAAGGAAAAGTGGAAAGGTATAAAGCCAGATTAGTCGCAAAGGGATATCTTCAAAAATATGGAGAAGATTTTGATGAAGTGTTTGCACCTGTAGTGAAACACACGACAATAAGAACACTTCTGAGCATTGCAGTCTCAAAAGGCATGCAAGTCAACCACATTGATGTGAAAACAGCGTTTCTTCACGGAGATATAACTGAAGACTTGTACATGGAACAACCAACAGGTTTCATAAATACAAAACAAAGACAGCTAGTGTGTAAATTAAACAAAGGTCTTTATGGATTAAAGCAAAGTGCAAAATGTTGGAATGATAAATTGCATGAAATATTGACAAATTTAGGATTTAAGCAAGGTGAAGCAGATAAATGTTTGTACACTAGGTGCACAAATGGACAATATGCATACATTTTAGCTTTTGTTGATGATCTGCTCATTGCAAGCAAAAGTGAGCAAGAGTACAAGGACATTGTAAAGTGTTTAAACCTCAATGTTGAGATAAAAGAACTTGGTAATGTGTCATACTATCTTGGTATAGAAATTGAGAAACAAAATGATGGTTCTTATCTTCTAAGCCAGAAGCAGAAAATAAATGAGCTTATTGAAAGTTTAGGTATGCAAGATGCCCAAGTTGTAAGCACTCCCATGATCACTGATTTTCTGAAGGATGAAACAGTAAGAGAACCTTTACCAGATAACATCCAATATAGATCAGCCATAGGTAAGCTTTTATATCTAACTACCACGTACAGGGCTGATATAGCAAATGCAGTAGGAATTTTGAGCAGAAGGGTCAGCTCACCTACCAAATCAGATTGGACTGCAGTTAAAAGGATGGTAAGGTATTTAAAGGGTACCATTGATTGTAAATTAAAGATTTCAGCCAATAGTAATCCAAAACTAATATGTTACTGTGATTCAGATTGGGCAGGGGATCATTCTGATTATAAATCCACAAGTGGATATGTGTTTATGTATGGAAATGTACAAATTTCATGGGCCAGTCATAAACAAAGTATTGTGAGTTTGTCTTCTACAGAAGCTGAATATGTGGCTGTATCGGAAGCGTGCAGAGAACTGATGTGGATTGAAAAACTTATGCTGGATTTTGGAATAGCTGAACAGAGACCAATCCAGATAATGGAAGATAATCAGAGCTGCATCCGACTGTCACAGAATGACAAGGTTCAGTCACGCACTAAGCACATCGCAACGAAATACCACAACGTGCGAGAGTTGGCGAAAGAAGGGGTCATCAGTCTACACTATTGTCACACCAGTGAGATGACAGCTGACATCATGACCAAACCGTTACCCAGAGAACATTTTGTGAATCTGCGTATAAAGCTTGGACTTTGTATGAATAAATAATTGCATGACAGTTATGCATGAGAAGGGGTTTGTTGGAATGTAATTGTATTTTACATGCATTGCCTGTCACCTATTATTTCTCTGTGATTACTCTGTGACCTCTGATGTGAATTACTTAGAGAGGTCACATAGCTATGCAACTTCCTGTGGGGGTTAGATGCAGCAGATGCAGCACATGGAGCACATGGAGCTCATGATCTCTCCTAACCTGAGAGGATCTATGGTGGTGTGAGCATCCATTACCATCTAAGCACATGGAAGGAGCTGATAATACAAATGTATAGTAATATGTATATATAAGCCTGTCTGATTATAATCTAACTGCAAACTGTGAGTAAACAGATGTTTTGTTACTTCAACTTTAAAGTGACTCAGCAGTGAATTATTCAGGGGTGAATGAGAGAGAGATGAAGAAAGAAATTAACATTTCTAAAGCTGAAGCTGTGTGTACTAAAATCTGCTAATTATTTACTACAAATAATCCAACAAATGCAATCATCTTCAAATACATCACAAGTGGAAGGAACACAAACAGATGTCAAACAGATGGGAATGAATTTAAAGAAATAACAAATGCTTTTCTTCTATAGCTTTTCATACTGACCAAAGAGATTAAAGGGGTCATTTTAGAAACACCTATATATGCAAACAGTGGCATTTGCTCATATAAGGCACCAAAATTCCTCACTTAAGCAGTATTCTATAAGCTGCGCCTAAAGTTCAGCACGGTCTATAGAATCACGCTTAAGCAGAGTGGTCATGTGTAAATTTAGGCTCCACCATTTTCACCAAGCAAATGCCTGTGCTTAAATTTACGTGCAGAGCACTCATAGTCTATAATCGAGTTATCTGCAGCAGCAGAGCCCATAGGAATAAAATGGGCCCTGCTGCAGATAACTCAAGCTAAGCTTTAGTGAAAGACCCCCTAAGGCAGGTAAGGTTTCTTAGGTTTTACATACATGATCCATGGAACTAAGCATTTTCTCATAGACATAAAATATATTCTGACACCATTCATTTTGTATTGAGGTTCTATTGCGTGTCGCAGAGCTTCTCATTTGGCCAAATGGAATAGTTTAGTTACAACAGTTTCATTAGTTTTCTCATGTCAAGTCAAGGAATGTACTTCAGCCATCAATACTGGATAGGCTGTGGTCTTGGAAAGATTTTGCTTCCAATATGATCTTCCCCTCTCCACGGGAGTGAGGTATAAAACATTACGCAATTCATCCTTTTTATATTTATCAGCAAAGTGGTGGAATTCTATCCCAATTCAAATAAGGTAATTCCTCTATATAAAATGTTTCGGAAAGCTCTGAAAACTTATCTGTTTGAGAAATATGTTTTAAAGGAAGCCCGAGGAATTACCTGAGGGCAATGTAGCATTGGTATCAATCCAGCAGAAATGTATGCCATCTGGGTAGTGCATTCATGATGTGGGGTGGGGTGGGGTGGGGTGGGGTGGGGAGAGGAGGTGAAATGAAAAAAGAAGGATTAATGGCATAGAAATTAGTTTAAAGTTTATTCATATTGTAAGAAGGAAGCATTTAATAGCAGAATTGGGAGATCCACATAAAGTTAATTAATTAATGTGGAGCAGCTGGGTATAAAATTAAAATTATATTAAAAGAAATTAAGCACATTTAAGCGGAGGTTTGTAGAACTTAATGTGGAGTTTAATTATGGGCATTGGGAGGAATGCTGAGGAGGAAAGGGTTAATGGAAGCTGGGATGTGATTGGTATTCTGGGAAGGTGGGAAGGAGTAACTGGAACATTGAGGCTGAGGAGATATTCTGTGAAGAAGGTGGTTGTAGAGTGGTCGGTGGTTGTAGAGGGAACGTGGAGGTGTTAAATTTGATAATATTGCTCCCACCTGGTCCGCCCCTTTTTTGGGGGGGGGGTATTAGTTTTGTTTTTTAATTTTACTGGAAATATGTGCTTATCATTCTTGTTTTGTGCTGTGTTGTTTGCATTGCTGGGATTGTTTCTTTTGGGTTGGGGGTAGGGGGTCACAGCAGCAGGAAAAGACAATGAACAGCTGTCAAGCAGCCTGCATTTATGATCTGAACTACTATTTTCTTTGTGGTTTGAGATGCTTGTGTACGAAATCTCAACAAGCCAAGGTAAGGCCTTGTCAGCACCACAGGTCTCACTAGAATATATATGATGAATAACTAAATAAATTTGATGGAATTTTGGCAGCTGGTTCGGCACCAACTAGCAACATAGATGGTAAGGTCATTTGAAGGTCGCTTGTTAACTAGTAGTTTGTAATTATTTTTTGATTGGTTGATATTGAAATAAAGCTGCTGGCAAGTTTTCTTCCATGAAAGATGGTAGTTATGTGGTTTAATTTGTGAGAGAGTACGGAAGTGGAAGTGAGTGCCAATATAATAACTTGTTTGCTGTCTGATATATAATTGAGTGTAATTCCTGGATTGTCCAGTTATCTTTTTATGTAAATCACACTGAACTCCATTGAGTATGTTGCAATCCATAAGAAATAAAGTAAAGAAAAGTAAAAGTAAAAGTAAGGAGATGCCTAAACCTCAAAAAATGATCTGAAACTGAAGTTGCATTCTAATCAACATATTGCTGGATGACCAATGAAAGAAACCTTCAGCCTAATCTGCTGAGATATTTCAATGTTAATCTCTGCAAAGACTTCTGAGGTCTTTTTCTCCCATCCAACTATATGTTGACTACAATGCAACAGAATTTCAGATTGTTTTTTGAGGCTTGATTATTTTTCAATCTAATTGCCTTCTGGTTTTCAATAGCCGATGAGATGCCTCCCAGTCAGCAACAGTGGGACAGATGCATGCTAAACAATGTATCATACTTCAGAAGACAGCCTCCTAAGGAACACTTCTCTTTCTTGATCCAAGCTGTGAAGGCTAGAAAGTTCAGATATGATAACTAGCGATTAATAAGTGGTAGCCATTCAAAGAGAGGAAGGTCAGCAGAAAAAGGAATTCTTGAAGATAGGGCTAGATTTACTAAAGTGCATTAATATCTGTTATTAAGTAATCTCTCTATATAAAACGCACTGCCAATGTTCTATGAGGCAAACTTACCCAGCATTCCAAGTTACGTTGTCATGGTCCAGATCAGTTTTCCACCATGAGTGCTTGCCCCACCCACGCGTCACAACGTGATGACGTTCGGGGCGGGGCTATGACACTCAACGAAACCCCAGTTCCAACGCCCTCCGACGCTCCACCCCCCCATGCTCACAGAAAAACAGCGACCTACGCAGATCCTCCACCTCCCCCCCCCCCACGGAGTGCCGTCCGAACAGCTGATCCATCGCGATCAACACGGAGGGTAAGTCCAGCAACAAGGGGAGGGGGATGGTAAGGAAAGCACCTTGCTAGCGCCCGTTTCATTGGCCTCAGAAACTTCATTGGCCTCAGAAATGGGCCTTTCTTACTAGTAAGTCATAAAAGAATGCACAATAATGTGCATTAGCATGTGGTAATGCAGTACATCTTTTACTAAATCTAGCCTAAGCTTGGCAAATTTTTTTAACTTTCATGCTGTCCTGATGGTTTATTCCCACTAGACTAAGGGCCCTGTTTACTAAAGTGCGTTAGTGTTTGTAGCACACATACACTTAGCATGCGCGCTAACCATGTAGGCGCCTATAGGGATATTGTAGGCACATACATGGTTAACACGCGATAAAAATGTTAACACGCCTATAATGCTGCTTAGTCAACAGGGCCATAAATAAGATGAGGAATTAAGCACAGATTTGTTAACCTACCCAGCTTAATTACAAGACAAAAGATTTCTTCACCACAGAGACCATTCCAGGAAGAAGAAGAAAAACAATATGAAAGGCAGAATTTTCCCACAGTCACTACAGGTCATGAGCAGATGGTAATTAAAAGAACTTACAGACAGGGCTGGTTTCAAACTCAAATCTTCTACTGAAGCTGCCGTATCCTGCCGCTGTGCGTGCTCGGATTTGGAAGATATATGGTGATGACGGTTTCAGTCCATCGGCTGTGATCTCGGTCTCTCTTGATTTGATGATTGTGTAGCTGGTTTCCTGGTCCTTGGCCATCAAAAAGTAACAAGCTTGAAATACATATATCTCATTTTATGTATACTGGTTAAGTTATGTATCTATTATTTTGTGTTCTAAAAGAAAGTAATAAAATAAAACTAAGAACAGGATTGCAAGTTCTCTAATGTAAAGCCATTTTATGAAAGGGTGGTTGACTAAATACATTTTAAACTCAGGTTTAAATCTCTTTGGGCCCTGTTTACTAAGCCACACTATAGGCACGCTAGTGTTTTTAGCGCACGCTAAAAATTAGCATGTGCTAATGCTAGAGACACTAAACTCAATCAACTTCTCGGGTGCTGCTATGCAAAAATATCAGTCAATCTCTAAAGAAGCAGCTGCTCCAAAATGACATCCACAATAACCTTTGAACAGGAAAAAAGGCCTCAAAGAGCTCACAGTTCTAAATCTTAGTAGACATAAAGGAGCTAAAACGGATCCACTGATCCTACCATCATCATTGGCCAAAAACCTATTGATCTAAACGCTTCCTGCATCAGTACTCAAATAAAAAAATATATAATTCAACGTTAATGGCAAAAGGTGATTTAAAGAGCACGAACACTTATCTTTTAAAAGCGTGCTCATCAGTTGCGTTGCTGTGGTCTCTCTCCAAAACTAATACCGAGCCAATGGTGGCCAGCATTTCGCAAAGCTGCTTCAGGGTCTCGGTGTCACAACAGAGAGGAGAACAACACAGCCTCTCAACGCGCTTCCAGTCTCCTCTCTGTGTTGTTCTCCTCTCTGTTGTGACACCGAGACCCTGAAGCAGCCTTGCGAAATGCTGGCCACCGTCGGCTAGGTATCAGTCCTGGAGAGAGACCACAGCAACGCGACCGATGAGCACGCTTTTAAAAGATAAGTGTTCGTGCTCTTTAAATCACCTTATGCCATTAACGTTAAATTATATATTTTTTGATTTGAGTACTGATGCAGGAAGCGTTTAGATCAATAGGTTTTTGGCCAATGATGATGGTAGGATCAGTGGATCCGTTTTAGCTCCTTTAGGTCTACTAAGATTTTGACCTGTGAGCTCTTTGAGGCTTTTTTTCCTGTTCAAAGGTTATTGTGGATGTCATTTTGGAGCAGCTGCTTCTTTAGAGATTGACTGATACTAATGCTAGAGACACCCATAGGAATACATGGGTGTCTCTAATAGCGCATGCTAATTTTTAGCATAAGCTAAAAATGCTAGCGAACCTTAGTAAACAGGGCCCTTTTTGTCTTACGGAGTAATTTTACTCGAATAGCCATCAGAATTAAAATGGCACTTCATGTTGTGGGGTATCTCTATAGAATGATGATGATTGACTGCCTTTATTGAACTTACTACTGCACAGCTGTACATTATTTAGTAGAACACATGGAATTGCTAGGGCTTTATTTTGTTTTCAATAAAAGAAGGTTTTGTACTGTATGAAGAAAATAAGAAATAATGAAAAATAAATAACATCTGGTATCATCTATGATAAATTAAAGTGCTGATATTTATAATAGATCTGTAAGCTCTACTGATAATAGACATACTCAGAGGAACACAAAAACTAGCAGAGCATAATGATCAGGAGGTTTATTGAACCCCTTCCCCCATCTAATATGATATTTGGCATTGCTCTCACTTTCCTTTCTCTACAGATTTTCTCTGCTTGTTCTATCATGTTTGAATCTGTAATCAATTTTGATCTACACAGTCTGCACTGGGAAGCTATTTTGTGCATTGTTTCTGAGAAGAAATAGTTTGTTATGATATGAATCTACTTTCTACTTCCCCTGTGCCCTTGCATCATGATTCTTATTCCAGATCATTCTTTCTACCCTGAGCATTTGCCTCTTTTGATTTACTAGTAACCTGGAGATACCTAATGATCTGTTTCCGGTCTACTCATTTCTTCCTCACTTCAGTAAAGAGTCTCATCCACAGGATTCCAAACATATTTTTAAAGGGAAACTCTTCACACAGTTTCACTCTGAAAATCCTGCCAAGATGCACAACACAAGTATAAAGTACCTATGTCATCTGCACCACCAATTAGGCTTAAATTACATTCAAGGGCCTCTTTGCCAACGTTTTGGGTATGGATAAAAGTATGTGCATAGTAAAGACTGTACAAATGTTTACCTGCAGAAAGTTGGGGGGTTGGGGGGGGGGGGGAGATGAGGGAAGGAATAAAAAGGACCCCATTTTTTATTACAAGGGTTTACTTAAGTACAAATGTCTGATCATTATTCTTTTTTGTGCATATGATTCAACTCACAAGAGTTGTGCTTACCAACTGTGCACAGTTTTAACAACTTTCCTGTGGATTACTTCTGCTCTGGTTGTATGACCAGAACAGTTTCCACCATTTTGCCCTGCCCCTGCTTAGAGTCTGTAGTACCTTGGATCACTCCTGCAACCCTTTTTAAATATGGGTGTTACATTGGCCACCCTCCAATCCTCAGGTGCTGTATCTGACTTGAATTAGAAGTTAACTATTACAAGTAATGACTTCCTGTGTTCTTTCAGAACTCTGGGATGTTTACCATCCATTCTTGAAGATTCACTACACTTTAGTCAGTTTGCTCTATTACATTTTTCCAGTTCATCAAGATTTGTTTCAGTTACTTTGAATCATCACTATCAAAGAATATTTCCTGAATAGATATCTCCCTGATATCCTTTTTGTTAAAGACTGAAGTACAGCAGTAGTAATGTTCACTAGCGTTTGTCAAGTCTAATTTACATAATTAAATTTTGACAGGTGCCATGACCACTTCAGGTTGTCAAACAATCAGAAGTGAGGATCTATCTTAGCCCCACCTGCTCTACACCTAAGCCACAGCCCTCCTGCACAGCTGTGCTCTTTTTGATGGCATCACTGGAAGTGACATCATCTCCTACCTAAACCCCACTCCTTTTGGTGATGTCACAGGAAGTGAACTCCACCCTGGCCACACCCTTTTTTCAAAATGGCAGCTATGGGTCACATAAATCCAAGATGGCAGTGCCCACAGTATCACAGGAAGTGATGTCAGAAATCCAAGATACAAGATGGCAACACAAAAAGCAGAACAGATGAAGAAATCTATATGAAGATGAATTTATTCAACCAACAGTATCGTGCCATTGTCTTGGATCTTGCAGATATACTGCCCTGTTGTTTTCTTGGACAAATCCAAGATGATAATGAGTAGTGTAAATCATATGATGGGAAGTGGCGTCCATCACCAGACACTGCCCCATACATCCCCAGAGGAGGTTCCTTTTATTGTCTCAGCTCTTAAAGTGTGTGTGTGTGTGTGTGTGTGTGTGTGTGTGCATGGGGGGGGGGGGGTTAATTTATTGATTGATTTTTACTATGGTCAATCAAGATCAAATGACTTATTATCTCTCAGGAACAAAAAGGAATTTCAGCCTTTAGACTGAGGAGAAGTAAAAATTAGGTACAGCTTCTCACATGACTGTTTTAAAAGACTTTTTGTTTTACAAACCATGAAACACCCACAGGACAAGTCATCAATTAAAAAAAAAAAAGCAGAGCTGTGTTTGAAGAGCCATAGTCCCCCTCCTACCTAATTTGCATAACTGATTTTGACAGATGCCACACTCAGTTCCAGGTTGTCAGCCAATTAGGCTTGACAAAAGCCAGTGACCCTTTCTATTACAGAAATCTTTTAATTCTCTGTTTTGTCTTTGTCCTGTCTCAAAAAAGCTACCACAGCTTAGTGAAAGACCCCTTTAGTAATTTAGTGGTCCAAATGATTCCTTCACAGGTTTCTTATTCCAAATTTACTTGAAAAAAATTTGATTTTTTTGTCATTTTATATAGTATCCATGCAACATGCAAAATTTTAACCTTAGGAATTGCAACTTTTATTTTTCGTCTAACTAGGTTAGGAAAGAACCCTGGGGATCTCAGAATATAGCTTTCTAGGAGAGATTGTGAGGGAATTCCTGGATGGAAAAAAAAACACTATGAGAGTAATTTTAAAACAGATCACCTAGTTTAAAAGGACCTGATGGAGCATGGTTTCACTAGAGTCAGGTCTTCTCAGACAAATCTTATTAATTTCTGTAACTGGGCGACCAGAGAGTTGGATCAAGGAAAAACACTAGATGTGGTGTATTTAGATTTTAGCTAAGCCTTTGATACAGTTCTACATAGATGTCTTATAAATAAACTGAGTGCTCTTGGTGCGGAGCTTGAAGTGACTAACTGGGTTAGGAACTTTCTGAGTGGAAAGCGACAGAATGTAGTAGTAAATGGAGCTCACACTAAGAAAAAGAATGTTACTAGTAATGTGCTGCAAGCTTCAGTTTTTGGTCTGATTCTTTTAACATATTTGTAAGCAAAATTGCCAAAAGGCTGTCTGGCAAGATTTGCCTCTTGCAGATGATACCAATGTTGCCAATAGGGTAGACTTCAATGATGGTGTGGATAACATGAGGAAGGACCTAGGGAAGCTGGAAGAATGGTCCAGAATTTAACAGCTAAGATTTAATGCTAAAATATGCAGGGCCATGCATTCGGGCTACAAAACCCTGAAAGAGTGGTACAGTTTATAAGGTGAAGTACTTTTGTGCAAGAAAGAGGAGTGGGACTTGAGAGTGATTGTAAACGATGATCTTACTGTGGCCAAATAAGTAGAAAAGACAACAGTGAAAGCTAGAAGGATGCTTGGGTGTATACAGAGAGGAATAGGCAGTCAGCTTCATAATAAAGATCTCAATATGTATACTTTGGAAGAAAGGTGGGAGAGGGGAGAGAAAATAGAGATGTTTAAATATGTCTGTGGCATAAATGCACAGGAATCGAGTCTTTCAATTGAAAGGGAGCTCTGGAATGAAGGGGCATATGATGAAGATGAAAGGGGATAGACTCAGGACGAGTAACCTAAGGAATAGAAAGTGTAATGAATTCCCAGTGGAGGCAGTGGAGATGAACAGTATCCAAGAAAGCTTGGTGAAAGTACATAGGATCTATAAGGGAAAGGAAGGAATAGTAGATAGCAGGGATGGGCTTTATCTGTCTTCATTTTTCTATGTTTTTATATAAAATCAAGTAGGCTCCTACAGTAAGCCTATTTTATAAAGACAAATAAGCATCTATGTATTTTATATGTGTTATATGTGTCCATACATGTGAAAAATCTGTTATAAAACTGCCCCCCCCCCCCAAGTAAGAAGTACTTCTCTTTATAAACAAAGCAACTGTCAACATCATTTCCATGGATAAAATACTAGAAATGGGCTACTTGAAATTTGCTAACCACGTCTGTGGATAAAAATCTGTGGATTGCGGAACACCACATATATTTTCACCTATATGTTAGCAGATATATTCCTAGAGTAGGTTTAAGTAAGGAAAGAAAACAACATTCACAGTTTTGGGTTTTGAAAGCTATCAGGTGAATATTCAGCTAATGTCGGTGTTTCTTTAAAGATCTGTTTTTAAATGCTAACTACCACTGGCTAAATTAGGGAAAGGGAATTGGGACTTTAGAATACTGCCTTTCTGTGTTTTTTGCAACTACATTCATACAGGTGCTTATTTGTACCTGGGGCAATGGAGGTTAAGTGACTTACCCAAGGTCACAAAAGGAGCTGTAGTGGGAATTAAACCCAATTCTCCAGGATCAAAGTCTGCTGCACTCACCACTAGGCTACTCCTCCACCCAATTAGACCTAGCTATTCAGTGTCAGACTATATCCAGTCACAGGCAGTGAATATCTAGGACATCAGCATTGTCTACCAAAATCATTCAGCTACAGTTGATATTCAGTGATATACCCGCAGGCAAAGTTTGAGTTGTCTTTTGTGCAATCCTACGTGTCAGGTTAGCTGTGCAGCCCTGGCACTGAAAACAGCTGGCACCCACATCAGTCTAGGCTCTGCCCCAACTCTGCCCTTCGACCACTGTAGCACTCACTGGAGAGGGTCACTGGAGTCAGAGCTAATATTTAGTGGCACTGCTGAATATTGGCTCCCAGCCTGCTTGATGTGGTTTCAGCAGACATGATCCTTTGCTGCCCACTTAAACATGCTGAATGTCAATTCCTACATGCCTTTTTTAACAGAATACGTCTTCAAAGAAAAAGCAGGTGCAAATCACTTTTTTCTTATGTAATTTCACTGTGAAAAAGTAACTAAAGAACTTTTACTTTGAAAACTGATGCAAAGACCATGGTGTATCAGGGTCACACAGAGTGCGACTTCTCAAGGATTCTGAAATGAAATCATAACACTGTTGTCCACGTATTTAAAGAATGTGTGTATTAAATCAACAACTCAGATGTTTTGTACTTCTCAATGGATTAACCACATGAAGTTCCACTAACATAACTTTCTCTTTCACAAATTATGTGAGTGCCTGGATTATAGAATTGCCCGTTAATGTGTAGAGAGTAATTCTATCAACAGGCACCAATATTTAGGCACCAAGAACATGTAATTTTATAATTTACGTGTGTAGATGTGCACCACATCCACATGTCACCCAGCCTCTGTCCATGTATACACCTACCTTCAAATTGCATTCTAAAGAAACATAGAAAAATGTAGACAGACAAAGACTATATGGCCTTTTCCAGTCTGTCCATCCATGCCATCTACTTTCCCTATCACTCCCTTAGAGATCCTATGTACTTGTCCCAAATTCACTTGAATTCAGATACTGTTTTCATCTCCACCACTTCCACCAGGAGGCTGTTCCACAAATTTACCACCCTTTCCATGATAAAGTATTTTTTCAGGTTACATCTGGGTCTATCCCCTTTCACCTTCATTCTATGCCCCCTCATTCCAGAACTTCCTTTCAATTGAAAGGGATTTGTTTCCTGTGCATTTATGCCGCATAGTTGTTTAAATGACTATCATATCTCCCCTCACCCGCCTTTCTTCCAAAGTATGCATACTGAGATCTTTAAGTCTATCCTCCAGTCTATCCCCATATGCTTTATGATGATGACCACTAACTATTTTAGTAACCGCCTTCTGGACCAAAACCATCCTGTTAATATCTTTTTTGCAAGTGCGGTCTACAGAACTGTATACAATATTCTAAATGGTCTCACCAGAGTCTTATACAGAGGGATCATCGCCTCTTTTTCCTACTGGCCATTCCTCTCCCTATACACCCAAGCATTCTTCTAGCTTTTCCTGCTGCCTTTTCTGCCTGTTTGCCACCTTAAGATCATCACATATTATCATACCAAGTCCCACTCCTCTTTCGTGCACAAAAGTTTTTTTTTTTAATTGAAATTTCAATAAATAGTACAAACAAAAGTACCAGAAACATAATAGTCCACATTATGGAAGGAGAGTGGAGCTGATGTCAACGCATCTCAAGAGAACTTCTAAATAACATCAACAATTACCTGACTATCTTAAGGCAATCTTAATTACAATTTACCACATTCACTTGACTATTTAGCTTCCCTATCTAACAAGAACTTCTCTAGCTGATCTGGATTTTAAAAAAAAGACATATTGAGCTTCAGACAAAGAAATTAAACATTTAGAAGGAAATTTAAAAAAAAAACTTTGCTCCCAGAGCCAAAACTCTAAGCTTGAACTGAATAAATTGTTTACGCCTGACCCGAGTGGCTCTAGAAATGTCAGGAAATATCTAAAGTTTACCACCACAAAAAAAGAAAATCTTTCTTCCCAAAATAAGTTTTCGACACCATTAGTTTATCTATATCCAAAGCAAAAGAAACCAGCAGAGTGATGCGTCAAATGATATCATCATGTGAAGTTTCTAAGAAAGCAGTCAAATTTTCCATCATATTAGAATGAGATGATAGGACATCACACTCTCCATCCTGCTGGGATTTCAATGCTTTGTTTGGCAAATAGAAACATTTAGAAATCAAAACTGATTCAGCATTAGGCAACACCAACACTTCTTTGAAATATTTCCTCAATAGTATCTCAGCAGATAACCAACGGGCAAACAGGAAAATTTAAGAACATCAGATTAGAAGATCTCAATTGGTTTTCCGCAACCTCAAGTTGTCTATGCAGGTGTAGGCTATCCTTAATATGAGAAGCCCCAACCTGTTTAATACCACCAAGCTGAGATTCTATTATCTTAGAGGAAATATTAAGAGAAACTATTTTATGTTCTAAATCATCTACTTTAAAGAAAAGTCACAGAATTGTTGTACAGATCCTTGAAGCAGTGCTTCAGTCCTCTTTACAATTATCCACATATGCAATAATGAAACGAGGGGAACCAGTATCCACCACTGGTTCCTCTACAGGAAATATAACTGGAGCAACTGAAGAAACCTTAGATAAAAAGGAAGATGAGGATTGTTGCATTACTAAAAGTTCCCCAAGGGGAGAAAAACCACTTTGGGATAAACCCCCAACTGGGGAAAGATGGGAAGCATCCCCCGAATGTAAAGAAGCGCCCGGGTCTACTCCAGAGATCAAAGGGGTATCAGGTGTCTTTCAATTGGTCCTGGAAGTACAGGAATACTCACAGATGTTTCAACTTGGCCTTACGTTTCCCCATTCTAGGGTAGTCACAAAGTTCAAATGTGAGGGATCCTGATCTACAGAGATTCCACCAGGGCTCCAAAGGGGCTCACAAGGGGCCTGGCATGCCCTGCGGCTGTGCCACAGAGATCTGCTGGCTTTTGAAGCTGAATCCGGCCCACCAGAATAATGTCAGCGAGTTGGAGTGATGTTCCTGCACTCTGTAGGCTCACATTCCACCTCCTTCCTTGTACACAAAAGTTCATCACCCCCTAAACCATACTGTTCCCTTGGGCTTCTTGCAGCCTAAATGCATGAACAAGGGAAAGCTTGGAAGTGGTGGCATTTGAATACACATCTTCAAAAAGACTGGAGCGTGAATCTAGCACCACAAATCACTTGCAGCATAAACAAAATATTGCCTTTATGCAATATATGAGCACATACACATGTATATGCCGGTATTCTGGTTATTTATGTGATTTCTTGGTGCCTGAATATAGGTGCACTATTATAGAATTACCCTCCACATGTTTCTTACAGCAGTTAATGAATGCTAACTTTTAATGCAACATGGGAGCTCTGGCATAACACTTAATGCCCATTAAAACTCATGTTCAAAACATCTAATTTGGTTTACTACATAAGCCCTTTAGGGACATATTTACTAATATATGGTATGTTCTTGCACTTACTGTACCTAAGTGCAAAACCTAAAGAAAGGTAAGGCAAAGCCTGTGATGTTTGTGAGCCCTTGGCCCAGATGTGGCCACATGAGAATCACCCAACCACCTCTGGGTAGACCAAGTCCCCTCAGAACTAGGAGCACTCCAAAGAATTGGACTGGACCACAAGAGAAGATGAACTGAGGAAGCTTTAATAGTAGCAAAAAAACACAAGGCTAAAGGGTAGCCAAACGGCACAGAAAGAAAGACAGGCAGCCTAGCTACACAGTCTACCTAGCAGAAACAATGCAAAGTGTAAAGTATACAGTAAAAGTAAAGTAGAACAGCCTAGCTGTAAGGGGAAATCAAACACAAGCAGCCTAGCTGTGCATCTCAATACTAACAGAGCAATGTCAACATATGGCATACAACAGAACACAATAGACTAGGCAAAGGGCCCGCCCTAGCGGGACAAAGACAAACAGGCAATACTTAGCTGACAGAGGTGACACCGCTAGTGGTTAAGAAAAGGGTTCATTCTGTCAGTACACTCAGCTGAACCGCTGAACAACCGCAGAAAGCTCCCTCAAAACCAGAGTGGAGTAGAAGCAAAACAAAGAGAAAAGAAAGAGTCTCTTAAGGACTTGCACCGCAGGTAGAGGCAAGAGCGGGTCACTCCACTCACAGAAGATTAGGGATATCACCTAAGACAAGCAAACAGTCACTGAGGCACCCGAAATGCTCCCAAGACAGGCAAGATAAAACACAAAGCCTGAGCCGAAGCTCCCAAGGCAGAGGACTAAATGGCCCAGCACAGCAACCAAGGGCCAGGAACAGCCCATGCGGACTCCTCCACGCTCCAAGCATCGCTCCCTCGTGCAGAGATGCCTCGAGACGTGGCCTCAGCCGCTGCACCTGCAGCACTCCCCGCCATTCAGGCCACACAGTCCTAAACACAGCACAAATCCACTCACTGCATACAGCGACCAAGGACTCACTGTGGGCGACAGGAAACTCAGCTGAGGCATGGAAGGCTCTGGATTCACAGGCTTGGCAGGCAGGCTTCACTGGACCAAAGCAAAGGTCAAAGCTGAAGGCAAAGCTTTTACTCCTCAGAACTACCAGGCTTGAAAGTAGGCTTCACAGAAACACAGCATAAGGTGAAAGCTGTATGCAAAACTTTAGCTCTCAGGACTACCAAGTTTGGAGGCAGAATTCCACTGGAACACCACAGAAGGAGAAAGCTGTAGCAAAGCTTTACCTCTCAGGACAACCTGGCTTGGAAGCAGATTTCCACTGGAACATAGCATAAGGAGAAAGCTGTAGGCAAAACATCAGGCCACAGCCTCGCAAAGAAACAGAAGCTGAAACTAGCAGAGCCCCAGGCAGGCCTGGGCTTAATCAAGGATAATTGCCAGAACACTGAGCACACTGAGTAGCCAGCTTAAGAAGTGCTCAATGCTAATGATATCACCAGCGTGGCCTCCACCACTCTACAGTGACCCCACAGGTCACTTACTGGAACTGCAGGTAATTTTAGAAGGTTTAGAAGGAGGAATAGGGCACTAATGAGCAAGGCATGAAAATCAGCAATGACCACCATGACAAAGCCTGTGTGGTAAATGCAGGAGGCATGCCTAGGATCTGTACTTAGGGAAAGGGAAAGAGGATGGGGGTTTGATATACTGCCTTTCTGTGGTTACACTTAAAGCAGTTTATATATTATGTACAGGTACCTAGGGCACCGGAGGGTTAAGTGACTTGCCCAGAGTCACAAGGAGCTGCAGCAGGAATTGAACTGGATTACCCTGGTTCTCAGACCACTGCACTAACCATTAGGCTACTCATGCAGGGCAGACATATAGGGGGTAATTCTATAATCTGATATCTTCAATGTGGCATCTGGTGGGAACACACTAGGGGCCTATACTATAAACGAATGTAAGCACCTACTTTCCCTTATAGAATACTAGTGTAACTGGATATGTATGCACCTAAAATTTAGGAACTCTCACTTACTTCATCCATAGAGCTAATGTAGCTGCAAGTGCCTAATTGCAGCACATAACTTTCAGTATTCTGTAAGCTGCACATTTAACTGAGAGATCCAGCTATGCCCCATCCATGCAACTATGATAAAATGAGGAAAATGGTTAAAAAGAACTAAAAGGATTGGCCACAAAGGTTAGGACTTTAAATCAGGCATGGATGTTCTTTAAAAACAACATTGTGGAAGCCCAGACTAGATGTATTCCACGTATTAACAAAGGTGTAAAGAAGAGCAAGCATCAGCCAGCATGGTTAAAACGGGAAGTGAAAGAGGCTATTAGAGCCAAAATAACATGGGAACAAATTATGGGAACACTGGGCACAAATGGGTTAAAATCCATAGTACCTGAAGATTGGAGGGTGGCCAATGTAATTACGCTTTTTAAAAGGGTTCTGGGGTGATCCCTGACTTCAGTGCTGGGCAAAATAGTGGAAACTTTTATGGAACACAGACAAACATGGTTTAATGGGACACAGTCAGCATAGGTTCAGCCAAGGGAAATTGCCACACCAATTTGCTTTATTTAATTGAAGGCGTGAATAAACACATAGATAAAGGTGAGCAAGTTGATGTAGTGTATCTAGATGTTCAGAAAGATTTTGACAAAGTTCCTCATGAGAGACTCCTGAGAAAATTAAAAAGTCTTGGGATAGGAGGCAATGTCCTACTGTGGGTAAAGATTTGGTTATTGGACACAAAACAGAGGGTAGGGTTAAATGGCCATTTTTCTCAATGGAGGAGGGTGAATAGTCAAGTGCTGCAGGGATCTGTACTGCGACCAGTGCTATTTAACATATTTATAAATGACCTGGAAATCAGAATGCCGAGTGAGGTGATTAAATTTGCAGATGACACAAAACTATTCAAAGCTGTCACAACACAAGACAACCTTCAGAAACTGGAAGACTGGGAATCCAAATGACAGATGAAATTTAATGTGAACAAATGCAAAGTGATGCACATTGGGAAGAGTAATCCAAATCATAGTTATGTTATGCTGGGTTCCACCTTAGGAGTCAGCAATTAAGAAAAAGATCTAGATGTCGTTGTACACAAAATATACTGAAATCTTCTGCCCAGTGTGCGATGGTGGCCAAAAAAGCAAACAGGATACTAGAAATTATTAGGAAAGAGATGCAAAATAAGACCGAGAATATTATAATACCTCTGTATCGCTCCATGGTGCGACTTCACCTTGAGCATTGATTTATTCAATTCTGGTCGCCATATCTCAAAAATATATATTGGAATTAGAAAAGGTTCAAAGAAAAGCGAACAAAATGATAAAGGGCATGGAACTCCCCCCATATGAGGAAAGGCTAAAGAGGTTAGGGTTCTTCAGCTTAGAAAAGAGATGGATTGGGGGGGGGGGGGGATACAATTAAGGTCTACAAATCCTGTGTGGTGTACAATGGGTAAAACTGAATTAATTTTTCACTCTTTCAAAAGGTTTAAAGATCAGGGACACTCAATGAAGTTACATGGAAATAGTTTTAAAACAATTAGGAGGAAATATTTTTTTCACTCAAAGCTCTGGAACTCATTGCCGGATGATGTGGAAACAGCAGTTAGCGTATCTGGGTTTAAAAAAGGATTGGGCAAGTTCCTGGCAGAAACGTCCATAGTCTGCTATTGAGACAGACATGGAGAAGCCACTGCTTGCCCTGAGATTAGTAGCTATCAACTGGGTTTCTGCCAGGTACTTCTGACCTGGATTGGTTACTATTAGAAGCAGGATACTGGGATAGATGGGCCATTGGTCTGACCCAGTGTGGATATTTGTATGTTCTTATGTTCACCTCTGTGTATGCCCCCTTGCAAATATACACGATATAAGTTAAGCAGGTATTTGCAGAACAGTGAACATACATACATACATATATGCCAGTATTCTAAACATTTATACAGGCAATGGATGTATAAATATTAGCCCCTTACTGTACAGGCCCTATGCTACATTCACTGGCAGATAGCTCAGGTGTATCTATGCTTTCTGCTGGGGCTTTTAATGCAGTCCTGATGCAATTCACAGAACATTCTCTGCTGTGATTGCCCTTATATGGAGGACTCCCAGCAATAGTACCGCAAGTCCACCACTAGGGGCCATAGCAGGGGCATAGCCAGACCGCGGTGGGAAGGGGGGCCAGAGCCCAAGGTGGGGGGCACTGTTTAGCCGCCTCCCCCCACTGCCGCTACCCCCCGCCGCCACCCCCCACCACTTTGGACCCCCTCGCCGCCGCCGCAAAAACCCTCCCCCGTCGCCTGTTGACTCTGGTATCTTCCCTGTGTGATGATCTGTTTTGAATTCCTAACATCCTGCACCGTGCACGTCCTGTATGTAGCCCCATGCAGGACGAAAGGCATCAGAAACAGATTATCACATAACGAAGGTGCCGGAGTCAACCGGCACTGAAGAAGACTCTTCGGCTGGTGGGGGTTGGGGACCCCCGCCAGCAAACAATGTACCTGATGCGGCGGCAGGGCGGGGGGGGTCAAATGTAGAGGGGGCCAGGGCCTAATTTGTGGGGGCCCATGCCCCTGTGGCCCCATGTAGCTATCCCCCCCGGGCCATAGGTACCATTTTAAACACTTAGCAGTGCTGGGACTGGAGTGGAAGGCTTCTGCTCTCACTCTGGTCCACAAGACTACAAAAGAAACTCCCAGGCATATCCTAGAGGGAGGCTGGGCAGCAGCAAAAAGTTATTGGTGTGTCATTGGGGAATATCTGTTGGAGGGAAGTGGAGGGGTGCCTGTTTGGGGTATTTTGGATTGTGATACGGTACCTCTGTCAGGGGTATCTGTATCAGGGGGTCAATGTCAGGAGGGTTATTTTTGGGAAGATGCTTCTAGCGGTTCTCTTCAAGGGAGGAAGTTCCATGGGGCATCTGGATTGGGAAAGTGGAGATGCCTGATGTGGATTGGAGGAGTGATTTGTTGACTGCAGTGGTAGCACTGCCAGAGAGCCATTATTGCAATTGAACTTCACGTTTCCTGTTGAGGTGGTGTTAAGTGCAGCTACACTATTAGAAGTCACAGCAGCTAATGCACAGGACCATCCCGCCTTGTAGCTGTTGGTGCTGGCCACAACCTTTCACCCTCATAACCTGCCCCCTACTACATTAAGTAACTAGTGTGAGATTTTTTTTAAAACCATGCTGGCTGCTTTTAGTGCATAGTAACCATTAGTGTGCATGCGTGCTAATGATTACCCATGTTACTAGCAGCACAAGCTGCTTACTGCAGCTTAGTAAACACCCCCCACTTAATGAGTAGTATAAAAAATGATACTGGATATGAAGTTTCTTGTATGAATCATATAAGCTAAATTCTAGTTTGGAAAAGTAGAAGCTTGTTATATTAATGGAATAATACTGAAATAATGTTGATATGCCATTTTAGTATAGCTGTTGAATGGCAGTGGTATGCTAAAAGCACAACACACACATTTCCAGTCTTCCTAATAATTTGCTGCAGAAACAATCAATTAACTTTGGTTTTATGCATGTAACTGTTGTATTCCCTTCTGAGAATTAGATAATTATAGCTGGAAAGCAACAATCAAAACATATTAAAGATGCATTACATTCTGTCACACCTTTTCAAAGTATTTGATTTCATATTCCAAGATGATGCCATTGGGGCGATCTGGCTCCTGCCACGACAGGGAGATGCTGTTTTTGGCAATCTTGCCCTTCTTCACAATACTGATCGGGGAAGGTGCTGGAGGAAAAAAGAACAAAGACACAACATGGATGTTAATGCAACTTCCAGGACTTTAGTCAATATTTTTGTTAAACATTGACACAGTCATCTACTATGTTACTATGTAAAGAGGCTTTCTAAATAACATCCGTATTTGCTGTTCAGAATTATGGTTTCAAGATGGTAATAATTCTTGCAGAATTCAGTGAGGTACACTGGCATGTTTAGCCTTAAGCAAGGTCAATGAAAGTGACCACACTGAGGTTCTATATATACTGAAAGCAGCACAGAAACACAGGAGGTGGTGGCAGATAAGGACCTCAGTGTCCATATAGTCTACCCACTCTATCCATACTGCAATAGACCCGGGTTGATTTTTGCTGTTCCCCTTTCTTCTTTATTCCCAGGAATCCTCTCTGCTTATCCCATGCTTTCTTGAATTCCGTTACTGTTCTGTCTCCACCATCTCATTTAACTTGCTTTAGCTTTATGGATATTCTACTAGATACTACTGAAAAAGGTGTTATCTGGTAGCTGAACGTACTTTCACTGCTGCAAAATAAGACTTGAAATGTAAATGCAGAATGCTTAATTTGGTTAGTTTGTATATGTGATGTGAAAAGTTATGAAGCTGGATAATTTGCAAAACAATTTGGCACATTTAATCTACGGTATGTATTTCTGGGGCCTAAGGCCAACAAATATCAAGCTTTATACATATTCTCTAATTATATCAACGTTGCTGAAAATTACATGTGCAAATTGGGGCATGCCCCTAATTTGCACGCACAACTTAATAATGAACTAATTAGCACCAATAATTAGCTTATAAATAAGCAATTATTGGCATTAATTAGACTTAAGTGGATACGTGCATAAATTAAGGCGCAGGATAAGCACCTAAATTTTACGTATGAGTTCAAAAAAGGGGCATGGAAATTGGAAGGTCATGGGTGGAATGGGGCATTCCTAACATTTATGTGCATTGGTATAAAAAACCAGGGATATGCACCTAATTTAAGTGCGTACATTTGCACAACGTTTCAGTTGGTGCAAATGGCCATGCCTAAAGTTAGCCTTGATTCCAGGTATAAGTGCTATTCTATAAACCACACTTAACTTTAAGCACGGTTTATAGACTAGTGCATAAAAGTTGCATAGTGTGTAAATGCATCGACATGTACACATGGGTGGATCATGGGTGGGCAATGCATGACTGTCACTTACATGTGTAACTCACAGAATGCTGTAAGCTACGGGCACTTGCAGTCATACCAGGTTAGTGTAACTGTGGGCATGAAAATGTAAGGTGTGCTGATCTCTGGATACCAGGGCTGGCTCAACCTATTTACCAGATGGGGCAGTGGCTCAGGGCACTGGTGATAAAGGGGCTCAATTTCCAAAGAGAAAAACATCTAAAAAGTGGCATAAAGCAACATTTGGATGTTTTTCTCACCAAAACATCCAAATCATTATTTTCAAAATCCATTTTCCAGACATGTTTCTATGCAGTTTGTCTGCAGTGCATACAAATCTCAAGGGGGTCAGGGGGAGGGGTCAAGGGGAGCTGTTAAGGGCAGGATCTGGGTGATCCTAAGACTTGGACATGTTTCAGCTATAAAGGAACAAAATAAAAACATCCAGGACAAAATCTAAGATGTTTTGAGCTAGACCTGTTTTAATAACAACTAACTGTTAATGAGCTGAAATACTCAGATCTAACTTGACCACCATAAACCGTTGCCTTTACTCATGATACCAAGTTAGTAAAGTGGAGAAAAAGACCTCAGTAGTCTCAGCGTGGCAGCAGAACAAATAATATACTCAGAGCCCACATCTTTAAGACTCCATTCTTATCATTGGTCAAAAAAAAACTCCACTTGTTCTTATACTCAATCAATCGTTATTCCAAATAAATGTGAGTTAGTTGTGACTGGTTTATAAATTACATAGAATCTAAATAGTGTCACTTCGCTTTAAATCTGCCCAACGGGGCTCTCCGTTTCACTCTGTGGTTGAGCTTCCTCAGGGGGCCAAGTAACTAATAGCTAGTCACAATACCTTACGAAATGGCTTACACTTTCTCTGTGACCAGTGATAAGAATGGAGTCTTAAAGATGCGGGCACTGAGTACATTATTTGTTCTGCTGCCACGCTGAGACTACTGAGGTCTTTTTCTCCACTTTACTAACTTGGTATCACGAGTAAAGGCAACGGTTTATGGTGATCAAGTTAGATTTGAGTATTTCAGCTCATTAACAGTAATTTACACTCAATTTCGCTGAAAGATTGTCTTGCGGGGACTGTATTAATAATAACTAAGCCACAATAAAGTGGCCTAATAACCAGATGACCACTCCCCCAGTGGTCACTGACCCCCCTCCCACCCCCAAAGATATAAAAGAAACAGTACATGCCAACCTCTATGACAACCTCAGATGTTATAGCCATGCCTAGTAGAGCAGTAAGCAGGTCTCTGAAGTAGCCTAGTGGTTGGTGCAGTGCACTATGGAGAAAGGGACCCAGGCCCATAATGCACTCTAAACCCACCAAGAACCTACTTTACCCACATGTAAGTGACACCTGCAGCCAGCCATAAGTCATTGTGTATAGGTGGGTACAGTAGATTTTTGGTAAGTTTTGGAGGGCTTACTATACAATATAAGGGAGCAACGATGAGATGTATACCTGGGAGCTTTTAGATGAAGTCCACTGCAGTGCCCACTAGGGTGCCCCACTGATCTGCTGGGATGTCTGTGTGGCCAGTCTAATAAAAATGCTGGCTCCGCCTACATCCCAATGGCTTGATTTTGTGCACTTGTCACTCAGACTTTTTTTTTTTTTTTAAATGGACCAAAATGATAAACGCACTGAGCACAAAAGCATGTAGTAAGTGGCCATTTTTGAAAAAAAAAAAAGTTTGCTGTTTTGAAAATGGCTATATTTGCTATTTGAATTTTGGATGTTTTGAGCAAAATGTCCAAAGTCAGACTTAACAAAAAAAACAGCACCACGGGCCTTTAAAAATGGAACACAGTTCTTTAATGAATGAGCCTTGACAAAAAGACCCGACACGGGCCGTGTTTCGGTGACTAGCACCTGCGTCAGGGGTCACAGTGATGACGTGGAAAACTTGGGGAATAACTCGAATATATTCCTCTACAATATATTATTCCTTACCCCACGTCTCATGTAGTAAAAGCTACAAAGCACCAAGGCACTTTCACTTTCTGTATCATTAAAGAACTGTGTTCCATTTTTAAAGGCCCGTGGTGCTGTTTTTTTTGTTTGGACTTTAGTTTGTACTTTGTTCCCTCTCTTTTGTTATATCAAAGTCAGACTTAGACATCATATTGAAAATGCCCCTCCATGGGCACCAAAATCCCAATCCAGTCTACTTTCAAACTCCTAGAGGGATGGATGTTGGATTGGGATTTTGGTGCCCTTTATTGCCATCGCCCTGAGCCAGTGCCTCAACTCATCCGGCAGGAGGGGGAGACTTGAGAGAGAGGGGGAGATACCGGATCACAGGTAGGGTGGTGGAAGAGTGAAGGGACAGATACCAAATTGTGGGTGAGGGAGTGCAAATGCAAAAGTTGGTTCAGGGCATCATTGTCTCTTGAGCCAGCCCTGCTGGTTACATTGATAAACTAGAATGAAATCCGGGTCCCCTGCAGCATTGGGGCACCTAAAGAAAGATAAACAGTTATAGAATTGCTCTCATGATGTCCATTACTAGATCAAACCAAAGGACTATCAAGCCCAACTCAAGACAAAGGTCCATCAAGCCCAACATGCTGTTTCCAACAGTGGTCAATCCAGGTCACAAGTACCCAGAAGGATCACAGGGGTAAATCCATTCTTTATGCCCCATAATGAATTGTGGCTTTGACAAGTATACATAGTTAAAAATAATTTAGGTACTTTTCATCCGGGAATTTATCTAAGTCCTTTTTAAATCCAGCTGTATTAACTACCTCGATCACTTTCTGGCAACAAATTCCACAGTGTATCTGAATGTTTAGTGAAGAAATATGTTATCCATTTTTGAAAATGTACTGTTAATGCTATGGTATGCCTCTCAACTTATTTCTATTTGAAAGGGTACCCAACTCTTACTTTATCTGTTCCATCCCTCTCAAGATTTTATAAAGCCAATGATATCCCATTTCAGTCATCTCTTCTCCAAGCTGAAGAGCCCTAACCTGTTTAGTAGATTGGGTGTCAATTAAAAATGTTGAACAAAATTGTGCTTGTGATTAAAAATGTTAACTGTGTGATTAACTGCAATCAGGTGTACCTGTAGGTAGTTTTGTACAAATTATTATCTTATTGAGAAAGTGCTTTAAATCACAATGTTCCACACAATTCAACCTAAACGGCACATACTATTAAATAAGGAAAAGTACCTGCAAGCGCAGGCTTAGACAAGACATAGTGACACGCCTGACTACACTGAAAACAGACTTATGACTATTAGGTTCAGCCTTCGTCAGCGAATCTAGACAGCTCATCTTGCTCCATGATTTAGTACAAGGTCACAAACTTTAATACAGGTTATGCTCATTAAATGATCCATTTTACTCTAAAAAATGCCTATTGATGTTAATATATATATATATATATATATATATATATATATATATATATATATATATATATACAACACCAGTAGGAAGACAGTTCCATAACTCTAACCATAATTGAGATTGTGTTTAATATCAAGCTGAATTATTCATTTTTATTGCTTCAAGGTATGCGCACTCATGCTTCCATACTGTAAAAGGTGAACCTGCTAAGGAGAATTGAAAAATAAAAAGGAGAGAGAGCTGAAAAGAAGAAGTGCACACATGCAGAAGAAACTATTTTGCCATGAGGTTAAAAAGCTTATGGGGAGCATAAGAAAAATCTTACCAAGCCTTCGTTTCTAGCAACATTTAGGATCCTGTAAAAACAGTGTGATTGAAAGGTCCACTGATGCTAAGCAACCTCATGGTGGACAATGGGGTTGACACAGACCAGCACAGCTCTGCAAAGGAAAAGGCTGAAAAAAAGTTTTAATGTAAGGAAAAAAACCCAAATGATTTTAAAAATCTTATTTTCAGCCTTTGCAGCAAAACAGTGTTTAGCCTTTAGCCTTTACTTAGGTTGTTTTAAGCAGCGGTAAAAAAAATTGTTTTCTTTTTTTACTTAAAATTTTATCAAAACACTTTGGATAAAAGTTTAACTAAATAAACCCCAAGTTTTTACCACTTACCACAGTTTAAAACAACCAAAGATTAAACATTGTTTAGCTGAAAAGGCTGAAAAAAAGTGTTTACAAATCTTTTGTTTTTTTCCTAAAAGCACTTTGTTTTTTAAAACTTTTTTCAGCCATTTCATTTGCGGAGCTGTGCTGGTCTGTGTCAGCCCCACTCTCCATCTCAAGGCTGCTTAGCGACAATGGACCTTTCAATCACACCGATTTACATGTTCCTCAATGTGGCAAAAAGTGGCCTTAGTACGACCTTACATAGGTCTTTCCCATGCGCTAAGAACATTTTTACCGCAGTAGTAAAATGGACACTTTTTCTATTTTAGTCCCACGAAGCAACAGGGCAGCCGATCCGCAAAATCCAATGTGGAAGCAAACAAAGCAGATCAGTAGTAGATACAAACAAATCTTTATTGTAGAACTTCAGACCAATAAATTGCCCGACACAGGTTATGTTTCGCCAATAGAGGGGCTGCGTCAGGGGCTATGTGGTGTACAGAAAAGTTTTCACCACCAAAATGTTAATACCCTTTTGAATCAGACACCATAGCAGATTTAAAAAAAAAAAACCCAGCACAATCGCTACACAGTTGTCAACATATCTACTACTGATCTGCTTTGTTTGCTTCCACTTTTCTATTTTATCCATTAATGACCATGTTCCCGTTAGCAGGCAGCCATTTTTTAAAAATTACCTCATGGGCATTTACCACCACCCATTTTGTAGACAGTAAGGGTTCAAGAGGTATTCCTGAGCTACCCAGTTTGCAGGCTGTAATGTAGATGTGCTAACAGGCAGGGGCGTATCTGGACTCCGGCGGTAGGGGGGGCCAGAGCCAGAGGGAGGGGGCACATTTTAGCCCCCCCCCCCCCGCCGCCACCGACCCCCCCCGCCATTGTCAGAGCCCCCACCGCCACCAATGACTCTCTTCACCCCCTCCCGCCGCCAACCCTCCCCCGCTGCCGTTGCTTACCTTTGCTGGCGGGGGGCCCCAACCCCCGCCAGCCGAGGTCCGCTTCCACCTGCCGCTGCCTTAAAAACTACTTCAGCCGGCGGGGGACCCCAAACCCCCGCCAGCCTCCCCGAGGTGTTTAAAGTTCATCTTCGGCCTCCGTGGCTGTGCTGCTGTTGATAGGAGCTGTTGAATCCACTTCGGAGTCTGACGTCGCAGCACGTACAACGTACAATGACGTCAGACTCCGAAGTGGATTCAACAGCTCCTATCAACAGCAGCACGGCCACGGAGGCTGAAAATGAACTTTAAACACCTCGGGGCGGCTGGCGGGGGTTTGGGGTCCCCCACCGGCTGAAGAAGTAGTTTTTAAGGCAGCGGCAGGTGGAAGCGGACCTCGTCTGGCGGGGGTTGGGGTCCCCCGCCAGCAAAAGTAAGCAACGGCAGCGGGGGAGGGTTGATGGTGGTAGGGGGGTCCAGGGCAAAATCTGCGGGGGCCCAGGCCCCTGAGGCCCCACGCAGATACGCCCCTGCTAACAGGTAGTTCAGAAGCACCCACTCTCTACCCCCTGATGTGCCCCCTCAAAAAATATTACTTTTTAGTGCAAAGTTATCGCACACACATTTGGCAGTTACTGCAGAACATCTGAATGCTTCCCATGATACACCATTAAAAGCTGTATTAGGCATGCATTAGCACCTAACACAACGTAGTAAAAGGGCTCCTTAGACAGTTCAAACGAAAAATGCTCACAATCTGTCTTTTGCTATACAGAAGAGAAGATTCAAGTCATTCAGACTATTAAAGAAATATCCTGCTAATGTTCAATTTATCAAAACATCAAGTGAATCATTCATTAAGCCACAGCTGATGTTCTATGATGCAATAAAATGGACCATTATTGCATATTAGCAGCTCACTTTATTTAGTTTATTTATTTAGTCACATGAATTCATGCAAATGAGCATGTTAATTAAAATGTGATAATGACCTATATATATCATGTGCAAATGAGTTTGAAGATAGGTAGTGCAAATTATTATTTTGCATGATAATGCAGGTATGGTCACTTTAAACCTCACTAAAGTGTAATTTTAATGACTGTGTGCTGATGTTTGCATTGTTTTAATATGTGCAATCTAGCTATATGGACTTACATTAGATAATGTGCCTAATTACCTAGCTTATAACCTATTTTAGCATAGCTGTTGCTGCAAAATTCACAACAGCTAAATATGGTGTGCTAAATCTGAACGTAATGGTATACAGTTTCACAAACAGACTAGCACAAATAGAAGGTCATTTTAGAAGGGTTAGGTGCCATTTATACAAACAAATAGTTTTGGAAATGGGCACACATGTGTAAGCAATGATTTCAGAGTAGCCTAATGGTTAGTGCAGTAGCCTGAGAAACAGAGATTTGCATTTCCTTCCCTTTGCAGCTCCTTGTGACTCTGGGCAAGTTACTTAAACCCCCCTCGCCAATTGTCCCAGGTGGAAAATAAGTACTTGTATATAAACGGTCTTAGATACAAATCAACTTATGTATGCAGCTTTTCCTACATAAGTACACAACTGTGGAACGCTCTGCCCAAAACCTTGAGATCTATTCATAACCACCTCAACTTCAGGAAATTATTGAAAACCAACTTGTTTAAGAAGGCCTATCCCCCTGACCCAAATTAACTTTCTACTTCCTGCGACACAGAAAAACTATGGTCCATATTGGACTTCTATCAACACTCCCTCTTTATTTGTTGCTCTATGCTTATGTTTCTTCCATGTTGATTACTGTATTGTGTATTTGTATTTTATCGAACTGGAGCCTGCCTCTCCGGTATTGTGTAAGCCACATTGAGCCTGCAACTAAGTGGGAAAATGTGGGATACAAATGTGTTAAATAAATAAATAAAAATATAAACCACTTTGATTGTAACCACAGAAAGGCGGTATATCAAATCCCACCCCTTTTCCCTTCTCTTTACATGTGTATACCCGCAACATACAGAGATTTCAAGGGGGCATATTCTGAGCATGATTTTTTTGGCAGACTTTAAAAGGTAATACTACAAATGACTTTTGCACATATAGGGGCAGATTCAGTGAATGATTCCCAAAGTTAGGCACCGTTATGATCCGGGCTTAGCATGAATTCTACAACAGCAGCAGTACTGTGTGGTGCAGCCATTACACAAATTGCTCTGAGGATGGATTTCAATGACTAAGGCAGTGGCTCCCAAATTTTCTCGGGTCATGGCACCTCTAGGCTACACATTTCCTCTTAGGTCTCCCCTGCACCCCACCCCACCCACCAACCAACATTGAGTTCAGTCTCTGCTAGTGGGGATGCCCAACCCCTGAGATACCAGAAGTTGCTGACTTTGTTGATATATAAAGGTATGGTATTGGAACGCCTTTTACCAGACCCCTGACGCAACCCCATGAGCAAGGGTGAAACATGGCAGTGTCCAGCAATATTTAAGTCTTTTCAATTTTAAGTTTTACAACTAGATTCCACTTAGTCTGATTCTTCTATTTCCACCAATGACTAGAATGCCACCATTTGTGCACATTCGTGCAAGTTAAAACTAGGCAGCTCCTTACTGAACTACCCCTTACAAAGTCCTGAATGATGCTGCTCTTTTCTTCAATATGTTTATTTTTATTTTAACTAAAATGGCTATTCTGGGCTATGTGTCACCATTATATATATATATTTTTTTTTTTTTTGCAAAAGGGTCAACGCGGGCTTACCGCTCACTTTTCTGGGACTACCGCCGGCCCAATGTGGCTGCCGGTGGTAGTCTCGCCCAGAGCGCACGTCATTTTCGGGGAAAGAAGAAAACCCCCAGAAATGGCTTGTGTGGCGATAACCTGGTGGTAATCAGGCATCGCCACGTGCTACTCGGTTACTGCTTGGTTAGCGCTGGAGCCCTTATCACCACCCCGATGGGTGGTGGTAAGAGCTCCATGCCACATGGCCATGTGGTAAGAATTCTTTTACCGCGTAGCCATGTGTGTTGGGGTCTTTTTACCTGCTGCAGTAAAAGAGCCCTGCATGCGGATAAAATGGCCCCTGCCGCTAGCGCAGAGCCCTTTTTCTCGCAGATTGGTAAAAGGACCCCTCAAGTGAGGGCTTTATAAAATATGAACATCCCCACAAGAACCTGTTTTTTTGACCTAGGTGACCTATAGAAAATTGGGCTTAAAGGTTGTGAACTTAGCATGCATTAATATGTTTGCTAACAATTTAATTAATTTATTCAGTTATTTGACACACTGCCATTTAATACAAATCATGAAACGAGAGGGGAAGGTTAATAATGCAACAAAGTTTTCCAGAAATAGTGAATAAAGCACTGTCAACACAAGGACATTTCAATAAGGGTGGTGAGATAGAGGAAGTGCAGCCTGCCAATCCCTGAAGCCTAGAGAAGGCCTGATGATAAAGCTTCAGGCCAATTCTGTACATTGGTGCCTTGGTTTACACGTCCCAATGTCATGTGCATAGCGCCAATTCTATAAAAGCATCTCAACACAGTAATATAACATAGCAAATAACAGCAGATAAAGACATGTACGGTCCACCCAGTCTGAACAACAAGATTAACTCATAGTATAAGGTATGATGTGATACTATATATATATATATATATATATATATATATATATATATATATATATACTTGATCTATCCTTGCCATTTTCAGGGCACAGACTGTATAAGTCAAGATTCTATTATAGAATGGTAGTATATTATCAGCAATGGCACACCTATAGGCACACCTCTTGTGCACCTAATTGTGCCAAGTGATACACCTAACTGGGAGACATGTTTACATTCTGCCCATACTCCACCCACATGCTATGGCATTTAGGTTCTACCTTATTTATTTATTTAGATTTTTCTCATTCCTTTTCCAGTAGTAGCTCAAGGTGAGTTACAGTGGGGGAAATAAGTATTTGATCCCTTGCTGATTTTGTAAGTTTGCCCACTGACAAAGACATGAGCAGCCCATAATTGAAGGGTAGGTTATTGGTAACAGTGAGAGATAGCACATCACAAATTAAATCCGGAAAATCACATTGTGGAAAGTATATGAATTTATTTGCATTCTGCAGAGGGAAATAAGTATTTGATCCCCCACCAACCAGTAAGAGATCTGGCCCCTACAGACCAGGTAGATGCTCCAAATCAACTCGTTACCTGCATGACAGACAGCTGTCGGCAATGGTCACCTGTATGAAAGACACCTGTCCACAGACTCAGTGAATCAGTCAGACTCTAACCTCTACAAAATGGCCAAGAGCAAGGAGCTGTCTAAGGATGTCAGGGACAAGATCATACACCTGCAGAAGGCTGGAATGGGCTACAAAACCATCAGTAAGACGCTGGGCGAGAAGGAGACAACTGTTGGTGCCATAGTAAGAAAATGGAAGAAGTACAAAATGACTGTCAATCGACAAAGATCTGGGGCTCCACGCAAAATCTCACCTCGTGGGGTATCCTTGATCATGAGGAAGGTTAGAAATCAGCCTACAACTACAAGGGGGGAACTTGTCAATGATCTCAAGGCAGCTGGGACCACTGTCACCACGAAAACCATTGGTAACACATTACGACATAACGGATTGCAATCCTGCAGTGCCCGCAAGGTCCCCCTGCTCCGGAAGGCACATGTGACGGCCCGTCTGAAGTTTGCCAGTGAACACCTGGATGATGCCGAGAGTGATTGGGAGAAGGTGCTGTGGTCAGATGAGACAAAAATTGAGCTCTTTGGCATGAACTCAACTCGCCGTGTTTGGAGGAAGAGAAATGCTGCCTATGACCCAAAGAACACCGTCCCCACTGTCAAGCATGGAGGCGGAAATGTTATGTTTTGGGGGTGTTTCTCTGCTAAGGGCACAGGACTACTTCACCGCATCAATGGGAGAATGGATGGGGCCATGTACCGTACAATTCTGAGTGACAACCTCCTTCCCTCCGCCAGGGCCTTAAAAATGGGTCGTGGCTGGGTCTTCCAGCACGACAATGACCCAAAACATACAGCCAAGGCAACAAAGGAGTGGCTCAGGAAGAAGCACATTAGGGTCATGGAGTGGCCTAGCCAGTCACCAGACCTTAATCCCATTGAAAACTTATGGAGGGAGCTGAAGCTGCGAGTTGCCAAGCGACAGCCCAGAACTCTTAATGATTTAGAGATGATCTGCAAAGAGGAGTGGACCAAAATTCCTCCTGACATGTGTGCAAACCTCATCATCAACTACAGAAGACGTCTGACCGCTGTGCTTGCCAACAAGGGTTTTGCCACCAAGTATTAGGTCTTGTTTGCCAGAGGGATCAAATACTTATTTCCTTCTGCAGAATGCAAATAAATTCATATACTTTCCACAATGTGATTTTCCGGATTTAATTTGTGATGTGCTATCTCTCACTGTTACCAATAACCTACCCTTCAATTATGGGCTGCTCATGTCTTTGTCAGTGGGCAAACTTACAAAATCAGCAAGGGATCAAATACTTATTTCCCCCACTGTACATTCTGGTACTCTGGATATTTCTCTGTCCCAGGAGGGCTCACAATCTAAGTTTGTACCTGAGGCAATGGAGGGTTAAGTGACTTGCCCAAGATCACAAGGAGCAGCAGTGGGATTTGAACCAGCCACCTGTGGATTGCAAGACCAGTGTTCTAACCACTAGGCCACTCCACCTTATATAATACTGCCTATTGCACATAGGCATTCGCCAATCAATGGTGCTTCTGATGCACCTAAGTGGCATGTATTTATTTATTTATTTATTTATATTATGTATTTATTGTATTTGTATCCCACATTTTCCCACCTCTTTGCAGGCTCAATGTGGCTAACAATAAATCATGAATGTTGGAAATGTATAAGAGAATATACATTTAGTGTTACATAAGGATCTTGTTTTACATGATAATGATGAAATAAGATACTAGTGTGACAAGCAAATGCTGTAAGACAATTCTGGGTATATTTGTAGGAGTTCACATTTGTTGATCTTTGTGGTATGCCTTGTTAAAGAGATGGGTCTTCAGTAGTTTGCGGAAGTTAGTTAGTTCATAGATCGTTTTCAGGTTGTGCGGCAGCGCGTTCCAGAATTGTGTGCTCAAGTAGGAAAAGGTAGAGCCATGCGTTAGTTTGTATTTTAGACCTTTACAGTTGGGGAAGTGAAGATTGAGGAATGTGTGGGATGATTTTTTAGCATTCCTGGGTGGTAAGTCTATCAGGTCTGACATGTAGGCTAGGGCATCTCCGTGAATGATTTTGTGAGCTAGGGTACATATTTTGAACGTAATGCGTTCTTTAAGTGGGAACCAGTGTAGCTTTTCTTGTAGGGGTTTCGCACTTTCATATTTTGTTTTACCGAATATGAGTCTAGCTGCTATGTTCTGAGCTGTTTGAAGTTTCTTGATTATTTGCTCTTTGCAGCCAGCGTAGAGTGCGTTGAGTAGTCTAGATGACTGAGTACCATTGATTGTACCAGATTGCGGAAGACGGTCTTTGGGAAGAAAGGTCTTACTCTTTTTAGTTTCCTCATTGAGTGGAACATCTTCTTAGTTGTGGTTTTCGCGTGACTCTCAAGAGTTAGATGTCAATCAATGGTAACTCCAAGAATTTTTAGGGTATCCGAAATTGGAAGGTTCAGTTTTGATGTGGTAATGGTGGTGAATTTGTTCGTGTTGTGTTGAGAGGTGAGGATTAGGCATTGGGTTTTTTCTGCATTGAGTTTCAGTTGAAATGCATCCGCCCATGAATGCATGATATGTAGGCTTTGGTTGATATCATTGGAAATTTCCTTTAACTCTTGTTTAAATGGGATGTAAATCATTACATTGTCTGTGTGTGTATATATATATATATATATATATATATATATATATATATATATATATATATATATATATATATATATGGGTTGAGGTTTTGGTTTGATAGTAATTTGGCCAAGGATATCAACATTAGGTTGAATAAGGTCGGTGAGAGGGGGGATCCCTGTGGAGCTTCGCATTCAGGTATCCATGTGGCTGATGTAGTCGAGTTAGATGTCACTTGGTATGATCGTGAGGTTAGGTACCCCTTGAACCAACTGAGAACGCTGCCTCCAATTCCGAAGTACTCGAGGATATGTAATAGTATTCCATGATCAACCATGTCGAAGGCGCTAGACATGTTAAATTGTAGAAGTAGTATGTTCTTGCCAGTTGCAATCGTTTGAACTTATTCATGAGAGTAACTAGTACTGTTTCGGTACTGTGGTTAGACCAAAATCCTGACTGGGAGTCGTGTAGTATTGAAAATTTGTTTAAGTAGTTTGTGAGTTGTTTGGTCACCACCCCTTCCGTTAGTTTGGTTATTAAGGGAATGGATGCTACTGGCCTGTAGTTGGTTAGTTCACTAGCATTTTTTTTTTGCGTCTTTGGGTATGGGGGTGAGTAGGATGTTTCCTTTCTCCTTCGGGAAAAGTCCATTTTGTAGCATATAGTTCACGTGATTCGTTAGGTCTGTTATAAATTGTTGAGGGGCAAATGTCATAAGATTGTTTGGACATATGTCTAGTTTGCAATGTGATTTGGCGAATCTTTTGAGCGTTTGGGAGATAAGATCCTCCGATAATATCTCGAAGTTGGTCCAGGTTCTGTCTGCTGGGTATACACCAAGGTCTGGGTCTAGACAACCAAGGAGTGTGGCATAATCAATGGTACTGACAAGTATTTTAAGTCATAGTTGTATGATTTTCTCATTGAAATCTCGCGAGATTATCTGCTCCTGGTGTATCTTTGCTGTTGGTTGTGACTGGTGTGATATCTAGTAGTTTATTCACAAGTTGGAAGAGTTTATGTGTGTTCTTGTAATTTGGTCCTCTAGGCACCAGCTTAGAGAATTGCCCTCATTGTCTTTAGGGCTGATTTAACTTTCTTACAGGAGCTCTCTAATCAGAGACCAACTGGCAATGAATTCCAGAGTAAAAGTGCCAAGCTACTGAAGGTGGTACTCCATGAAGAATCCAGTCTTAATTTAATCAAAGAGGGGATTACCGAGAACATCACCGAACCTTAGCACATCAGCCTCTAAGTTTGAAAGGTTATTTTTACCTGCTTACATTTTTGGTGAGAAGCAGGGCTGTGCTGGTAAATTTTTAACAACAGGCTCTTTCTCCTGACATAGCCAGCTCTGCAGTTGTAAGGGCCAGGGGTGGCCGGGTGGAGGGGGGGGGGGAGCAACACTTGCCACTCTCTCCTCCCTCCCTTCGTGCCGGCACGCTAGGCATACCTTTGCTGGCAACCAATAAATGGACTGCCACCACTCCCAACGTCTTGCTCTGAGCAGCATGATGTAACTTCTCACACATGCTGGAGAAGTCCCAGCCTGCTGCTCAGAGCTGGAAACAAGGAGCTGGGAGCAGCAGCAGTCTATTTACTTGGCTGGCAGGGCTCAGCATCCCCACCAGCAAAGTAAAAGAGAATTCAGCAGGGGGCCCAAGCCCACATTTTGGGATCCAGTTGTTAAAGTAGCCATGGAGGGCCCTACGTTAACAACCGGCTCCCAAAATTCTTAAAAACTTAACAACCGGCTCTTGCGAGCCTGTGAGAGCCTGCTCCAGCACACCACTGGTGAGAAGTCTGTGAGACTTGGAAATTATGGTCTCAGCTTTGGTTTCTGTTGTTTATTAATGTAACTTGGAGGGAGGGGAGACAGATTGAAGTTGGATTCAAACGTATCGATGTGAGGGCAAAAATACGATCTGCCATGCTATCGTTTGCATCACAGTATGCTCTATCCTAATAGTGCTTGAACTGAATTAATACCTATGTGGCCCACCCCAACTGCCACTAAACTTCACAGTCAGGCTTCTCCCTCATCTTATCCATACAGGGCATTGCTTATTTGAATGGTAACCAGTCTACATGCTGCCGGACTGCTGAAAAAAGGGCAACTTTATGCATGAAATGAAAAATCTTGCACATTTACTTGGAAAGCAGGGCATGTACATTAATGAAGAAAAAAAAGGGGACAAGTCTTATGGTGAAACACCTTTTTCTTTTAATTTTCTTAAATCCCCAAGCTATTCTCATGCTTGCACAACCAATCGCCACATAGTCTAGAAAGAAAATCTATAATAAGATCCACAATAAAACCTAATTAATTTTTGCCATCCTGATTATCCACAAAATGGAATACAGATAGAAAAGTATTAAAGTGAAATATTTCCTGAGATTGTCTAATAATTCTGTTGTAAGAAGAGAAGATAGCCTGACTAATACACTGTGCAGATATAACTGATTTAATTTTCATTGGATGCTTATCTATCATTAAGCATTACGCTGCCAAAAACCATACTAATCTCTCTTTTCATAATGAGTCATTCGACTCAAAGGTACAGTCCAGATTTCATTTCAAATAGTACTGCCTTATACCATGTTTTCTCTAAGTAGATTTAAGTCCCCCTGCTCCCTTTAGATGTAACAATATATTACTCTTAAAAATAGTTATAATAAAACTCAGCCAACAGCAAGTTGCCAACATAGAAGAAACTGTTGATTAAGTAATGACATTTAGGGCCCCTTTTACTAAACTGTGCTAGGGATTCCCGGTGCGGCAAATGTGATGCAGCCCATTGTATTCGAATGGACTTCGTTGCAGTGGCGTAGGAAGGGGGCGGTGGGGCGGTCTGCTCCGGGTGCACGCCACTGGGGGGGGGGGGGTCATCTCTGTTGGTTCCTTGCTCCCTCTGCCCCGGAACAGATTACTTCCTGTTCCGGGGCAGAGAGAGCAAGGAACCAATGGAGCCGACGCAGCTCCCAGCGACATGGACTCAGGGGCGGATCGGCCCTCCCGCCCGCCCCTCGCTTCTAAAGTAAGTAACAATGTGCTCGGGGGGGGGGAAGGGTGCACGCCGCGGGGGGGGGGGTGCCATGCCGAGGGGGGGCGTCATGCTGCACCCGGTGGGGGGTGCGCAGCGACGACCCGCCCCAGGTGTCAGCCACCCTCGCTACAGCACTGCTTCGTTGCATTTGCCGTGCACGAATCATTAGCGCAGTTTAGTAGAAGGGGCCTTTAGTTTGGTTTGGTCTGACTGTACTAATAAGTGATGCAAATGTAGCCCGCTTCTCATTTAAGGGAGCTAGAGGTAGCACCAGCACTAAGAAATAAATACATAAAAGAAAAGCAAAAGGCAAAATTGTTGCAAACGGTCCAGTACAAAGAAATAGAGGATTATGGATGAAAGAGAAGCAAAAACCTCAAGGTGTAAGTTGAAATGATCAAAATAGAAGCTCTCAGAAAACAAAAAACAAACAAAAATGGGTACCAGAGATATCTTTTGATGAAACACCTTTATTGGTGATCTCAAAAATGAAGGGCCGCTTTTACCAAGCTGCGGCAAAATGGGGCCTGCGCTGGCATCAGCGCGTTTTTTACGCAGGCCAAGGCCCCCTTTTACTGCAGCAGATTAAAGGTAGGTTTTTCTTTTCTTTAGGAAATGGCTGTGTGGCAACTGAAGCACTTGCCATGCGGCCATTTCAGGGGGGGGGGGAGCCCTTACCGTCACCCATTGAGGAGTAAGGGCTCCCGAGCTAACCCAGTTCCGGGTACACACCAGTGCTATAAAAATAAAAATATTTTTGTAGCACCAGATATGATGGCATGCTGGGAGTGGGAACGCCAGTAGGCAGCGCATGCCTACTGGCGTTTACCACCAGGTACGCACCATGTGGTAGTAAATAGAAAATATTTTCTACCGTGTGTTTTTGGCTCATGCCAAATTCAGGATTATGCCCGGGGCACGCAGTAGCCGAGGGGTAATGATGATTTGACACACGTAGGCCCTTAAACGTCTTTGTAAAAGGGCCCCTAAGTGCACAGTAATACAGTGATACCTCGGTTTTCATTGATAATCTGTCCGAAAACAATCAATGAAAACCAAAACAGATGAAAACCGAGGAAATTATTTCCATATGAATCAATGTAAATCCAATTAATTTGTTCTAGACACTCCAAAATACATACCAAAAACACATTATTATAGATAATAAATACAGTCCCATGATGGAGCTAAAGGGAAAGGGTTAACTTATTAGCAAGGGAAACACTTAACAGGGAAAATGAGATTTGAGCACATGTGATTTTATCTTGCGTGCGTTGCATTAGATGTGCGGGGTGATGCTGACACAATGAGAAACAGCGCCACAATGAGCAGAACACGTGGGTCGCCCTTTGTTTTCGCAAAATTAGCAACAAAAACTGAGGCAACCAACGAAATCCGAGACAAATTTTTCACTGAAAAAAATCAACGAAAACCGAAACTGATGATAACCAAAGTCAACAAGAACCGAGGTTTCACTGTATAGCTGTGCTAACTGATTAGTGCAGAAATGCCCACTCTCCTCCTCCAGACATGCCCCTTCCGTGCAAAAACTTAAAAAATATATATTTTCTGCACACGATTAGTAGGAATATAAGATGGGAAAATGTACTCTCCTCTCCGAGAAAATAAATTGAGGAGAATTCCAGAACTGTAAAATTAAAGTTCAATCACAATCCCTGGACAGGTAGATCAGGATGCACCATGTTTCTTGGCCTCCAGGGAGTAGAGATTCGATGTACCTTATTGAGGAAAACCATTTCTGGCTGCTTTCTCAGCTTTCAGACTCTTCTGAGCCTTCCACTCAAATTATCTACTCCAACATCAGTTATGGTTTAAGCTTAGTCAGACTAGGTATAACAGCACTTCGTGCCTTGTATGACCCAGCTGTTCCCAGGCCGCACTAGAACAACTTTGGGCTCCTGCATCCTCTCTTCCTTCCCTGGACTCCGTGGTGCACACAAAAGGTTGCCTGGTTCTTGTATTTAGGGCTATTTATTCCTCCCTCGAACAGTGACGTAGCCAGACAGTCAATTTTGGGTGGGCCTGAGCCCAAAGTGGGTGGGCACAAAATTTTTTCTGCCTCGCTCTACCCCCACCACAAAATATAAATACTTTAGCTAATGTCAGCTGAAGACTTTCTCTGAAGATGGCCCGAACTCTCTTTTACCAAGCTTGGCAGGCAGCAGCAATCACCCTATGCCACTGATAAAATGTACTAAGATATCCAAATATTAGTTGTGCGTGATGCAATGTTTTGAACGAGGAAAAAGCCTCAAATGCCAAGGAGAACTCCTTCGTTGGAACACCAACTTAAGGGAGCCCCCTTTTATTCATCATGGGCTAAAAACCTCTTGAATTGCAATTTCACACTTGAACCTAATGATTTAAATCTTAACGGTTCTAAGTTGCACTTATCTCAACAGCTTTGTGGTTATGTCTCACACCATCCATGGCCTGACTTCGGCCCGAATTTCGATGACTGCCTCAGGGTCCGTGGTATCAACCAACTATAACCAATGCTGTGATTCACTGAATGCTGCAGTTCTTACTGATGCCAGCACCCCAAACATGCTTAGTTGTCAATGGTTCAAGAATGCTGCTGCCAACTGCAGAGCTTGGTAGAAGGGAGTTCTGGCCATCTTTGGAGGAGATTCTTAGCTGTGGATGCTTGGGGATCCTCACCAGTTATACAGCAAGGGTCAGGACTGGTGTTAGACCTGCTTGGGCCCAGGTCAGAAAATAAAAGAGGGCCCCTCCTCCTTGATTCCCTCTTCTCTTTAACTCCCCTCCAATTTCTCACCTGCCATTACTATCACACCAACAGACCTTCACCAAATACAGAACAAAGGATCACAAATTAGAAATAAGAATATTTAGTCAAAAATGAATGGGAACCCCAAGAAGTTAAACTTAGCATTACTGCAACACTAGAGATATAAAACAGAAATGCATTTCCTTTTCTAAAGAACACAATACAAGACATTTGCTATGCACGTTTCCAAAAGCTAACATATTCCATTTAAAACATTCAAAACAAAATGCTTTGTTTCTACCTTTCTTGTCCTATTTTTCCGTCTTGCTGGTTCCAATTTCTCTTTTCTGCTAATTCTTCTTCAAGCGGCTGCAGTCCCATTTGTCTTTTCTCCTCTCTCTTGTCTGCTCCCTCACTACTCCTGCCTCTGACATATTGATCATTCCTTTTTAGCTTTTTTCTGTCTTTCTCACACCCTTCTCCTCCTTTTTACTTTTCAACTACCTGTCAAATTTCCATCTTCTTCTTTCATCCATTAGATCTCCCATTCCCCATCTCACTCCTTCCCCAGCCCTACATTCTCTTTCATCTTTAATCTACTCCCCATTACAATATTTCTACCCTCTGTAATCACTATCCTCATTTATTTCCTTACCACTCCCTCCTCCCCCTCCTGGCCTCTCCCACAAGGTTCCACCATTCCCATAATCTTCCTCCCTCCACCCTTCTAGCCAGCATCTGATCCCTCTTCTCCCCCCCCCCACCCCACCCTTGTAGCCTGACATTTTCCTGTCCTCTTTCTCTTCCCTCCTGCCCTCTCCCCCATGGTCCAGCATTTTCCCTCTTTTCCCCCTCACCACCTCCTGTGTACCTCTCCCTCTCTCTCTCATCCACCCCCATGTCCATCTCCCCCTCTCATTCCCACTGTCCACAATCTCTCTTGCCCTCTCCCTTGTGTTCTGGTTCCAACATCTCTCTCCCCTTCCTATGCAGCCTCTCACTTCTTCTCCTCTACCATCATGTCCAACATTTCTCCCTTCCCTCCACCCCTATGTCCAACATTTCTCCCTCTCTTGCCACCTAACACCTCTCTATGCAGCCTGTCTCCCTCCCCTTCACCTCATATGAAAGATTTCTCCCTTTCTCGCCCCTCCACCCCTTTGCTGCATCTCTCCCTTCTTCCCCCATGCAGCATCCTTTCCTCATGCTCCCTCCCCTCCATGCTGCATTTATCCCCACGTTCCCTCCCTCCATGCAGCATCTTTCCCTGTCTTCCCTCCTCTGTGCAGCATCTTTCCCCCATGTTTCCTCCCTCCATGCAGCATCTGTCCCGTCTTCCCTCTCCGTGTGCATTATCTTTCTCCCGTCTTCCCTCCCCCCCATGCAGCATCTTTCCCCTGTCTTCCCTCTCCCCCTGCAGCATCTGTCCCCCATCTAGCATCCTTCACTGCTATTCTTTCTTGCCCCACAGCCATTGACCCACTGCCATTCAAGGACCATTCCCTTATTATGTTTGAGATCAACTGCCCCCTCAACCCCCGTCCAAAAAAAGCAGACCGGCTGTACAGCGCCATGCTGCACCTTTTTCCCCTCTCCCCACCGTCCCCGCCATGCTGCACCTTTTCCCCTGCCTGCCCCCGCCATGCTGCACACATCTTTTCCCCTTCTCTCGCCAGCCAGCCTCTTCTGCACGTCTGCAAAGGCGCCGCATCCGTCAGCAGCATGCTGCTATACGACGACTGCTTCCTTCCGGCTGGCCTCACCTCCGATACTCTTTCTGAAGAGGCGGGGCCAGCGCAGAGGAAGCACTCGTAGCAGATGGCGCCACTGCTGCTGGAGTCCGGACGGGGATGACAGGGGAGGAAGGAGGGAGCAGGGAGGTAACAAAACTTTTAGTGCGCCGACAGCTTGGGCGTCTAGGTGCACTGTTGCTGGGTGGGCCCGAGCCCAAAGTGGGTGGGCCTAGGCCCACCCAGGCCCACCCGTGGCTACGCCCCTGCCCTCGAAAAGTAATAAAAGACATACCCCTGACCAGTGCTTAGCCAGATAGCTAAACCTCCATTACTTTACATTGCAGATAGGTTGGATTAGGAACAAAGACTCCGGAGTATTCCTCTCTCTGAAAATAGAGGTCATATTGTGTTGATCCTGCTACACAAACATAAATAGCAGAGTTATTAGCTACTATAATTTCAATGTAGTCGCTTGGTGCCCTTAATCCTGAGCAGAAATTGAAAAATAAATTAAACAGCCCTAGCCCTCATGAAGAATTGCAGAGATGAAAATATTGAGTTCCAAAAGATCGCTAATTTGCACACACAAACAGGAGAATATATGAAAAGTGTTTACAGTAATTATACTTTGAAACATATATTTTTCAAGCACATTATACTCTCCATATTTCAATATATGAGAATCACCATGTGGCAAATGAGGGATTGCTACAGAAAAACCTTTGGCATATAATGAACTCAAAGAAAGGAAAAATCATTACAGCTATGCATAGATAAGAATAGGCAAAAATGAGCAAAGAAAGGAGCAATGAGAGTACAATCAATTTAAACTAGAGATATCCTCATTACCAAAAGCCACAGGAAGCTGTGATCAAAGAGGTTTATGCACTGAACTTTAGCATGTACACAGGGCTAGTCTTAGCACTTGCAGGGCCCTGTGCGGACAAGTTTGACGGCCCCTCCAACCAGGGCTGGTCTTAGGCGGGGTGACGGGGTGGTCACACAGGGCTTCATGCTTCCAGGGGCTCTGCGGCGCTCCCTCCAGCTCCCTGCTATTGCCGCGATCTGACTTTTTCCTCTCTTCCCCCGAGCCACAGGGTGCCCACCCGGCACATACCTGAAGCCACCCTTGTGGTCTAGTGGAGTCTTCGTGGGAAGGAGAAATCCTCAGTCTTTCCTGCCCGCTGCCGGCGCTGACCCTCTTGCTACCACATCACTCTTTAAAAATGGCTGCCTAGACTTCCGCTGAAGTCTTGCGAGGCCACTGTTGGAAGTCTCGGCAGCCATTTTAAAGAAGATGCAGCAGCAAGAGGGTCAGCGTCAGCAGTGGGCAGGAAAGACTGAGGATCTTTCCTTCCCCAAAGACTTCACTAGACCACCAGGGTGGTTTCAGGTATGTGCTGGGAGGGCACCCTGCGGCTCAGGGGAGCGGGGAGGAGGTCTGGAATAGTTAAGTAGGTGGGAGGAAGGCAGGGTAGGAGGGAGGCAGGGAGGGGAGGTGAGGATACTGTAAAAAAAACTTAAGGTAATATCTGTGTCATTTGGAGGGACTGCTTAAAGGGATACCCTAGTACCATTATATTCGCACAGATATTTTTTTTCTTCTGGTAAAGGGCCACTAAACAGATATCATGTTATGAGAATAAGGTGCTCAACATTTCGAGTTTCTATCTATTTATTTACTTATTTATGGCATTTTATCCCACATTAAACATGAATTAGATTGAAACCTGTGAGCATTTAAAATCCTTTTATTTTTCTGTGCCTACATCAAAAGAAAAAAGATGGCATGTGGGAACTTGCTCCTTTTGCTTTGTGGAATGCAGTGGTATATTATAAAAATGCACTTGCCTTTTTTATTATTATTACTATTTCACAGAAAGGTATTGATTAATGAGGGAAGGGTTTCCTTTGTGCAAAACTGTCCAGAGTCAGTCTAAATGTGCCGACATTGTCCAGTTCAGCACACTATTAGCAGCCAAGTTCATACAAAGTTAATTATGTTCAGTAGAAAATAAATCTGTTGGCTCAGGCTGCTTGCTATGTGAATATTCAATCACTGTTTCATTATTGCTACCAAGTATTACATATTAAGGGGATTCGTTTTAATTCATTTATGCAGTCTACATGCACATGATTTTGCTTTTTAAACCCAAAGGTTTCCTATGATAGCATTGTGCATATTTGAATTAGTTTTTCTGTACAAGTTTTGCTTGATTTGTCTTTATTTGAAATAAAAAAAATGTTTAAAACACATCTTGTCAACAAGGGGCAGGGCTAGGTGGGGCAGAGCTATGTGAAATGGGGGGTGGGGGCGCTCCACCAAACTGGTCTGCACAGAGCCCCCAAAATTACTAAGGCAGGCCCTGCCTCCAACCCATGGTCCAGTATCTGCCCTTCTCTTCAAACTCCTCTCTCCTCGCTTTATAGCATTTCCCCCTCTCTCAGACCCCCCCCCCCTTGAATGGTGTCTCTGAGTCTACAGCTCACACGTGGCAGCAATAATTCACCTGCACTGCCGAGGTCAGGTTCTGGAACCTTCACTCTGCAGCATCTCACCTCTGAGGAAACAACAGTTATGTCAGATCAGGTGGGACATTACAGAGGGAAGGTTGCAGGACCAGCCCCCAGCAGCACTGGTGAATCACTGCTGCCATCAAGGAGCTGTAAACTTAGGAAGAGACACTATTTATGGTAAAACTTGGGGGGGGGGGGGGCAAAGAGAAGGGCAGATACTGGACCATGGGCAGGAGTGGTTGAGAGAAGGGTGAGATGACAGACCTGAGTGTAGAGGGGAGGGAAACAGAAGTGCTGACTTGGTTAAATGTGTGGTTTCTAGGAGCATGGGGCCCTATGCAGCTGTCCCTGTAGCCCCTGCTTAAGGCCAGCCCTGCATGTATACTAAGGGCATTTATCCTTTCCAAGAAATACTTCATTGTGCACAGAGTAATAATAGTTTCTTATGTATGTGCATAAAAGGTAAATTTCTGCCTGTGTTATTCTGTAAATATGCACATATTTTACTTAGGCCCCTGTTTACAAAGCCATCCTTTGTGAACAGGGGGGCTAGTGTGTATTTTACAAGTAGATGTTCACATAGGCAGAGTCTGGGTGGACCATGGGTGGGACTCACATTTATACATGTACTTACAGAATACTGAAGGAATGGATCCTCAGAAGCTTAGTGGAGATTTGGTGGCAGAGTCGGTGGTGGGGGGCGGGGCTGGTGGTTGGGAGGCAGGGCTAGTGCTGGGTAGACTTCTACGGTCTGTGCCGTGAAAATGGAAGATACTAATCAAGGTCACGTATACACAAAAAGTAGCACATATGAGTTTATCTTGTTGGGCGGACTGGATGGACCGTGCAGGTCTTTCTCTGCCATCATCCACTATGTTACTCACGTTACTATATTATTGTACATTATGGACCTTATTCTATAAAGAATATGCTCCTAAATTTAGGCGCCTAAAATTTAAGCTCCTAAATTATGAGCCTAATCTTTATAGAAAATTTAGGAGCATAATCTTTATAAAATAAGGCCCTATGTGTGTATCACCAGAACTTAGGTGCACACACGCCAGCTCTATGGCTGGCTTACATGCTCACACCTAACTTAGGTCCATATTTTCACTATTACCCGCTACTGTTCTATAAAGGAATGTCCCTTTATAGAATAAGCTCCTACCAGCTACCCTCTGGGCGCCTACTTATAAGAAGCCAGTTATAAACTTACACCCCAATGCCCCAATATGCATACAGGAAAAACTATTTGAAATGTAATTTTTGTGTAAAAAGTGAGCTGAGGTATTCTGTGAGCAAGGTTGGTGTACACCTGTCAACTCAGGAAATTTGTGAAAGAGCAAGTGCACATACAAGCAAGTACATTCTATGGGGTGATTTTCAAAATGTAAGAATGCATATATTTTCATTTTGGCACTCACAGAGGGAAAAGTATGTGTGTATTGTGAACTCAATTTTAAACAGGTCTTCAAAGAGGTTAGCTGGTATCCACTAAAATTAGCACCAACTTGCAATTACAGTAAATAAAGTTCTATCATATGCTACTGAGTTTTCAGTGGATGTGGAAGTACTTGGAAGTAGTGTCCCATGCTTTCATCCACCCACTATTTCCCACTCACTCACTAAAAGCTAAGACACAATAAGGGGCATAATCGAACGGAAACGTCTATCTCCATGGGCGTTTATCTCCGAGAACGGGTCCGTGAAGGGGCGGATCGAACTGTATTTTCGCAAAAAATAGACATCCATGTTTTATTCGACAATTTGTGAGCTGGGCGTTTTTGTTTTTCAGCAATAACGGAAAATGAAAGCGCCCAGCTCAAAAACGAATAACTCCAAAACATTTATTTGTGGGAGGGGCCAGGATTCGTAGTGCACTGGTCCCCCTCACATGCCAGGACACCAACCGTGCATCCTAGGGGGCACTTCTACAAAAACAAAAAAAAAAGGTACAAGAGCTCCCAGGTGCATAGCACCCTTCCCATGTGTGTTGAGCCCCCCAAATCCCCCTCAAAACCCACTGCCCACAAGTCTACACCATTACTATAGCCCTAAGGGGTGAAGGGGGGCACCTACATGTGGGTACAGTGGGTTTGGGGGGGCGGTTTGGAGGGCTCCAATTTACCAGCACAAGTGTAACAGGTGGGGGGGGGGATGGGCCTGGGTCCACCTGCCTGAAGTCCACTGCACCCCCTAATAACTGCTCCAGTGACCTGCATACTGCTGCCAGGGAGGTGGGTATGACATTTGAGGGTGAAAATAAAAAGTTGTGAAACGGCATATTTTGTGGTGGGAGGGGGTTTGTGACCACTGGGGGAGTCAGGGGAGGTCATCCCCGATTCCCTCCAGTGGTCATTTGGTCATTTAGGGCACTTATTGGGGCCTTATTCGTGGAAAAACAGGGTCCAGGAAAAGTGCCCTAAATTCTCGCTACAAACGCATATTTTTTTTCCATTATCGGCGAAAGGCGCCCATCTCTGATCAGCCGATAACCACATCCCAGTTCCGGCTTCACCACGCCTTCGACGCACCCCCATCAACTTTGTCCGCATCCGCGACGGAGTGCAGTTGAAAACGTCCAAATTCGGCTTTCGATTATACCGCTTTATTCGTTTTTGTAAGATAAACGTCTATCTCCCGATTTGGGTCACAATATAGGCGTTTTTCTATTACGATTATAAGCAGGAATGTGTCTTCAACTAGGTTTTACATTTTTAGCATGCACTCTATGTTGAATTCCCCAGTACTAATTGGTCCTTTCACTTCAGGCTAGTTAGTATGCAGGATTGTATGTAGTCGAGTTTATTCTTCAGATCGATTTTTCACTTACCAGTAGATCCCAAAGTGAAGTACAATAAAGCAATACCCTTGAGCACCCATCCAAATACAGCTATGATCCTCATAAAAGCAACATCCCATTCAAGTCCCCCGACCCCCCTGAAAGCAATCCTCCTGAAACCTGGACATCTTCTCATGTGAATGCAATTCACTCCCCCAAGATCTAGAGAGGAACTTCCAATTTTTGCCCAGTCCCCTTCCCACCGACATGAAATAGTGTTTAACATTCTGGAGGGTTTCCAATAATCATTGGCTCAAGGGATTTGACAGCTCTCTTGCCTGAAATGTTCCAGCTGCTAAATTAGAAGGTCTATGGGTATTTCATCAATATCAGGTGATAATAATGAAGCATGAACAACTGACATTTACCAGTCTGCAGCTTTGGTGGCAAGATGGCTGTCATGTCCTTTTCTGTTGGAGAGGATTGAGGCTAGCCAAGTACACATACATGTTACAGAATAATAATGTCAGAAGTGTCAATAATTCTATTTTTATTTATTTATTTAAAATGCTTGATGTACTGCAACATATCCAAAAATGACCTGTATGCAGTTTACAATAAAGTGCTTGAACAGTAAAAGAAAGGAAGAGCAGAGAAGGTTTCAGGGACAGGTGAGTGGAAGATTGAATGCATCTTGGAAGAGATAAGTCTTGAGAAGTGATTTGAAGTTGCAGACAGAGGGAAGCAGCCTCATGAGAGACTATGAGATGAAAAACAGAAAAGGGGGGGGGGGGGGTAAGTAAACCAGAGTTAGAATAGTGAAGGGAGTGGCGGGGGCATCCTTAAACACAAGAAGTCTGAATTTAATCCAGGAAGAAAGAAGAAGCCAGTGCTTGGAAATAAGGAGGGGAGTGATGTGATCAAAAAGATGGGCTTGGTAAAGAAGTTTGGCAGCAGTAGACTGAACAGTCTGGAGACGTTTCAAGGAGAGAAGAGGAGGACTGGCATAAAGTGAATTACAAAAGTTGAGATGGGAAATAAACAGAGCCAAAAGGGTGTGGATGAGATCTGACAAGAAGAGTAAGCGAATGGCACAAATACTGTGTAAAGCAGTAATAGAGGAATGGATAACAGCATTGGCCTGTGGTTTCTAAAGAGAGTTTACTATGAAAGATGACCCCTAGGATTTTTAGAGTGTCAACAAAAGGCAGGGAGCAGCCATGAATAGATGGACCAGAGGGGAGGGGAGGGGGGCCGGGGATTGTGGAAGGCAATTGCCTCATTATTCTATAACATATGTGTCCAAATCACAGCTCATAACTGCAAGGGGGAGGGGTAGATGTAGATGTGGGCAGAGCATAAGCAGGTGCATGCATCTGGTAGTGCTATATAAATGCTAATGCTAATAATAATAATGGGCATGTCACTAAGTGATGAACGCACCTTATAGAACACTATTAGTTGAATAAGTTGCTTAGCACTCTTAGGTATGCCAATTTCCACCAGCCATTGACCTGTCGTAAGTAGGCATACCTATATTTTGGCATACCAAAATGACTTTGCATTAGTATTCCATAATGTCTTAGGCACGCCCTGAAGCCATGATAGAATTGGTGCTAAGCGTGTCCTTTTGCGGTGCCTAACTCTTGGCACCATGTTATAGAATTGCCCCATAAGCATTTACCCCTGGTTTCTATATAGCGTGACTTAAGTTGATTGTGCAAATCTGGTCATATTCTGGATTTGTGTTCACAACTTAATTAGTTAGCAAGCCAATCAGTGCTGATAATTGCCAACCAACAAACAATTATTGACACTAACTGGCTTTAATTAGAATTTACACGCAGAACTGTATAAGCGTATTCTGTAACTTGAAGCACATAAATTCTAAGTTACACAGTTGAAAAGGGGGCATGACCATGTGCGGGGCATGTTTGTTTCTAAAATCTAAGCGCATTGTTATAGAACACACCTAGTCTACGCTTAATTTAGGCATCAGCATTTACACCAAGTTTTACTTGGTGTAACTGCTCGTCACTAAATTTAATCATGCGAACGGGCGCTCAGCGTAATCTATAAATTGCATGGACATTTAGGTGTATTCTATAAAGTACACCTAAATTTAGGTATACTTTATTGAATATGCCTAGGTGTATTTTTTTTTTGGGGGGGGGGGCACCGAGTTTTTAGGTGATATATAGAATCTAGTCCTTATTGCTGAAGTCAGGAAGGGAGTTTAGAGGTGGAGGTAGTAGAAGACTATTTCATTCATGCAGTGGAGGCTTGTGAAGAAACAGTGTGTTTTAAGCCTGTAAAATGTAGTGGATATTTTACGGCATTAATTATGTCTTGAAATGTATTTCTCCTATTTGACCAGCAGGTGGTGGTTCCTTATTGCAAAATGAATGTTCTCTCTTTAGTTTAACATAAACAGGAAGCAAGAAGCAGTATATGTTTGAAATTTTCTTATTCTGGGCTCTGATTGGCCCAGGAGCTCATTTTCATTTGGAGAGTACTGGCTTTTGCTCCAGTCTTAGCCAGGAAGAAAAGAGAGACAGATCTCTTTGCTAAGGCCCTGTAAACAGACACATTTGATAACTTATGAGCAGCTATATGTCCTGATCTTCCCAGATACTTTTTAGAAAGCAAACAAATGTTTAGTTAGTGTTATAATTGATCCATATTTTCAGTTGCCTGTTATTGTTTGCTGATTGCACATTTTCTATCCACTGTTTAATACTTTTATGAGAATAAACACATTTGTTTGTTCGCCCTGCCTAGCAGGACTGATAAAGAATCCTGGTGGTTTGTGTGTTGGGTCTGTGAGTGCTTGCTGGGAACTGTGGGACCACTGGGAGTGTGGCCCCAGTAACCTAGAAATCACTGGGGATAATTTGAGAGTGGGAAACTCACCCAGAGGCAGTTGTGACCCAGTTGGTAGGAGGAGGGTACTAGTGTAGAGCACAAGCGGAAGGTGCAGGCAGAACTGAGCTGTGCTGGGAATAGACCCTCTAAGTGGCCACAAGGTAACTCCAGGTGGGTGGCTAGGCATTTCATGACAAGGCTGTTTGCTTTTATTGGGGAGGGCAGTCCAGCCCATTGTCATGGGGCATCTGTAATATAAGCTTTGAGAGTCCCAGTTCAATACTCCGGTTGCTCTTGCACCTGCTCCCATGAGGTGATCATCACTGTAGTTGTGTAGTATCTTCCCACAGGGACACAGTTCATTCAAAACACCAAGAAAAAGAAAAACAAAATTCCACAAAACACTGCCTTATCTTCAGCAGCTATTTATTCATGCAGTATTCAGTTCCATTATTTCACCAATAGGGTGTGCCCTGTCACCATCCACCCTATCTCACTTTTTCATTTCACTTCATTAGGAGTCTTTTAATGGAGACACTAAAAATACCATGTTTTCCTCATCGCTTTTGTTCGAAATCCAAACATTAAAACACAGGGTTCAACAAAAATACAGCCTTGGTTTTCAGGTTTTTGCCAAAGCTATGAAGCCCTCCTCCCTCCCAGTGTTTGAAATCACACTGGTCCCGCCTGCAGCAGCTGCTGTTGACCCTTTCAAACTGAACATCTTCCAGCCAGGTTTTCTTTACTACAATAAAAATTAGCAAGATAAAGTTCACAAACTTAACTTTATAGTTTTAGTGGGATTGAAGAATCCTGCCCCTTCGGTCTCCATGTAGTTTGTCTCTTCCACCTTCATCTCTACTGAGCTTTCATCAGGTTTCAAAGGTATCTGCTAACAGTCCATGGGCTCAAGTTCCTCCCCTTCCTATTTCTACCCCTCTATTTGGCTGGGATCCTTCTCTTCCCTGTTGCTCAGCTCAGCACACTTTCAGCTGGCAGGGAATAGCCACACCCCACCCTCTTCAGTGAGGAGAAGTCCCACATGGTTTTCCCCTTAGGGGAACTAGTACAGGTCCCTAGGACTTCCCCTAGCTACCCCCATCTGCCTTCTTCTTGGTGGAAGTCTTATTCCTAAGGGCCTTTCCACCAGATCACTGCCCTCTATATTAAGTCTTTGGAAGGGTAGGCTCCTCTTCCATTAAGGCAGCACCACTCCGGGTTTTTGAGCTGGTGCACTCAATGCCTTCTAGGACATGTAGTAGGCTTCTCTCACTCTTGTGACAAGCCCTGGCTACTACCTTGTCACACTATACAAGAGTTATTCAGTAGTTCATGATTTGAATAGGAGGTTCATTTATGGGAAACAGGGGTTTAATGAGGGGGGGGGGGGGAGAGAGATGAATTAGAGATGACCAGATCTGTACCAGTTTGAATATTAGGGCTTTATGGGGCAGCTGAGGATAGGAGGCGGCAGCCCTGGTCTAACCTATTTGGGCTGATTTGTGCAGGGAATTTGAGAGACAGCTGTCATGCATGATACTTTTTGGGGTTATTCTATACGCTACTGCCATTCTCATGCTGCTAGGGCTTTATTGATTGATTGATTCTGCATGCTAAAATTGTACTACAAAACGCCCAGTAAGTGGTGCTTTACTGTATACATTAACATTTATAGCAAATATACAGAAAAACATATTTAACCTTTTACTGCATTAGCCTCCTAGAGGATAAATCAATGGAATGTAAACTAGATGATCATGCTCCTGTCATGTTATCTTAAGACCACTATTTTATTTCCCTGTGCCTCAGTTTATATGATTGTTAGCAATCAAAACTAGAAAACCGACATTTTTTCATTCTGACAAATATATGTTGTTTTTCTAGTTCATGCCCAATTTGGCTTTAAGAAAGTGGGTCAGAAGAGGGAAGATGTCAGCATTGTAGACCATAAAGAATGTAAATATAGGCGGAGTTTTTTTTTAGGACAGACTGTAGTAATCACACTGACTGCTGACTTTATAAAAGTAATGATCAGCCGAACAAAAGACAAGGGGCCCTGTTTACTAAGCCGTGTTGTAGGTGTGCTAATGGTTTTAGCATGCGCTAACACTAGAGACACCCATCTATTCCTATGGGTGTCTCTAGTGTCAGAGCAAGCGCTAAAAATGCTAGCGCATCTTAGTAAACAGGGCCCAAGGGTTTTTATTCTCTTAAGTTAATGCCAGATAAGAGGATGAAACATAATCAACCATCAAGGAAGAACAAGGAGCAATACATACTAAGGGTCTAGTGAAGAAAATACAACCACAAATCATGGTAAGAAAGGGATGGAATTGCAGGTAACCAAGGAGTTCTACAGGTTGGCATGTGCTAAAAGAATACCGAATAGAACTGCCAAGAAAATTATTCAATGAATGGGGGGCTCCATCAGGAACAACGTTATTGTGAAGCATGGAGAGCTGCAGCTGTAAATGGTGTTATACAAATTCTTAAAAGATACAAAAGCATACAAGATTACAGAAGGAAGATCGTAGAGCAGGAAAACAACATAAAAATGCAGATCTGTTCTCATTAGAAGCAAATCACAGGGCAGAGATCTGATCAGCTATCAATGGGATTCTGATGCTGTAGTAAAAGTAGAGCAAATGCTGTAATAGACAAATCTCTGGTGTAAAATGAAACCTTGAGAGGTGGAAAGAATGAACCCAGCAGTGCCACGTTGACTATCTTTGTAAATTAATTGATATTCTAATATGTAAACTTGATTGTTTACTGCCCATCAGCCTCAAGAAAGGGGGGGATGCAGAACGGACATCCTGTGAGATATGATTGAAGCCCCCGGTGTAATAAGGGGCCCATTTACTTAGCTGTGGTAAAAATTGGCTTTAGTACACTCTTAGCGGATCTTTCCCACATGCTAGGGTAATTTTTACTCTAATGTTTAATAAAACTTTCCATACCACGTACTCTAAACAAAGTAGGCCTAGGCAATGTACAATCTTGTTTAAAAGATACAGCAAACAGAGGTCTCCTTTTACAAAACGGCCCTACTGATTAGCGGCATGTTGAATGCAAAGAAGCCCATTCAATTCCCAAGGGCTTCTTCGCATTCAGCGCATGATAATCGGTAGCGCTACTATGTAAAAGGAGCCCAGAAATAGGAAAAGAACTCCATTATTGACAGGAAAGATGCACACATGCCAAGAAGAATTACAAAATTAAAAACAAACAGTTTAGGAGATGGACCGAGCCCCCTGAATCTTCGCATCCAAATACTTGAAGAAAATAATGAGGTTTTTTAAATAGCATCTTGAAATTTTTGTAAGATAACTCCACCCAAATGACAAAAGTTGTACCCCCCCCCCCCCCCCCCCCCCCCCCCCCCCCCCCCCCCCCCCCCCAATTTTCTATTTTTTCTTTAATGGTTAAGCTCTATTGTTCAATTAGCATGCAACCACTTTAAAAAATGACCACACAAGCACTTACCGCGTGCTATTGTGTAGGTGATAAGGACTCCTGTGTTATCTGTGTGTTAATCAGTTAGCACACAATAATGTAGACGTGCTGTTTGCGCAGGAATGACTACTCTCTACCTCTGACACACCCCCCTCAAAACATTTAGCGTGTGGTTATAATATGGAATGCTTCAGCATGTCCCACGTTAGGCCATTTTTGCTGTGTTAGGCACATATTAGCTCCTAAAATAGCTTAGTAAAAGGGCTCCTAATGTTTGCATTTAATGCATGCTAACCGCAAAGGTAAAGGCACATTAGGTGCAAAACCTCTTCATTAACTGTTGGACCATTCACAGAACTTTAGGAGGGCAGTCATGAAGTTAACATAGAGAACATGTCACAATTGTGCTTTAATAGAATGGTCAGTAAAATGCTATGCGGTTAGCTACATTCTGGGGATCTTTTACTAAGCTACAGCAAAAATTGGTCTTCGTACACCCTTGCATGGGTTTCTTCAGCACGCTAAGGCCATTTTTATCATAGCCATAAAGGGCCCGATCCTATATATGGCGCCTAAAATTAACACACATTAGGCAATTGCGCCTAAGCGTATTCTAAATACCACGTGTAAATCTACATGTGGTATTTAGAATATGCTTAGTTGTAGATCATGCACATAAATCTATGCGCATCCATTTGTGCCAATGAAAAACCCTGCGCGTAGATTTACGCGCACTGGCCCATTTTTTATAACAAGGGGCATAGATTTTGGAACGCCCATTTCCATGCCCCTAAACACAACCCTTTTTGCCTGTGCATGCTAGAACTTAGGCAAAGTACATTACAGAATATGCTTAGCAATGTATGCCCGTAAATTGTAAATGTTTGCCAATTAGTGCTTGTTATTGCTTGTTAAGAGGTGTTAACAACGCTTAACAGCTTGTTAAAACAGTTAATCTGAGCGCATAGTTATAGAATATGCCTAGTTTTACATACAGAACTGAGCATAACTCTAGGCGTGCTATATACAATCTGGGGGAAAGTGGCTGATATTCCCTTTTTCATATTAATGGTCATGCGCTAATGTTTCCAAGAGCATGTGGCCATTAATTAAAACTACCACATGAGAACTTATCCCCACCCATTTTGTAGGTGGTAAGGGCTTCTGTGGTAATCCAACACTAACCAGTTAGCGCATGGCAACGTGGCTGTGCTAAGATTATCACAGGAATGCTCCCTGACAAGCCCAAACCTGAAAAAAATAGAGATATTTTTTAGTGTGTGGATTAGCGTGTGCTAAAATGGCACTTACTGCAGAACACCTGAGCATGTAAGCAATGCCATTTTAAGCTGCGTTAGCTGTGTATTAGTGCCCAGCGCAGCTTAATTTAAGGGCCCCTTGGCAAGGTGCTGACTGCTCTGCATTAACCCCCTATTTCTATAAAAGTCACCAATAATTGTGCACGCAATTTAATTGAACAAGCTAATTAGTCAATTGGCTTTTTAACAACTAATTATTGGCACTAATTACATTTAATTAGCATTTATGCATGTAAATTAATTTACACACAATCTAAAAAAAGGGGTCGTGAAAATAGGAGGGTCATGGGCATAACGGGGTGTTCCTAAAATTTATGTGTGTTGTTATAGAATAACAGGGATATGTGCCTAATGTAGGCATGTGCATTTGTACCACATTTCAGTTGGTGCAAGTGGCCGTGCCTAAAGTTACAGAAAACAACAAGGCAGATGATCTGCAAAATCCAACGTGGAAAACAAAACAGCAGATCAGTATAATATCCAAAAAGCTTTATTGAAGATACCGTATCTTCAATAAAGTTTTTTGGATATTATATTGATCTGCTGTTTTGTTTTCCACGTGCCTAAAGTTAGGCATGATTCCCCGGTATAAGCGCTATTCTAGAAACCGTGCCTAACTTTAAGCGTGACTTATAGAATAGTGCTTTTTTCAGTGCCGATACTTTGAGCATCATATATAGACTCTAGCCCTATATGCCACATTAACCATTATGAGGGATAGTTACAACACTGTGGTAAAATAATGCATTTGACTGTAACAATCTTTAATGCAGGAGTCACTAGCTTGTGATACCTTAGAACCACAGGCAAGTGACTCCTACTTTAAATATAAATTAGCATTGCTGTATCCAGGGACATCACATGCTACTGGCTGCAGTAATTCAGACAGCAAGCCCCGAGTCATGCCCACCATCTTTTAAAGAGGTTGTGTTTATAAAATAGTAAAACTGCCTCAACTCTACCCCAACTCTACATTTCCCCCACCACCCCCGCCCTCCTCCCAATGCTCCTGATTCTCTTCCCAGCCCCTATCAAGGCTTTCCTGTCCAGTAGGTGAATAGGACGAACCCCTCCCACAATTACTTCTGTCTTGCTAAGAACCTGGGTTCAAAATAGCACTGGTCGATCCCTAGAGGCAGTCTTACAGTACTACTGTTAAGAGTCAAGTTGTCAACTAAGGGTACTTGAGACAATTGAACTGGCATACCTGAGATGACCCTTCTTAAATATTTGTGCCTTAGAAACATATCCAGTTAGCCTGGGTCCTAATCCTCCCCTGCTACTTTCCAATTCAATCATCATCATTAGTCTTCAAAAATAAATAAATAAATAAAAACACCCAATTTGGGATCCCAGAGGTCACTAATATACTTGTTTACCACCATTTTTTTGCTCTCCCAGGAAAAGAAAGAGAGCTAAGAACATGTGTAACTAAGCTCTGAAAGCAAATTGTACAGGTAGTAACTGTATCTCTTCTGAATCTTTTTTCAATAAAAGCGTTAAAGTGTAACCATGAGATGAACACCAATTAGGGATATTGAATCGATTTCAGCGATGGTGGTATGATAGCTACTTTGCATCCCAAATGCCATCTGTTACAATACCTTGCCTGAAAGAAGGAAGGTTTACACATCTTAAGAGTTTTTTGATAGGTCAAACCAAATGTAATTCAATCTCAGCAGCCAGACAAAGCCCGCAATCATTCCATCTTAAAAGCCTGCAATGGGATCCTGGGCTATATGATAGCAGAGAATAAAAGAACTGGTACAGTGGAAACTGCTTTTTAAAGGTCATTAGTTCTAGAAGGACAATAACCATGTAATAAAAGCTATCCTGTCCACCCCAAGCACAAGGAAAGTAAAAACTCCTTCCATTGTAAGAAAGTAATAAATAAAATAAATCCCCTCCACCGAGAATATCTGACTCCTGTCCTCAGACAAACCAGACCCTTCAACTCAAAGCTACAATCCAGATTTCACTCAAATGTTACTGCCCACTGCCATATTTTCATGTTATATTATATAGATATAATTCTTCATGCTCTCTTTCGGTTTAGCAACATATTGCACTTAGAAATAGTTATAATAAAACTCAGCCAATTGCAAGTCACCGAAAGAGAACAAATTGTTGCTTAGGTAGCTTGGTTTGGTCGGACTATAATGATAACTGATGCAAATACAGCCCACTTCTTGCTGTGGGCTAGGGAAACCCTGGAGGCACTTCGCAAAACAAACCATTGGCACTAAAAAAAGCACAAGCGGAAAAAAACTGTTGCAGATTGTGCAGAGTAAAGACATTAAGGATCCTGGAGGGATAAAGGAAGAATGATACTGAAGTGAACAACAATAGAAGCGCATGTTGGTGAGATAAATGTAACGAAGACTATTTCGTTAGCTTAAATACGCATTTCTGACAACACAAGCCTTACACGACTCTGCTGGTACTAATGCTTGTTACCCCTAGGCACAATTGTGCATGTTATGGAGGCAAATTTGTAAATGTAACAAGGTGTAAAATTACTATGTTTCCCCAAGACTGTTAATTAGTTATAAACCACTTAAAAGCTCAGAACTCCCTAACTCACTGCATAAGTTGTTCACAGCAGGACTGTTGAAAGTTTAAGCACAGGGGACGTGGTTGACTGAGCACTACATACCCATGAACGCTAGCCTTACTAACTGTGGAGCTCACTGTGACAATGCTTAGAGACCACATCTCGTCTTTAAATTTTGGCAATGTTAATTGTGCAACAATAGCCAGCTACATATGCAACACACGATCCAACCCAGAGCTACCATGGCCCAAAGTGCCTGCTGGCAGTAGTTCCATCTCAAGCGTGCTCTATTGCCGGTGTTATGGAAAATAATTATGTCATTTCTAGTGTGGTAAATTGGGCAGCACTGTCTCCTCTCTCCTCTTCCCTAATCCCCCAACAGTGCACTGCCTCCACTATTCCCTTCCCTCATCAATACAGCAGCAGCTTCCCTCTCGTCTCTCCAGCTTTTGTTCCCTTTCCATCCGCTTCCTCCCCCACGAGTACAATCCAGCTTCTGTGCCACTTTCCCTCTCCTCCCCAAATCCTATCCAGCTACTGCTTCCTTTCACCTTCCCCTCACCTTTGAGTCCTATCTCTCTCCCCTCCTGTCCTCCTCCCTCCCAAATGGACAAAAATTGAAAAATCAAAAACAAAAAAAGACCTGTATGAAAACCAATGCAGAAGAAAAAAAATAATAACACTTAATTTATAAGTGATGAATGGAGCCCTCAGATTAATTTTTCACTCAGGCCATGTCCACTGAAAGGAGACATTTTTAAAGGGTGTTTTAATGACTTATTTTTCAGCAGACCTTTTTTTTTTTATTATTTTAAGTTTCACAATTCAAGTACAAGCATTTACATCTTGCAACAGAAAATCAGAGTAAATATTATTTAAAGAAATCAACATGAAGATATGTAACTCTTTCTTAGACCACCTAATTCAAACAACAACAACAACAACAAGAAATAGAGATAGGGGTGCTAGGAAACATCGGTGGTATTTTTTAGAAAGAAATTGAATGATAACAAAGAAGGCCTGGAGATATCCACGTATTAACATAATAAATCCTGATTTTCTTACTACTCAGAATACTAACTGGTAACATTTTTCATTTGCAAAAATTCTTTCAGTTGCACTGGTTCAAAGAAAACATATTTCTTATCAAGGTAATTTACTAAACATTTACAGGGATAAGAAAGAAGAAATCTGGCCCCCCAAACTTTGTGTCTCTTCTCTAAGTGATAGGAAAGCTTTACGTCTATCCTGGGTGGTTTTCACCACATCGGGGTAGATCCAAACTCTATCACCAAGAAACATTTTTGTTGAATTACTGAAAAATATTTTCATTAAGGAATTTAAGTCTTGTTCAAACACCATCGAGACTAGTAAAGTTTTCCTGTCCAGAACTGTAGTATCAGACTGTTCAAGAAAATCGGTCAGATTTTGTAAACCATCAGTTCCTTTCAATTGTTCTCCACGCTTTAAGTCAGGAAGGTAATATACTTTACTAAAAGGAGGAATCAGGTCTGGTGACCTTTCAAGCACCACAATAATAAAGTGTCCGTTGGGGTAACTTGTGTTCACCAAAGAATCTTGAAGTGTCCACAAACTTAAATAATTGTAATAGTCATTACAAAGATACCTTATTCATAATACAAAAATGAAGTTACATGGTAATACATTTAAATCGAATAGGAGGAAATATTTTTTCACTCAGAGAATAGTTAAGATCTTGAACTCATTGCCAGAGGATGTGGTTATGGCAGTTAGCATATCAGGATTTAAAAGGTTTAGACAACACTTAGACAAGTTCCTAGAGGAAAAGTCCATAGTCTGCTATTGAGATAGAAATGGGGGAAGCCACTGCTGTCCCTGGGATTGATAGCACAGAACATTGCTACTATTTGGGATTCTGTCAGGTACATGTTATCTGGAATGACCACTGCTGGAAGCAGATACTGGGCTTGATGCTATTGGCTAAATTATCAGCCCATGGTAAGAACCCCCCCACACAACCCTCAGCCATCCAGATATGCCCCTAGGCCTACCTGTATCCCTGGTGGTCCAGTGGAATCATTAGGGATAGGAGTGCAGCCCTCAGCTCCTGCCCCTTGCTGTGCTCTTTCCTTCAATGACCCCACTGGACTACCAGGGATACAGGTAGGCCTAGGGGCATATCTGGATGGCTGAGGAGGTGGGGGGGGGGTCTTCTGGGAGAGTTCTTGCCACAGGCTGATGGGAGGGGGATGTTAAGAGGGGGCAGGAGGTGGCTTGGGAGCTCTTTATTTTAAACAACACAAAAAAGTTATGCAGTTGCTGATCCAATATTCAGTGCTGGCACCCACATAGCTAAGTGGCCTTATTTAGGACAGCTTTGGAGCTGTCCTAAATTAAGCCATAGCTACGCTAGCACTGAATATTGCCGGCACCTGTATAACCTCAGGCTCCTCCCCAACACTGCCCATGACTTGCCCACTATTTGTTTGGGTGGTCTGTGGAGGTATTCAGCGACACTTTCTGGTTAAGTGGCACTGAATATCCCCACTTAGGTGTCGGAAAATGATTTAAGCGGGCAGGAGAGGCTCCTGACCTCTTATATCACTTTGAATATCGGCCTCCTAGTGTTTATGTCTGAAAGTCACCAGCATCCAACAAATCAAATCCCCCAGTCTCTGGTAACAAACAATCAACTTCAAAAACTAGAACCAGGCCAAATTGCTGAAACATAGGCGTAAATCACAAAAGCACTGTCCCCACGTTCTAAATTATAAGTATTTCTTCCTATATGCCAACGTTCATATATAAGTACTGTGTAGCCCAGTACTTCAAAATATCTTTTTATATTCAATGATAACTTTATAATATTAAACAGTGCCCTCAGACAAATATCCACTTTTTTTCAGGCAATGTATTGTTATGCCAAGTGGTATAGCACGTCTTTCATTGGGCCACTCTTGTGTAAGTTTTGAAAAACGTGCTATAGCCTATGTGATAAGTGCTACTAATAAATCAAAGCGTGAACTTATCTTTTAAAAGTGATATCAAAGAGCTTCACTACTTCTCCGGTCACAAATTTCGACCCATCAGCTGGCTTCCCCTGGAAACGCCCGACACCGTGGGTTTCAGAAAATCTTTTCTCAGGGATTTGGGTTAGAGCCACCCATGATTATACTGTGAAGTCATCTTCTCCAAACGCTATTTTATACATGCCATTTTACTTTGCACTGTTACAGCTTTTAAAGGCATCCCACTTGTGGTATAAATCAAAAATACTTCTCCAAACATTACTCCTTGGTCTCTGCAATCATCTCTCCCGGCAACCCCTCTAGCCCCCTTTCCCCATGACTACATCCCTGTTTCTGACCAAATGCTCAAACTCTCTGGACTAGGTCAGCAGACTGCACCCAGGATTTGGGTCCTATCTCCTATCAAACAGGTTTACATCATAAAAAAAAGGGGATTAGTGCCAACATCATCACATAGTTTTATGAAGAATGGAGATTGGAAGGGGTGGAAAATTGTAGAAGCACCGGTTGAATCCTACTATGTCAAAAATAGGGATTGGGAATGGAGAGGCATTTTTTGGGTTTTTTTTTTTTTTTGGGGGGGGGGGGGGGTTGTACCTCCGCACCATCTTTGACAACATTTCTGAGAACATCGGCTTACCTATTAGTCTCCTGCGGTGTTAACTTTTAATGAATAATGCAGTTTCCAAAGCTAAATGTCAAGCTGTATTAATCTTTTTGCATAATTATGAGCTGTTCTGCCTGATTCTGCATGGTTTGCAACTCATTGTTATTTAGCATGCATTTTAGAAAAACACAAAGAAACAACGGACAAAAAAATCCTAGCAGATAAACAAGTTATTACCAACATGCTGTTGCCATATTGCAGCTTAGTAAATAGGCCCCTTCATTTTGGTTATATTCAACTGCAACACTGGTTCTGGTAGGCTCAGAGCACCAGTCAGTCTGTCAAATATCTCACTGGACACTTGTATTTACCAGTTTGGCAGAGTACCCTCGTTTCAGGCATGCAGTGGTGTGCTTCCCTTTGGTCCACAAGATTCCATTTCTGTTTTTGCTTGCCGCAGTGTACATACTTTGAAGTATAAATGCACAGTAACCTCATTTATAAAAAAGCTCGTCCTTTCCGAAGCTGCTCCTGCACACAATATCTCTTCTAGCAGTCAAATCCATCTATAACAAATTCACCGAGGCCTGTTTGTTATAAAGATGAATCACTGTAAATATTGATGTGGCATATCGACCCATAAGACTTTGGGGCCAAATCTGTCTCAGACATCATGCCTATCAGCAGAAGGTGAATGGATCCAGTAGCTAGAATGCATAATAAGTATTTTTCCATTTAAATGGAATGAAAACCAAGTATTAGACTTTCCTACAATATGTAGAAAACTTCTGTCTGTCTTTTGATGAACTTTTTAATACCAAAACCAATACAGTTAATGAATACTAGGCAGAAAAAAAATTAAGTTTTTCAGAATAAGTAATGAGTAAAAGTGCTACTTCTTAAAGGATTAATATATGGCTTTACTTTACCTTATAACAGTTGTTTGCCTCACCAAAAAATTCAAGACACGTTACAATTAATATATATTTTTTAATAACACAATCTAACCACGACTCCTTTCCTCCCCTTCACCCCACCCCACCAATTTCCCCCCCAAAACAATATCAGCCCCCATCCTAGCTAGGTCATAAAATCAGTCCTAACTAAGCATCTTCACAAAAAAAATTGTTGATTTTCTGAATAGATATATTAGCTAGATTCACGAACTGAGACTTCAAAGCGCAGCATGTGTTTCAGCATTGTTTCTGCAATGCCAATTCTAATAGGAACATGAACAATTCTACTGCAATAAAATCAGTAGTTACTCTGGCCACCTTGATGAATAACCATCCAGGTCTTTATCTACCAACATTTACTATGTTACTATATATATACTGTAATACCATGTTCTACATAAGACCTTAAGATACACATCAAAACAGTCTGGAAAACTTTTACCAAGAGGGTGCTGAAATTACTGCCTATGCATATATATATATATGAAGGAATGTCATATGTAATTGAGGATGTAAATGTGTACCTGGGAAATACAACTGACACTCAGGCACATCTGTCCAAAACAACACTTTCACTTGTGTGATGCACACACGACACACCATGGCCATAACCACTTCCATTCTCCTGATGGGCTCAAACTTAATTTTTTTTTTAATATTTCACACAATCTATAGTACTAAGTGATATAATCCCAAAACTATATCAAAGTACAAAAACTAATAAAATACAATAAAAAGTCAGCTTCAAATAATCCACATATTTTTATTCATCAAATTAACCATAAATTACTCAGTACGGCACAATTCACTAATAAAAGCATTGCAGAATAAAAACATTTTCAGATGGTTTCTAAAAGAAAGTAATGTATCCTTCTTATGTAATTGAACTGGTAAGCTATTCTTCAATTTAGGACCATTTACCTGAAGGTGAGATGATGGGAGACCTTTGAGACTGACAGTCTGAAAAGTTAGCACATCCAATAAGGTTTTTTCAGCATACCTCAAAGACCGGCCTTTACTGTCTCCTAAATATGAGGCAGTAAGGGCTCCCCAAGGAAATAGTCATATGGCAAGTGCTTAACTTACCGCACAGACATTTCAATTAAAAAAAATCCTTTTACCCCCCTGTGGTAATAGGGGGTCTCGACACACGGGAAACCTGCGTGCTAACGCTACCACATGGGTTCTTTTACCGCAACTTGGTATAAGGGCCCCTTTAAGACTACATGATAATATAGATAGAATAGAGCTTTAAAAATCAACATTAATAATTTGAATTCAATCCTTTCTGAGACTGGATGCCAATGAAGTGATGCTAAAGTCAATATTAATATATTTAGTTTTTGATGTGTGAGTTAACAGATATGCTACTGAGTTCTGAGCAATTCAAAGAGTTTGAGGAGCATAAGTTGGCCGGGCAAATAAAAGAAATATTACAATAGACATAAGAACATAAGAATAGCCATACTGGGTCAGAACAATGGTCCATCTAGCCCAATATCCTGCTTCCAGGAGTGACCAATCCAGGTCACAAGTACCTGGCAGAAACCCAGTTAGTAGCACCATTCCATGCTACCAATCCCAGGGCAAGCAGTGGCTTCCCTTTGTCCATCTCAATAGCAGACTATGGACTTTTCCTCCAGGAACTTGTTCAAACCTTTTTAAAACCCAGATATGCTAACTTCTGTTACCACATCCTCCGACAGCGAGTTCTAGAGCTACACTATTCTGTGTGTGAAAAAATATTTCCTTCTATTTGTTTTAAAAGTATTTCCATGCAATTTTATTAAGTCCCTTGGTCTTTGAATTTTTTGAATGAGTGAAAAATCAATTCCCCTCCATCTGCTCCACACCATTCAGGATTTCGTAGACATCAATCATATTCCCTTCAGCTGTCTCTTTTCCAAGTTGAATAGCCCAAACCTCTTTAGCCTTTCTTCATATGGGGAGCAGTTCCATCCTATCATTTTGGTCACTCTTCTTTGAACCATTTCCATTTCTATATGGTTCCGCTATATCTTTTTTGAACATAAAGTGGGGAAAAATCATACCTTGTAAAAAAAAGTATGAAAATTCTGAAAAGAAAGCAAGTCCCATAGTCTACGGAATAATCTCACTTTGAAAAATACTGTCTTCATTATGTATCTCAAGTGACAATGCATAAATAGTGTTGTATCCAGTAGCACTTCTAAATATCAAACCTCTTTGTGGATTGGGATAAGACATACATCCAAAGACAAATTTGGAGGGGAGTCTGTTGTTGGCATTCTAGATAAAAATATTGCATCTTAGCGATGTTTAATAGAAATTGATTGGCAGTCATCCACTTTTGAATCAGTTTAATAGATTATGACAAATGGACTAAAGCTGATTCAATGGAGCACTCTACCAGAAAGAAAAAGTGTAAATCATCTGCATAAAGTTTGTAGGGCAAACCTAAACAAGATAACTGAGAGGGACTGATTAATGTCTCAGGGGTGGGGGCAATATTCAGTGGGGTGGACATCACAAACAAATGTTTTATCCGCTTATACTCACTATACAGCCCATATGCAACTATCTCAGCTCACTGAAAACTGCAGGTTAAAGATACTCGGACAATTTAGGCCTGTGGTATCTGCAGCTGAGATATCCTTCTAAAAACATCTGGATAAGGGTAAATGCTGTGGCTATCTGGACAATGCTTTGAAATGCCCCCAGACTTTTTTGATGTGATTATAGAGCTGTACTATTTTTTATGGAGTTCCTTTCCTTTCTGAATCTGCTGTAGATTGTACACTGCTGTGTTCTGCTTCGGCAGCTAGAGCAGTTTAGCAAGTACTAATAAAGTACAATATTTGACCAGCACTTTTTAAAAAGACATTCATCTTCCTCTTTTGCCTTGTCTCCCTAACTCCTTCTCCTCCTCCTCCATATGCTGATAACTCCCAGGTTTCTATCTATTAACCTCTACTCTCCTCATGCTGGACACACCCAAACTAGAATCAGTCAGGTGCCTTCCACATTCCACATGTATTTGTTTGCAAAGTTCCACTCTCTAGTCTTCTCCACAGCTTCATCTTCTCACTCCTTTCAAAATGTAAGCATACACAGGTGGCTGAAAACTGCAAGCATGCAGTTAGTTACTATTTCTCTTACAGATAACTAACTTAACTTACTGAGAGAAGAAGAAATTTCTCTGGGTAAGTGAACATTTTTTATACTCTATGCTTTGGTGATTAAAAGGTTGGGATTTAAAAGAGTTAAAGTAGGTTTATTGATAAAGACAGAATTTTAAAAAGCAGATGTTATTAACTAGTCTCCTATCCTTTTCCCCATAGTTTTTAAAACTTGAACCACAACATATAGCATTAACAGATAGCTTCTAGAAGGCACAGCAGGGTCTAATTTTTTCCCACCCACCCTCACTAACTCCCACCCACCCCTAGCACATCTCTTCATTTATAGTCTTAATTAATAGTCAATTAGTTTAATTAGGATAACATTATATTTGTCCCTTTCTGAAAAGCAACCACTAAATAAATCACACAATAGACCATATAATCTAAAGATTATTTATATTAATCTAATATCCCTGGTACCATAAGACGTTTAAACAAAACAATAATACTAAGATGCGGACAGCAGTCCAGCAGCAAGAGGGGCATTATCCAATCTGTTGCATTGAGTGTCACATGTATGATTATCTCCCAGTTGGAAAAAGATTATAGTGTCTGCTCGATGCAAAGAGTTCCTAGCTCTCAGAGAACAAATCTGTTCTCTTGAAGCTAGAGTAGCATACTTGGAGGAGCTGAGGGAGATAGAGAGGTACATAGAGGAGGCATACAGGGATGTTGTAATGAAGTCCCACTTCCAGTCTGGCAGCCCCTGTGCTGCTTTGGAGGAGGGAGGAGTCCTAGAAGGACAGAATCACCATAGTGAAGTAGAAAGTAATCCTGTAGCCAGGACCTAACACCAGGGGATGCAATAACCTCTTGCATTGAGGATGTCTCTCCAAGAGCTTCTTCCCAGGAGGGAAGAATTAGGACAGCTGTTGCAGTTGGTGATTCAATCATTAGGCATGTAGATAGCTGGGTGGATGGTAGGCATGAGGATTGCTTGGTCACTTCCTGCTGATGCGAAGGTGGTGGACCTCAAAGATCGCCCAGATAAGATCTTAGTGGGGAGGAGCCCGCTGTCTTGGTACAAGTAGGTACCAATGACATAGGAAAATGTGGGAGGGAGGTTCTTGAAGTCCAGATTCTCCAGGGTAGCATTTTCAGAAATGCTCCCCATTCCACACACAGGACTCAAGAGGCAGGCAGAGCTCCACAATCTCAATGCAATGGTTGAGACGATGTTGCAAGGATGAGGGATTTTTTTTTTAAAGATTTATTTACCGCCTTTTTGAAGGAATTCACTAAAGGCACTGGACAACATTCTGGGGAAGGAGGAGACTCCACCTTAACCGGGATAGAACCAGGCTGCTGGGACTAACTTTTAAAAAGGAGATAGAGCAGCTTTTAAACTAAAATGGTGGTGGTGGTGGTGGGGGGGGGGGGGGGCAACAGTCACCCAGGATTGTATGGTTCGGTGTGGAGTATCCTTGAAGGATACTTTGAAAGAGGGCATTTAGGGAATCCCAATAGAGAGGTTTCAACAATGCTAAAAGAAAGTCAGGAGTGTATAATGGGAGAACAAAGTAAAGGATGCAAATTATCCCCATCAACTTCAAAGCAGCTTATAGATGCTAGGAAAAGACACAATTTGAAGTGTCTATATACAAATACTAAAAGCCTAAAAAATAAGATGAAAGAGTTAGCATATATAGAACTAAATGAAGAGATAGATATAATCATAGGCGCCCCGTATAAGAGGCTTGGGGAGGCTAAGCCTCCCCAGCCCAGCTGTGACCTTTCCCGCCCATTGCCCCCCCCCCCCAAACTTTGCCACTTTCCCTCCAGGCCCGAGGCCCGCTCATCCAGACCTGCCAAGTCGGGAGTCTCCCGCACTCCCGAGTCTGGGCCGGCAAAGTGGGAAAGTCTCCTCTTCAGTGCGAGTCGCGCAATAAAACAAAAAAAAAGAAGCAAGAGCGGGGCCATGGCAGCCTTCAAGCATGGGCTGTCTGCGCTGCAGCCGCTCCTCTCTCTGCCCCTGGAGGAGCAGGAAGGAAGTTGACATCAACTTCTTGCTCTGCTCCAGGGACAGAGAGGAGCGGCTGCAGTGCCGATAGCCCTTGCTGAAAGCCGCTACGGTACAGCCCCGTGCTTGTTCCAGCAGCCAGCTGTTGCTCCTGGGGGCTCCAAAGCGGTTGAAGCTGCGTGTGGTGACGGTCCTCCCAGCTGATTCCTGCGCTTTGGGGGTGTGTAACGCGTGTTACTTTTTTTTTTTGTCGGGACTCGGGGCGCTGCTACTGAAGAGGAGAAGCAGCAGCAGTGGCCAACAAATTAATACCGGGTGGAAGGGGGAGCGGGAGGCACTAGGCAGATATAATGGAGAGAGTGGGAAGATGGGGAGAGAAGGAGGGGACATGGAGAAGGGCTGGAGTCCTGGAGAAAGGGAGAAGCTGCTTAAAATGAGGAGAAAGTGGGAGGGGGGGGTGAAAGAGGGAAGACACTGGAAGGAAGGGTAGGGAAAGAGAAACTAACAGGAGGAGAAACATTGAAGGATGGGGAGAGAGAGGGGGGCATGATGAACGGAAAAGGGTAGAGAGAGAGACACTGGATGGAAAAGGGGATAGAGACAGAGAGACACTGGATGGAAGGATTGGGAGAGAGGGGGGGTAGACGCTGGATGGCAGGATCGGGAGAGGGGGTAGATGAATGGAAGGACATGGAGAGAAAGAGGGAAGAGGAAGACAGAAGGATGGGGAGATAAAGAGGGAAACGGATGGAAGGATGATGAGAGGGGGTAGACGGGACAGGGGAGAGAAGAGAAATCACTGGACTGGACATGTAGGGGAGGGCAGGGGAGAGAGGAGAATTACTAGATATGGAAGGATGGAGGGGTCAGGGGAGAGAGGAGATTTGCTAGAAGGATGGATGGAAGGACCAGGGGAGAGAGGAGATTTGCTAGATATGGATGGAGGACAGGGGAGGGAGGAGAGTTGCTGGACATGGATGGATGGATGAATGGAGGGGAGGGGAGGGGAGTGAGGAGAAATGCTGAATATGGATGGAGGGGAAACTGCTGAATTTAAGGACTGGATCGAAACGCTTTGAGGGCAGATGCTGCAACTGGAGGAAGGATAGGGACAGGGTGCCACAGATGGTAGACAGAACGCATAAGGACACAGGAGGATGGTGGACATGGTGAGTGAAAGAATATCAAATGGAAAGAAGACACCATAAAACAGACGACACTGGGACCAAAGCGAATAGAAAAACTAAATGCTCAGAAAACAAAGGTAGAAAAAAGTATTTTATTCAGAATGTATTAATTGGAATATGTCAGCTTTTGGAAATGTGCATCTGTGATATTTTGCACGTAAGTTTCAATTTCTCTAGTATTGCTGCATGCCAAGTCTGACTTCTTGAGGTAATTTTCCAGTTCAATATTTTGCCTTCATATCTTTTGATTTCTAGTTCCTTTTGTCATATCTGTTGTCATATGTTTTTCATGTGTGATCAAGGTGCAGTATTCTGCTAGCATGTACTATTTGCAGCCCTTTTGGTTTTGGTTTTTTCACTAGGTAGTGTATTGGTGTTTTAGAGCCTGGTGTAATTACAGTGCTGCCTTTCCACGCATAAGATTGTAGCTCGTCCTGTCCTTGGAATTAGTGCTGTTATGATTTGGTAAGTTTCTGAGTGTGTTTTTGCACAAGTTTGTGTATAGTGTTTTGCAGTGGAAAGATTGTGTGTTGGCCGTACTAAGGTGACATCAACACTTTAAATTCATTTTAGTTTGTTTGTCATTAGACATGGTTTTATAATATTTTGGAGGATCTGATATTGAATTGTTAAAGGTATTAATTGTGAATATTTTACTTTTATTTATTTATTTTTCCTGTGTGTTGTTGAACAATTATGGATATAAGCCCCACCCCCTGGTACCACCCATACCCCGCCCCCTTTAGCCTCCCCAAACAGTTGGGCCACCGACCGCCTATGGATATAATAGTCATCTCAGAGATCTGGTGGAAGGAGGACAATCAATGGGACACTGTGTTATCAGGGTACAAATCATATCACAATGATAGAGTGTATTAAATTGGAGGGGGGGGGGGGTACACTATATGTTAAAGAGGGAATTGAGTCAAAACAAAATAAAGTTATACGTATGATATATTTGTATTATGTCCAGGGTTGGGTACTTTAAATGATACAATTCAGAATGTACAATGCCTGATCACAGTGGTTGAACACTGGGCAAAAACTAATTTCTTGAAATTAAATGCTCAGAAGACCTGGATTAACCACTGTTGGAAGCAGCATACTGGACTAGATGGACCACTGGTCTGACCCTGTATGGCTATTCTTATGTTCTAACAATGGACAAATGATGGAACGCTTTCACCTTTAAAAATCTGCAGAATACCACACAAGGAACTTAGACATGATTTTTTTTCTTTCCCTCTCTGATTTTCTTCCAGTCTTTTCTCATAGGATCCAGTGATTCTCCTAGTCCTCCTATTTGAACTGACAACTAGCAGAGGATTTTTTTATACACAGGTATTCAGCATCTGTATTCAAATATAAGCTGGCATTGAATATCTGGGTATAGGTTGGCCAGCACTACCTTATTTAATTGGATTTTGATTAAACTTTTTCTGTAGTAGCTCAAGGTGAGCTAAATTCAGGTACACTGGGTATTTCCCTGTCCCTGGAGGACTCACAATCTAATTTTGTACCTGAGGCAATGCCCAAGATCACAAGGAGCAGCAGTGGGACTTGAACTGGCCACCACTGGATATCAAGTGTGGTGCTGTTAACTACTAGGCCACGCCTCTGCTCACTATCTAGGTGCTATCGATATTCATCACGGTTCAACGATACATAACCAGACAAAGTTAGGACAGCCTTTTTTTTCTATCTAATTGTCAGGCAATTATCCAATTAGCAGACTGCTAACTTGGAACTTCCTGCTCCACTCAAGCTCCATCCCCAGACTGCCATAGCACTCCTTGAATAGTTCCAAGGCAGTCTGATCAAATATTCAGTTACATTATTTGAGCAGAAGCCAGAATATCACTAAATATTGATCCCCAAATTATTGATTGTATAGATTGATATGGCTGTTTGGAAATGAGCGTGGATTTTGCAAAGGGAAATAGGCAGCTACTTTGTTTATAGAATAGGCTTAAAATTGGTGCCGTAATTAGTGCTTTTAGTAGAAGCCTTGTTATAGAATTATGGCAGTATATTAAATCCCATTCCCTTTCCCTTTAACGGACATTGAAAGATAATATTTGAATAACTGTCATCATCATCAAGCAAATTAAAGATGTGCACATTACACAAAGAGCTTGATCTACAAATAAAACAAACTCCGTTGCAGTTTCTAAAAGTAAGGACCGATCCAAATGAAATGAATGTGTACCATTGCAGAATATAAAGAAGGTTATCTCCTTCCACATTTCTGTTATTTTTTCTTGCCTTTTAAAATGTTTATTCTTGTAGGTAAACATAACATGAAGACAAAAGAGTTCATTTTGCACTCAGCATGGCACTGCCATAACAACTGGTGTAACAAAGACTCTCTCCAAATTTATGAGAAGAATGTCCATTAACTAACCCACACCATGGAGGGAAGGCTCAGATATCCACCACAAATGCATGCAATTGACCAGCTACAGTTCCTTTCATACAAGGGTGCTTGTGTACAAGAAGCTGAAAATCTGTTTATATTCATTAGTCCACAGTACTGTTAGGATTAATGCTGTCCACAGTCTGACTGGTTAATTTCTCAGAGCATGCATTTTGCTTTTATACATTTGTACTACAGCAAGTTGAAGAAACAGTTTTGTGGAAGGTGTGTCTAGTAAGATTCTTCAGAATAACATGGAGGGTGTGCAACACTGTCCATTGGTAAAACCTTTCTGCCCAGATCTAGGGCATGGTACCGCGCCAAATAGCAAACAAGGACAAAGAGGAGCTGTGGTCTTCCAGATTGAAGAGACAAAATGGGAAATTGTTTGCCAAAAGGAAGATATAGCTGAGCAGGTCCAAAACATATGGCCAAGGGAAGCCTCAGCAGTCCCACATTTTGGGCAGTTCAAAGTCAGATGCAAATGTAACAAGTACACCTTTTGGGGGGAAACATAAAGGTGCATAACTATTTTATATTACATCTCCCAAAAGGAAATATTTTCAGTATAGGACCACAAACTTTTGAGGCCCTGCAACAGCCGGTCCTCCTCCAGTGTGTCACCCAAGTCCTGGGACCAGGCCTGAAGAAGGTGCAAATAGACCCACATAGGGGTATAGTCCTGGAGATGACGAGCTGAGAGTTTAAGGTGTAAGCAGTGGAGAGATACTCGTATACCTCCTCTGAAAGGCAAGCTGCACGCAATGAGGATACATAATGCTTGAGCTGCAAATATGCATAGATGTCATGAGCAGGTAATCATGCATTTAAAACAGTGATTACTCATTTGAATTTTTATTTTTAAAAATCTAATTTGGGGGAAATAGATACAAGGCATACAATACACAAGTAAAGAGTACAGAATGACCGTGGTGTCAATTCAATTATTTGCTCATGATACAGCACACCACATATCTTGAGTAACTGTAAACTCACTGTCAATGGTACTCACAAAGAACTGGGAAACTAACTGGGTGAAAAAAAGCAAAACAATCTTTGCAGAATGAAAAGAAAGACAGATAGCGTCTTAAATTTCCAGATGCTGAGCAATACATTTTTTGTCATCCTTGAAGGGCATAGAGCCGTAGCACAGGATTACTCATGTCTGAATGCCTTAGTATTGCAACAAGCAGTACTCATAAATAAGAAACAGGATTCTAAATTTGTGGGTATCCAATTTATTCTATAATGAGCTACTGTATTTATTGCTTGACTTCGTCCTTCTAGAATGATTGGAATACATTATAGCACATACGTGCAATCATGTGCAGAATATATATATATATATATATATAGAGAGAGAGAGAGAGAGAGAGAGAGAGAGATTTAGAAAAGGGGGCCTCATTAATAACGCAACCATTTGCATCTCATCCAGCATTAACTACAGAGGAACATTAACACTAGAACTATCACGGGCATCATTTTGATCACTAATGAAATTAGACTGTTTTTACATAACTTATGAGTGAATTATTTTGTGCAGCTATGACTTTTCATGCTCAGTGGTGTTTTACATGAAAGGTAAGTTTCAAGGGACTAGTTACAGTCCTTTCCAAGATACTAGTGTTCAACACCTAGAAAAACCCCATTGACTGTTTTGACCATTCAGCCATTTTATTGTGGCTTTCTTCAGGGTGAACTAGTGGAGTCTGTGTATGGGACTGTTTTTGTTTTTGTAATACTTCTCAATCTGGATTTTTTGATATGGAAAAACTCATTGATCTCTTTCGATCATCTGTTTTTTTCCAACTAAAGCAAGATGTGGTGACCACGTGGTGAACAAACCTGATGAATTTGGAATCCAATTCTAGTTTGCAGCAGATGCTGAAACGAAGTCCATTTTGAACAGTTTCCCATACTTAGGTAAAGACAATCACTGACTTGGTAACCAATCTATTTCAGAAGATATCAGACTGAAGCTATTAGATCCTTTCTTGAAAAAGGGAACATTTTTTAGTATTGACATTTTTTTTTTAATTTCAGTGAAACTAGTCAAGAAGTTGAACACCAAAAATACAAGCATCTTGGGAACAGTGAATCAATCATGAAGAGAGGTTCCACCATTGGTGAAAAACTTTCAAGTGAATCTCTATAATGCCATGGTAATGAAGTATGGGGTTGCAAGGAAAAGTAAACAAATTTTTTTCTTCTACTGAGCACCCTCCATCTAGATGTCCACAGTGGAACTAACAGAAAGAAGATACCTGAAACAGTAGCCTTTTCCAATAAGACACTTTGCATCAAATGGTTTGAAAGTATTCTACGAAACTGGGAAATCGTAGATGCCTCTCCAGGTTTTCCACAACATTCTTGATGTGGTCACGATCAACACAATACCATTACTGGCAAGAAGATAAGTTGATGCAAGTTTACCCTTTAGCTGGATTTGGAGCTTTGGCAGTACCACATCTCCTCAAGAAAGAATAGGCTGGAGGTGCCTATTAACCAATAAGAGTCTTGGGAGGGGGGGGGGGGAGCCATAATGACATGAGTTCCAGATTGTGATGTGTGATGAAAACAAACTGTAGAAGTCTGTGGAACCTGCAAGAAGCCCGTGTGTGGGAAGTGAACCAGAAAAGTTGAGAAGCACTGTGTCCATGAGGCATAAATTCCAGAACAACTGATATTTATAAAATGACTCTCATTTTAAAAGAACATCTTTAATTTTTACTTCCATTTTTTCAATTAGCTGTATATTATTTCCCCAATTTCCATAATGGTTTGAAAAACAAATTATCAATGAATGATAATGAAAAAAACAGATTTAAAAACAATTTTTAAATGCCATGGGGCCCTTTTACTAAGCTGCGCTAAAAAGTTGTCTGTGCTATAACTAGAACGTGGGTTTCCCATGTGCTGAGGCCACTTTTAGTGTGACTGTAAAATGGCCCCATTTCCTATTCCCCTTATTAATGGCTATATGCTAATTTCCCAATTAGCGTGTGGGCCATTAGCGAAGGAGCCCTTATTGATACCTTTTTTCTAGGTGGTAAGGGCTCCCGTGCTAACCAGTGCTAATTGACTAGCGTCTGGCAATGCAGCTGCACTGATTAGCTCTGGGCACTCTACCCCCAAACACAACCACAGCGCTAAAAAATAAGAAGTATTTTTAGCACGTGGGAAGCACGTGCAGATGCCAAAGGAACCGTGGGATGCCTAAGCATGGTCCGTGGTAGTGATTTTTAACCTGCAGTAAGCATGTGTTAGTGCTTACTGCAGCTTAGTAAAAGGGCCCCATATTTGCTTGTCTTATCAGTAGCTGTAAATTACATTTCTTATTTTTACATAAACAGCTATTTTAAAAAGGGTCATTCTAGGTACATAAGTACATAAGTAATGCCATACTGGGAAAAGACCAAGGGTCCATCGAGCCCAGCATCTTGTCCACGACAACGGCCAATCCAGGCCAAGGGCACCTGGCAAGCTTCCCAAACGTACAAACATTTTATACATGTTATTCCTGGGATTTTGGATTTTTCCAAGTCCGTTTAGTAGCGGTTTATGGACTTGTCCTTTAGGAAACCGTCCAACCCCTTTTTAAACTCTGCTAAGCTAACCGCCTTCACCACATTTTCCGGCAATGAATTCCAGAGTTTAATTACACGTTGGGTGAAGAAAAATTTTCTCCGATTTGTTTTAAATTTACTACACTGTAGTTTAATCGCATGCCCCCTAGTCCTAGTATTTTTGGAAAGCGTGAACAGACGCTTCACATCCACCTGTTCCACTCCACTCATTATTTTATATACCTCTATCATGTCTCCCCTCAGCTGTCTCTTCTCCAAGCTGAATAGCCCTAGCCTCCTTAGTCTTTCTTCATAGGGAAGTCGTCCCAACCCCGCTATCATTTTAGTCGCCCTTCGCTGCACCTTTTCCAATTCTACTATATCTTTCTTGAGATGCGGCGACCAGAATTGAACACAATACTCAAGGTGCGGTCGCACCATGGAGCGATACAACGGCATTACAACATCCTCACACCTGTTTTCCATACCTTTCCTAATAATACCCAACATTCTATTCGCTTTCCTAGCCGCAGCAGCACACTGAGCAGAAGGTTTCAGCGTGTTATCGACGACGACACCCAGATCCCTTTCTTGGTCCGTAACTCCTAACGTGGAACCTTGCATGATGTAGCTATAATTCGGGTTCTTTTTTCCCACATGCATCACCTTGCACTTGCTCACATTAAACGTCATCTGCCATTTAGCCGCCCAGTCTCCCAGTCTCGTAAGGTCCTCTTGTAATTTTTCACAATCCTGTCGCGAGTTAACGACTTTGAATAACTTTGTGTCATCAGCAAATTTAATTACCTCACTAGTTACTCCCATCTCTAAATCATTTATAAATATATTAAAAAGCAGCGGTCCTAGCACAGACCCCTGAGGAACCCCACTAACTACCCTTCTCCATTGTGAATACTGCCCATTTACCCCCACTCTCTGTTTCCTATCCTTCAACCAGTTTTTAATCCACAATAGGACATTTCCTCCTATCCCATGACCCTCCAATTTCCTCTGTAGCCTTTCATGAGGTACCTTGTCAAACGCCTTTTGAAAATCCAGATACACAATATCAACCGGCTCCCCTTTGTCCACATCTTTGTTTACTCCTTCAAAGAATTGAAGTAAATTGGTCAGGCAAGATTTCCCCACACAAAAGCCGTGCTGACTCGGTCTCAGTAATCCATGTCCTCGGATGTGCTCTGTAATTTTGTTTTTAATAATAGCCTCTACCATTTTCCCCGGCACCGACGTCAGACTCACCGGTCTATAATTTCCCGGATCTCCCCTGGAGCCTTTTTTAAAAATGGGCGTTACATTGGCCACCCTCCAATCTTCCGGTACCACGCTCGATTTTAAGGATAAGTTGCATATCACTAGCAGTAGCTCCGCAAGCTCATTTTTCAGTTCTATCAGTACTCTAGGATGAATACCATCCGGTCCAGGAGATTTGCTACTCTTCAGTTTGCCGAACTGCCCCATTACGTCCTCCAGGTTTACCGTGAAGTCAGTAAGTTTCTCCGACTCGTCCGCTTGAAATACCATTTCCGACACCGGTATCCCACCCAAATCTTCCTCAGTGAAGACCGAAGCAAAGAATTCATTCAGTCTCTCCGCTACATCTTTGTCTTCCTTGATCGCCCCTTTTACCCCTCGGTCATCCAGCGGCCCAGGTAGGGGAATTATTGGTAGTTCTAGTGTTAAACCCTACTATGAAAATAGCTGAGTAATTAAATATAAATTTAGATTTATAAATATAAACATGTTTACCACATCTTTCGTGAATAGGAATTTCTCAGATTCAATGCTCTTCAATTATATGAACAAAATGTAAAGCTTGATAAGAGTTTGATATTTTAGCAACCAGAATCTGTTTCATTCTTTTCTCCTTCAGTTTCAGGCACCTATTCCCTCCTTTTCTCTACAAGGATTATTTTCAACTATCTAGAAAGCTCATTCATCTATGTAAGAAAAAAAAATCTGTTCTATTCAGCATTAACAATGAAACTATCCTATGCTGAAAACCCTCTAATAGCACTTCAATGCTTCTCCACAGCCTAGAGGTAGTAAGAGGCCCTGTCCAGTCAGAAACTTCACTTAAACAGTCCAGATGACCTCAATTGGTCTTTTGGAAGGTTTGCTTTGTAAAACAGACTTAAGTAGATAAGTCAGCCTAAATGACAACAGTAGCTCTTAGGAATCAGTCCAAATGAGAGTACTTCTTTGATTTCTAATCCCTATGCAGTCAAAATGTTGGATTACATGTATATACAGCTATCAATTAATAATTTACTCACCCTTATCTATATATATAAAACTCACCCTCAACGTTCTATTGTCGGATGACGTCACTGAAGCCAAGGTTCGTAAGTTCGAAGCTCTGAAGCCAAGAAAATCACAGCCTCGGGGCCCCGCCCTCGCGTCAAACGTTATGACGTTGAGGGCGGAGGCGGAGCAATTCACCCACATCGACGACGGGTGGGGGGGGACACAGGAAAGTCTTGCTAGCGCCCGTTTCATTGGCTTCAGAAACGGGCCTTTTTTTACTAGTATGAAATAATGTATCCACTTTCTAAGAACATCAGTGAGCCATCTGTTGAACTGCAGGCAAAATGTTTTATTTTAGAGGGTTCCCCCTTCTTTTATTGATAGCTATTTTAGCAAAATGACTGCCTGTGAGATTCCTGAAGGGTCACATCTGTGCAGTGTGATAAAATCTCTTAAATGACTTATCTACTGTTAATATCCCAGGTGAAAATCTTCCAATATGTGTAAGCTCTAGTGTTCTATTAGCAACAGGCTTATGTATCAACCTTTTCTTACCTTTCAGTTCTTGAGGATGAGTGCTCAAAACTGATCATGCACTTCAAATGTGATTTCCTCTTTGTTTTCTTTTATCTTCCTGTGATAACCTGAGCAAGGGTTGAGGTTGGGCTGGTGGAAGAACTCAGCTAGACAATAGGATATAAGCAAAAATAAGTACTTATTTATCAGAGTCCTGAGGCCTGTTACTTCACAGGGCCAGGAACATATATTGGAAAACCTTCCTCCATTCAGAAAACATAGTCTCAGGCAGGCCTTTGGCTGACAAGCCCAAATATAGTCTGTGCTGTGGCTGGTGGGGCTGCTGAGCCCCAAACACAGCCTGTAAGTTCCTGGTTCTTCACTAAGTCCCAGGTCAGGCTCCAGCCAGACCTCAAAATACAACTTGTAAGTCTCAGTAAAATAGCAAAAGTGGCTTACCTCAGCCAGGTCATGATCACTGCACATCAGCAGGGGAACCCTTACAGGGCAGCTTCTCTCCTCCTAAGGCCTCTGTATCGGGGCCTCCCTGACCTATTCTGCTTCAAGGATTTTAACTCCATCCTGATCTAAGCTCCACCACTCTCATTCAGTAATTGCCTCAATCTCAGCCTCCTCCTCGGCAGACTAGTGTCCCCTGCTGCAAGAAGGCTGAACTGTATCATTCGTGAGTTTTTCCTACATAAGCACACAACTGTGGAACACATTACCAAAAGCCTTGAAAACTACGAATGACCACCTAAACTTCTGGAAAACACTAAAAACTAACCTGTTAAAAAGGCATACCCTACCGATCCAATATAAATTCCTGATCTTTGCAACACAACAAAACTAAAGAACGTAATGGACATAACACAACTCTTCTGCTGTACGATTCCTTAGTGTGACTGTGCCACATGAACTTTATCCTACCACAACATCACTTTGTATTTGTTTACACCGGAGTCTGTAACGCCTCTCCGGTACTATGTAAGCCACATTGAGCCTACAAATAGGTGGGGAAATGTGGGGTATAAATGTAACAAATAAAATAAATAAATACATATATGTTTCCCTTTGATAGGGCTGGAGGAGGCAGTCCATCCCTGGCGTCGCTGGTTTGTACCAGAAGCAATGGAGGGTAAAAATGGCTTGCAAAATTTTGTTTCTCAGTCACTGCTCCACAGCTGTCAACCCAGTTACCCAGTTTGAAGAGGGAGATTTTATGCTAAGTCCTGTTTTTAAATTTAGATTCCCATTAAGATCAGTACTGGAGGTCCCATAATGCAGCAGAATACAGTTGTCAGAAATCCAGGCCTGGACTAAAATCTCCCTCCTGGAACTGGGTAACTTGGCAGCTCTCCAGCTTGAACCATCAAACTACTGCATTTGAAGCATGTCAGTTCTTCTCACTCATAAATTTCTCTAGATCTGTGGGGGGGGGGGGGGGGGGGGGGGGTGAGAGAAGGCCTGAATGAAGATCTGAAGGGGTAGAGAGGGGGAGTGAAAGTGAATGTGACCCTGGTAGCTGAAAAAAAAAAGAGAGGTATATGGCAGAGAGGCCCAAAAATACATGTTCGCCTACAGCTAATTTAGGGTTAAACTAGCCATGAATATTAAGATCTGTCCTTATAAACTTCACAACGAAGGCCACTGACCATTTTAGTAGTCACTGTCTAGACCAAAGCCATCCTATTTGTATCAAATTGAATGGGCTGCAATGCATTTGCCAATCCGGGAATCGCTAGAGCAGTTTAGTAAAAGAGGATTGGTGCACTGGAAAAAGAATTTCAGGAATCAAAGACTGTTAATACAGAGCAGGAATACTTTGGTGCAAAATAAAACTATTCTCTATAGAAAACTAGAGTAAATGGAAAATCATGCCAGACATCTTAATCTGAGACATTAAATTTCCCTAAAGTGTTGGGTCAAACTCCATTAGAGACAAGAAAGAAGTATTTAGTTAAGGTTTTGGGTTTATCTACTTCAACACTACCTTCATTTAACAAGGTTTACTTTTTTCCTTCAAGAGGAAATGAAAGGATTACAAAGGAACGATAGTTTACATATTTCTACAATTTTAGAATCATCTACTGAAGAAGTTCAAGATAGGTCAACACTTCTAATTAGCTGTTTTTTGAACAGGACATGAATTTGCCTATGTATCTTTATTTTTAAAAATCTGCTATGTTTTGTTTGACACAGAAAAATGTGGCTATATCCAGGTGCATCATGGGTAATTTTTTTGTGCCTGGCTATATCCAGGTGTATCATGGGCAAATTTTTAAGTGCCAAGAGACTTTGGCATTGGGGGCTAACTGTTTCTTTGCTATTCATAGAAATGGTTAGTTAAGTATTCTGGTATTAAATATCTTTTCCTTGTTCCTGAACAATTGTGTTCCTCTTTGGATTTTTAAAAGGGTCTGTTTCTTCAGCAACCCAGGATCCTGCTAGTGTGGGTAATGGATAAAGCCAGGTTAGTATATTTTGTGTTAAGCCTAAAAGTGTAAATTTGTATTCCTTATTGTGATTTCTACTTATTCACTTCTTCACCTCCCTCTATATTGAGGTCTACTGTGGTTGAGGGGAGGTCTATATGGTTGCATTGATTTCTTTGTGATATATTTCTTCGTAAATACTTTGAAAGGCCATCTCCTACCAATATTACTCTAGCAAGTGGATACTTGTATATTCTATTTTCAAAATAATAATAAAATAAAAAAAATTGTTGTGTCTTTCATGCCTAACCAAGTATAAAACATCCTTTGCACAGATCAGGTATAAGCTTTCACCGGGACTGACTTTCATGTAATGCTGATATTGCAGTTACATGTTCAACAAAATGTAGTTTCTGCAAACAATCTATAGTTCCCTCTGCTACTCTTATTTCTGGCTCATGCCATGATTTTTTGTTGTTGGAAACTAGTTTCACTCTAGTACTTTAAAAAAGAAATATAGTTGCCTATTCTGTACACTTTATTAGGGCAATAACCCCCTCTTCACTCCTGAGGTCACAATTCAGCTCTTTAAATTTTATTGACAGCATGTTGTTCTTAAGATTTTTATGCTGTATTGACAGTCTGCAGTGACTTACTGAGTTCATGTTGCTGTATTTATAATTTAGCCCCAAGATGGACAAGTTTAGTGCCTAAAGACTACAGAGAGTTCTGGCTTATATTCTATCCATGATGAATATTCATTCATGCAGCTGTATAATGACTTCAGTTCAAATGTAAGCTACTGTCAGTTATCAAGGCAATGAAACCTGTTGGAAATCCTCAAGGACCATTGAAATCATCCCCGGCCTTAACTGTATCCCAAGTTTCTGGTGACAGACTGTGCTATAATACTCTAAATGCATAGTTACCATACATTCATAATAAAAGAACAGCAAAGCTGAAAGAGATTTCATACAACTACTTGCTTTTCAAATCAAATGCTACATCAGTAAACAAATGTTCAGAGACACGAATACAGTTTCATAGCCATAACACAATATGGTAATTTTAAAAGCCTTATTTGCAATTTGCATGTGAATACCAGCACTTGCAAGTGTATATCACATACTCATGTAAAACCATACTTCGGAAAGCCAAGATTTATATGTGCAAATCCATAGTGTGTAGATATTTCAAGGGGTGTGATTTTGGTGAAATTTGGGTGGGGCTCGGGTGGGACTAAAATCTGTACATGCATTTCCTATTTCAAAGCAGGAATACATGTATGTGGGAAAAATTGCATAACAGGTTTATGCCTGTTCTAAACATAGATAGTGGAGTGGCCTAGTGGTTAGAGTACCAGTCTTACTATCCAGAGGTGGTTGGTTCAAATCCCACTGCTGCTCCTTGTGATCTTGGGCAAGTCACTTAACTCTCCATTGCCTCAGGTACAAACTTAGATTGTGAGCCCTCCTGAGACAGAGAAATATCCAGCATACTTGAATGTAACTCACATTGAGCTACTACTGAAAAAGGTGTGAGCAAAATCTAAATAAATAAATAAAATTCTACCCTTGAAATAGTGAAAAGAATACACTAGCCCCCCCCCCCCCCACCAATTCCACACTATCAGCTGCTGTGTGGCATTGCCAACTCAGCACATTCAAAGTGAATAGGATTATCAGCACCACAAGCCGCTAGTGTGGCTTTGTAAACAGTGGCCTAAAATTTTAAGGTGTGCAGGCAAACCAAATACACACAGCAATGAAGACACATCTATAATGTGTATCAACACACATTATTAAATTAAAACACATTAGTAAATTTAGCCTATAGACTGTATTTTCAAATCTACATATCATTTTACATACGTACTACTTTCCCTTTGACATTTGGTAGAAAGGCAGCAGGTTAAAAATACCCAAAGACTTTGCAGCAAAGTTGTCATTTTGAAAATTGCCTCCAATTAAGGCTGGTTCATCTGCACATAATTAAGGCTGGTTCATTTACACATAGGACACTCAGCTGCATGAACTTTGATAGCTGCATCTGCCTATTATGTAAAGCAGACTGCAATGCAAGAACAACTCTAGAGTGGGATAATCATTTGTGCATGTGACATTCTCAAGGAAACATAGAAAATGGCAATAAATCCAGACCATACAGCCAATTCAGTCTGCCCATTTACTACTAAATTCTACATTTGCTTCTTCTCAGATCTTCTATGCTTGTCCCATGCTTCCTTGAATTCAAATACTGTTCCTATCTCCACCACCTCCAACTTGAGACTGTTCCAATCATTCACCACCCTTTCCAAAATAAATATTTACTTAGATTACTCTTGTCTATCCTTTTTCACCCTCACCTTATGACCCTCTTGTTCCAAAACTTCCTTTCGATTGAAAGATACATGTCTCCTGTGCATTTCTATCATGGAAGTATTTATATGTGTCTATCATATTTCCCCAAGTCTGTCCTCATATGCTTTCTTCACTGATCAGGTAGTAACAAAGGATTCTTAGAGGCATGAAGATGGAAACAAAGCAATAGGTTAACTTGCACAGATGTCAACATTTAGGGAGGAAGTTATCAATGTGGGCTACTGCTAAGTTAGGTTATTTTAGCATGGGTTCCCATTGCATAAAATGGGACCTTGTGCTATAATAACCTGATCTATCAGTAGCCCAAATTGATAAAGGTAGCAATGGAGGATACCCGTACAAATCAATAGAACCTTAAAACCATCTGATCAATGAGAAAGCAGTGATGTAGCCTACATGATATGGAAGTTACAAGCCTAAAACCATCAGTTCTTTCAGAAAGCAGTGGAGGTAGCCTGTGCAACATTGCATTTAAAATCCAAAAAAGCAATGACACTAGTTTGAAAGGTTAGATGGAAATGTAGGGGAAGGGAAATTAGGTATTGGGTTTCTTATAGTAATATGTATGTGCATCTATCAAAAGTGGGCCTATCACTGCTATTAGATTGTAAGCTCTTTGAGCAGGGACTGTCTTTCTTCTATGTTTGTGCAGCGCTGCGTATGCTTTGTAGCGCTATAGAAATGCTAAATAGTACTAGTAGTAAGCATACAAAATTGAGACTCTGACATTATTTGCTATTTCACACACGTTAGAATGCATGGAGACAGCTACCAGAATTTCAGAAAATTCTACTAAATACTTCCAGTTAGCCACATAAGTGCCTAAAATATTTTTGTTTAATGTCATTCCCTGTGTCATTTAGGGAAATGATCTTTTTGTTCAGGGGTTTCTCTCTTCTTTATCATAGGACAGAAAACAAAAATGTCCTGGGTCTCCTTCCTGAACCTCCCCTTCCCCTATATCAGGCCTCCTTCCTAGCAGAAGTCCACTGAAGCAGAAGTAATGCCCATTCACTCCTGCCCATAGCCGTGGGCACATCCAATATGGCAGCCATGACATTTCACCCTAGTCTCACAGTCAGCATATTGGATGTGGCTGCAGCTATGGGCAGCAAATGGGCATTGCTCCTGTTTCAACGGACTCCCATTGGACCACCAGGGATTAACATAGGCTCAGGGGCCTATGAGGAGTATGTGTGTGTGTGTGTGTGAGGAACTGCAGGCCTAAAGTGGGGAACTTTGATCACGGGGGGGGGGGGGGGGGGAGATGTCAAACAAAACCTTGTTTGCCAATGACAGGAAATGACAGAAGAAATGCCATTGGTGTTTGTTCTGTCACTGTTAATGATTGCCGATCATAATATTTAATGCTGCTGCTTTTGTGGACGTCATAGCATGCATAATAATAATAATAAAAACTGACTGCAGTATTTCAATATTGATACATGTATTTCATTGCATTTATATATTTGTTACCTTTTGGAAAAAATGTAATTATTGGAACAGAATGAGAATAACCCTATGGTAAACATCATCAAGAAATTGCCCAGAAATGAATAAAATATGTTAGACTGCATGCATTCTTTTATAGTTTGGAAAACACTGTAATCACTAAATTGAAACAGCACAGGAAAAGACAATGGGCCCCTTTTACCAAGCTGTGGCTAAAGGGGGCCTACGCTGGCATCGGTGCATGTTTTTCCACATGCGCCGAGGCCCCCTTTTACTGCAGCAGGTAAAAAGGAAGTCTCTCTTTCCTGCAGGAAATGGTCATGCAGCAAGTAAAGCACTTGCCAGGCAGCCATTTCGGGGGGAACCCTTAAGGCCACCCATTGAGGTGGCAGTAGGGGCTCCCACACTAACCCGGCAGTAACCAAGCAGAGAGGCACTGCCTGATTACCGCCAGGTACACTCCGGCGCCGGATATGATGGTGTGCCAGGGGTGGGAAGTACCACCGGGCTGCTACGGTAGCCCAGCGGTATTTCCTGTTTAGTGAGCGGTAAGCCCGTGTTGGGTTTACCGCCACTTAGTAAAAGGGGCCCTAAATGAGATAATGCACACATTATTTAGTGGATCAGCCCCATTTAAAATAATGGAGTCTACATTAATGCTATGATGATTTACCTTACTATAGTGAGTCAATTAACAAGAATAGTGAAGTTTCCTGGGTCTCTAGAACTCTTCAGAATCAGTTAAAATAAATGATGGTCATATAGTCCTTTGGACAGTAGAGTATGCTTTATCTTATCTAAGGAGAACAATTTGGACATTCCTTTGAATGCTAGAAACACCGATGGTTAAGGAAACAAGAGAACACAGGCTTCTAATAAGTGAAATCAAATCACTGCCGCAGTGAGAGTGACAATATTTTAGCTGTTTTCAGTTTTATGGCCATCTGTAGCAAGAAATAAAAAAAGCATTAACCTTACTTAACAATGACGTTGCGAGCAAAGCTCGTATGTCTGCACATCGGCCTGCTACTCTTCCAAACACAGTAAAATGTCTTGTTTCCTTAGAAGAATGACCTACAAATGACCTATGAAGGACTGGAATATTTCACAGCTAGAATAAATTATATATATCTATAACGTCATAGAAGAGTTTAGAGATCCTAAGTACCCCCTTAACTATTCTTTCTTCCTCCTCCAAGTTTGACTGGATTACATTCTTCTGTAAATCTGATTATTGTGGAGGACTAATAACAAGCTGAGAGAGAGCAGCAATTACCAACTGGGGAGTTATAAATACAACTATAAAATATTCAGCTGATCCATAATTCATCTATTAGCAGACATCCTGCCATCTGTGCTGGGAAAGGATAGTTTGTGAGGGAGATTTCTTAACCATGATTAGTTCCAATTGCTACAGTCAATTTCATCAGATGTTTCTATTCAGCCATTCACAATGCTTTGCTTTGTTATAATTTACCAGTTCACATCGTCCTCAGTCTCTCTTCCTTTTCTGTACCTTATTATTCAGGTTCTTACTACTGGCCTCCTGTTCCAGTATCTGCCCCCTCTCCTTCCTCAGCCCTGGCCTCACCATCTACCGACTGAGAGAACTTGTGGCATACCTATTTATATGTCAACCAGTGAGAGGGCTTGAAAATTGTATGATTCACTGGGCTAGATTATTTATTTCAGTTTGCAAGGTCTACATGCAGGGCCGGTCTTAGGCCGAGGCGACTGAGGCGGCCGCATAGGGCCCCGCGCTTAGGGGGGCCCCGCGCGGCACCTCAGTCAGCCTCTTCCAAGGGCCGGCGGCGATCCGATGACACGCTATTCTGCCCGCCCTGGCGCCCTCTTCCCCCAAACCAACAAGGATCCTTTTTCTTTGAAATTTACCCACCTCCGTCGCCGACTCGCTGGAATCTGACTGGACACTGGACAGCACAGCAGGCATCGTCGCTGAAAGCGCTCCTCCCCTCCCAAATGCACCCGACGTCTCTAGCAGAATGGAGAAGCTTCCTGATTCGTTCATTCTCAGTGTCCCGCCCTGTGCTGTCCAGGTCAGATTCCAGCGAGTCGGCATCCCTGAGCCCTGCCCTCCCATCCATGCTCCTCTGTCCCCTCCATTCATCCCTATCCAGCAATCCCCCTCTCACCCTGAGCCCTGCCATCCATGTCCAGGTCCTCTCCTCTCTCCCTTGCCCTCCGCTCCCGTGTTCAACTGCCTGCCCGCCCTGGCACCCTCTTCTCCCCCCCAACCAACAAGCATTCTTTTGGTCTGCATAGGGCCCCGCAATTGCTAAGACCGGCCCTGCATCTGGCTATGGGTTTAGGATAAAAACGATGCTATGTGACTAGAAAATGAAAAGTCTATGCATGAATAAAGGCTTTTTAAACAGAAAATTCTGAGGATTCCTAAAGGCACCATCCTAGTAACTATCCAGAAAGAAATCAAGAAACCATAAAACATAAATATATAAATCAATGAATAATTACTGCACTATGATATCATTTAATTAATTTATTTATTTATTGCATTTGTATCCCACATTTTCTCACCTCTTTGCAGGCTCAATGTGGCTTACAATACATCAAGAAAGGTGGAAATATATTAGAAAAAAGACATTAAAAAAACAGGAAACAATTATAACAGGCATATACAAGTTTATATTCCACCTCCCCCCACAACAAAAACCACACACACACAGCAACATATATGAATTGCATGCACTTGAGAATTAACGTTACATACCACATAGAACTGGATTTGAATTTGTAGCACACTTCGGTTATTGGAAAAGTAATGGAAGCGATGCTGAAGGAAAGGATAGTGAATTTCCTGGAAGCCAATAAGTTACAAGATCCGAGACAACATGGTTTTACCAAAGGTAAATCGTGCCAAACGAATCTCATTGAATTCTTTGACTGGGTGACCGGAGAATTGTATCATGGACTTGCTATAGACGTAATCTACTTAGATTTCAGCAAAGTTTTTGACACGGTTCCCCACTGGAGGCTCTTGAATAAACTTGACAGGCTGAAGATAGGACCCGACATGGTGAACTGGATTAGGAACTGGTTGACGAACAGACGCCAGAGGGTGGTGGTTAATGGAATTCCCTCGGATGAGGGAAAGGTGAGTAGTAGAGTGCCTCAGGGATCGGTGCTGGGGCCGATTCTGTTCAATATATTTGTGAGTGACATTGCTGAAGGGTTAGAAGGTAAAGTTTGCCTTTTTGTGGATATTACTAAGATTTGTAACAGTGCAATACGAATCCTGGCCCCTCCCACGAATAAATGTCTTGGAGTTATTCGTTTTTGAGCTGGGCGCTTTCGGTTTCCATTATCGCTGAAAAACAAAAACGCCCAGCTCAAAAAAAGATAAACGTCCATGTTTTTCGAAAATATGCTTCGGTCCGCCCCTTCAAGGACCCGTTCTCGGAGATAAATGCCCATGGAGATAGACGTTTCCGTTCGATTATGCCCCTCCACGTTGTTTTTACAGAATATTGTTCTTCTCAAGTTTAAATAATTATTCCAATAAAGACTTTCAGCACTGGGACAAAATTGTTCTGTAATCTCAGGGAAGCATTGGAACTTATGTATTGGTACTGTACACATATTTGATTAATTACATGAAACCACACAAAAGGCATAATTTCCTTAAATCCTTCACCCTCCCATATAAAAAGAATGCCACTTTTTTACACCACGGTAAGCATTTCAGAAAGCTCTGTTATTAGTTAACAATACAGAAATCTTTTTATCATCTGCTTAGACTAATTCATATTCAGTTGAGGATATGTAACAAATTGTGTAACTGTAATATGTGTACTCAAATAAAGAAAATTCTGATGGTGCATTTCATATATTAAAGTAGAAAAGATATCAATGATACAAAGCTCACAAAGATGAAAAGTTCGAAGCCTATAGTATTGGAGATTGCACAGTCTTTACAGTTTTCTTATATCTTTCTCTTGTTGTTTTATTTATGTGTATATTGTGTAAGTTTTGTTGTTCTCTGCCTCGGAAAAGGGCGGAATATAAATAATAAATCTAATCTAATCTTTAGCAGGCTTTGCTGCTACTCCAACTGGAAATAGGTCAATTCTGAATAAAAAGAATAGGGTGCTAACCATGTCTTATGTATCATGTACAATTAGATTTTCTCATCTGGTGAGAAGGCCCCCAGGAACTGGAGGCCATGTTTTTGATACCAGTTGGGGCCAAGAATGAGATAAAATCCTAAAATAAAGAAACATCTTCAGTCCTTATTTGGACTTATTTGGAGCCGGAGGAGGTTTCTAAAGCCCCAGCAGGAGACTGGGAGGTAGTTTATCCTATATAGTAAAGGGGGAAAAATCCATTGCCTCTCACTGCCTAAGCTGCTTGAAACTAAAACTGCTATCTTTTTTTTTTCATGCTGTCTTAAATTCTCCACTACCACCACCATCCTACTTCATACCCACCCACCTCAAAGCTTGAATTTCCTCCCAATAGACAAAATTACTAGTCTTCAATCAGGCAATAATCAAGTAATCTTGCTGACTGGTATTCATTACCATAGTTCCAGCTGTTTTAACTCATTCCATGACTTTTACTAAAGGGTTGGGCGTGCGGCAACAGGCTTGGTGCGCACCAATCTGGAATTACTTGTCGGGCTACCATTGGAACCCAGTGGTAGTCCCCGCCCCCACCGTGGGCCATTTCCGGCACTACAAAAATATTTTCTATTTTTGTAGTGCCGGTGATTACCCTGCTGCAATCAGGCAATGCCATGCACTGCCCGGTTACTGCTGGGTTAGCGTAGGAGCCCTTACTGCCACCTCAATGGGTGGCGGTAAATTCTCCCCCCCCCCCCCCCCCCCACCGAAATGGCCATGCGGCAACTGGTTCACTTACTATATGGCCAGTTCTTTTCCAGAAAAAAAGACAGCCTTTTACCCACAGTGGTAAAAGGGGGGCTCAGTGTGCGGCAAAAACATGCGCTGACCCTAGCGCAGGCCTCCTTTTACTGCAGCTTAGTAAAAGGACCCCTCAGTACAGTAGCTATGGTGCAAAGCATGTGGAGGCTTAATGCTTGCCCCATTTGTCTACAACTTGCTATTATGCAAGGGGAGTTTTAGGCAAGAATTGGCTGCAATTAAAACAACTTCCAAGACTACACAGGATCTAATTTAATTTGGATCTAATTTACTTTCACTGCCACTGAGAATAAACACTCCAAAAACAGATGGGCTATAGTAGGTTCTGGTAGATTGTGACCTGTGACACAGAAGCATCCACCCTCCCAAGTATTTCTCCCTCCAAAATAATTTTGCAGAATTATAACATTATGATGCTCAAGAAATCAAAACTGAAGTGGAGACAGAGTTAAATAAGGTATATCAATGCAAGACTCATCCCCAAAGAGCAGACAAACCAGCTCAAAAACAGAAAGATCATGCTGTCTTTCTGACTTCATTATCAGAGTCATTATATTGAGACACAGTCCAGAGGACCCAATAAAGTGAAATGCCTTACAGATTCCTCACTTAGCTGGCATACAAACCAAATACTGGAGTATGTCAGAGAAAAGATTAAGAATGCTGAAGTTGGTATTATAATCCACCAGGGGACAAATGATCTGACCAGAAACAGCACAACTGTACTGCAGAATTCTTTCCAAAGGCTGGGGGAGATGCTGAGGTCTTTAGTACAGACTGTAGCTTTTTCTGATGTATTGCCTGCCTATGGAAAAAGTGAGGAAAGAGTACACAATACAGAAAACTTCAATAAGTGGCTCAAAATCTGGTGCCAAAGAGAAAGCTTTAGATACATAAAAGGATGGGCGTGGAATGGAGGAGTAGCTTAGTGGTTAGAGCACTAGTCTTGACATCCAGAGGCGTGGCCAGTTCAAATCCCACTGCTGCTTCTTGTGATCTTGGGCAAGTCATTTAACCCTCCATTGCCTTAGGTATGAAATTAGATTGTGAGCCCTCCAGGGACAGAGAAATACCCAGTGTAACTGAATATAACTCACTTTGAGCTACTACTGAAAAAAGTTGTCAGCAAAATCTAAATAAATAAAAAAAAAATATATGGAAAAATAAAAGGCTATACAGTAATAATGGGCTAAACCTTTCTGTGGCTGGAAGTCACCCCCAGCAAAATCAAAAGAGAAAACAGTCGGGCAAATTAATTTAAAGAAATCATCATAGCAATAACAGAAGGTGGTGGTGAATGGAGGATGGACAGGTGAGATGTGAACTGCCTCTGGGATCGTTACTGGGGCAGGAAGGAGGGTCCTTAATAAAAATTTCAGACAATTTGGGATAAATATTCAGTTGATGGCAGTAAGCATTTTGCTGACCGCTGCCAACATTATTCTCAGATATTCAATGTTGGGCCACGTCAGGGCTTCAGTATTGAATATCCAGTTTATCTGGTGCCAGCTAACCTGTGGCTGGTTAAACTGATATTCAGAACTTAATCGGAATAAAGATAAGACTATGTTTTCTTCGGTCCCATTTATGTGATTTCCCTGACTACGTACTAAGAGGGTCTTTTACTAAAGTTTAGCTTGAGTTATCTGCAGCAGGGCCCATAGAAATAAAATGGGCACTGATGCAGATAACTCGAGCTAAGCTTTAGTAAAAGACCCCCTAAATACTGGCAATTACCAACCAAGTGTTTCACTTCACCCCTGGAACACCCCCAGAATAGCTGGCTTTCACTTAAGGGCTAACCCGAGCCAAAAGTGAGGAGGCTGAGGCCTCCAAGGCTTCCCCCTCCCCCCACCCACTGTTCTAGATATAAATGTAGCCAATCTCTGTATAACTTAAACATCCAAGTCAGGCTGGCCAAATGGCAGGTATAGCTTCACACACTAGGGATTAACTTCATTAATATGTATTAAAAGATTTAATAAAATCAGAATCAATTTAGTGCATCTTATTCTATGAATTAATCAACTCAATAGATTAGTATGAATTAAACAGTTCTAGTTCCATGATTTGATGTGTACTTTGCTAGTGGGTGTATCCAAGCTTTCTGCAGTTTTGGTCTGTTCAGTTGTAACTCAACAACAGCTAGAACTAGCTACTCTAAACTTATCAAAATTACTGAACATCACACAAAGAAAATTATAGGCGGGTCATCCTTTTTTGGGGGGACATCTGCTGACTGTAATTACTTCACTTTAAAAGTCATAAACTGGCAGATCATCTGCAGCGCTTCCTTGAGTTTAGCAATTGTTTGCAGCACTGGGTGGAGCTTGTGATAAGCCTCCAACATTGCTCCCCAGACAAAAGTCTATGTCACTGAGACATCATTAACTGTAAGCTGATACCCCATTTTTTCCCCCAAAATGGTTGTTTTAAGTGCAAAACTTTTTGAACATCAAAAATCACTGGGTGGTCATACTAAAAAGTCTGTAGCTTCACCATGTTTAAAGATATCATCATTCCACTTATCACAGAAATGTACACATTAACAACAATGGGGGTCCCAAAAACAACAAGGCAAACGATCTGCAAGATCCAACGTGGAGAATAAACGAGCAGATCAAAGTGACATCCAAAGGATTTTATTGGAGATATCATATATAAGAAAGTTGCCCGACACAGGCCGTGTTTCGCCCACAGAGGGCTGCGTCAGGGGCTAAAATGTATCCTCCCGAAAAGAACAACTAAAATGTATCTTCCCAAAAGGAACAATATTATGTGCTCAAATCACAAAGCAGCACTCCGTCACTTTTTTTTTCCAGCTTCAGTGATGGAGTTCTGCTTTGTGATTTGAGCACATAATATTGTTCCTTTTGGGAAGATACATTTTAGTTGTTCTTTTCGGGAGGATACATTTTAGCCTCTGACGCAGCCCTCTGTGGGCGAAACACGACCTGTGTCAGGCAACTTTCTTATATATGGTATCTCTAATAAAATCCTTTGGGTGTCACTTTGATCTGCTCGTTTATTCTCCACGATATTAACAACAATTAAAGCTATACAACTTCACATTGAAACTCCAAGCGGTTGCTGAGAAAGCAGCAAAAAACTCTAGGAGTTTACTTTTTATTTCCTCACCCTGTATAGGTGAAGGAAAGCACAGTGTCAAGTGTAAATTGACATGTTCTCACCACTTTAAAAGAGTAGGTAGAGCTCATTCTGTTGGGTAGACCCTGATGCAGGTAGGGGGAAGGAGGTCACCAGAGCTTAAATTGGCTCAGAACTTATGCTCTGGTGAGCCCCTTCCCCCTACCTGCATCAGTGCCCACCCACCAACATCAGCTCTACTACCTCCTCTTTTACAGCGGTGAAGGCATGTCAATTGTACTTGCCACTGTGCTCTCCTCCACACCCGTCCTCTGGCACTGCCCCAGCTTTAAACGCAAGAATAAGACATAGCTGTTTTTCCATTAAAACCTGAGGCGGTGCCAATGGTTGTGCAGAGAAGAGAGCACAGCATTGAGAAGGCTGAGCTAGTGAGGGGGGGCTTTTGGTGCCCTGGTGCTCTATGCCAGTGCCTCAGCTGGCTCGTCATGACTTGAGGAGGCCCTGATAAAATCGTTCACTGTAAATCTACGGTTGGCTAGGATTCTGGCTGAAATATATCCAGAAACGGGGCAGGCATGGAGAGAGGCAAGCCTTTCCAATGGTTCCCCAGAGTCAGAGATAAGCCTTTCTATAGCTTTTTGGGACTGAACAGAGAGAAATACAGGCCATCTATATATTATTTGGACTGCAATGGGGGGAGGGGGCAGGGCTTTCGATGATCCCTAATGTTGCATACTGACCACCTGGAGATAACAAATGTATACATGAATGCAAGCCGTTACTGTTTGACCACATTTGTTACATGTACAGTAGTAGGTAAAAGTTTTGACAGCCCTCATCAAATGTATTTTTAATGAAGTCCTCTCAGTAAACGGAAGCTAGTACAACCTCTGCATGCTACAACATTCAATACATCATCTTTATGAACATTTTCATTTATAATTATTTACTTTCAGTGTTTTACACAGACAAAAAAAAGGTGTCAGTTGCAAAAGTTGGCTTTCATTCAGTACTTTATAACACATCCTCTGGCGAAAATACAAGCTCTCAAACCATTCCTATAGCTAGCTAACAGTCTTTCTATTCTTCCTTGCAGAACTCTTCTAGCAGAGAAATATTCTTAGGTCTTCTAGCATGCACTGCATGTTTGAAGGTTTCCTTCTGATAATTCTCCCATGCAGATCACTATTGTGTAAGAAACACTACATCATGGACCTGTGGACAACTGCTCCAATGTCAGCTAATCTTTCAGAATGACATTTGTAGTGATAAGCGGGGTCTGCTCTGCAGCTTCGACCTGTTCCCAGGCAATTCTATCAGAAATTTTTCTTTGTCTTTAAAATCTTTCATTGACTTTGTATTCCTGTAACTTCCATTTCCTAACAATAATTCTGAGAGTTAAAATTTCTAGCTGGAAGCCCTTAGAGACTTTTAAATAGCTTTCTCTTGCATTTGAAAAAAAATATATATTGCTTTTCAAATGCACAAACAGCTGCTTAAAGAAAGCCATGGCTGTTGAACATAGATAGGACAATAATCACAAGTTAAGAGGTTAGAAGGGTCAAAGTATATGTTTTAACTGGGAAATTGTCATTACTTGACTAACTGAAGGCTTAATTAGTCACAAAATATTCAACAAAAGGGTGACTATTAGGCATGAAGAATGTGCCTTTTGGGAGCATAGATCTCTATTTTTCTTTATAGAATAAGAACATAAGTGTTGCCATACTGGGACAGACCAAAGGTCCATCAAACCCAGAATCCTGTTTCCATAGTGGCCAATTCAGGTCACAAGTACCTGACCAAGATCCTAGAACAGCAAAACAGATTTTATGCTGCTTATCCTAGAATATGAAGTGGATTTTCTCAAGTCCACCTTAATAATGGCATAAGGACTTTTCCTTTAGGACATTATCCAAACCTTTTTAAACCTTGCTAAGCTAACTGCTTTTATCACATTCTCTGGCAAAAATTCCCACAGTTTAATTACTCACTGAGTAAAGAAATATTTTCTCTGATTCATTTTAAATGTACTACTCCGTAGCTTGTTTGCCCCTGGTCCTAGTATTTTTGGAAAGAGTAAATAAGCGATTCACATCTACCTATTCCACTCTACTCAATATTTTACAGACCTTTATCATATTCCCCCTCAGTCGTCTCTTCTCCAAGCTGAAGAGCCCTAGCCACTTTAGCCTTTCCTTATAGGGAAGTCATCCCATCCCCTTTTATCATTTTTGTCGCCCTTCCTAACATTCTATTTGCTTTCTTGGCCACCGCTGCACAATGAGCAGAGGGTTTCGATGTATCATCAACGATGACACCCAGATCCTTTTCCTGCCTGGTGACTCCTAATGTGGAACCTTGCAGCACGTAAGTATAGTTTGGGTTTCTCTTTCCCACATGCATCACTTTACACTTGCTCACATTAAAAGTCATCTGTCATTTGGATGCCCAGTCTCGTAAGGTCCTCTTGCGATTTTTCACAATCTTCTTGTGATTTAACAACTTTTAATACTGTTGTGTCATCAGCAAATTTAATTACCTCACTTGTTATTCCCATTTCTAGATCATTTATAAATACTAGTGTAACAGATCAAAAATATGCCTATATTTTATACATGTTTACTTACACCAGCCAGAGAGCTGGAGTCCGGAATATTAAAGAATACATATACATTACAATATTTTATAATGTATGCATATACATCTGTCCTGCCCACATTCTACCTGAACTCTACCCATGTGAACACCCACCTGCAAATTACTTGCTACTGAATGCTGAAACGTACTTACAGAACAGTGTGTAGCTGGAAAATGGTCATTTACTGTCATCCCAGCCACATTTAGGTTTCTGTAGTTATACCAGATCTATGGCTGGTGCAACTGCAGGTACCCATATCAGTGATTTTCAACCTTTTTCATCTTCCGGTACGCTGACAAGGCGCAAAAAATGTCAAGGCACACCATCAGGTTTTTTAAGGATATATTTTATCATTTAACAAACGCATGCTAGTATCTAAGGACGACACTATCAATATTATACCACATGCTAGTTGCAAACCTTCTGTACATAAGTTCCTGTCCTTGGTGGTCTACAGAGATGAGACAGCAACAGAAGATGGAAAAACACCATCCCGAGGCTGCTACATGTCATTTTTGAAGTATTAGGGGACAAATCAGAAAGGTCAAAACTGCGGAGCAGAACAAGGGTTCTGGTTCTCATCCAACATCCAGACATCTCAGAAATACTGTTTGGTCATAAGGAACAGAAGCTAGAACACCAAGAACATTTCAAGCCCATGAATACAATAATGTCAGCACCAGAAAAAAAATGTACCGAGGGGCCCTTTTACTAAGCCACATAAGCGTCTATACGCACCTAACGTGTGCCAAAATGGAGTTACCACCCGACTACCTCATGGCTTTTGTGGTAAATTCATTTTTGGTGCACGTCCGATTCGCACATCTGAGAAATATTTCTTATTTTCGGACACGTGTAATGGACGCGTGCCAAGTGGCATTTGACATGCGTAGGTCATTACCACCTGGATTCTTTACTGCTTCGGCAATGGCTGGCGGTAAGGCCTCAGACCCAAAATGAACGTGCAGCAATTTTGATTTTGCCGCACGTCCATTTTCAGCTAAAAAAAGGCCTTTTTTACAGGCGCAATAAAAAATGGATCAGCGTGTGCCCAAAACCCACACCTACACTACCACAAGCCATTTTTCAGCGTGCCTTTGTAAAAGGACCCCTTTAATACTCCGGCTCTCAGATCGCATTTTGCATAATGAGGGAAAGGCATGCAGAGTGCTCTAGTATGGTCAATAATACTATTATTTCAGTATAGCATAGGGGTTCTCAACACAGTCCTCAGGACACAGTCAATCAGGTTTTCAGGATACCAACAATGAATGCAAGAGACAGAGATTTACATACGATGGAGACAGTCTGTGCAAATTGATTGTGGATATCCAGTAATGACCTTTAAAAATACCACTGAACAAGGAGCTATTCTACCTCCATAATTATTTTTCAGTTGGAAAAATTACTTTTGAGCACTAATGCATAGCTTTAATGAAGTAGAGATTCTTCAGGGAATTTGCTTCAGTGTTCTTTTGTTATACAGTAGTGCTACATGCTGCTACAATAAGTCTGCATAATTATTACTATAAAACAGAATGTATGCACACTGTGGCACTGGCATGTACCTCGCCTTTTTTTTCTGTAGATCTGCAGCAATGGGCAGTGTGATTTATAAAACCTGCTTGCACCAACCCAAGCCCTATCTATCTCTGACACTTCTCGCCTATGTGGAAGCAGGAACTAACGTGTCTTTTGGGGCGGAGAATGGGTGGGGGAGAAATAATTTCCTTACTTATTGTTCTTAAGCCAATCCAAAATTCTGTTTTTGTTTGGTACACTCCTGGTGGGTGGAAGGGGGGGGGGGGGTGGTTCTTGAGTTATGACTTGCTTGACCTTAGCTACTAGGTACTGTGTATGTGTGTTTTTTGCATATCAATAAAAACTTCTAAAAATTAGAAAGAAATCTGAGAATGTAAGGTGGATAACTTTCACCCTTTAAATTGCATAATGGCCAACAGTTATCTGTTGTAAAAAGCTGTACGATTTAGAACAGGCCAAGGGTAGTATACCAGTTGCTTCAAGATTTTGTACTAGTCAAAAAACAGTTTGAATCTGATGTACTATGTAATGGATTTCCCAAACACTCCCAATACTTTTTTTGAGAAACCAATGATTTTTCTCTATAAATAGAGGTTTTTTTACATTGGTTTGTTTTTTTTATCCAGTTTAATAAAAATATTGGGACCAGTGAAAAAATTTGCTCCAAATATAACCAAGGCGCTCTTTAAAGGAGCAATTATTCTGTATAAAATTGCCTTGCTTGGAACCTTTGAAGTCCATGGTTGATAAACTATTTGTTTTGCACACTGTGAGAGAAACAACCCAAGTTCTAACTGGTTTAGATAATTGATAGTTATTGTAACATGTAAGTAACATATAAGTTACACATGCATTTTCAGTGGTACCACTTATGCATATAACACTGCTAGAAATCTGTATAGCTTTAAGCAGATACATAACCTTGTTAAATTTCCACAGTGGGCCCATGGCTGAATATTTGTTTTTTTGCTAAATAAGTAAATTCTATTGCACAATTGGTGCTGTCACGAGGAATAACACACTTCTCTACAACCTACAGGGAACATAGACTAAAAAAAAACAAACCTAGATATTATATAAGGCATAAAGTCAACCCTCCTGAATTAGTATGACATGGCATATATGCTGTATAAAATCAACACTGTTAATGCCAAATGCATGTGTATATTTGTTGTATTAATTTATATTCATGGTTAATGGAAACAGTGACTTATATGAAGGCAGCATGGTTATAAACATGTATAAATATGCCTCTTACTATACATGAGTCATTATGTTATGGAAAATATCATGTTATTGGAAAACATTCTAAGTTGTAAGCTGGTCAGGTACAGAATGCAAAATAGGTTTTTTTTGTTGTTTTTTTTTTTTTTAACTTCAGATTCAAGTATATTAGGGGCTCTTTTACAAAGGTGCGTAAAAAATGGCCTGCGGTAGTATAGACGCATGTTTTGGGCGCATGCAGAATCATTTTTCAGCACACCCGTAAAAAAAAGCCTTTTTAAAATTTTTGACGAAAATGGACGTGCGGCAAAATGAAAATTGCCATTTCTCCATTTTGGGTCTGAGACATTACCACCAGCCATTGACCTAGCGGTAAGGTCTCACACGGTAACCAGGCGGTAATGGTCTACGCACATAGAATGATGATTACTGCCCAATTACCGCCCGTGCGCCAGAAAATCAAAATATTTTACAATGCGCCTTATGGACATGCGTCAAAAATGAAAATGTTGCAAGGGCCACGTGGTAACTCAAAATTGACGTGCGTTGGCCATGCATAGGCGCTCACGTAGCTTAGTAAAAGGACCCCTCAGTTTTAACCATAAGCACAAAAGACATTTTTGCTGCTTCTATATTCTGCTGTCATTTGCAGGTAATTAAGTTTGAAATTAAACAATCAAAATTGATGCATCCCTTACTCAAATTGGTAAGTGAATCTGTAGGCATATTACTAAAGTACAGTAGAAGTTTTGCAGTTACCACACCATAATTACCACACAGAAGCTGCACATGCTGCATGAATATTAGGGAACTTCCCATCATCTGCTTATGCAATTAAGGCAGTGAAAATAAGTATCATATTTTAACTGCACTGCAGATGATGAGATACACTTTTATGCTGGAAACGATGCAAGTGTTCTTAACACCATCCACGGAGGTTGTGACAGCCGATCTGTGTTATTTACTATCTAAATAGTTATCATGCGGCATCAAACATTCAGTGTACGGAACTGCCCCTGCCCAGTCTCCACACTAGTGTACATTAATCAGTTAACTTGGGGACTAGTGTACCAAAGCCCATTTTGCATAGGTCAGTGGGTTAGGATTAGAGACATCCAGTTTGGAACATGATAAATTCTGCCAGTATTTTTTCAAAAGGCTTTAATGAACATGAAGCCTTTTGTAAAATATATAGAAAAACACCAGCAGATAAATGTGCGATTCCTGACACATATAGCAGGAGCAACGCACATAGCCACATTCAGATAAGCAATGCTGTTTCAAATGAATGCACATCCCTATGAACTGACAAAATATACTAATTCCTGCGTTAAGACTATATTGTGTTTTATTTAAAAAAAAAAAAAAACTTTTGTTGGATAATGCTAGATTGATTACCAGAAATATATAACCAAAGAAATGTTCAGGAAACACTGAAGAAACCCATTATCAGAGTTGTGCTTTGCTGTGAACCTTCTTCTAGATACATGAAGCGTCCATGCTGGCTAGATCTTGCTAGTTGTGCATTTTTGATAGGCTTAAAATTAGCCAGTCTTTTACAGAATGATACTCACTCTATAAAGTGCGTAATTATTCCTGGGCACATCAAATTGAAGTCGGGAGTCTGTGTTTAATCTCAGCCAGCCGGATTATCTCTAGCAGACAAATCTTTTCCCATAGCACACTGCATTACCCCAACTCCCCTAACTAATGAGCCTGCTGAATCATTTTGGGATAATAAGGCAAACAGAATGATATTTTCCCAATTTAAAATGAATTAAAATAAAGGTCAAAATAATTACAATATTCACAAAAATCCCAAGATGCATAGGATTCTGTAGCAGCACTTGATGCTTTGCAGATCAGCCTAATACAGCACACCGGCTCCCTGGGCAGCTACTGATTTTTAGTGTTCAGAGTTTATTAACATGCTGTGTTCTGAGTTTATTAACACGCTGTGCTCAAGTGGCTGGTGCTTATGTTCTTGTAGTGTGTGATATTAAAATATATACTTAAAGTACAAATGAATGAGTCTAAAAACAGCAACTACGTGTAAGCGGAACTAATGAAAGCAATTGATCTTGAACTTACCTGCCTGATTGGTAGTTACGTTTACAGACACATATTGTCTGGCACTTGGGCTCAGGTCTGAGACTCCGTTTTCTGCTTCAACTTCAAAGGTATAGTTAGTGTGGGCCAGCAAGTCCACCACCATCACAGAGGTGTTTTTTAAGCTGTTCTGCTGGGGCAGGTACCGCACATGACTGCCACATTCCTCACAGAGGCTAGAGTGGGAATTACACTTCTTGCACACGATATTGTAAGACACATCTTTTCTTCCACCGGTATCTGCTGGAGGGGTCCATTCCAGAAAGACACTTGTTTCATTGATGTTGGAGATAGCATTTCGTGGGGCAGAGGGTGGCCCTAGTTCAGAGAGCAAATTGAGAAAAACACAGCTTAATCATTGGATAGAGAGAAGAATGTGGACAACACTGTCAGTACATTACGAGGACAGAAAGAAGCATTTAACGGTCAATATTCAAAAGGACTGCTTGGGTGTAAAGCAGATAAGCTGTTAAGGCCGGATATTCAAAGCCATTTACCAGGATAAATGGCTTAGCCGTGGCTATCCCTGGATACTCAGCAGCCCTATCCGGATAGTGCTGTTGAATATTACAGATTGCCTTGGCACTATGGGCCAGATTCTATATATGGCGCTTAAAAAAAATCCCCATGGAAAACATTTCCGGCTAAGCGTATTCTATAAGATTTAGGCATGGTATGTAAAATACACTTAATTGATATCGCAGTGCCTAAAACTAAGCACCTCCATTCATACAAGTGAAAATGTGGCATAAATCCGTGCACCTAGTTCTACACAGGCTGGGCCATATTCTATAACAATGCGCATAAATTTTGGGAACACCAACAAAATGCTCATTTCCCCACCCATGGCCGTGCCCCTTTTGAACTGCACACTTTAGAATTTAAACACAGTTCGTTATAGAGTATGCTTAGGGCCCCTTTTGCCAAGCTGTGGCAAAAGGGGTCCAGTGCTGGCGTGAGTTTTACACATACGCTGAGGACTCCTTTTACCTCAGCTGGTAAAAAGGAAGGTCTCGCTTTCCTGCAGGAAATGGTTGGGCGGCAAGTAAAGCATTTGCCGCGCAGCCATTTCGTGGGGGAGCCCGTACCACCATCCATTGAGGTGGTGGTAAGGGCTCCTGTACTAACCTGGCAGTAACTGGGCAGCATGCGGCACTGCCCAATTACTGCCGGGTACAGTCCGGCACTACAAAAACAAATACATTTTTGTACTGCCAGAAATGATGGCACAGTAGGGGTGGGAAGTACCACTGGGTTGCTGCGGTAGCCTGGTGGTACTTCTGTTATAGCGAGTGGTAAGCCCGCGTTGGACATACTGCCACTTGGTAAAAGGAGCCCCTAGTGAGTTATACACGTAAATTCTAATTATTGCATGTTAAGTGTTATTAAAAACGCTGATTGACTTGTTAAGCCAATTAAGTTACGCACATTGTTATGGAATATACTTAGATTTTGGCATGGAACGTTAGGCATGATATATACGTAGAATCCGGCAGTATAAAGGCATTCTATAATCTAGATGTCCACATTTGCATGCATGAATGTGCCAGCAGGGCACCTAGGAACTATTCTGTAATGAGCACCTTACATAGCATGTAAATGCAAGGGGGCATCCACATAAGCGTAGCATGAGCCGCGTGTGTAAGAAAAACTTAGATTGAGAGCCCACTGGGGACAGAAAAAGTACCGGCATAAACCGTTTTGATTGTACCACAGAAAGGTGGGATATGAAATCCCATTACCCATACCCTTATAGAATATTGTAAATTATGTGCATCCCTGCTGCACTTACCACCAAGAGATCATTTATACTGGTTGTGGTCCCCGTCTGGAATATTCTGCCTATTACAATTCAGACTGAAATTAACTCTCTGCGATTCTGGAAATGACTTAAATCCTGGCTTTTTACTAGGTGTTATGCATGCTTTGTGTTTATGTTAGATTTGGTTTTTCATCATGAAGGTTATTGTATTTTTTTTTCTCCTTTATTACATATGTCTTTATTCTGTTGTAAACTGTTCCGAGCCTTCTGGTCTGACACAGTATATAAGACTAGATATGTTATGTTATGTTATTTAGATATATGGCTGGCGTATGTGCCTAAATGTTAGATGTGCTGATACTTCCCACTATCTTCACAGTGCTGGGGTGGTGCACATGCTTGCAAAGGCAGAGCGGTAAAATTATCTAATTAACAGCGATGCTCAGACCACACTCTGAATAACTACTCAAATAAAGTGAGGACAGAAAAATTGCTGTCCTAACTTCATCCCAAGAGCTACCTGAATAGTTGTTTGACCATTGCCACTGTCTGACAATGGTAATACTCTCATTCTTCATATTCAGCATTGTTCCCTATATGGATAGCAATACTGAATATCCGTGAATAATATAATCACTGCAGCAGGCATTTTAAAAAGAGCAGACTGCAGAGTTTACATTTTAACCTCTTAGAATGCAAAATTCTTGGCTGGTAAAGGGAAATGTTTTGGCTGGATATCTTGATATCCAACCTAAATTTATCTATATAAAAAGAACTGGCAACAGAGGCTTTCCAGGGGCTACAGCTTAAACTTAATAAGAGAGCAACAATCTTCAACTGCTATCTATTAAGCTTATCCACTTCAGTACGTCAAGATAATTTGTTTAGTTACATTTAGGAGCACATAATCAGTGGTCCTACTTAAATGAATCACGTCACTGAAAACATGCATAAGGATAAATGGATGAGGCATCTGCCTATTCTAATGTGGAGATAACCCACTGAATATCAATATCCACAGCTTGTTCATTCTGACAAAAATAGGTTTAAAATCTTTTTATCTGTACATTTTCTGATTAAGATAAAATTTAACCATGACTGGTATATTTCTTCAAAATATTGGCAACACAGCATTTCTCATTTTCCATAGCTCCTCTGTTTAATACTGAATAAATCTAGGGGCCCCGTTACTGAACTGCATTATGTGCTAACGTGCGCTTAATATGGGAAAAATGGCCTAACACATGATGTGGTATAGCATTCTGTATTAGTTTTGCTATTTGAGTGTGGCGCAGCAGAGAGGCTGAATGAATTCTTTGCCTCGGTCTTTACTGAAAAAGATTTACCTGTACCAGAGACAGTTTCAAGAGTGATGATGCAGAGGAAACAAAAGAAATCTCAATGAACCTGGAAGATGTACTGCGCCAAACTGATAATCTAAATAGTAGTAAATCACCTGGACTGGATGGTATACACCCCAGGGTACTGAAAGAACTCAAATATGAATTTGCCACTCTGCTGTTAGTGTTTTGTAACCTGTTATTAAAATTATTTGTAGTACCTGAAGATTGGAGGGTGGCCAATGTAACACCCATTTTTAAAAAGGGATGATCCAGGAAAGATCCAGGATATTACAGACCAGCAAGCCTAACGTCAGTGCTGGGCAAAATAGTGGAAACTATTATAACGAATAAAATCACTGAACGTATAAATAAACATGATTTAATAGAACAGAGTCAATATGGATTCAGCCAAGGGAAGTCTTGCCTCACCAATCTGCTTTATTTCTTCGAATGTATGAATAAACATGTGGATAAAGGTGAGCCTTTTGGTATAGTGTATCTAGATTTTCAGAAAGAGTTTGACAAAGTCCCTCATGAAAGGTTACCTCCAGGAGGAGGAATTCTGGCTTCAGCCTAACCCCTGGTAAGCCTTTTCTTGGCTGGGAGATGCATAGTGGGCATGCCCAGCACTCTCACCAGCTACCTTCCAGGTACTGTGGAGGACTTGCAGTCCATCTACATATCCTCACAGCCTTCTCCAGGATGACTCCGATGTCCACTCAAATCCACAAAGGGCTTCACTCCAGGTGCCCAGCGCTCCCACCAGCTGCCTTCTAGGTGCTGAAGAGGACTTGCAGCCCACTGCATATCCTCACAGCCTTCTCCAGGGTGACTCCCAAGTCCACCCCGATCGTCCCAGGGCCTTCGCTCCAGGTGTCACACGCTGAAGCATTTTCTCTATACACTTTGTATTTTCTCCCAAATACTTCTTACGGCTTAAGTACACTTTCTCTTCTTAGTACTGTTCCTTTCCAATCTCTTTCTCCATCTGAAACCACTGTACACTGTAGGAACACATTGCCCATCTTCTGCTTTCATCATATCACCATCTCTTTTGTCTTCTTCCTTCTTCTCAGCTCTCAAACTTCAACATTTCCTTCCTTCCATTCAACCATCTCCATTCTATCTGATCTCACCTTCATCGCTATTGTCATGCCTTTCCTACTCTTCTCCGTACTCTCTTGCTCCTTCTCCTGCTCTCCGCTGGGGATATCAATCCCAATCCTGGTCCTCCACATCAGATCTCAACCTATTTATGCAGGTCACACTGTGATGTCTCAAATCTAATTTCTGTTTCTCTCTTCCCCCCCCTTCTTTCCTGTCTTTCTCATGTGCTCTTTGGAATGCCCGCTCTGTCTGCAACAACTTTCCTACATCCACAACCTCTTTATGTCTCATAATCTCCATCTGCTTGTCCTAAGACTTAGCTTTGCCCTGAAGACTCTAGTTCAGCTGTGGCCCTGTGTCATGGTGGTTACCTCTTCTCCCATACTCTTCACCCAGTTGTCCGCAGAGGTGATGTCAAGTTACTACTTTCACCATCCTGTAGATTTCAACCTATTCTTCCAACTCAGTGTCACTGCTTTTCTTCCTTCGAAGTCCACTCCATCTGGCTATTCACTCCTCTGCCTCTCCAAGTAGCAGTCACTTATTGACCCCCCCTGATAAGACCCTTTCTTCCTTTCTCACTGACTTTGACTCCTGGCTTTCCTTCTTTCTTGAACCTTCATTTCCTTCCCTCATTCTTGTGGATTTTAACATTCATGCTAATGATCCCTCTGACTCTCTGCTTCTCAGATTCTCGCTTTATCATCCTCTTTCAATATTCAATGAGGTGGTCAATGAGGCTGTCTCCTCCTATAATACTACTCTGTTCTCTGCTCTGGATACTCTCACTCCTCCCATTCCCTGTTCATTAAGGCATACCAAACCCTAGCCTTGGCTGACCTCTAGAATCCACTATCTACATTCCTGTGCCCACTCTGCTGAACACCTTTGGCTGAAATCCCATGCCCATGCTGACTTCATACATTCCAAATTCTTGCTGACCTCCTTCCAGTCTGCTCTTTCACTTGACAAATAGGACTACTACATCCAGTTGGCAAACTCTCTTGGTTCAAACCCTCAATGTCTTTTTGCCACACTGAACTCTCTCCTCAAATTGCCTTCACCTCCAAATCCCTTTCTCCACAGACTCTGGCTGAGTACATTTGTGATAAGGTTCATAAGATTAAACTTGAATTCTCAACCAAGTCACCTCCACCTCTCCTTCCTTTAGTCCATTCTCTCAACCCTCCACCAACCCCTGCTTGCTTTTCTTCCTTTTCTGAAATCATTGAAGAGGAAACTGCACATTTTCTTTCCTCCTCAAAACTAACTGCCTGTTCCTTTGATCCTATTCCCACCCATCTACTTAGCACTATCTCTCCTACTGTCATCCCTTTCATCTGTCATATTCTCATTCTTTCACTTTCTATTGCAACTGTTCCTGATGCTATCAAACATACCGTAGTCACACCACTCCTAAAAAATACCTTCATTGAAGCCTACCTGTCCTTTCAACTATCACCCCATCTCTCTCCTCCCTTTTCTATCCAAGGTACTTGAACGTGCTGCTCACTGCCGTTGTCTTGACTTTCTTTCATCTCAAGCTATTCTTGATCCACTTCAATCTGGCTTTTGCCCTCTTCATTCAACTGAAACAGTGCTTGCTAAAGTCTCCAATGATCTGTTCCTGGCCAGATCCAAAAGTCTCTATTCTATCCTCATCCTTCTTGATCTATCTGCTGCTTTTGACACTGTTGATCACTGCCTACTCCTTGATATGCTGTCCTCAATTGGATTTCAGGGCTCTGTTATTTCCTGGTTTCTTCTTATCTCTCCCATTTGGGATTCTGTTAGGTACTTGTGACCTGATTTGGTCACTGTTGGAATCAGGATATTGGGCTAGATGGAGGTTGTTCCATGCATCTGCCACTCTTTCTGTAAATAAGTAGTTATTTAAATTACTTTTGAGTCTATCCCCTTTTAACTTCACCTTATTCCCTTTCATTCTAGAGCTTCCTTTCAGTTGAAAGAGACCTACCTCCTATGCATTTATGTAATAGAGATATTTAAATCATATTTCCCCCCTCTCTCTCTCTCTCTCTGTCTTTCTTCCAAAGTATATATATTGAGGAATATGAGTCTGTATCTATATGCTTTATGATGAAGACTACTGACTACATCCTGGTTATATCTTTTTGAAGGTACAGTCTACAGAACTGCACATAATACTCTAAATGGGGCCTCACCAGAGACTTATAGAGAGGCACTATCACCTCCTTTTGTTGCTGGTCATTCCACTTCCTATGCACCCAAGCATCCTTCTGGCTTTGACCATTGCCCTTTCTACCTGTTTGGCCACCTTAAGATAATCAGAAATGATCACCCCTATGTCTTGCTCTTCTTTCAAGCACAGAAGTACTTCTCCTCCTAAATGGTACTGCTGCCTTGGGATTCTGTAGCCCAAGTGGATGACCCTACATTTTTTAGCATTAAATCTTAGTTGCCAATTTCTGGACTATTATTCTACCTTAGCTAAATCCATCCTGATGCTATCCACACCATCAGGGCTTTCTATTTACTACAGAATTTTGTATCATCCACAAAGAGGCAAACCTTACCCAACAGCTCTTCCACAATATCATTCAAAGATGTTAAAAAGAGCCAGGCCAAGAACCAAGACCTTATCTCTGCAGTACACCACTGGTAACATCCTTTTCCGTTGAGTGAACTCTCTGTTTTCTGTGACTTAACCAGTTTATAATCCAGTTAGTGACTTTGTGGTCCAGACCAAGGGCACTCAATTTATCAGTTCCCTATGTGGAACTGTGTCAAAGTCTTTACTGAAATCTAGATGCACCACATTTAATGCTCCCCATAAATCCAACTGTTTGGTCGCCCAATCATAGAAGTTAATCAAATTAGTCTGACAAGACTTTCCTCTAGTAAAACTAGGCTGCCTCAGGTCATGCAATCCATTTGATTCCAGAAACCTCTTTGTTTTAGAAGCATTTCCATTAATCTATTCACCACTAAGTTATGACTAACTGGCCTATAGTTCCCAACTTCCTTCTTACTTCCACTCTTGTAGAGGGAGACCACATACACTCTTTTCCAGTCTTCTGGAACCACTCTCAACTCTAGAGAAGCATTGAAAAGGTTAGACAGCTGATCTGCAAGAACTTCCTTAAGTTCCTGCAGTAACCTCAGAAGTATCCCATCTAGCCCCATCATTTTGTCTTCCATTAGTTTAGCTAGCTGCTCAGGAACACAGTCTGCTGAAATTTGGTCAAGGTCTACCACATACACTTTCTTTTTAGCATTTGCCTTCTGTCTTAGGGATCTGAATGGGATCAGTGCTATTTAACATATTTATAAATGATCTGGAAAATGGAACAACGAGTGAGGTGATTGATTTTGTAGATGACACAAAACTATTCAAAGTTGTCAAAACAGATGAGGATTGTGAAAAATTGTAAGAAGACCTTAGGAAACTGGAAGACTGGGCATCCAAATGGCAGATGAAATTTAATGTAGACAAATGCAACATGATGCACATTGGGAAGAATAATCCAAATCATAGTTACCTAATGCTAGGGTCCACCTTAGGATTCAGCAAGAATCCAAGATGGTGATCTAGGCAGATGCACCTGCAGTCGCTCCTCTGATGGTTCCAGCTTGTTCACCTCGGAACGTCTCCCAGCCCGTGGTGTTCAATGGTCAAGCGGAGGGGGAAGATTAGGGAGTTTCTCTTGACCCCTAACACAGTTCCAGCGATGAGGCAGACAACGCTGGGCGCTGTTGTTGCTTCTATGGTCCCTTTAAAGACTTTGTCTCCTTCTGCACGAACGGACGCTTTGGCGTCAGTTAGTAGTGTAAACAGGGCATCCTTGAGCCCTGTTGAGCACATGGCCCCACCACAGCCGGGGAGAAAGAGCACCGCCGATACTCTTGCTGCTTGGGAAGACAACACTTTGGAACCAGGCATGCAAGGAGGGAAGGTATTGTCAGATAAGGAGACTTTAGATTCTGAGCGAGAGGCTATTATTGATTCTGCCTTGAAGATATTGCCTTCTGGAATTGTGAGTACCCTCTCTCAGATGGGAAGTCAATCCCCCTCCCCTTTACCATCTCGAGGGATAATTAAACCAGCTGCAGTGACAGAGTCACTTTGGGATATTACTTATGACATGCATTCCTCTTTAATGACTGTGATAAGTGGGAATTCTAAAGATATGAAGGTTATTTCTGATATGGTAACTGCTCAGCAGTCCTCGAAGGTTGAATTGGAAACCAGAATACAGACCTTGGAGAATGTAGAGGCTGCCTCAATTAAAGATAAGAACGTTTTACATCGACATTCAGAATACTTGGAAAACCAGGTTAGAAGACTTAATTTGAGATTTCTCAATTTCCCAAGGTCACCTTTAATTTCTGCTGTAAACATGGTGAAGAAATATTTAATTGAGGTCCTGGGAATGGCTGGAGACTCATTACTTCCTATTACACAAGCCCAATATATTCAGGAAGATCTACAGAAGATACTTCTAATAAGCGAGAAGTGGACAATATGAATCGCACCTCCTTTTTGGAAACCTCTTTGGATATGATTACACAGAGAACAAGAATGTTGGTTACTTTTGCCTTGGAACCCGATTGAAATGCAGTTTTGAAACTTTCCTTTAGACATTTGGAGACACTTTTTTGGGGTTCAAAAGTGCGTATATTTTGAACCATGTCATCCGATGATCACTAGATGCCAAATGATCACCTCCTATAACACCAGAAATATTCTCCCCATTTGTGAACATCTCATGCAGTTTGGCCCCATCTCATGTGAGTTCCATTACCAACTGCTAGAATAGCTCTCCATGTAGAGAAAACCAAGATCTCTTTACTTCTAGATGAGCTCACATCAGGGATGCCCGAATCTGCGTCCAGCATGTTGAAATCATCTACTAATAATATCACTTCTCCTTTCATTGCAATCTTTTGAATGTCTTCAATTAAGTCTCGGTTTACTTCTGTCTGTGAAGGAAGCTTGTATATCACACCAATGTAAATATATTGTCCATTTGATCTTTCCAGATTAATCCATGGTGCTTCTTCCTTACCCTTTAAGTCCAACAATTCTGCCACTTTAAAATTGTCTATGTCATATAATGCCACTTCTCAGCCTTTTTGCCCTACCCTGTCTTTCCTGAAGAATATAGCCTGGTATAATGATATCCAAGTCATGATTCTCCTTGAATCATGTCTCTGTGACTGCCACTAAATCCAAGTCATCCTCTTCCATCACAGTCTCTAGGTCCAGAATCTTACTCCCCAAACTACAAACATTGGTATACAAAGCTCTCCAGATGTTGCCCTTTTTCCCCAAGTGTTTTATTTGCCTGAGGGATTTTAATTACCTAGGGATTTGTTCACTCTTCCCAATGAATTTAGTTTAAAACCCTTTTGGTGAGCTATGGATGGAGAATGGGTATGGACTCCATATTATGTTTGCTCATGATACTTATAATATGATGTCAGTTGGGCAGTTTTCATGAGTAAACCTAATATCTCCTCAAGAGGGGGTATTTCGGGCAATTCTATAAATTTGAACCCTAATTTAGGTGCCCCAATGCCATGTACTTTGTGATAATTCTATAATGGCATCTTTCCACCGGATTCCATTACAGAATACTAGCAAAAGTTGGCACTGGTGTGCCCATGTGTAGGTGCACCCTCTTAAGTCATGCATTCTATAAACTATGCACATAACTGGGAGACACATCCATGGCCCGCCCATGTTCCTCTCACATGTACACCCTTGTACAGTTAGGTGCTATGGCATTTAGCACTACCTTATTGAATAGTGCCAATGCACAAAGGCATCTGTCAATTAATTATGCCTTTCATGCACATTAGTGGCACATACTTCTAGGCACCAGTTTATGGAATTGTTCCAATTAAGCTCATTGGCTCTAATTGTGAAAAAAAATGTAACATATGCTAAAGACATTTTTGTGCAATAACTACAGTGGACCTGCTGAGCATTCCCTCAACAGTTACTGTACAACCTTTGTACTTGCTGAATGTTAATTTTTACAGCTAAGCACACTAACTCCCCCAATTCTATAATCTTGCATGCCCAGTTTCATGTTTAGTACACCGGTTATAGACTACTTCCAGTTACATGTGTAACATAATTGTTTAATTAGGCTCTAATTAGCCATGTAACCTAAAAGCAACCTATGAACTGACCAACTTCTGAAAACTGCTGAAGACCCATCTCTTCGACAAGACATACCACAAAGACCAAAACATGTGAAATCCACACATATCTACTATAATAAAACTCACCCTCAACGTTCTGAAGACAATGTTCTGAAGTCACTCAGTCACTCACTGAAGGGTTCATGGATTCATGGTGGTGAAGCCATAACACTGACCATGTCTCTCTGCCCCGCCCTTGCATGACGGACCAATCAGAAAAAACACCCTCAACATTCTGAAACACAAAGGACCATCACAACACCGTTCCCAGGCAACACTAGGCAACGTAAAACGGACCAATCAGAGGAAACTACGTGACAATAAGGGAGGAGCATTCCCCAGAAGAATGGCTCATTATTTGTGCAGCACGGAGAGCACAGAACCACCGCTGGAACGAGAGAAGAATATTCCTGCTGTGGGTATGTGCAAAAATAGACCGGGGGAGGGGAGGGGGGGAGAATTTTTTAAATGCCTAATGCCAGTACTGAAGAGTGCCAGAGGGCCTATAGCACAGACTATATTTGGGATCGCTTGACATGGAGTCAGAGGAGCCGGAAAACAACGTGCCCGTCACCATCTGGGACGTGGGCGAACAGGACAAGCTGCGGCCCAGCTGGAAGGATTACCCGCGACCCAGCCAGCAGCAAACAGCGACCAAGGAAGGGGGAGGAGTACTCCTTCCCTGCCTAGGAATCGCTGGAGACTGGCTGCCAAACTAACGAAACAACCGCACACCGACGCACCACCTCCATCATTCGAAAGGCATCCACTCTTTCTTCAACAGAAATGCAAACTAATAATACAAAACAAACAAAGAATACATGATTTCTCAGGCGGCTGCAGGAAACTCCACACCCCCTTCCTGTTCCCCTTTTGCTGAAGCGGCCAAGGACGTGCCCAACCATCCCCAGCCTCAGGCAAGCTGTCTCCCACCTCGGTGATTCCCCGAGCACCCAGAAAAAGACGGCGCTAATTCCTGCAGCGCATAAATGTTTCAGCATTCCCCTGCAGCCGGCCTGAAATGGACCAAACATACCGGATCACCCCCGACGGCCCGAGACCGTGCTCTTCTCCCTTCCACCAACTTAAAACAACCATCCCCGTCCTCAGGCAAGCCGTCACCCACCTCCAGGATGGCCAGAAACCCCAGCCCAATGGAAAAAGATGGCGCTGCTTCCAACAGCACATTTCTCTTCCAGCATTCCCCTATAGCAGCCCTGAAATGGCCAAAAAATACCGACAGACAAAGAACGTGCTCCTCTACCTTCCGCCCATCTAAAACAACACTGCTGCCTCAGCACAACACAAAAAAAAAACATGGAAAAAAAAAACAACACTCAACAAAGGCTGACCCCCCCTACAACCACATTTACATTTCACCAACAGAAAGACCCCCCTCCACAAACCTCCTTGACAGACAAAACCACACACACACAATACAACAGAAACACACCCTCAAAGCCACACACCAATCCAACCCACTTTGCCAGCACAGCACAGCACATCCCCCAACCCCCAAGCAAAAAACAAAACAAAACAAAAAAAGACACACATCAACAACCTGCACACACACCGCACCCTCACACACTCACACACACACACACACACACACACACACAAAATAACTCTGTGACACATACACACACACAAAAAAACCCCACATGCTAGCGCCCGTTTCATTGGTTTCGGAAACGGGCCTTTTTTTACTAGTATCTAATAATCAATGCTAAGAACGACTTAAACAACATCACTATCATGCTCTCCATTACCATGCAACCCAATATACTTCTGTAACACTAAATGTCTACTCTCCTTCATTTCCACTATCCACGATATATTGTAAGCCACATTGAGCCTGCAAAGAGGTGGGATAATGTGGGATACAAATGCAATAAATAATAATAATAACCAAAAAAGCTGGTTATAATAGGAATGAATTGGCATCAATTTGAAGATATGTGCGTAACTGCACTTAATATTGTATAATCTTAGTGTGCATATTATATAGCGTACAACTGCAAGGAGGTGTTGACATGGGAGGGGCATGAGTGGGCCATGGATGTGTCCAGTACTTATATGTTGAGGTTATAGAATACTGTCAGTTATGTGCATTACTGACATGGCAAAGATGGCACATCATTGCAGACTTGCACTAGATTTCTATAATGACAATTATGCACATAATTGCCAGTATATAATTCATGTTTAGCATACAGCATACCAGCACCTAACTTCAGATGACCTGTAAAGAATTAACCCTAAGAGCAAACGATTGTCATATTTTAATATACAGGCTCCTAAGTACTGCAAACTGGTCTGTAAGAGAGAAAAATATACTGTTGAAGTAAATACTTGTTTTCTTGCCTGATTTCCCTGTGGGTTTGTCCCTCTGTATCCCCCTCCCAATAAGTGTGTTCCCCACAATAAATTTGTGCCACTCGCAAAAAGAATTTTTTCTTTCTAAATATTCAGCAATGTTGCTCACAAATATATTGACTAGAATGGGCCCCAGAACTGATACTTGAGATACTCTATTACTCACCCATTTTTCCTTCTGAGCAAATTACGTTTGCAACTACCTTCTGCCATCTGTCAGTCAACCAGTTTCTAATACAGTTCCCCACTTTAGGTCTTAACTTCAGCCTGCTCAATTTATTCATGAGGAACTGTATTGGAAGCTTTGCTGAAATCTAAGTAGAATACTTCTAACATATGTCCTCGATCCAATTCTTTGGTCATCCAGTGGAAGAAATCAGATTAATTTGGCATGATTTGCCCTAGAACATGCCAACACTGAATGTGGAATAAGTGCGAATGAACTTGCCATTTCATTGGTTGATTTTATAAGATGCATTATGCATTGGCACATATGCATGAAAATGACTTTATGAAATTACCTCCATTGTGCCAAACTACAGTATTCATTAAAAGTAGATTTGCCCATCATTATTTTGGCATCTAAGAGACAGATAGTGGAAGATTATTGAGTTCTTCTGAATACTTCTTCTATTGAACATAGATTTGGGGAGTTAATCAATATGTTTTCAAATTTATATAGTCAGCACTTGAGGGTTTATTCCCTAGGCACGTAGAATCGAAGTGACAATGAAGTAGAAAATGTGCTCATTTCCTTGGGCAATGAGCTCAAATCCTGTAAGGTACATCCAAAAATGTAGCTAATACAGATGGGATGATCCATACAGGTCTATCTTCATTTACAGCCATTCAAAAAAACTGTTAAACTCCACAGGAACAGTTCCTCTAAAGATATTGGGGTAGATATTTAAAGCAATTTAAATGGCCAGGAGAGGTTCCTGGCCATTTAGATTGGTTGGTTGGGGCTAAGCAGAGATATTCAGTGGCACTTAACCTGAAAGTGCCACTGAATATTCCAGCTAAGTGGCCATCCCCTAACTGGTGAGGTTAGGAGCAGAGTTTAGGTGGAGCAGTGATCTAACTAGTTAGCAGTGATATTCAGTCTGCTAATCAGCTAGGGAACCACACAAAATTAGGACAGAAAAAAGGATGTCCTAACTTTTTATGGTGCCTGGTTAACCTCCACATGTTGGCCACCCTTCCGATCCCCTTTTCACACACCCTCAGAACTTGATATCCCCCCCCTTAAGATTTTCTCTCCCACCGAGTTGCCCGGTTCCCTGAGAACAGAGATACGGCCTGAAGTACCACAGGTTCACTGGATTTCAGCCAGTAAGACCTTCATCTTTTACCCTAGATGAGATTTGGAAAATGATAATATCTCTTGGTCAGACAATTACAGCACAGATTTCAGTTCAAGCTGGGAAAATCAATACTATGGTGTGAAATGTGGTTACGGAACAGAAGATGGAGGCTCAGGAGTTACAAATGACTGTGTTACAGAACTCTGTGGAACTGATTACTATCTCTGTTCAGTGAATAGATCCCTCAGTCCCTACTCTGATTAAAGGGCAGGCAAGTTTGGAACTTAAATGTGAAAATTTGGAGAACCAAGTGCGCGGAGGAATATTTGATTAATAAATTTCCCCAGGTGTTTCTGCACAGGGAATGTTTAAAAATATCTCCCTGTGATACTTTGAGGTTTATTTTCAAAGCATTTAGGCTTACAAAGTTATATACAGCCTATGAATTTTGAATTTTTAAGGGGCCGTTTTACTAAGCCACATAGGCACCCACACGCACCAAAGGCACGCCAATTTGGACTACCACCTAGCTACCGAGTGGCCTGGGTGGTAATTTCATTTTTTATGTGTGCCCAATACACGCGCCAAAAATTTTCCGGCACGTGGCGCTAACAGGGCGGTAATTGGCATTGTATGCGCGCTGATGATTACTGCCCAGTTAACATGTGAGACCTTACCGCTAAGTCAATGGGTGGCGGTAAGGTATCAGGCCTAAAATGAGCCCCTTTGTGTACCTAATGAGTTAATACCCCCTGCCTCTAGGGTATTTTATCTTCCATATAAGAAAAAACTTGCAGAAGGAGATGTGGATCACGTATTAACCTATTTTGGAGGGTAGCCTAAATTCATCAGCTTTTCTAGAATCATCTAAAGATGAACTTACAATTCCCGCCAAGCTGATTGCTACTATGGCACTTAACTATGATAGAGACTGGCTTTTAAAGCTTTACTTTCAACACATGGACACTTTTTAAAAGTTTGTGTTTCCAGATGTGGCCAAAGTCACTCAGAGGCATCACAAGCATTTCCTACTTATGAGACCCAGGATATTGGCCCTGGGGGCTCTTTTCTTATTGAAATTCCCTTGTAAATGTATGGTTAGATATAAGAATGAGAACTATATATTTTTGATCCTTCTCAAGGGTCATGAGGTGTCCCTCCTTCTTCAGAGGGCCCGGGTGCTCAGACCTGAACCTTTTTCTCTAATTGATTTGATTGTTTTTCTGCACATTAGGGTTTTTATAGCTTATTATACCTTAGTGTTTATTTCTACTATATGGTTCTCTTGCCTTTCTCCAATAATTATGGACTTTAGTGATGATACATTATAAGATGTCATCTCTTTTTTACATTTTTGAACTGTTTGTTTTTTGTAATGTTGTTCCTTTGCTTATTTCAAGATTTTGTCTTGATGTATAATTTGGAAATTCAATTAAAACAAAGATCCTCTCTCCCACCCCCCAAAAAGAATCTAAGGTGGCCCCAAATCCCCCCCTTCCCTCTCCATTCCCATATGCCATATCTTTATGGACAGGAACAATGTCTACTCGCTCCTATCCAATGTGGTCTGCTCATCAAAATGGCTGCCGTGACCTTTAGTGGCAACCTTGCGGTACTGGGACTACCTTCGATTTTCTTCAGGAGGTAAGTGGGAGGGGGATTTTAAGAGCAGGTATCTCAGGTTCTAGGGGAGAGGAGGAATCAGAGGGGAGTCGAGAGTGGCCAGAATTTTTAAGGCGGGTCCTTGCCAATATTCAGCCAAGATCCGCATAACTGTCTTATGCAGATGTTGGTTAATATCAGCTGGAAATGGCATAAAATTTGTGGCTAGCACATAATAAATGAGCTCTGGATATTAAATGTTGTGCCTGAACATGGCTCAGCATTGAATATCTGAGGCTAATTCTGACTGCCTCAGTCTGAGTATTGGTCAGATTTTTTTTCAGAGAAATTCGTAGAATAATATATTCCAACAATACAAACACTCTCCCTTGATTCATTCTCTCAGTCATGAAACTTTCTGCTAAAGATCTCTTCACAGAGATGCAATGAAGTGTACCATTCCACCTATGGATTATGCTCAGAAAACATCAATTTAGGAGGGCTTGTAAAAGATATTTGGGCTGCACAAAATCTATATATGGGACGCTTTCTTTTAGTGGGCTCTGCTCTGTTTGACAAATGGCTATTCGCCCACCTGAACATGGGAATTTTATTTACTTCCCCCTGGGCTCTACTCTGAATACATTTATATCATTTCATAATAGGGGCATGTCTGGGCAGTTTCCCTTTGATGGCATAACTCCTATAATTTTCAAAGGAAAGGTCTAGTATTTTTCATTTCTTTTAATCTCATGGAAAATCATAGCAGACACTAAGCACATTTGTGGTTAGCTTATATTAAGTTAGTCCAATACAACCATACCACTTATACTCCTTATAAATATGTCTCCTGTTCTGCCTCACAAGTGTTCCCTAAGTTGCAACAGAGTGGTAGAAAACAGAGCTTCAGAAGACTGAAGGTGTCCGCTGGAGCAAAAGACGAACCCACCAGAATTCACAAGAGAATCTTCTTTCTTTGGGTTAAAAAAGAAGGGCTGAATGCTTACTTGTGCATGCCATGGTAGGTGGATCAGATTCCCTTCTGTAATAATTCTCTTCACAAACACAGGATGCCGATGCCTTTTCATGGCTGTAACTGTGAGGGGGACATTTACTGCAAGTCTGACTTTGTGGTGAGGCCTTGAAGAATCCTGGTCTACACCCTGCATAGAAATAGAATACAACATAAATTAATTCCTTCCAGCAAAATTGGTTAACCTTTCTTAAAGAACAAAAAGTATATTTATCTATACATTTTACTGCCATGGAATTGAAACTAAGGAGGCCATTTGATATTCCATCTAGAATCATCAGAAAAATGCCATAGGGGAAGGGAGAGAGACAAGTCATGTTAATAAGATACAATATTCATTTCTGCACAGGAGATTGAGGTTATAATGGCCACTGAGTCCCCTGGCAGCTGTTGTGGTCTGATTTTTTATTTTCTCACTGAAAGAATTGCTGTTAAAGGTCTTCAGGGTTCCATGCTTTAACGAACATAAAGGTTCAGTGCAGCCTTTTTAGCCAGTCTGAGATATATGTCAGAAATGCATTACGAACAGCTTAATGGTTCCTCTTTTATGAGGTCTCAAGCCCTCAGAAATATTGTTTCAACAGCACTGAAAATTCAGGATATGCCACATCTTAAGTCATAGTAAAGTTTAGCAAATTAACGTAATCAAACTGTGACTCTGTAACAAACGTCCTAAAACATAATGGAACCGATGAGACCTTTCCCTTAGGATTACTGAGGAAAACCTGGGATGCATTTTAAACTATCTGACAAATAATTCCATATAGATTTTGAACCGGCCATGCTATTAGGACAATATAGTTTCTGCAGCTACAATTTATACATACGATGGTCCCTACCAGAATTTAATAAAAATTAGTATTTATTTTTTCTTTGTGTTATGTCTTGCATCAACTGTCTCCTTAAGGCACATCTTGCCATCTGGGTTTGCAGAATTATCACAATGAATATATGTAAGATACATTTGCATATTTTGAAGACTCATAGTATGCAAATTCATCTCATACGTATTCATTGTGGTCACCCTATAAACTCAACTGGCCAAGTGTGCCTCCAGGAGAGGGTTGAGCAATAGTATTTTAGATAAATGATTTTTGCAATCTGAAAAAAAGAATTTGGTCAATATTCAGTATGGTTTAACTGGGAAGCAGAGGCTCCTGCCCGGTTAACCTATGGTGACTGAGATAGGAACAGATATTTGGCATCACTTAACTGAAGAGTGCCACTGAGCATCTGCCCTGACCACTGCAGGGGTAGCCAATAATGTTGGTAACCAAATAACTCGCACAAATGGGCTTTCGAGACTGGAACAGTAGAGAGTCCTTTAATTTAATAGGCCCGACATGGGCCGTGTTTCGGCGCAACTATGACTGCCTCAGGGGTCTAACAAACAAGCAACATTAAAATACAATATAAGCAATTATAAAGTAAAATACACTAAAGTAATACAAATGACAGGATGTACTGATACTATGCAAATAGTGAATTTAAGTGTTCTATACCACAATAATGTACATAAAAAAATATCCACAATGTCAGAGAAATGCAATGATAATACAATGTGATTACATGTGCCAAACTTGATAGAAATAATAATAAATAGTAAAAATTGGTTAGTGAAGTGACAAATATATAAAATGATAAATACATAATAGATAGATAATAATTTATATTATTATACTATGCATTAAACTATATCTGTCACATGAATATGTAAAAGGTGAAAAACACAACATGCATATGTGTATTCATATGACACATATTATAGTTTAATGCAGAGTATAATTTATTTATTTATTTGTTGCATTTGTATCCCACATTTTCCCACCTTTTTGCAGGCTAAATGTGGCTTACATTATGCTGTAATGGTGATCGCCATTTCCAGAATGAGAAATACAAAGTATTGTTACATTAAAGTTCATAAATGTTAAGGTAAATTATAAAATAAGTTGGATGAACAATTCATTTCAGGCATAAGAGATAAAGGGGTAAATCATTAATGTTCATTGGTGACAAATTGATTGATTGATGCAATCAGGTGTAAAGAATTCGGCTTTATCTGGTTCTGATGGAGTTTTGATGTAGGTCATTTATGATGGTTCATTGTATGTCTTCTTGAACAGGTTGGTCTTTAGTAACTTCCGGAAGGCTGTTAAGTCGTGCATTATTTTTAAGGCACATCCTGTACTTGTGTAACATTTTGATGTATTTTACTTTATAATTGCTTATATTGTATTTTAGTGTTGCTTCTTTGTTAAACCCCTGATGCAGGTGTAGTTGAGCAGAAACACGGCCCGTGTCAGGTTTATTTCATTAACAAACTCTCTACTGTTCCAGTCTTGAAGGCCCATTTATGCTTTTTTATGCTGTTTGTGTTTGTGTACATTGGGGCCTTCTCCTTTGCTACCTAACCTAACTAACCAGGCAATGGGACTGTAGAAACAGCAGTCCTAAACTGGCCTGATAGTTATCTGAGTCCCAACACTGAATATCAACTCAGCCTGGATAACCTCTATGGCTGTAAAAGACCCAGATAGCCCAGTACCCAAATACAGGTCATCACTGAATATGTTTATGTTTCTTCCAGAACTTGATAAACTGCCTTTGCTTGAATATCCAGGGCTAATTCAGCTTAAGGTGGTCAGCGTCTAATGAAAGCTGATTGCCGTAGGCCATTGTTCCCAATGGACTATTTTCAGAATCTAGTAAGGGCTGGGTATTCTAAGATTCAAAGACCATCTCTATTGTGTGTACAATTAACTCGGATCACAAATTTAAATTGTGATGCAACATTTTCTTATAGGAAGTTCTGTATCTTAACATGCTGGGTCCGATGTATTTTTAAGATGAGTATTTGATAACTAAAATTTAAAAAGTGAAGAATAGTGATAAAAAGTAAAAATATTGGTAATGTGAACCGATGAAGAAAGGTGTGCAGGATCCATTACCATTCAGTAAATTTGGTAATTTGCACAACTGAGGTCACTGAGGTATAGAGATTGATGAAATGAAATGAATGTTTGAGCTATATTGACAGAAGTAAAGGAGAGTGGGAGCTGATTTAATATATAAGTGGATGATATCTGAAGCCCCACAGTGAATATATTGGTGAAGGAGCCGTTGTGATTGCACAATTAACATAAGCATTACCTGACTCTTCTTCCCCCTTTCCCTCTCTAAGTTCCCCCCAACTGTTTCCTACCATACATATACCTCATTATACCACAATATCACTATCCAGCTTATTTTCGAAAGAGAAAAACGCATATAGTGCGACCTAAATCGGGAGATAGACGTTTGTCTCACAAAGGCGCCCAAATCGGTATAATCGAAAGCCGATTTTGGGCGTTTCCAACTGCACTCCGTCGCGGAAACGAATAAAGTTGACGGGGGCATGTCGGAGGCGTGGTGGAGGCGGAACTGGGGCGTGGTTATCAGCCGAGAGATGGGCGTCTTTAGCTGATAATCGAAAAAAAGGCGTTTTTACCGTGATTTTGGGTCACTTTTTTTGGACCCTTGTTTTTTCACGAACAAGTCCCAAAAAAGTGCTCCAACTGCCCAGATGACCACTGGAGGGAATCGGGGATGACCTCCCCGGACTCCCCCAGTGGTCACTAACCCCCTCCCACCAAAAAAAACCCCACTTTAAAAACTTTTTTTCCAGCCTGTATGCCAGCCTCAAATGCCGTACCCACCTCCATGACAGCAGAATGTGTTCGATCCTGTCACAGCCTTTCCCTGGATCAGATGTGACTCTCGGGTGAAGTACAGGGTCACATCAGCATTGCATTGTGGTGGGTGTAGGGTATTGGGCTCCATGATTTCATTAGCTTGTGTTACAGTCTCACGATGTTGGTAGTTGGTAGGCTCTTCTCCCATGGTGCTTTTCCCCCTGCCTACTGGGTCAGAGTGTGCCCTGTTGTGTTTCCTGTTGTAGTCCATGCGGTAGTGGCCATTTTTGTAAGCCAGTTTTAGTTCCCTTTCCTGTGGTAGCCACGTTACAGAACTTAGTTCTTCCCTTGAATGTGGCTGAAAGAGGGCATTGTACACCATTCTGCCAGCTCTGACCTACTGCTCATCTCAGTACCAGGAAGACTCGTTGCCAGTGGGGCACAACCTCTGATCTGCAGTTAACTGTGAGTAAACGCGGTTATTCCAATAAAGGACGTTTTCGGAGAGATTAGTCTTCAGGTGTAAACTGGTGTGCCAATGTTAAATAGCAGCAACAAGTCCTAGAGGCCTGCGTGTTTGCAGGTCCCTGGAGCAGTTTTAGTGGGTACCGCAGTGCACTTCAGCCAGGTGGCCCCAAGCCCTGCAACACTTGTGCTGGTAAATGGGAGGCCTCCAAAACCCACTGTACCCACATGTAGGTGCCCCCTTCACCCCTAAGAGCTATGGTAGTGTTGTACATTTCTGGGTAGTGGGTTTTGAGGGAGGGGAGTTAGGAGCACAGCACTGACCTAGGGTGCCCAGTTGGTGTCCTGGCATATCAGGGGGGCCAGTGTATTACAAATCCTGGCCCCTCCCACGACCAAATGGCTCGGATTAGGACGTTTTTGAGCTGGGCGTTTTTAGTTTCCATTATCGCTAAAAAAACACAAACGCCCAGCTCAAAAACGTCCATTTTTTCGAAAATACGGTTCGGCCCGCCCCTTCACGGACCCGTTCTCAGAGATAAACGCCCATGGAGATAGGCGTTTCCGTTCGATTATGCCCCTCCACGTATTCATTCATACTATGTATTTGTTCAAACCGTAATTGGCTAACACCGTTAACGGTTATATGTAAGCCACATTGAGCCTGCAAAAGGTGGGAAAACGTGGGATACAAATGTAACAAATAAGAATAATAATAATAATAATAATAATAATCATTCGGTAACCTCCTTTCAAAGCACTTTTCAAAGACATAATATTAAAGAGCTGCAGCTTGCCAAAAAAAATTGCAAATAGTTACTTCACTAGTATTGATTGTGCCCCTTACATGTCTGAAGTACTTGCACAACCCCCAAATTCTATAAAAGTTGCTAAAAATTATGTGTGCAAATTTGGGCACACAATTTAATAGAATGAGCCAATTAATACCAATAGTTGAGATTTTAACAAGCAATTATTGGTGCTAATTGGATTTAATTAAAAATTACGCATGGGTCCAAAAAGGGGGCATGGCCATGTGAGGGTCACAGGCAGATCGGGACCTTCCTTGAATTTACGCACGTTGTTATAGAATAAAGAAAATCTGTGCTCAATGTAGGCACATGGATTTACACCAAGGTTTCATTGATGTAAATGGTCACTTAAAGATAGTCACAGTTCCTGGCACTAAGCACTAAGTTTAAGCACCATTTACAGAATAGCACCAAGCACTATTTTTTCAGTTCTGATTTTTTAGGTGCCATTTATAGACTTTAATCCTAAATATTTCATCAGATCAAGTTTTACCACATAGCTAGCAATTTGTTTCATATTTGGCAACTAGCCACACCCAGCAACCTCTCAAAATTGACAAGCCTCAAAATTCTACCAGTTCACAGACACAGGGATTATAGTGTGGTGTATTATCATATAGAATTTACTAGACAAGCCTTTACATCCATTGCTGCCTGCTTACTGGCCAATATCTAACACACCATTTGTTTCAAGAATACTTGAAAAAGTTGTACCCTAGTGACTCCGGTCTTTCCTTAGCAAAATGAATCCCTTCTATCCATAACAGTATGGATTCTGTGAGCACCACCCTATGAAGTCATGTTTAGTTTCTCTTTTTTATGAGTCCTTTTACCATGCTGCAGTAAAAGGGGCCTTGCGCTAGTGGCAGGGGCCGTTTTTGCTGGGTGCTGAGGCCCTTTTCACCACAGGAATTAAAAAGGCCGAAAAAAGAATTGGCCTTGCGGTAAGATTTCTCTTAACATATTGTCATGCGGGGGGGGGGGGGGGGGGGGAGTACTTACCGCCACCCGCTAAGGTGGCGGTAAGAGCTTCCATGCTAACTTAGTGGTAACCAGGTAGTACACAGCGCTGCATAATTACCACCAGGTTAGCACCTGTAGAAATATTTTTTTAATTTTTCCACTAGCGTTGAAAATGCCGTGCACTAGGGGTGCCCACGTTGGGCCAGCAGTAGCTTTAGATTGGCACATGATAAGCCCACCACAGGCTTACTGCCAGTTTGTAAAAGGGCTCCTTAGTGAGGTTAAACAACATCTGTAGGCAGAAATGCCATTATGGTCTCCCTTCACTTATCCGCTGCATTTGATTTGGTTAATCACTAGTTTAGGTTTTGGGGGGGTTTTTTGTTCAGTATTTGAAGCATCATTCTCAGATGGTTTGCTTAGGATCACACTTTTAGAGTCCATCTCAATTTCTCACTGTCTTCTCTCCATCCTCTTCTAGAAGGTGTTGCTCCAAATTCAGTATTAGCACTGCTCTTTTTCAATCTGTTTCTTAGCCCCTTTGCTACCTTTGATCAAAACACTAGGGGCGAGATCACTATCTTATTTGTTGACAAAATACAACTCCTTTACTGTGTTGATGCTGCTTCCCTTGACTTGACTTCACTCAATTTTTATCTCTAGTTCCATAATGACTTACTTCCAACCATCTTATACTCAACCATCAGAAATATCAAGCCATGTGGATCATGGGTCGCAATGTTGTTCCAAATCTTAGGCCTCTCTGAAATTGAAAGAAACTGTGTCTAAAGTTGTCACTTCATGTACCTGGGGTTTATCATGGACAACTGAACTTCTTCTCGAGTTGACAAGTTAGGTCTCTATGGTTTGTGCTGGACAAAGATGCTACCCATATCCCGATCTATGCCCTGTTCACCAACCACCTTGGTTACTGTAATTGCTTTTATAATTGGGAACACCAGCTTGCACATCAGTTCTTCAGAGCACTGCTACTAAACTTCTTTACTGTACTCAAACCAATGACCATGTCTCTCTCTGTTTAAACATCTTGGTCTTAGCATACAAAGCAATGAGCGCTGGCCAACCAGCATCTCTCTTCAAAATCCTGGTTCCAGATGCCCCTATTAATGATAAAGTCCTGGCTATTTCACTTCCCTTTCATGCATGTCTTGAGTCGACTCATGATTCAGCATTTTATATTCTTGCCCTACTACTACGGAACTCAATTCCAAAATACCTTCACCTTGAAACAGCCTTGCTCAGGTTCAAAGCAGGCCTGAAGGCCTGCTTTTTCTTTCAAGCAGAGATTGTTAGTCTTGTTTGTGGCTAGGGCAGGGGGGACCCAACACATGTTCCCCTCATTCTGTTTTCTTTACTCTGGCTCTGCTGCTTTTTTCTCCACTATCTCATTCAGTACCTTTAGTTAGTATGAATGTAAACCACTAAGATACTGAATGGCAGTATATTAGTACTGGTAATAAAAAGAATATTGCCAGCAGTGCAGTTGAAGTCTTGGTCTACGAGAGAACTGAAAAATCTTCCTTAATGTATGTATATCAATATTCTTTGACATAACGTGCAAGACTCTGTTTCCAAAGCGCTTTGACATAGGCACAGAATAGTTGAAAACTGCTGCAAATGGGGTCAAACATGTGCAATAAATTATTGCAGCTGGAACTTGCCCTTACAACATACATGCTGTGCTAAAGAACATGTTTTCATTGATTGATGGTTTCCTTCTCAGCTGCAAACTCTTTGTTAGAAAGCTGCATGAGATGTTACTAGTAGAGAATATGAAAACATCTAATAGCTTCTCTCATTCTGCTTCAAGAGCAAATGAATATGTTTTTTTTTTGTTAATTGCATTGATATGTTTGTATGCACGTTTGCATTGCTCTTTTTGTTTACATTACCTCTTGTCATCATATCACTTCTTCCAAATAGTTGCTAAAAAAAATGATTGGGTTAGGAAGCATGTCTTTAACAACAGAAAAAACAAAAACTAAGGAAGTCTCATTCAGAGCCGTAGCGAGGGGAGCTGACACCCGGGGCGGGTCGCCGCTGCGCACCCCCCCCCCCCTGGGTGCAGCATGGCACACCCTCCTCCCGCTGGAGCGCACCCCCCCTGGAGTGCATACCCCCCCCCTGGAGCGCATACCTGCGGCGAGGGACGGGCGGGAGGGCCGATCCGCCCCGACTGCACGTTGCTGGGGTGTGTCGGCTCCGCGCTGGTTCACTGCTCTCTCTGTCCCGGAACAGGAAGTAACCTGTTCCGGGGCAGAGAGGGCAGTGCACCAGCACGGAGAGGACACCCCCCAGCGGCGTGCACCCGGGGCGGACCGCCCCCCCCCCTTCCTACGCCACTGTTTTTGAGGTAACTTAGCTTATCTTCCATAAGAAGTAGATCAAGTGTTGTAAAGAATAAACTCAAGGGGGAATGAATTACAAAGAAGATGTGGGGGTAAGAGACAGTATTGGTTTACAATTGTGATCTCTCTTTTCTGTAGCTATGAACAGCCAGAGAAGCTTCTTCCTGTGAGTATTAACTAATATTGAGGATTTCAACGTTTAGATACAGATTGTCATAAGCCAACAGAATATATGCTGTTTAGTTTACAGATATTCACATGTTTATTAGTTTAACTGTACAGTCACTCATATCTGTGTATATTCTTTATTTGTTTTTGTTCAGATCTCTTTATTAATTTTTTTTCCAAGAGAGAACATGAATCAACAAAAAAATAATGAAGTAAGAGAACATAGGTAACAGAGGCTATTATGAGAGAATTCATATATAAAATACAAAATCATCAAACGTGGCCCAATTTTTGAAGACAATAATAGCACTCCCTGACTCTTAAGCAATACCCCCTCATATTTATGGTATAGACACACGGTATTCCACCAATGCTGCTTTGTCAAGTTTCATAGCAAACAAAATTAAGAAATCAAAGAGTCCCTTATGGGCTTTGGCTGGTGGTCGATTCAGACCCATCGACTTTCAAATCACATTATAGGTACAAGGTTCCAGCAAAAATAGCAGAAATCTGAGCCCATATATTATTCCAGTAGTCAGTAAAAAAAAGTACAAGTATATACCATATGTGATAAAATACTATCTGCAGTTACAAGTCCAACACCTATTTCCTGTTCCTGGACTACTACGTTTAGTAACCTTGACTGGAGTTCAATAACACTTATGGAACAAGAAATAGGAGAGTTGTCAAAGGGATGTAGATCTACACGTTTTAAGAGAAGTCCTCCAATTTTATCCCACCCTATTTCTTCCCCCTAGTATAATCAAGTTTCCTATCACAAATACTTTGTAATCTCATTAGAGGGCTCTTATTAGTGCAATGTATGTATTTATGGCATGTTCTCTTGTTCACTTTATCTGTGAAAACACCCAGTAGTGTCCCATGGTTGCTTAGTATTCAAGGGCCCCAGGAAGTGATGCACACATGTGATTAAAAGATCTGCACTCCAAGTGGAGTCCGCCTCCTCTCCCAGCCACTGATATATACTGTATGTGTCAGGTCACCTTCATGATATCTCTATATTTCAGAGTTCCCGTAATGCCATGGACCTGACTTTATTGAGACTAGAACGGTTCTCCAGGTAGAACGGTTCTCCAGGTTCTTAATTGTATTTAACAGCTGTAGCTCTTCCACACCTCTCTGCATCTCTACCACCAGGTTCTCATACCCATTGATACATACCATGCTGTCAATTCTTGCCCCATATCTGCCAAGTCCTTCCTGATCTCCTGTACTGCCTCCTTAATTTGAAATTTCATTGATGCAATCTCTGTTTTAATCTCCCCAATCCACTATTGCAGTCAATATTCAGTTTAAATGAGCTATGTATCAGCATACTAGGAGGTAATATGCTCTGGCTTAGGCTGGAACACTCAGGCATCCATCTTTTATGCTGATGGCAATTCCTCACCTTACTCCCACTTTTGCTCAGCAAGACTTCATCTGCTCTCTTCCAGTTCCTTAAAACCTTCTCATCTTCAATGAAAGTTGACCAGAACTGTGAGGGATATAGTTAGCACTCTCCTGAACTCTCTGAATATTGTAAACCCATTTACAGAAAATAAGCTTATAGAAATAGAAGTGGATAAGAACCTGGGACCCAATACGGCAATGGTTCCCACCCAGCCAGTCGGGTGTTTAGGATATCCACAATGAATATTCATGAGATATATTTGCATAATAAGGAGGCGGCGCATGTAAATCTATCTTCTCCATATGAATTATGGATATCCTGAAAACCTGACTGGCTGGGTGTGCTCTGAAGACTGGGTTGAGAAAAAGTGCCCTATTGGGTCCCATATTCTTATTCACTTCTGTTTGTATAAGTTCCTTCTCTATAAATGGGTTTACAATATTTTTACATGTACTCATACTACGGTTGTGCATCTGTTGGCATGCATTTGGTTCATTAGCATGCCTTAAAAAATGTAATGCAAGCAAAATTGATTTAAGACATGTTAAACTATGAATTAACACACACTCAATTTGTACATGTTAAAATGTTTTAATGCATATACATATTTTTTATTAAAACAGACATGTGAAATGAATTGACAATGTCCAAAAATGGGGCGGGGGTGGGGGGGGAGGGAAGGAAAGAATCCGAAAATCAACCAAATTCAAACCAATCTTTTCCTTTCAAATCCTTATACCCTTCAGTGTTTTAGCTCTGTCATCATGCACAAGCAAGATTATGTTTACGATCAAAGGGTGTCATATGACCCCACCCAAACTCCTGAAGTTAATTGCAGCTTTTGTATTCATGAAATAGAATCAGTGATGTCTTATCCAATGGATAATGATGCATTTTATGTTACACTGCAATATCTACAAAGAGTTGAAAGAGTGGCCGTATCCTCAATTTGTATTTCAAAGCAGAACTGGAATTCACTTGTAGAATCATGAAAGTACAGAGCCGAGGAAATGAAAGTGAAATGCATAAGATATTGCAGGGCAGCCTATGTGTGGAGAGCACAAGATGTAATTAGCCTTCACAAAGGTCTTGAATTTATCTCATCATGTCTCATCAAGGAAGACAGAAAATCATTACAGCACAAGAGCTTGTTGTGTTCTACTTTGTCCGAGGAAGCAAAATGCGAGTCAAGTCAGCTCTTTTTCCTAGTTCTTAGCTAGCCACTATATCTAGTTGCCATTGTGCTTACAACTCTATCTCAAGGAATGCCATTAGGTCTATTTTGAGCACAATGTTGACGTAATTATTATTGTGATTTCTGCAATGTATAGAAGATGTGTTCAACAGTGTAGAGAGACAAAAGATTGATAACTTCTACTTTTTGGAGTTTGGAATCTAGTCCAGAGAGACGGACAGGGCATGAATGTGGAAATAAATTAGAAGCTTTCATTTTAAAGAGTAAGGACATGACTGAGAAGGTAGGTAGTTAAAGTTCAACGAAGGATTTTCAGATTATCAAATAGCCATTGGGGCCTTAAATATGACAGGAGAACTCTGATTAGGAATGTTGCTACTGATTAGCTTATTCTTAATTTGTATAAGTAAGCCTAATATAGTCCTTGCATTATAAAAGGGAGAAAGAAGACTAAAAACTGTGAGTGAATTGATAGTGAGGTAAAAGAGACAGTGAAAGCCAAAAGTGCATTTTCAGAAAATGCAAAACAGACTCATATGAAGAAAATAGGAAGAAGCCTGAGCACTGGCAACAGTGATATGACAGACCAAGAGACATTTTGAAAACAAAACAAACTTGCCCTTGAGGCACAAACCAGTGCATTTTTTCTAGTAAAAAAAGGTGCTGGTACTCAAATGCCAGGCCATTCTTCAGAGGCTGGGTGATCGTGAGGGACCCCACCCTACAATATCAAGGACCACTACAGAATCTATGGACAGGCAGAATTGGTGTGCAGAGCCTGGGCTTTTTCATTACTACTTGGGGACCATGGGTCAACTGTGGCAGGCATACATGCTTACATCAAAAGTTAGGCTCTAAGGGCTAGTTTCTGTATATGGAGTTGAAACAAATTGTAAGGAAAAACATGCACTTGCCGCTACGCTATAAACCGCGTCTAACATTAGGTATGGTTTATAGAATACACGTAGCGCTTAGATCCACTACTAAATTTAGGCATGAGCCTGGTATAAATGCCCATGCCTAACTAAGGCACAGATCGGGCATATTCTATAACAGTGCGTGTAGTTTCTAGGAATGCCCATGACCTACCCAAGCCCCTCCCATAGCCATGCCCCTTTTGAGATCTGCACATTAGAATTTACAAAATATACTTAGAAAATTGCGTGCCTAAATTCAAATTAGTGCCAATACTTGCTTGTTACTGCCCAATTATCTGTGTCAAACTTGTGCTCACAAATGTACTTGCCTTATACAGAATCTAGGAGTAAATGTGTGCTAAGGTAGTATTATGTAAAGGTTGGTCCGCACAGAGGGCCCTTTACAGAATACTAGCTTAGTATGCATCATTTCAGTGCCTGTCTTTGGACTCCATTAACAGAATCTAGCTCTTAGTGCCCAGCATTTTGGCATCTAACTTTTGGCATACTAAGGGGCTCAATTTCAAAGCACTTAAGGGCCCTTTTACAAATCCAGAGCCACTGCCAGCCCCACGAGGATGCTGGCGGTAGTTCCAGCCCCAGTGTGCGCCATTTCCGGTGCTAGGGAAAATAGGTCCCTATTTTTTTACCGCTGTAGTTACCTGGTAGTAATCGGGCAGTGTGCTGCTCTTCCCAGGTTACTACAGGAGCACTTACCACCACCTCAATGGGTGGCAGTAAATGCTCCCCCTCCCCCACATGGCCACACAGTAAGTGAAATCTTACTGCATGGCCATTTCATTTTTGGCCTTGTTACCTGCTGCAGTAAAAAGGGCTTCAGTGCATGGCAAAAACTGCCCCTGACGCTAGCACAGGGCCCTTTTCACAGTAGCTTTGTAAAAGGGCCCCATAGACTTATAAAGTTCCATAGCTTACTATTGGGTTCATTTTCGAAAGAGATGGATGTCCAAAAAGTGACATAAATTGGCATTTGGACGTCCATCTCACAGAAACGTCCAAATCGGTATAATCGAAACCGCATTTTGGATGTCTTTCCCAGAAGTCCGTCAGAAGGACGTCCAAATCTCAAGGGAGCGTATCGGAGGTGTGTTTAAGGCGAGACTTGGGCGTTCCTACGACTTGGACGTCTTTGAGCCATAATGGAACAAAGCAAAAATCGTCCAGCACTAAAACTTTGATGTTTTGAGCTGGACCTGTTTTTATTACGAATGAGGCACAAAAAAGATGCCCCAAATGACCAGATGACCACTAGAGGGAATCAGGGATGACCTCCCCATACTCTCCCCAGTGGTCACTAACCCCCTCCCACCCCCAAAAAGTGTGTTGAAGAACATTACTTGCCAGCCTCTATGCCAGACTCAGATGTCATATTCAGGTCCATGACAGCAGCATGCAGGTCCCTGGAGTAGGTTAACGGATGTCAGACAGGTGGACCCAGGCCCATACCCCCACTACCTGTTACACTTTTGCAGGACACTGTGAACCCTCCAAAACCCACCAGAAACCCACTGTACTCACATATAGGTGTCCCCTTCACCCTTAAGGGCTATGGTAGTGGTGTACAGTTGGGGGTAGTGGGTTTTAGGGGGCTCAGCACACAAGGTAAGGGAGCTGTGTACCTGGGAGCATTTTATGAAGTCCACTGCAGTGCCCCCTAGGGTGCCCTATTGCTGTCCTGGCATGTCAGGGGGACAAGTCTACTAAAAATGCTGGCTCCTCCCATGTCCAAATGGCTTGAATTTAGACGTTATAGACTTGGACATTTGTTTTTCCGAAAATGGCCAAAAATCAGACATCCAAATTGCAAAACACCCAAATCCAAGGACGTCCATCTTTTTCGAAAATGATCTTCTCCCCGCTTCGGAATTTGGATGTCTTTGTAAAATGTCCAAATTCTGACTTACACGTTTCTTTTGAAAATGCCCCTCTATGTAACTTTGTAAGACTAAGGTCCCTGTTTACTAAGGTGCGCTAGTGTTTTTAGTACACCTAACCATGTAGGCACCTATAAGGATACTATAGGCACTTACATGGTTAGCGTGTGTACATGGTTAACGCGCGTTTAATATATATGTTACTATCCTGCTTATAATCGAACGAGAAAAACGCCCAAGTTCCGACCTAAATCGGGAGATGGACGTTTATCTCACAAAAACGAATAACGCGGTATAATCGAAAGCCGAACTTGGACGTTTTCAACTGCACTCCATCGCGGAAGCGTACAAAGTTGACGGGGGCGTATCGGAGACGTGGTGAAGGCGGGACTGGGGCATGGTTATCACCCGAACAGAGATGGTGCCTTTCGCCGATAATGGAAAAAAAGTATGCGTTTGTAGCTAGAATTTAGGGCACTTTTCCTGGACCCTGTTTTTTCACGAATAAGGCCCCAAAAAGTGCCCTAAATGACCAGATTACCCCCAAAGGGAATCGGGGATGACCTCCCCTGACTTCCCCAGTGGTCACTAACCCCCTCCCACCACAAAAAAATGATGTTTCACAACTTTTTATTTTCACCCTCAAATGTCATACCCACCTCCCTGGCAGCAGTATGCAGGTCCCTGGAGCAGTTGTTATGGGATGCAGTGGACTTCAGGCAGATGGACCCAGGCCCATCCCCCCCTACCTGTTACAATTGTGCTGCTTAATGCTTAGTCGTCCAACCCCCCCAAACCCACTGTACCCACATGTAGGTGCCCCCCTTCACCCCTTAGGGCTATAGTAATGGTGTAGACTTGTGGGCAGTGGGTTTTGAGGGGGATTTGGGGGGCTCAACACACAAGGGAAGGGTGCTATGCACCTATGCACCTGGGAGCTCTTTTACCTTTTATTTTTTTGTTTTTGTAAAAGTGCCCCTAGGGTGCCCGGTTGGTGTCCTGGCATGTAGGGGGACCAGTGCACTATGAATCCTGGCCCCTCCCACGAACAAATGCCTTGGATTTATTCGTTTTTGAGCTGGGCGCTTTCATTTTCCATTATCACTGAAAAACAAAAACGCCCAGCTCACAAATTGTCGAATAAAACATGGACGTCTATTTTTTTCGAAAATACGGTTCGGTCCGCCCCTTCACGGACCCGTTCTCGAAGATAAACGCCCATGGAGATAGATGTTTTCGTTCAATTATGCCCCTCTATGTATGTTACTATGTCTTGCTCAGCAATAATATATCTGCAAGAAAATATGAGACTACCCTCCTTCAATGTTAAGGACAGATGTTCTGTTTAACATTGAAATCAACCAATTTTCTTTCTGTCCCATAAATGAAAGTAATCCAGAAAAAAAAAAAAATAACTGTTGAAAAGCACTGCTATCTTTAGCCAGCAGAGCTGCAAGATCAGGAAAAACAATCTTCTCAAAAACACATTAAAATGCTATTTGGAGACACAAGGTGTCACCTCTATTAGTATCTAGATTCATAACAAGTTTGACTTTTCTAGCATAAAGACATATTAAGCAGCTAGCACATTTTTACAGTGCATGATTGGACTTGCAGTAAGTCAACTGTGACATAAAAGGGGGAAAATAATGCATCAGGAGCAAACAATCTAATGACAAGAAGGGAGACAAAATAGTGCTAAGTTATATCTTTCTTTCTTTTCTTTTCTGTTCTTGTTAACCTACTGCCCAGGAACTCCCGCAGATCGTCTCGCTCGTACCTCACTCTCCATTGCCCTGCTTCCCGTGGCCTCAAATATAAGGCCATCTATGGCTCCTCTTTTCCTTATCTCAGCACTCAACTGTGGAACAGGCTGCCTCGTGAGATCAAAATCACTTCGGATCACCCGACCTTTAAGAAGCGTCTCAAGACCTTCTTTTTTGGCAGAGCGTTTGCCACTAGTCCTGCAGGAGCCGTAGCCTTTTAGCCCACAGCTCACTATGTGATACCCAATCACCCACCCTCTCTTCCTCCCCCCTCATCAGTCATCTCTTTCTCCCTCCTGTGACCCTGTCCACTGTACTTTGTGCTATTGTGTTATGGTTTGCTTATTAACTATTGTACGCCACACTGAGCCTGCCCATGGACGGGAATATTGTGGGATATAAATGTTATAAATAAATAAAGAGCAGGGAATTAAAAATGAAGCTATCATTGAGATATCCTGATTCTAGAAAGTCTATGACCCCTTGAATTTTATTTTTTTAATGTTGCATTGTGTCAACGTATCAGGTTTGCTTGCACTATCCATCACACCTTTCATGGGAAAATATTTTTACTGACTTGTGAGGTACCTCATTGGCAAAAGAATATCCCCCACCCCTCCCCATCTGTCAGTGTATCTCGCAATTTTTAAGCATTCTTTACCACTCTTGCTGGGTACCCTCTTTGTAAAAGACGCACTTGTAGGTCTTGATCTTGAACTTCTAAGTCTGACAAATCAAAGCAAATGCAGTAGTACCTGAGAATCTGAGAAAAAGGTAAACGTCATTTAAGGGCTGAGGGATGACAGCTAGTGTACTTCATATTGAAGGTTTCTTTCACCTGCCACCATCTTTGAGAGTTGGTGAATATGTACGTTTAAAGTGCCAGGTTGACTAAGTTTGAACACTTTTTGCTGTGAATGGTTATTATGTATTTATAAGTCTTACTGAATGATGCTGTTTTTGATTTTGCTGAACAATGATCCTGTAATCCCTGATACAGCTCATCAGTGAAACGCTGGTCACCATTGGCAAGACTGTCATTCTTTGAACCACAGATAAGTCTTGAAAGATTGTACATAGTTTGAGCAAATAATAATGTAAGGTTTTTTTTTTTTTTTTGCTGATGAGGTGATGTACCCCTAAAATTAGTAAATGTTCACAAGTATTCTCTGTCTGGGTTCTGAGGCTTTTTCCTTCCATTAAGAGAAACCTGTATTATTTATTATCTTTTAGTTTTAAACTACGATAAATGTTCAATAATTTTGAAAGTGGTGTTCTATTTGTAGCAATTCTAGAGTTTTCTCCATTTCTTCATGCAATATTTTTCAACGTTAACAAGAATGTCTCCCTTAATCCCTCATATAAAGCCCTGACTGAAACAAGCATCTATTTCAAAAGCCTATACATGCCTTTGAGCAGCTGTAAAACCTGACTTGGAATTCTTCCTATACATATGAATTCTCTTTGTGAAATGGGAAATTCAGCTGCAGATTTTAACCCTATCCAAGCCCATCAAAAGAAAGAAAAACAACCAGAATAACAGAGGGGTTGGAACTGCTTCCATATGAGGAAAGGCTAAAGAGGTTATGGCTCATCAGCTTGGAAAACAGACAGCTGAGGGGGGATATGATTGAGTGGTGTGGAACGGGTGGAGGTGAATCAATTGTTCACTCATTCAATAAGTACAAAGGCCAGGGAACACTCAATGAAATTGCATGGAAATATTTTAAAACAAATAGGAAATGTTTATTGTCAGGCTTCTTCCCTGGAAGCACTGGGTTTGTGAGCCCTTGGACTACTACCGTGGAGTGGAAGTGGCAGGCAAGGTCACCTTCAAAGTAGAGACGAGGCAAGGCTGGACTAGAACCCCAGACTGGAGTTCTGCACTGGATTACACAGGACTGGAACACACCGGACGGGTGCGCACTGGACTGGAATCCACTGGACTGGTGCACACTGGAGTGGAGCCCATTGGGCTGGAACCCACGGGACCGGAACCCGCTGGACAGGAACACACTGGACCTAGGCTTCACCTACGCTTAGTCACCGTTCCCCGAGGGTTGAGCCCTCAGGTTCGGGCAGCCGGCAGGGCTTATAGGAAAATCGGAACTGGAACTAGCAAGCAGGAACAACAGGAATCAGGATACCGAAGTGCCCCCAGGCACCTAGGCGAAAGCAGGGCATACAGGCAGGGAATGTCCGGGTTCCAGCAATAGTCAGGCCTGGCCACAGGCACAGAATATCCGGGTTCAGGCAGTAGTCGGGTCAGGCAGCAGGCAGCAAGTATCAGGGTTCAGGCAGTAGACAGGTCAGACAGCAGGCAGAGAGTAGTCAGATTCAGGCAATGGTCAGGTCAAGTAGCAAGACTATGGCTGGAGCCCCAGTAGCAAGGAGTACTGGCAGCAGACAGGACTGGGGTTGAAGCTCCAGAATCAAAGGAAAACACACACGGGAAAACCAGAAAGCAAAACACAGGAGAACTAGAAACTCATACTAAGCAAAACACAGGAGAACTAGTAAAGCTGTACACAAGCTAACAAGCAAAGCTATGCCCAAGCTAACTAGTCACACGCTAGGAACTCAAACAACACAACACACAGGAGAACTAGTAAAGCTGTACACAAGCCAACAAGAAAAGCTATGCCCAAGCTACTAGTAACAAGCTAGAAACTCACACTGAACTGGATAAGGTAGCAGTGCACAGAGCACTCTAACATACCAGGGACCTTAGACAATGCAAAGGCAAAGGCTGCAGTCTCTAAGTGATTAATAAAGCCCTTCAATACCTGAGGAGCAGCTGAAGCCATCATTAAGCAACTACTGAGGCAGTCCAGGCACAAACAAGAAAAACAAGTCCAGCAGCCTGGAAGAACTGGACCGGACTGCGCTAAAGTCTGGAACGGGTAGGAACAGCAATACAAACTATGGCAGCCACTGGCTCTGGCCACCAGCGGGTGAGAGGAGCACAAACCAAGGAGCAGGCAGAGCGCACACAGAACATAGAGAGACTTAGAATACCTAGGTGCAGCACAGAGGAGCAAACAGAGCCAGGCTGGAGAAAGAGGTAGAGCTAACTCATGTAGCACCCCCAGGTGCAGTAGAGAGGAGTAATTAGAGCCATGCTGGAAGCAGCCGGCATACAGAAGGAAAACTACTCCAGAAAGGATAGGCAGAAGCCAGCTTAGAAGCTGACCCCCCCAGAAATAAGATAAGTCTGAGGGTGGTCATGGTCACAGACGTGACAGTTATTCACTCAAAGAATAGTTAAGCTCTGCAACCCATTGCCGGAGGATGTGGTAAAGGTGGTTAACATATCTGTGTTTAAAAAAGATTTGGACAAGTTCCTGGAGGAAAAGTCCGTAGTCTGTTATTGAGATGGACATGGGGGAAGTAACTGATTGCCCTGGGATTGGTAGTAATGGAATGTTGTTACTAATTGGGTTTCTGACAGGTATTTGTTAGAAGCAGGATACTGGGCTAGATGGACCATTGGTCTGACCCAGTATAGTTATTCTTATGTTCTTATGTATATCCAAAACATATCACCTTGAAATCTCTACCTGGTATGGATTTCCACGTAAACTTTCTGAAATCAGATTTTATAAATGATGTATACGTATAAATTCTGGTATTGCCATATAGAAATCACAAACAGGGCTTCTAAAATAACTTCATCTTCCATAGGTGTCATTCTATATGCCAACATTCTAATACACTTTAATAAATCTAGTCATAAAGACTATGATGACAATAATACTGCGTTATCTCTGACTTTCAGTTCATGATAATGCACTCTGACAGAGGATTTGAAAAAATCATCAAATCAACACCACAAAGCACAGAAAAAAGTTTATTATGAGGGACATTTTTGATATGACGTCTAAATCTGATTTGGGATATTTTGTGGTAAGTGTCCAAAAATCCAGTAATGAACATGGCCATTTTCAAACCAGAAAAAAGTCCAACTATATGTTTCAAAAATGGACAAATGCTAGATGGTTTTGTGCTCTATGCATCTATCCTTTTGGACCATTTTTTGAAAACAAAATCCAAGAGAAAAATGCACTTAAAAAAAAGTCATTGGGATGTCTGATGGGGAAGGAGGGCACCACTCTTAGTAGACTGGTCGCACAGACATCCCAGCAAAGCAGTGGGGCACCCTAGGAAACACTGCAGTGGATTTCACATGAAAAGGTACCAGGTACACGTTTCATTGTAACCCGCTTATTTTGTACAGGGAGCTCTCTAAAACCCACCAAAAACCTACTGTACCCAACTGTACACCACTACAATAGCCCTTATGTCTGCAGGTGTCATCTATATGTATGCACAGTAGGTTTTTGATGGGTTTTAGAGGAGTCACAGTTTTCACCAAAAGTGTACCAGTTAGAGTGGGATATGGGCCTGGGCCCCATTCTCTACCGTGCATTGTATCGACCACTAGGCTACTCCAGAGAACTGCTTGCTGCTCTAATAGAACTGGCCATAACATCTGAAGCTGTACTGTTTCTTTCACATCCTTGGGAGGTGGGAGGAGGCAGCGACCCCTGGAGGAGTAAGGGGTCATGCCTTAATCCGTCCAGTGGTCATCGTGTCATTTAGGGAACCTTTTTGTGACTAAGTCATGATTGAAACTGGTCTAGATAAAAACATCTAACTTTTAGCCCTGGACGTTTTTGCTTTGTTCAATTAAGGCAGAAAAATGCCCAAGTTTTGGGGATGCTCAAATCTCACCCACAACACACACCCTTGTGATTTGGATGTACTGCAATGAAAAATGTCTCAAATCCAAGTTTTGAAAATCATGATTTGGATGTTTTGAGATGTTTTTCTCTTTTGAAATGAGTCCCTATATATATACTAAAACACTTAGAGGCAAATAAAAAAAAATCACAACCTAACAGGTCACGTTTCACCCTAACATAGGGGCTGCATCAGAGGTATGTTACCAATGATCAGTGAGAATAATACACCATGTCATCACAAAGTTAAAAAAATAATTCAGGACAGTTCTTACCATCCTGTCTTCTCCAGTATACAAAGTTATAGCTGTTAAATTTCTATAGTAGGAAACTCGTACCCTACCCATCATCAGTTGATTGACCAAGCTCTCCCAAAGTGGGGAAGAGTAGTTGGGCAGCTTAGCCATGTTAAGACACCAAACCTCTCCAGCCATGGACCCTGCTTTACCTTTGACTGATCCTGCTTTTCTCCAGATCCCAGTTCTGCTGGTTCTACCCCAAGGATTCTTTTCAGAGCCACTCCAGGTCCCGGTTTTGCCGGGCCTGTCTCCAAGGGCTCTTCTCAGAGCTACTACTACTACTATCATTTATATAGCACTACTAGATATACACAGCACTGTACACAGTATATGCAGGTAATTTTTCTGTCCCTAGAGGGCTCACAATATAAGTATTTTTGTACTTGGGGTAATGGAAGGTTAAGTTACTTGCCCAAGGTCACAAGGAGATGCAGTGGGAATCAAACTCAGATCATCAGGATCAAAGCCCATTGCACTAACCATTAGGCTACTCCTCCACTCCCTACTCCCACTCCAGGTCCAGGTTTTGCCGGGCCTGTCCCCCAAGGACTCTTGTCAGAGGCATTCATGACTTTTGTCTCTCCATGAAATGCCTTGCCTACCATCAGCTGGGACCCTCCGGATCTCTGGGTGGTCCGGCAGTGGTCTAAGGGCTCACCCATCTAGAAATGTCATGATTGCCTTCAAATTATGAGACTTAAATTTAATAGACCAAAAGATTTCATGTGGGGACATTGTAATTAATATCATATATACTTTGTCCCAAACAACTGTTTATATTTCTATTAGATCTATTTCAATCTCTTTAATAGTTCTTTACTCAATAGTAATCTCTCACAATACCAGTAATTCCAGATTTTTGTACATGGAATTACTGGTATTGTGAGAGATTAGTATTGAGTAAAGAACTGTTAAAGAGATTGAATAGATCTAATAGAAATATAAACAGTTGTTTGATTCAAATTATGAGAAGCAATGGTAAAATTATGATGCCATTTCATCAAGACTGATACAGCAAGATGCCTAACTTTTTATAGTTTTTAAGATGACAAACATCAGCTACTGTACCTTATGTATTATGTAACTGCTTTGGTTTTACTGCAGAAATCAGTATATCCCAAATCTCATAAATATAATGGAAGTCAGGCAAATTCTGACCATGCTACCATGTGCTCTGTGATGCCTGAACAGTCCGTTAGAAGTTTCAGACTTACTCATGCTGTGTTGTTCTTATGTATTGACTTTCTGTTGCAGGATCTGTGCTATCAGTAGGGGGAATCTCCATGTTACACTAGCAGTAGGAGCCTGAAAATCTGTTTTCACTGATTTTCAACAAGAAACGCCCAGGCAATTCAGTCTTAGAGAATAAACTGAATTTCTCCTGGTTTATTTCAGACCAGTACAATAGTTTCTTGCAAGATACCTATCAGTTTGTTAAATTGCTTCACTGTTGTGATCAAACGTCATGCACATCAGAAAGAAATATGCCTTTCAAACACTGAAATACAGTTTCTTCCTATAATTGAAAAAAAAAAGTACAAGTAGGGAATGTTAGCTTCTGGGAACACACCATCTCAGATTGCCTCCATTCAGCTAAAAAGTATGTTTGTAATAAGTCCGGCTAACAACATAAACCAATTCCATATCTTTTATCTGGAGCAATTTAACCTCTGGCTCCAAGTCAGTAGGATTTTTACACACTTGAGTTCCCAAAAAGAGGAAATGTGTGATTTGCACCTGAGATTGATTTAGCCAATAAAATCTACACCCCCCCCCCCCCCCCCCCGCAGCTATAATTATTTAACTGTTCTCTGTCCCCAATGCTTCACATCAGACATGCAAACTGAACAAATTACCTCAGATGAAATCTGTGCTGATGCAATATATATATGATATGGATGGACATATTGTAAGTACACTATTTTGAGATATTTAAGAATCTGATACAGATAGGAATATAAAAAAATACCTGTATAGCAGAATTGTCACCAAAGTATAATCTTGAATGTTCAGGTAATCTAAAAATTGCAGCACCTCTGATCAGACGGATTTTGAATGATAAATATATAAAGATGCAGTATTGTAAAGAGAGCTGTCCATACATACAGTTGCCATTTTGCAAATTCCACTCACAGTATAGCACATTTACTTAAAACATTTCAAAACTAAAACAAAATTTTAAAACACATAATAATACCTAAATATCTCATAGCACAAACAAAATTTACTTAAATACCCTCAAATACAATCCCATTTTCAAAATTATATTTAAAAGAAAAATCCATGAGGGAAGGAGCGGAGCAAGATGGCGGCCGCAACACTCTACCGCAAATAACCTCGAGGAACTTTTGCTGGAGTTAAACCTTTCTCAAGTGTTTCTACTGTTGTTTAAACAACGTTTTTCTTCGTACCTCTTTGCCACGATGCCTCAAACCAAGAGAAAGGCTTTTGTTAGAACTGGAGCCCAGCCGGTTCTTACATCGACACCCACCCAGCAAACAATCGAGGGTTATCTCGCGAGAACCAGTCAGGTGTTGGGAGTTCCCACTGAGCAATGTGCGCAAGGAGAAGCCGTACTCCAGGGACAGGACATATCGTTGTCCCCCCCAACGCGTTCTCCTCCGCCGCAACCGGCAGAGACCAGCTCTAGAGTTGAATCACGAACCCACGAAAGTGGAGGATTGGTATCTCATCTTGGCCCTATAGCTGAAACCTCTCCCGAGGTCCTTCTACCATCGGAGGCTCAAGCTGCACCGGTAACACTTGAGGCAATATGGGGGACGCTCCAGACTGTTTTGGCATCAACAAGTAAGATAGAATCTTTAGTAGTAAATGTTCAGACTTTGACTTCTTCTTTTACTACTATGAAAAATGATGTTGCAGATAAGACAAATCAATTATCTGAAGAAAATACTAAGTTGAAGGAAACTACTGTAAAATACTTTGATACATGGGAGGTTGGAATACTTTGAGAACTTTAATAGGAAATTAAACCTACGTTTCTTGAATTTCCCTAAGACTCCAATCTACCCACCGCATGAAATTTTCAAAAGATATCTAATAGAAAATTTGAAATTCTCTGAAGATAATATACCTCCGCTGAATAAAATATATTATCTTCCAATAAAAAAAGTGAAGGAAAAAGACTGCGATATTCAACAGGAGGGAAATGATGTCAACGTATCAGAACTATTGGAATCTTCATTAACAGAGTTAAATGAGCGCCAAACTCTTCTGGTATCATTTATTTTTCATCAGGACTTGGAAAATGTTAGGAAAATTGCGTTGAGAAACCTACAAACCCCATTCTATGGGGGCAAAATCTGGGTATTTCCAGACGTTACAAAGCAGATGCAAGCCAGGAGAAAAGAGTTTTTGGCACTTCGAACTGCAACATTGGCTCTAGGAGCCTCTTTCAACCTGAACTATCCATGCAAATGCAACATCAAATATCTTGGGGTTAAATATGTTTTCTTAAATCCTGAACATTTAAAACAATTCATTCCTCAGAAAAAGATAATTTAATACATGTTGTGACTAACAGGTATAATTTGCCTCAAGTAATAAATCTATAGAGACACAATGTAAATAACTGGTTTAAATTAGGCTAAGCCTTTCTATTAGAGGTTATGTTGTACTGTTTTTCTTAATTTGAATCTCATCTCCTGAGTAACTGCTTAACCCCCCACCTTATGGTGGTCTAATGCAAGTGATACAATTTTTGCTTTATTATTTATGGTTATATTATTAATATGTACTACTTTACTTATTCAAGATGTAAATGCTTGTGCAAAAATTGAAATTGATAAATAAAAGATTAAAAAAAAGAAAAAGAAAAATCCAACTACATAAAACCAATTGAATCTCAAATAAATGATAGCATTACTTAAATAGCCAGCTTTGCTCTTCAAGTAAAAAACACATATATGCACATTAATCGCAATTAATGCTGCAATCAACACGTTAATCATGTCATGATTTTAAAAATTAATTGCAATTAGCAATTGACCGCCCACCCAGTCTGGCATCTCTTGATTCCCTCCGGGATCGCTGGCGGCTCTCCCCTCCCTCCAAGAAAATCCACTGCTTATTTCTGGGATACTGTAAAAAGAATTAGGCGTTCTACTTGTTAAGTTATCAAAACTCAGCAACAAAATGCAAAAAGTAGAAAAATAGATAAGTGGGTGTCACGCAGTACAATACAACATGAATTTAGAGGATGTCTCTTTTTAACATGAATTTTGGGGATGTCTCATAGATAATGATTTGGCTGTATGTTATGACAAAATACTTTTGTCTGTCAGCCGTAGCAGTCTTTAATCATTGACTACCCCCTCCGTCCAAATTTTAATGAAAAAAGATATCATGTGAGATGTACTTAGGGCACACACTTATAATGGTAGGAAGAAAACTATTTGAACTACCATTAATCAATCAACAAAATAACTTATCTCATGTATCTTGTGAGTATAATGAGGAGCATCCAGGAACTTTCGTTATCCCGACAGGACCTGTTTCGCCAGATTGCTTTGTCAAGGGATAATCCTGCAAAGCCATCAATATATAACCAGAAAATTAAAAAATTACAACAAGAGTGTTGATACATGTGTAATCTCTAAATGCATTCCTCCTAAAAAACTAAGCTCAAGACTTACGGTTCCAGCTTCCTGGTATATCTTATGCTCGCTCTATCTTGGTGAAAAAATGGCGGCGGCGTTCTTTTTTTATGTAAAAAATCAGCACCGGAACTACTATGTGCTTCCCGTACGTCATTAATAACGTAAGCGTCATCTGTGAATCGGCTATATGTTATACGCTGCAACCTTATAGAAAACAACCCCAATGCATATACGTATTTAAACCTCCTGGCTCGATTGTATCTAAATTAAAAATCCAGTAAGATTCACGCTGTGACAACTTTCTATTACGATCGCCTCCCCTTGAGTGTATAGTCACATGTTCTATGACTTGACATCTTAACGTGTCTACAGTGTGACCTTTGTTGATGCAATGTTGCACTAGTGGGGCACCTATGTTTCTTGCCGTGATTCTAGATCTGTGTTCAGTCATACGGGCATTAAGCGACCTGCTGGATTTTCCTATATAGATTTTATCACAAGGGCACCGAATGCTGTATACAATATGAGTCGTCTGACAGGTGGTATAACTGTGTAATTTATGAATGTGATTCTTATGGCAAAAACTATCTGTTTCAATGGTTAACTCGCAGGTTTTACAACTCTTTTTGTTGCATTTGTAATGACCATATTTGATAGACTGCTCTGCTGTGTTTGTCACTGGTAACATTGCAGGGCTTAAAATTTCCTTTAAATTCCTTGCCCGGGAAAAAGCTGTCCTGACTCCCAACTCTTTGAAAAGAGGGTGTGTGCGCATGATGTCCCAATGTTGTTTAATGATCTTAGTTATTCTTTCACCTTTAGGAACAAAACGCATTACACATGTCATAGTTGATTCGTCTGAATGAACTTGTTCTTTGGTCTTCAATAACAGGTTTCTGTTGTTATATTTAGCTCGACGAAACGCACGTTTTAAAACAGATTTAGGATAGCCACGCGACAGAAGTTCATTGGAAAATTTTGTGGACTGAGTAACAAAATCAGTGTCGGAAGTGCAAATTCTTCTGAAACGAAGGAACTGAGAAAACGGCAAGCTGTCTCTTAGATGTCTGGGATGACAGCTGCCATATTCTAAAATGGTGTTCCTGTCAGTAGGTTTAGAGTATACTTTAGTCAAAAAACCACTCTTTACTTTTGTCACTTCCACATCTAAGAAATGAATAGTTTTTTCTGAGAAAGTAATGGTAAACTGAATTTTAGGATGACAACAATTCAGCCACGCAAAAAAGTCCATTAAATTATTGGTATTCCCCTGCCATAACATAAAAATGTCATCAATATATCTACGCCATAGGCGAATTTGGGGCAAAAAAGGAGACGATGTTAACCATTTATGTTCAAATGCCACCATGTAAAGGTTAGCTAATGTGGGAGCGAAAGTCGCTCCCATTGCTACACCAGAAATTTGTTCAAAAAATTGGTCTTGAAATTTGAAAAAATTCTTACAAAGGGCATAAGCATCATAAAATGTATTGAGCTTTTCTGGGGTCTTGCCGGGTATTTGTGACCTGGATTGGCCACTGTTGGAAACAGGATACTGGGCTTGATGGACCTTTGATCTGTCCCAGTGTGGCTATACTTATGTACTTAGTCTTTTGTAACTTTGTAACTTCTCAACCTTATTGTAATCCGCAGTGAACCATCCATGGTATCTGTGGAAAATAAGTAATGTGTAACATAACATGACATGAGCAGATACCCCACGTTAATCTGAATGTTAACGCACAACCTGCAATAAAACCTATGGGGAATGCCCTCACTAGGTGCCACATTAAGGGGGGTATTTTTGAAGCGGCAGTAAGCCCAATGCAGGCTTACCGCTCGTTAATCCGGAGCTACCGCTGGGCTACCGCAGCAGCCCGGTGGTAGTTTCCACTCCCAGAGTACGCCACTTCCAGGGTTTACCCAGCAGTAATCGGGCAGTGCAGCGTGCTGCCCAGTTATTGCCAGGTTAGCACAGGAGCCCTTATCGCCACCTGAATGGGTGGCGGTAAGTGCTCCCTCTCAAAATGGCCACGCAGCAAGTGGTTCACGCCACATGACCATTTCTTTAAAAAAAAAAAAAAGACAGGTTTTTATCTGCTGCGGTAAAAAGGGGGTCTCAGCACGCATCAAAAACATGCACTGACAACAATGCAGGCCCCTTTTTACCGCACCTAGGTAAAAGGACCCCTAAACTTGCAGCACCCATGCAGTAAAATTTCATACTAAATTGTGGTAACTGCAAAGATACAACATTTTGGAACTCACTTTTTTTTTTGTTGTTGAATATCAGGAACATAGATTTGTTTATTGATGGGTTGAAAAAGGCAACCTAATGGTTACAGGAGAGCAAACTAAGGGGTTCTTTTACTAAGCATACGTTTGTTCTGGGAAGTCAACTAGTCTATATAACAATTGGTTTTACTAATTACAAACTAGACTAGCCTACTGCAATCCATTTTATGTAGGTCTGCCCCAGAGAGAACTTCAAAGTTCCAATTTTGCACAGCATCAAAATCTTGGATAGTTTTGAGTTAAAGGGGATCATGTTACTCTAGCTCTTTTTACTTTGCATTGTCCCTTAGTTGCAGCTTGATGTAGATTTAAGATCCTTAATTTAATTTTTGACGCATTACATGGTGGTAATTCTGAATATTTATGGGACAAGTTATATAATTATCACCTGGTCCTTTCCTTTCGTTCTTAACTCTTCCATGAATTGTGATTGCTTATACAGGACTTATATTTGTGATATTTTTCTCGTTTTTCACTGAAGCTCTCCCCTCCCCTCCCAGTTTACCTCATCAGTTGTCTTGCAGTAAATCACCCTGCAGTGGCCAGCGGCATATTGAAATGCTGCCTCGGCCTGCACTGGGCCTTTCCTTCTAACCCGGTGCCCCTTTCTGAAAATAAGAAGTTGCGTCAGAGGGGCAGGAAATGTCAGAAGGAAAGGCCCGGTACAAGTTGCAGGGGTAGAGCTCTTGCATTGGGTCAGCGTGATATCAAACCCAGGGGACGCCAATAGTTCCTCCAGCAAGCCGGCATCCCCAATTGGACCGCTCCCAATCTCCGATCCTTGTCCCGGAGTCCTCACAAAATGGTCCATCGGGCCGTTAGGTAATGGGCTGGCAGCGGGAAAGCTTGGGTTGCTGCCCTGCCTCATCTTTTCGGCATCAGGTATAGCAGAAAAGAGGGCTGCAGTGTTCCTAGGTGGCATGACAGTTACAATGAGCACCTCATGCAGCTCTTCATCCTCCCTCCAGACCATGGTGTTCCTCAAGTGGCTCTTCATTCCCCCATAGAAAGCCATCATTTATGTTATGAGCAAGGGGATCCTAGCCCAGCTTTGCTCTCTTTCTCTGTTTTTTCTCCCCATCCCAGACACAAGCAACGAGTAACAGTTCTTAGAAATATGCCAAGGTGCTTTATTATAGATTTCTAAACAAAACACAGCCTTCACTCTGGCAGATATATTCTCTCTGCAGTTGCTCAACCAAAGTCCTCAAACACAACAGTCTATGCAGTCTCCATTATTTTTCTCTTCAACACAGTTCAAACACAAATAAATTACAGCCCTGGCTTTCAGAGCTTAGGCATGTGGGCTGAGAAGCTGGGCCTCACCTCCTTCTAGCGTCTTAGGACTTCCTCAGTTTCCTGGTCCAGTATCCTGTTTGAGGTCCTCCTTGCCCTGGGTTGGGAAACCTGCTTACTCCTGTTGGCTATCAGTGCACACAAGTCCTTAGACCAGCCTTCACTTTGGGGTCCTCTTTGGCCCAGGTTGGGTAGCCCATTTATTCCTGCTGTGGGTAGCCCGTTTTCTATCTGCTGTGAAGGAACTCCTCCCCCTGGGCTGGTGCTCTTTCCTCTGGTTCCTTCTCTATTTCCATTTATTAGTTCTTATATCCCTCATTTTCCAAACAAACATTTGGATCAATGCGGCTTACAATATAACAAAGAAAATATAAGATTGGAAAATCACATATAACTTGAGTAGAGTAATATATAACATAGTTTGATACATGATTAAGAGGGCAGTATATCACTAATTTACTGTCTCAGTAAATATTACAAAGTTCGGCCTAGTGAGGGAGAGAGCAGATGTGTGTTGTGTTGGAGTCAGTGTTAATGTAGATTGCTGGAGGTACATGTGAAGTAGAGAAGAGAGTTTCATCATAAGGTAGGGACAGCGTTTGTTGTTGTGGATTCTTACAATGCCTATGTCCATCTGCATGTGTTAACCTAATTTAGTAAAACATTAACCTATGTCTCTGAAACTCTTATTAAAAAGATGGGCTTTGAGGACCTTGTGAAAATTCAGGTAATTTGTTATCCATCTGATGGTTGTTGGTAGAAGGTTCCACTTCTTAGTTGTTAGATAACTGAAGCCTGTGGCATGTATGGACTTGTGTATTACCCCCATACCCCCTCTCTCATTCTTTTCCCCTTAGCTCCTTCCTTTCTACTCAAGAGTTCTCAAACTCCTCCCTTTGGGGCCTCTCCTTCCCTTGATTGGCAGAAACTTCTCCCTTTAAGTGGCTTCCCTGTTTCCTAGGGAACACTAAATCCCCTGTCAATCCTTGAGATGCCGCTCCAGGTTTTCTTCCCCTCCAGAGTTCTACATCCCTCCTAAGGCTCCTTTATACACCCAAAGTAGATGTGGAATGGGTGCCCTGCCTGCTCTTCTCATACCACACAGTCTATGCTAGTTTGCATGTCAGCACTGTGTTGGGATGGGTTATGGGCACAGAGTAGCCATGGACTGCACACTGAAGTTAGCACACAGTACTTACTGCGTACTGTCACTTGTATAGTTAGCACAAATATACTTATTGCTTCCTTAAGAAGAGACGTTGAGTGCATTCACAGTAATTGCAAACAGTATTAACATGAGGCAAAGAGTATTTCAGTGCAATAAATGCAGAGGAAACATTTGGCACACTCCCAACATTTACTGCATAGGCTTTTCACTTACCAGGCATCAATATTTTCAGTTAAAGTGGTAAAAACATACAGCACTTTAGTAAAAGGGCCCCTAAATTTCTACAATATTTTTAGTCAAGCCTAATTTCACCTAAATATAGGAGCTTAAAAATGATGCCTCTAAATTTAGGCCTGTGGTTTATTGATCTAAGAGCTATGAGCCTAATTTATGAGCTAGTGCTGAAAATTGGTGCTAAGCTCCTAACTTTTTCTCTACTCTAATTCCACTCCATTGCCACCAATCTTTAAGCTTCTCAGTTCTAGGAAAGAGACTTAGTGCAATCCAACATTGGACTTTCCCGTGCACTAAGCCCATTTCTTAATGAATACTATTTGGCGTGTTTGTTTGGAAACAAATTGCTTCTGGAACTTCTTCTGTTTTGGATCCATCTGTTGTCGTTCAAAGTTCAATAGACAATTGTGACTCCTGATGCAGGCAATCTCACTGAAACACAGCACCATGGAGTCCCGTTTTGAGTATTTGTTTTATATGAACTTCCATTAGGCCACTGTTTGTCTATTGTCTGTTACAACAAACATTGGTTGATTTCTTCTATCTTCTGACATCATTTATATATTGGATTTTCACCACTTTCAGAGGTCTGCTGGTCCTCCCCTATTCCTTATTGTATCTGTATTTCCTCATAAGGGCATTTTTACTCCTTCTTTGTACAGTGGCGTTCCTAGGGGCGCTGACACCCGGGGCGGTCCGCCCCCAGGTGCAACACCCCCCACCCCGACGAAAGAACCCCTCCCCCCCGGGTGCACGCCGCTGGGGGGGGGTGCCGCGTGCGGGTCAGCGTGGTTTGTTTCCATGCTCCCTCTGCCCCGGAACAGGAACCTGTTCCGGGGCAGAGGGAGCATGGAAACAAACCACGCTGACCGGCGTGCGGCACCCCCCCCCCCCCAGCAGCGTGCACCCGGGGCGGACCGCCACCCCTTGGTATGCCACTGTCTTTGTAACTGTAAAATAAGAATTTTTCAGTTATATCTTTTAATGTACTTGTGCTAATATTAACATTACAACACGGCCATTTAAAAAAATTAATGCAGGAGCACTTACTGCCTCTTACTTAGGAGATGCTAAAACTCCCTCATTATGGACATGTTAACTAGTTAATGCAATGTTAATAGTATGCTAGCTGAATAGCCCATGCCCATTCTCCTCCCGAAGCCCCCTACAAAAAATATATAAAAAATGAATACTGTGCACCTAGTGCATGCAAATGGCAATACTAATGCAGAGCACTTTAGTGCATCCTGTGTTAAGCCATTTTTCCTGTGTTAAGCATGTGTTAGCACTTAGCACAGCTTAGCAAAAGGGCCTCTTAGAAGCCTAAGGTGCTTATTTTAAAAGTGCTATTCATATTTTAGAAATCCAGAAACTAGCATATAGCAGCCATTGTTTATGAACAACGAAATCCCGTACTTACAAAGCCAGGTTATGGATATCTGAAACTCTAGAATGTCCATAATGCAAGGGTGTGTGGTCTGAGTGGGTCCAGGGCAGGGCATAATCATAGATGTCCATTCCCCATTAGAGAAGGGAATGGCATGTCTATGACTCTGGGCATCAACACCTAGAGTTAGTTGAGTTCCAAGGGTGCCATAAAGCACTGTGGGAGGTTGTGACAACTAGCACATAGTGTAGGTACCATTCACTAGCTGTCAGAGGCCAAGCAATAGCACAGCTGCACATAAGCTCACTCTTCTGGGACTACCATCAGCTCAATGCGGCTGCCGGCGGTAATCCCGCCCCGAGCGTACGCAATTTTTGGGGAAAAAAGAAAACCTCCGGAAATGGCTTGTGTGGCAGTAACCCAGCGGTAATTTCCGCCGAGTTAGCGCGGGAGCCCTTATCACCACCTCAATGGGTACTCTTACTGCATGGCCAACCTGCTTATAATCGAACGAGAAAAACGCCCAAGTTCCGACCTAAATCGGGAGATGGACGTTTATCTCACAAAAACGAATAAAGCGGTATAATCGAAAGCCGGTTTTTGGACGTTTTCAACTGCACTCCGTCGCGGATGCGGACAAAGTTGATGGGGGCGTGTCAGAGGTGTGGCGAAGGCGGAACTGGGGCGTGGTTATCTGCCGAACAAAGATGGGCGCATTTCACCGATAATGGGAAAAAAGTATGCGATTTTAGCTAGAATTTAGGACACTTTTCCTGGACCCTGTTTTTTCATGAATAAGGCCCCAAAAAGTGCCCTAAATGACCAGATGACCACTGGAGGGAATCGGGGATGACCTCCCCTGACTCCCCCAGTGGTCACTAACCCCCTCCCACCACAAAAAATGATGTTTCACAACTTTTTATTTTCACCCTCAAATGTCATACCCAGCTCCCTGGCAGCAGTATGCAGGTCACTGGAGGAGTTGTTAGGGGGGTGCAGTGGACTTCAGGCAGGTGGACCCAGGCCCATCCCCCCTACCTGTTACAATTGTGCTGCTTAATGCTTATTAGTCGTCCAACCCCCCCAAACCCACTGTACCCACATGTAGGGGCCCCCCTTCACCCCTTAGGGCTATAGTAATGGTGTAGACTTGTGGGCAGTGGGTTTTGAGGGGGATTTGGGGGGCTCAACACACAAGGGAAGGGTGCTATGCACCTGGGAGCTCTTTTACCTTTTTTTTTGGTTTTGTAAAAGTGCCCCCTACGGTGCCCGGTTGATGTCCTGGCATGTGAGGGGGACCAGTGCTCTACGAATCCTGGCCCCTCCCACGAACAAATGCCTTGGATTTATTCGTTTTTGAGCTGGGCGCTTTCATTTTCCATTATCGCTGAAAAACAAAAACGCCCAGCTCACACATTGTTGAATAAAACATGGGCGTCTATTTTTTCCCAAAATACGGTTCGGTCCACCCCTTCACGGACCCGTTCTTGGAGATAAACGCCCATGGAGATAGGCGTTTTCATTCAATTATGCCCCTCCAAGTGTGTCTGGGGGCTTTTTACCTGCTGTGATAAAGAAATATCCCCCCACCGCTAGCACAGGGCCCTTTTTCCCACAGCTTGGTAAAAGGACCCCTCACTGAGATACACATGTTTAAAGCAAATTTAAGACGGTGTTTTTCTCAGCCAACACAGATGAGTTATGGACAAGTTTTTGGAAGACAGGTTCATATGTAATAATTAGCTAGATAAGTTTGATTGTCTCCATTGCTTCCTTCTGGGTCTGAGTGAATTGGAATCTGCTCGGTACTTCCAACTGACCTAATGTCAATGACCACTGGTGTCATCGATGAAGCATTTTTTGTGTTCATATGTCTCTGCCTTTATTAGTAACTGGTTTAATATCAGGGATCAGTTTTAGAAAACTGGAAAGTTCTGCTGTATGCACAGATGAAAGCAGGATTCAGCAAGATAATGAGTGCATTTCCGTATAAACTAGGAAAGCTGCATTTTTTAGCATGTGAACGCTAAACATTGAATTTACTAGGCCAGGTCAATGGCAGTACTATTAAAACTTGCTAATGAGTTAAAGCCTGAAGCAGTACTAAAGCAAAATAGTTTCCAAAAACAGGTACCCCCTCCTTCCTTCCTTCCTTCATTCATTCATTCATTTATTTGTATAATTGCAAAGCACTGTAACACTCAAAAAGTCCTTATATTCTACTTTCTTTTTCCAGTGCTGATCAAAAGTTGGTTAGATGGGTTTGGGGTCAGGGAAGCTAATCATACTCAATGCATGGCAGGTAGAATTGCACCTGATAACATTCTGGTGCCATAGAAGTTGAAACTATTAAGGGCTATGCTAAAAAGGAAATCCAACATTGCTGTTTTCAAAAAAGAAATAGGATGCAATAAGCAGAGATAGGCAGGTTTGGGAAAAATGGTAAATAAAGAGAAAACAGTGCTTACTTCTCTAAAATAGAAAGACAGGATGAAGGAATTTGCTGCAACTTCTCCCATAACACAAATAGAGTGAAATATAGAATTACCTTTATTTATTTATTGGGATTTATTAACCACCTTTATGAACAGATTCACCCAAGGCAGTGCACAGCAAGTTCAGTTTAATATAAGATTTACAATTTTGTTAACATAATAGTAAAATGAACAAATGCAAACATAAATTTTATTCTTAGGCACTGTTATACAATTTAAAAAGAACTCCACATGTTTACACTGTGTCCGTCCATCTGTCTGTTTGTGCCTTCCTATCACCACAAAAAGCAGAGCACTTGGAGTCGACGTCTTCTTTGTGACATTCAAGGACAGTAGTGGTAGACTGCTAAATCCTGAGTTTGGAAATTTGTGGATGGGGTGAATGCAAAGCAGGAAATCTAGTATCACTTTGCTGACTATCCCTTTCATTTCAGGAGACATTCTGTTCTGGAAAGTTCATGCTACTTGGATACGAGCAGAAGAATGCTACTGCCACTTGTATCCCCCCCACACATACATCTTCAGTGGGAGTATACCTTTCATTCCTGTAGTGTAAAATTTACTTCAAGTGAATTCCATTCTTGACTCTTCTGGCTTGCTTACAACTCTGACTGGGAAAAGCACAGCAGCACCACATGCTTTTGGATAACGTCCCAGTTGTAATTCGAATGATCTTTTGATGGCCAAAATTGTGAGTGTGTTTGTGTATATTGAGGGAGAAATGTTTGTTTTCACTGGGTCTTCTAGAGGTTGTTATGGCAGTCTGCACTCTCAAATGGATCCCTCAAAAATCAATGCCTCTTAGTCATGTGTGCATTGTTTCTGCCTCTGATCTTATAGACAGCTATATTTTCAATGTGCAAATGGAGGCACCATATTTTTGACCCAATAGTCAAAGGTACATATATATATAAGTACATAAGTATTGCCATACTGGGAAAGACCAAAGGTCCATCAAGCCCAGCATCCCGTTTCCAACAGTGGGCAATCCAGGTCACAAATACCTGGCAAGATCCCAAAAAAGTACAAAACATTTTATACTGCTTATCCCAGAAATAGTGGATTTTCCCCAAGTCCATGTAATAATGGTCTATGGACTTTTGCTTTAGGAAGCCGTCCAAACCTTTTTAAAACTCCGCTAAGCTAACCGCCTTTACCACATTCTCTGGCAATGAATTCCAGAGTTTAATTACACATTGAGTAATTAAACACAATGTCTCATACTTACTTCACAACATAACACAACTAAGTTCACCACTATAACCACACCAAACCTCTCCCTGCCCATTTCAAACACTCTGAAAATTCTTGGAGTTACCATTGATCGAAATCTCACACTTGAAAATCATGTGAAGAATACAACTAAGAAGATGTTCCACTCAATGTGGAAACTCAAAAGAATAAAACCTTTCTTCCCAAGGATCATTTTTCGCAACCTGGTGCAGTCAACGGTGTTAAGTCACATAGACTACTGCAATGCACTCTACGCTGGCTGCAGCCAGACTCATATTTGGAAAAACAAAATATGAAAGTGCAAAACCCCTAAGAGAAAAGCTACACTGGCTTCGACTTAAAGAACGAATCACGTTCAAAATCTGCACTCTAGTTCATAAAATCATTCACGGAGACGCCCCGGCCTACATGCTAGACCTTGTCAACCTGCCACCCAAAAATGCTAAAAGATCCGCCCGCACATTTCTTAATCTACACTTCCCCAGCTGCAAAGGTTTAAAATATAAACTAATACACGCAACCAGCTTTTCCTACATGAGCACGCAGCTATGGAATGCTCTGCCACGTAACTTAAAAACAATTTATGAAATAACTAACTTTCGTAAATCTCTGAAGACCTTTCTCTTCAACAAGGCATACCACATGGAATAATAGCTTAACTATAACACATCAACACCCCATCAATGTTCTGACTATTTTCTTCTGATATCTGTTTGCTTATTTCAAATGTGTCATCCTGTTCTCTATGCAAAACCAATTGTACCTTTCATCCTGGAATAGCGATTGCCATAACGGGACTTTGTAAGCCACATTGAGCCTGCAAATAGGTGGGAAAATGTGGGATACAAATGCAATAAATAAATAAAATAAATTTTCTCCAATTCATTTTAAATTTACTACATTGTAGCTTCATCGCATGCCCCTACTCCTAGTATTTTTGGAAAGTGTAAACAGATGCTTCACATCTACCTATTCCACTCCATTCATTATTTTATAGACCTCTATCATATCTCCCTCAGCGCCTTTTCTCCAAGCTGAAAAGCCCTAGCCGCTTTAACCTTTCCTCATAGGGAAGTCGTCCCATCCCCTTTATCATTTTTGTCGCCCTTCTCTGCACCTTTTCTAATTCCACTATATCTTTTTTGAGATGCGATGACCAGAATTGAACACAATATTCGAGGTACGGTCGCACCATGAAAGGCATTATAACATCCTCATTTTTATTTTCCATTCCTTTCCTAATAATTCCTAACATTCTATTTGCTTTCTTAGCCGCAGCAGGACACTGAGCAGAAGGTTTCAACGTATCATCAACGACAACATCTAGATCCCTTTCTTGGTCCGTGACTCCTAACGTGGAAGCTTGCATGACGTAGCTATAATTCGGGTTCCTCTTTCCCGAATGCATCACTTTGCACTTGCTCACATCTGCCATTTAGACGCCCAGTCTCCCAGTCTCGTAACGCCACCTTGCCTAAGCTACTCTTCTTTATACTACATATTTTCACAACTGTCTCTTCAGCAGCAAACCGGGCTCTGACTCCCTCTGAGCTAGCCACCTACTTCTCTGCTAAGATCTTGTTGTTTCTACCTCCATTGTTGCTTTCCTGCAATAGACCTAATATTTTATCTACTGTTCCATGTTCACCTCCCTCTTCTTTCTCTTTAACCCCTAAGAGGTCTTTATCTATGTCTTTTCCTATATTTGCTACCTGGAGCACATTCAACTGTCTCTCTCTTGCAGCTCTCACAAAAGTTTTTTCAGCAACTAGAAAGACAACTTGTTCTTTAGACTTCTACCCCTTTATGTTGGATTTGAATTTATATTCATGGCTTGCTACCATTACTTCTGTCTAGCGTCAATTCCATTCTAAGTTTTTCTGAGTTACAAGCTGCCATTGTTTAGACCAATTTTGAAAAATTCCAATCTTGACCCCCTGTCACCAGCAAGCTGAAGACCAATGTCAAATCTACCTTTACTTCCTAAGGTCTTCGAGAAGGTGGTTTTCAATCAATTACTGAATCATGTTGAGTCTTCTATTAACTTGCACCCATATCATCAGGGTTCAGGCCTGGATATAGTACTGAGACCCTTGTCACATCACTCAACCATTTTCACACCACCTTTGAGAGTAGACATGTAATACTTATGGTGTCACTGGATCTCACAGCCACATTTGATCTTATCGATCATGAGATTTTGCTATCCTGACTCACAAGCAATTTACCTTATTTTGCCCTGGAGGATGTTTCAGTTTGTAAAATAGATAAAGCCTGTTCTAAAATGCATGTGAGATGGATGTTCACTTGTGATGTACTGACTTGGACGTCCATTTTCTGAGTTGAATGTCTTTTTTAAAATGCTGCTCCACATGTTTAATTTAGGTCTGATATTCAGCAGGCAAAACTAAATATATAACTTACAGCAGCTGAATATCATTCCACCATTACTCCAATTTCCCTCTACCTATTTCCTCTAGGGATAGGATCAGGATCTTCAGATAGAGAAGGAAATTATAATTTCACCAGCCTCTGATTAATATTTGGCCACAGCTGTGTCCACCATGACAGCAGAAAGATCCTGGCAAGAGGTGTGTTGCTACATGGCACTTAAAAATTTTAATCTGACAAATTTAAGAACATAAAAACCTAAGAATAGCCATACTGAGTCAGACTGGTGGTCCATCTAGCCCAGTATCCTGTTTCCAACAGTGGTCAATCCAGTTCATGAGTACTTGGCAGAATCCCAAAAAACTGTTACTACTGAGGATAAACTCAGAAGGGTAACAGACTCCTCTGTATTAGAAGACACCCTTACCATTTCAGTTACCCTTCATGAGGGCAATTCTATAATGGGATGCCCCACCAGACTCAGAGCTTATATGTTAGCGACTAAGTACCGCAGATGTACATATAACTTACAGTATTACACATGTGAGTCCTGCCCATGCTCAGCCCAAGCTGTGCCCATGTGTACACCCTGCTTGTGAATATGTGCTTTGTAATTTAAGCTGGTATTTACAGAATAGCACTGAGGTAGAATTTTGACACTTATACAAATATGTGTACACAAATGCATAGATTCTAAACATTTACACACATATTCAGCATATAAAAATTATGTTATAGAATTCCCCGCCCCCAATGGTCTAGTGCTCTTATGTTAAATGTATATGTGGACAGTAGTACAACTGCTTGTAGGGGGCCAGCAAGTTGATAGAAATTCTATTGAGTGAACTGAAATCCTTCCCAGCACTGAAGGGAAAGGGGTGGGATTTGATATACTGCCTTTCTGTGGTTACAATCAAAGCGGTTTGCATATTAGATACAGGTACTTATTTTATACCTGGAACAATGGAGGGTTAAGGGACTCACCCAGACTCATGAGGAGCAGCAGAGAGAACTCAACACAGTTCAGTTGTTTTTTTAGGCCATTGCACTAACCATTAGGCCACTCCTCCACTCCTGAAGTGAGCTGAGGGAAATTTTGCACACTTTGTTACACTATAGCCTTAATATTAAGATGCCCATACGTTTTTGAAATCACTTTGTAAGTCCCCAAGTTACCCCACAGCCAGATGCTTATGTTTAAGCAAATTTACTACGAAAATGTGGTTCTGAGGCCAAAATGAAAAATGAAGTTCTGTAATTATACTGTGGTTTGGGCAGCTGTATCAAATTATGGTTATGAAATGACATTAGAGAGGCCTTGTTTTGATGATTCATGTTATCGGTTTACACTAGCAGCTTTATAACAGCCCACTCTATACCAGTTTGTCGAATTAATATAACTAAATTCCATGTCCCTGGAGGGTGAGAGCAAAAGAAAAGAGTTGGCAATGTTGATTTTTAGTGTGCTTCCTCACTACTCCTTTGATAATCCTTATGATGACAGATCAAGAACATTAATGTAAATTCTGCCTCTTTATCTCCTCTCTTGTCAGCCAGTGACAGGCAATCAATAGGACTGAAGCAGCCAAGAGAAAAGGAAGAACAACTTTTAAACATGTAGCCTCTTCTCTGGCCTTCCACCCTCATTGCATCTCCTGATCAGAGCTGTGGAGAACAGGAAGACACAGGAGCATGTTTAGAAACATTTTTTTTTTCCGCACTACTACCATCAGTCCAGTACTGCTGCACTCACAGTACTGTCTGTTTCTAAACTTACCACTGAAGTCTTGAGGTCATGCATAAGCCTTTAGGGGGTAATTTTCTCAAAGATTTTTCTGGCCTTTTATAAAAATTACTCCAGGGGGTTACAAACATAAAAGTACACACAGGAGAGAATTCTATAAACGGCACTCAAAAATGCGCAGAAAAAAACTGGGCACTAATCGCTATTCTATAAAGTGCGAGCCAACAGTTATTGTACCAACATAAGGCACACCCATTTACACCATCTCAATAGCAGGTGTAAAAGTGCACCTAAATGTGCCATTATTTCCCACATCTTTTCTTTGTGGCATCATTATTTTATATGGAGGACCTTTACTATTTACGCATTGGTGTGATGTTTTATTTTGAATTGCATTAAGACATTTTTTATTTTTATTCTAGAGTCTTCTTTCACTTATTTTTGGTACTGTGCTAATTTGCTGGATTATATACATGTGTATTGTTAAAATGATACTTAAATATAGGCTTGATGCTAGAGTGGGAGACACTTAATTGAAAGCCTGTATCTTCGATATCATCCCATAAGGAATTTTAATGAGCCCCAAAAACCTCAGCGGTGCGCCTTACATATATAAGATTTTCAATGTAAGGATTTATGCACCCACTTCGTCATCGGTTCTCAAAGGGTTCAAACGCCAATTTACCAATTCACTGTGACTTTATATGTTAATTACTAATAATGTCTTGTATATATAAATCTTATGATCCATCCCATTGAAATTGGAAATCTTATTGTAACATTTACTTACCTTAAGCAGAGACTAAGTCAGACAAGGGATGACTCGTCTGACTTGACATGCTTCGCCACAAAGGCTGTTTCAAGGACCATCCCTTCAAAAATTCTTCAGCGCCAGCACAGAATGTATGATATACACAGACTGAGCTGACGCTGAAGAATGTTTGAGGGAATAGTCCTTGATACAGCCTTTGTAGCTACTACTACTACTACTTAACATTTCTAAAGCACTGCTAGGGTTATGCAGCACTGTACAATTTAACATAGAGGGACAGTCCCTGCTCAAGGAGCTTACAATCTAAAAGACAAGTGAACAGTCAGTCCGAAAGGGGCAGTCAAATTGGGGCAGTCTGGATTACTGAACGGTAAGAGTTAGGTGCCAAACGCAGCATTGAAGAGGTGGGCTTTAAGCAAAGACTTGAAGATGAGCAGGGAGGGGGCTTGGCGTAAGGGCTCAGGAAGGTTATTCCAAGCATGGGGTGAGGCGAGGCAGAATGAGCGGAGCCTGGAGTTGGCGGTGGTGGAGAAGGGTACTGAGAGGAGGGATTTGTCCTGTGAACGGAGGTTTCGGGTGGGAACGTAAGGGGAGATGAGGGTAGAAAGGTAGTGAGGGGCAGCAGACTGAGTGCATTTGTAGGTAAGAAGGAGAAGCTTGAACTGAATGCGGTATCTGATCGGAAGCCAGTGAAGTGACCTGAGGAGAGGGGTGATATGAGTATATCGGTTCTGGCGGAATATAAGATATACAGCAGAGTTCTGAACAGATTGAAGGGGGGATAGATGGCTAAGTGGAAGGCCGGTAAGGAGTAAGTTGCAGTAGTCAAGGCGAGAGGTAATGAGAGCGTGGACGAGAGTTCGGGTGGTGCGTTCAGAGAGGAAAGGGCAAATTTTGCTGATGTTAAAGAGGAAGATGCTAAACATGTCATGTCAGACGAGTCATCCCCCGTCTGATTTAGTCTCTGCTTAAGATAAGTATATGTTACAATAAGATTTACAATTTAAATTGGATGGATCTTAAGATTTATACATAGGCGCCCGGTATAAGAGGCTTGGACAGGCTAAGCCTCCCCTGCTGTGCTCTGAGAGGTTTAAATTGTTGGTTTACCTCCATCCTCACAGCTGGAGCTACATTGAAAGCCCTCTAACCTTGTGTAAATTGGTTTATGGTTTGTTTATCTTACTGCTGGGAGAGAGGGGGAGGGGGGTTGGCTGGAGGTGTCCTGGGTTGCTGGGAGATATTTAACCAGGATGACTTCCTGACCTGCACTGAGAACAGGTAGCAGCAGAATCGGACAACCAGACAACAAAGGTAGAAAAGATCATTTTCATTATAGTGTTTGGAATATGTCCACTTTGAGAATCAGGTGCTCAACATTAAAAGTTTATATTTATTTACTTATTTATGGCATTTTATCCCACATTAAACATGAATTAGGGTGTTTTGTGGCTCTACATGAGAATTGTGATGATATGATCCCTTGTTTCATATTGTTGACGGTCTGCATTTTCCGTATGGGTGGTATATTGGTGTATTAGGTTCTGCCCAGTGTAATATTTATGGTACAATAAGGTTCTGAGTGTGTTTTTGCACAAAGTTGTGCATAGTGTTTTGCAGTTGAGCGATTGTGCTTAGAATATGCTTTGAGCAACCACTTTATTCTTTGACATATGATACATATCTAATATCTAAATTTAATAAAAGGTATTGTGACTTTTATTTTTATTTATTTATTTTTTTCTGTGTGTTATCAGACAATTATAGATTTAGCTCCACCCCTGGCCCCACCCCTAACCCCGCCCCCTTTAGCCTCCCCAAACAGTTGGGCCACCGACCGCCTATGGATTTATATATACAAGACATTATTAGTAATTAACATATAAAGTCACAGTGAATTGGTGAATTGGCGTTTGAACCCTTTGAGAACCGATGACGAGGTGGATGCATAAATCCTTACTTTGAAAATCTTATATATGTAAGGTGCACCGCTGAGGTTTTCGGGTCTCGTTAAAATTCCTTGTGGGATGATATTGAAGTTAAAATAATAATCATTGTCCATATGCTTAGTATTGTTTTCACCCTATGAGTCATATAATATGAATATTGTTAATGAATTTTATTTTAATAAAGGCTCTATATGGTTAGGATTTTTATCTTGTTGAAGTTATGGGCAGTAATAATGATATTTATGAGATTTTTTTATATGTTGACAGGATATCGCAGTACCAGTACCCATTGAATCTGTGAATGTATTGTAGAAGCCTATGTGGTAAAGTTTGCATTCTTCTTCTTATTATTATTATGTTTTATATAATCTATTTTAATGATGATCTTTCTTATACATTTATTGATTTTATGATATTTATTGTTTGTAGACCCCTGACAGGTTTTTTTTTCCGAAAATTGGCCAGGTTGGGTCCTGTTTCCATTAAAGTTGACATTTGGATAAACTCTTGCAGTGTTTGTCCTTCCTTAGATCACTGCTGCTGTTTGGTTGTCTGTTCTGCTTCTGCAGTAGACTGTCTCCTGTTTGTTTCTGCTTCACTGCAGTGGATTAAGAAACAAGGGACCCAGGAACAGAAAAATACCAACTGTGCCTGAAGGAATAGGAAACTGTAAACCTGAAGGCTATTGAAATGGTTTATATTTAGGTACAGTAGGTCCCCAGAGGGCTCACAGTTTAAAAGGGAAAACAAAATACTCACAAACAGCTGACCTGAGACTCTATTTTGAAAGGAAGCTGAACTATAAAGAACAACAGTGGATATTTAGACATAATTTGGTGGTCCCTTTGGGACTGATCACCAAGCTTGAATGGATAATGTTAGTTTGATTCAGGGACTCTGATTGGAGGGGTGGAGAGCTAGGCATGCTGGGAAGCTTTTTTAGAGAGAGGAGCACAGAGCGCTCGCCATCTTTGAACAGCAGAGTTCGCTGGTCAGGAATGATGGGGTCAGAACTATGAGGTAAATTTAGATATTGTTATATTTTATGATAAGGTTGAGAGTAGAGGGAATACATTTTAATTGGATATTTTTCTATCTGTATGGGAAATTCCTTGAGACAGCCGCTCATGGCAAAACATGGGTCATGTTGGACATATATCACCCAGCTGACTGTAAGACTGCATGAAAATTGCATGGAAATTTGAGAGGAACATTTTATAGTCTTTAAAGATGTTTGTAAGTAGTTTTTACGGCTCAATGATATTCTATTTAAAAATTGTCGAAAGAAAACTTTGTTCCAATACTTAAAATGGATCAGTGGCGAGGTGGATGTGGAAATCTCGCTAATGATTACGCTTTTGCTTTAGCAAGTGGCACCGCTGAGATCCGTTTTATAATTATTGCTATATTTGCACAGGATTATGGGTTATGAGTATTCTATAAAAGAGCATAAGGGGTCCTTTTACTAAGGTGCGCTGAAAAATGACCTGCACTATTGTAGGTGTGTATTGGACGCACGTAGGTCCATTTTTCAGTGTGCCTGCAAAAAAGGCCTTTTTTGTGGCCAAAAATGGACATGCGGCAAAATTTAAAAATTGGCGCGTGTCCATTTTGGGCCTGAAACCTTACCGCCACCCACTAGCTTACCGGTAAGGTCTCACGCATTAACCAGGCAATAATTGTCAGCGCGTGTACTCTGCTGATTACCGCCTGGTTAGTGCCACGTGGTAGAAAATAAAACATATTTTCTGCGGCGTGTATTGGACATGCGTAAAAAATGGAATTACCACCTGAGGCTTGTGGTAGACAGGCAGTATTTCCAAATTGATGTACGTTAGACACACATAGGTGCCTACGCACATTAGTAAAAGTGCCTACATTCTTGCATCTAATGGTAGGCATCCTTTCATATAATTGCCCTGTTTCCTCAAGGTGACAACTAAAGTTGTGCATGCAATTCAGTGCACATTGCCGATTTGCACATGTAATTTAATTAATGAGCCAACCAGCACCAATAATTGGCTAACAATCAAATGTGGGCATTACTTGGTCTTAATTGGGAGTTATTCTATAATGCTGTGCATGGAACTCCTATTGCATGTAATTTCAAGGGGGCGTGGACAGTGGAATTTCAGGGGGTGTTCCAGGGGCGTTCCCAGAATGTATACGCATTCTTATAGAATAGACTTGATCAGCGCCTAACTCAGGCACCAGCATTTACACCTGCTTTCAGAATGGATCCTTTATAGAATAGCGCTTAGCACTTAAATTTTTCTGCACCAATTTTTCGGTGCCATTTAAAGAATCTAGTCCTTTGTGTCTGCAGAAATCAGATGAAAGTGATACCTTTTCAATGGACAAACTCGAGATGTCTATGGCCTGCCTTCAAGAGCTAGTCGTTTTTTCAGATCACTCCAAACTAAGCTGAATGTTTATTCAGCATTATTTCCATATATGTAAGTGAACTGCTATGCTAAAATGCTGCTTTATCTACTAGGGTTGGCCTGAGACTATATTGGCCAAGAAGGTATAAATAAGGCTTCTTTTACACTTCTTTTGTGTCTTTCTGGGTTTTTTGTTTGTTTGTTTTCTGTTTGGGGCTGGGGGTTAATAACTTGAAACTACTGTTCTCTTTGAGACAAATCAGTTTGCTCTACTGTCTGACTTCGGCATGTCATAAAGTAGTAGCCTAAAGCAAATTTAGCAGCAGCTGTTCTCACTATTCTCTGTGTTCCCCAGATTTAGAGCTGTCAGACTTTGATTTATGAAGGCTGACTTCTCAAACTTAAGTAACGTTAGTTTTGCTTGGCTTTAAAATTTAAGAATTCGTCAAATACGCTAAAGAAGAATTTGTCATTGTCAAAATGAGCATCTTCAGATGCAGCAACCAAATGCTTTATTAGCACCAACCTGCTTATCCATGGACAACTTGCAGTTATAATATCCTTAGTATATTTATAACACTTTTATGTTCTATAATCATATATCTAGTTCAATCAAACTGCATGACACTGTACAGGTTAACTGACACAGTTGAGGCACACATGGGATACAAAGCTTTTTGAACACAAATAACAGCAATTTGGCTTACTTTTGACATATGCCTTAGCTGTATGTGTGTTCATTGCTTGTTTTTCTCTTCAAAGTCTAAGCACCGCGTGTAAGAATACATCAAAAGTGAGGTAAGCAGATGCGAAACCCCTGCTAGTCAGTGTGAGGGCACTTCTATACATGGGCCCCTTGTAGGAGCTAATTCTATAATGAAAAGTAGCTGGGAATATTCAAAAGGATTTAACCAGCCAGAAACAGCTTCTGGCCGGTTAAGTAGCATTTTAGCGCCTAACCACAGATATTTAATAGGAGATAAACAGTTATCTCCTGCTGAATATCCGCTGTTAGTGGCTAGCTGCTAACTGGCTGTATCACGTCATAGCCAGTTAGGTTTTGATATGGAGAATAGAGGCAAGGCACCATTGAGAATCGGTGTCTGTTAACTGACAACTCAGTATTCAGTGGCATTTTATCTGGGTAGCAGGTACTGATGACTAGGAGCCACATCTGAATTTTTTGCATCATTAACCAGATAATGCCTCTGAAAATCTCTGCAGACTGCCACAGTCCTGTCTGGATAGTGCTTCTATGAGGAGATAGCACCATTATCTGGATAGGTATCCAGAAAATGATAGACTTCAAATGCCACTGCTGGTGTTAATATGAATCTCCGATGACTATTTGGCTAACTTAAAGTAGTACGTGATCTTCAATTGTGGTTTGAAAACATTTTACAAGCAACCAAGGTTGGTATTTTTAATAAAAATGTGTTGAATGATAAGACGTGGGTCTTATGCTGTTTTAAGTGCATGCATTAGGTTTGTAAATATGGGGTGTGTAGGAATATGTGTAGTTTAAAGTACAGATGGTTGTATCCAGATCAGGCTGTTAACATTTAAAGGGACAATACTTCCCCTGCAGTTTTCACCTCTTGTAGTTAGAGAGGAATAGGGTTGCTAGTGTGCTGGTGTTCAAAAAAGTATCTATCAAAATCTCAGGACAGAGAAAAGTATCCTTCAAGCTGATGTGAGTGTGTTAAAAAAACATTTGCACAGCCTCACATTTTCATAAAATGTAGGTCTCCTCTGAAAAGATATCAACACAGCTTAAACACTTTTGGGGTAATTCTATAAAGAGCCACCTAGATTTAGACCAATCCGATTAATAAACAACTTCTTGCCCTTTAGAAAAATGCTGAAAGCTCATCTCTTTAAGCAAGCCTACCCAAATGCCCCAACCTAATCTCGCCAACTTCCACCCCCAATTCTGTTCTGACTTAAATACCAACCTCCCATCCTTCTCTTTCCATCTCTCCTTAATTTTATCCCTCCTTACCCTTTCTCCCAAATTACACTATCCTATCTTGTCTACCCTCTTTTATCCTAGTCATATATTATCTAGCTCAACTTATCATACACTACTAAGCCCAACTTTACATTGTTTTACTACTGTTTTATTAAAATTCTATTAACTTTGTATTTCAAATTATTATGTAAACCGCATTGAGCCTGCATTATGTGGGAAAGCGCAGGGTTCAAATGTAATAATAATAATAATAATAATAATAATAATAATAATAATAATCAGTGCCAAACTGTCTATGTTTAGTGGTTAAAATAGATTGCAAAAATAGCAGGCCTATCTTTAACCACTAACCCCCAGATTCTATATAGCGCGCCTAGAGATCCGTGCCACTTTTGGTGCAGATTCTATAACAATGTGCATACCTTAACAAGCTAATGAGCGCTGATAACAACACTTAAGAAATAATGAGCACTAATTAGCACTGATTAGAATTTACATGCATAACTCACTCAGCGCATTCTGTAATGAAGTTCGCTGAAATTCTAATGCATGCAGGTAAAAAGGGGCATGGTTACAGAATATAGCCCAGTGTGCGTAAATCTATGCACTGGGATTTACACCATGTTTTCGTTGGTGTAAATGGATGCGTGTAGTTTTAGGCACTCAGACTTTATTTATTTATTTATATATTTATTCTATAATCAGCAGCTAGATCTAGGTGCCGATTATAGAATATGCTTAGTTGACACTGAATTCAGCGCCAATTTTTTAGGCGCCATATATAGAATCTCCCCCTAAGCACTTAACTGGTTAGCGCTGAATACCGGCTTAAATGGTTAAGTTGCCATGATCGAAAATGAAACTGGATATTCAATGCTGGTCACCAGAAATGGCTCGGCATTGAATATCTGAGTTTAATGCTGGACGTAGAGAGCAAAAGCGCTGCCTGTCGCTGACTGAATATTGGGTGGGGCAGGTGCCTATATTCCTTTATAAAATACTGCAAAAAATAGAAGCATCCCAGCTAGGTGTGGGAAATATATACCATTCACAATAACACCTTCCCAACAGTCAGGTATAGTAAATCTATGCAGAAAAAAAATGAATATATTTATTTATGTATGTTTATGTGACCATCAACTGCAGGGCTATAATACCAATTCTGCCAAGCTTATGGCTAGCCCGGTATATGTTTCATCATTAGTCACAAAATTATATAAAAGTGAAATATAACTTATTTTAGTGAAACAAAGGAAGCACCAATGCGATCACAGTTCAAGCATTGGATTTGCTTCTGGGCGCACTTTCTTTTGCCATCAGTGACATAAGCATTGCTTTCAGAACTATAGAATAGAAGCATAACCAGATAGCAACATTATAGACCGGAGAGCCTGACATTGGTGCCGAGCAAAATGGTAGAGACTATTATAAAGAACAAAATTACAGAGCATATTCAAAAGCATGGATTAATGACACGGATTTAGTGAAGGGAAATCTTGGCTCACCAATCTATTTCATTTCTTTGAAGGGATGAACAAACAAGTGGCTAAAGGTGAGCCAGTCGATATTGTGTTTCTGGATTTTAAAAAGGCATTCGACAAAGTGCCTCATGAAAGACGGAGATAGTGTTCTATTGTGGATTAAAAACTGGCTACAAGATAGAAAATAGAGAATAAAGCTAAATGATCAGTATTCTCAATTGAAAAGGGTAGCTAGTGGGGTTCTCCAGGGGTTTGTGCTGGTACTGCTGCTTTTTAACATATTTATAAATGATAAAGAGATGGGAGTAACTAGTGAGGTAATTACATTTGTGTCGCGTTCTCGAGGGCCTTGGCATGCTGTCAGGTCCTCAAGGCAGCACTGGGAATTGTGAGCCCTTGGGCCCCTGCCGCGGAGCGGCAGAGGCAGGCAAGACCGTCTTGGAACTGGACGTCCGGAAGGACCGGACCGGAACTCTGGACTGGAAGTAGGCAACTGAACCGGCAGAACAGGAACCGCTTCACCTGTACTTAGCCACTTTTCCGCTAGAGTTGAGCTCTAGCGTGCGGGCGGCCGACAGGACTTGTAGGGTAAGGCCAGAACTGAAGATCCAGAGGACCCACCTCGGGTCTAGGAAACACGAGGGAACAATACTAGACTGCACTAAGCGCTGCACGCAGCTGCTAAGCCAGACACACCAGACAGACTAGACAGACAGAAGCTTATCAGGAGCAGGGACTAGGGCAGACATGCAAGCAAGGAAGAAGGGGAGACAGGGAATACCCACAGGGCAAACCCACTAGCTAGGTCGAGGCAGGTAACAGGATAAATCCCCCAGAAGATACACGCTAGCTAGACAGATACAGGAATCAGGATACATAAGCAGGGATCCGGATAAGCACACAGGATATACAAGCAAGGTACACAAGGGACAGAAGGTAGCTAGGCAGAGCGGAAAACCGGATAACACTAGCTAGCCAAAACCAGGACTCAGGACGAACAAGCAGGAACCAGGATGTGCACACAGGATATACAAGCAGGGAGTAGGACAGGCTGCAAACACAGATGGGGAAACCCGGACTGAGCTGCAGGGGCTACCTCCACAGCGAAGGCAGAAGGACTAGCAGACATGATGTGCACACAGGATATACAAGGTTCAGGATGTGCACACAGAATATACAAGCAGGGAGTAGGGCAGGCTGCAAACTCAGACGGGGAAACCAGGGCTGAACAGCAGGCTCAAAACACAGACTAAAGGCAGAAGGGCTAGCAGCCCATGCAGAAGGGCAAGCAGCCCACAGGTACTGGGAACCGAAGGGCACCAGCCCACACAGAAGGGCAAGCAGCCCACAGGTACTAAACAGAAGAGCAAGCCCACGCAGAAAGGCAAGCAGCCCACAGGTACTAAACAGAAGGGCAAGCCCACACAGAAGGGTAAGAAGTCCACACAGAAGACAGGCTTAGAAGCAGCACAGCAACACACTAACTAACCTGTCGGCCTCTGGGCATGAAACCAGACAATGACACCATGCGAAGGCCCTGACTGCAAGCACAGGCCTTCCTTATAAAGGAACTCACTGATGAGTCACCACCAGCAGGACAGAAGCAGGAACAGGACAGAAGCAGGAAGTTCCTTGCCTCCAAACAGAGGCTTGACACACAGAGGAAGTGAGCCCACAGGAAGGACAAGCAGGAGCCATCTTGGATACTGGCATAGAGGAGGCGGCAGCCATCTTGGAAGAGGCATAGCCCACACAGGTGAGGTCCAGTAAGGCAATCAGCACACAGAGCCAGAGAGAAACTAAGACAGACACAGACACAGAGACAAGCAGAAGCCAGCACAGCCACTGACTCTCAGAAACAGGGTAAGTATGAGGGTGGTCACGGCCACAGACGTGACAATTTGCTGACAACACAGCATTATTCAAAGTTGTTAAATCACAAAGATTGTGAAAAATTATATGACTGGGAGACTGGGTATCCAAATGGCAGATGACATTTAATGTGAGCAAGTGCAAAGTGATGCATGTGGAAAAGAGGAGCCTGAACTATATGATGCGTGGAGGAGTGGCTTAGTGCTTAGAGCACCGGTCTTGCAATCCAGAGGTGGCCGGTTCAAATGCCACTGCTGCTCCCTATGATCTTGGACAAGTCACTTAACCCTCCATTGCCTCAAGTACAAACTTAGAGAAATATCCAGAGTACCTGAATGTAACTCACCTTGAGCTACTACTGAAAAAAGTGTGAGCAAAATCTAAATAAATAAAGTTCCACATTAGGGGTGACAAAAATGATAAAGGGGATAGGATGACTTCCCTATGAGGAAAGGCTAAAGCAGCTCTTCAGCTTGGAGAAAAGACAGCTGAGGGGAGATATGATAGAAATCTATAAAATAATGAGTGGAGTGGAACAGATAGACGTGAATCACTTGTTTACTCTTTCAAAAAAAAAAAAAAGAGGAGTAGGGGGCATGCAATGAAGATACAAAGTAGTAAATTTAAAACAAATTGGAGAAAATATTTCTTCACTCAGAGTGTAATTAAACTCTGGAATTTGTTGCCAGAGAATGAAGTAATAGCAGTTAGCTTAACGGGTTTAAAAAAGATTTAGATAGCGTCCTAAAAGAAAAGTCCATAAGCCATTATTAAAATGGACTTGGGGAAAATCCACTGCTTATTTCTAGCATAAGCAGCATAAAATGTATTGCACTGTTTTGTGATCTCTCCAGGTACTTGTATCCTGGATTGGCCACTGTTGGAAACATGGTGCTGGGCTTGATGGACCTTCTGTCTGTCCCAGTATGGCAATACCTAAACATACTATACTATCGCTTAGATATCATCACTTACATCAGTCATAGAGGTGGTGTAAGTGTGAGCACTAACCAGCTTATTTTTTAAAGAGAAAGACGCCCATATTTTGACCCAAATTGGGAGATGGGCGCCTTTCTCTCATGGGCGCCCAAATCGGTATAATCAAAAGCCGATTTTGGGCGCCCCCAACTGCAGTCTGTCGCGGGAACGAACAAAGTTGACAGGGGCATGTTGGAGGCGTAGTGAAGTCGGGACTGGGGCGTGTTTATCGGCCGAGGAGAGCTGGGCGCCCCCGGCCAATAATAGGAAAAAGAAGGGTGGCAGTAGCGAGAATTTGGGCTGCTTTTTTTGGACCCTTTTTTTCACGAACAAGTCCCCGAAAGTGCCCCAACTGCCCAGATGACCACCGGAGGGAATCGGGGATGACCTCCCCTGACTCCCCCAGTGGTCACTAACCCCCTCCCACCAAAAAAAAAAAGAACTTTAAAAACTTTTTTTTGCAAACCTGTATGCCAGCCTCAAATGTCATACCCAGCTAATTTCCCTATTCGCACATGGCCATTACCGCAGGAGACCTTACTGTCACCTACTTAGGAGTTGGTAAGGCTCCCGTGCTACTCCCGTGCTAATTGGATAGTATGCGGTAATATGCTCTTGCTACACGATTATCACAGGCATGTCCTACTCTTCATGCATGGGCACGCCTCCAGTTCTGTAAAATCAAAAAAGATCTGGACTGCAGACATAGAGGTGGTGTAAGTGTGAGCACTAACCAGCTTATTTTTTAAAGAGAAAGACGCCCATATTTTGACCCAAATTGGGAGATGGGCGCCTTTCTCTCATGGGCGCCCAAATCGGTATAATCAAAAGCCGATTTTGGGCGCCCCCAACTGCAGTCTGTCGCGGGAACGAACAAAGTTGACAGGGGCGTGTTGGAGGCGTAGTGAAGTCGGGACTGGGGCGTGTTTATCGGCCGAGGAGAGCTGGGCGCCCCCGGCCGATAATAGGAAAAAGAAGGGTGGCAGTAGCGAGAATTTGGGCTGCTTTTTTTGGACCCTTTTTTTCACGAACAAGTCCCCGAAAAGTGCCCCAACTGCCCAGATGACCACCGGAGGGAATCGGGGATGACCTCCCCTGACTCCCCCAGTGGTCACTAACCCCCTCCCACCAAAAAAAAAAAGAACTTTAAAAACATTTTTTTGCAAACCTGTATGCCAGCCTCAAATGTCATACCCAGCTAATTTCCCTATTCGCACATGGCCATTACCGCAGGAGACCTTACTGTCACCTACTTAGGAGTTGGTAAGGCTCCCGTGCTACTCCCGTGCTAATTGGATAGTATGCGGTAATATGCTCTTGCTACACGATTATCACAGGCATGTCCTACTCTTCATGCATGGGCACGCCTCCAGTTCTGTAAAATCAAAAAAGATCTGGACTGCAGACACAGTATTGATGCTATCTGGATACATCCTAGTATTGACCATATTATCCGGATATTCATAACCAACCTCTACCTGGAGAGTGGTACAGAATATTGCAGCCAAAGTTTAAAAAATGCTGATCACAGCTGCTGAACATTGACCCATTAATGTGTATGCTAAAATGAGGATTCAATATGCTATGTAATAAATTTTACTAAGGCCCCCTTTTACAAAGCCGCGCTAGTGGCTGTCGGTGCGGTAAAGCCAACACAGCCCATTCACTTTGAATGCTCATAAAAACATTCATCTAGTATCTATCTAATAGGATTATTTTAAAAACTCCAAAAATTAGATGAATTGAGTCCTGTATAAATATATTAAAAATGTGTTTTTAACAAATGTATATACTTTAATTTTCAAGTTTCCAAGTTTATTAAATGTTTGTTATACCGCTCATCAATCTGTATGAGTCAATCAAACCTCAATGCAAAACACAAGAATCATAATTGGTAAAAAAAAAAAGTTTAAAATAAAACAAGGTTATTTAAAAATTCAAACATATAGCCAGAGTACAATAGTAGCCTGCAAAACTATTTCCATTTTTGTGTGTTTAACAAGACTGTAAACCACACACAGCTTTGATTAGCTAAAATATTGTAAACATTCTGTTTGGGAACCTAAGAGGACCCAAGCTAAAGCAACAGCCATTAAACTTTAATTTGCTTTTCTTGAAATTCAAGCTCTAAACAGCAGGAGAAAGACACATTTTGCAATCTACTGTGTCTTAAAAGAGTAGCATGAACGTAGCAAATACTTCTAAATTAGCAGCCGGTCTACTGGGCCTAGAATGAGAACACAGGTTGGACATTATCCAATGAATCATATCTCCAGCATTAAGAAACACAGAAGAAACACAAGAGAGGGAGAGAAATTATATTATAATGTGTTCATTCTCTCTTAAATTACTAAAACATTCTGAGTTAAAACATGAAACAATTAATGTCGTCTCCGGTCTCAGAATACTTAGAGATAATACACTATCTAACCCTAACCATCAAAACAGTATATTACAAAAGAGGAAGAAAAAGGCATCAAAGAAAGCAAATTACATTTTAAGTATCCACCTTACTGGTGACCCACTGGGGAATGAAACAGACCCTGAGCCAATAATGGGAAGACCTTGTTTCCAGAATGTCACAGAACAGTAGGTATGATTGAATGCTTTCATTGTAGGGTAAGTCACAGGGAATGTTGAATGGAAATGTTTAGGTTACAGAGGTCTTGCTGTGGGATGTCACAAAAGTACTGAAGAGTAATGTATGAATAAGACTTAGTTTTTTCTCCAAACCCACATAAGGCCAAGCAGAAAGGAGATCTTGGCTATGGGACATCCTTCCTTTTTTTGCACAGAGGTTTTCCTCCATTATGGCTGTTCTTATCAATAATTGAATGTATTTTTTTTTTGCAGACAGCCTCACTTTTTGGCCTTGCAATGAGGTTCTGTGCATAGCCTCGCATCCTTCTACAACACCCACAGGCCACTCCTGTATCACAAAAGCATTTTAAAATCAATGGTGCTTCTGTCGATAATAATGACAAAGCTTTGATAAAGGTGCACATTTGTGCAATAATTTCCACAGCTGTGGAAATGTTCTAATGGTAGCTAGAGTCAGTTTTCTGGATCTTCATTCAATTAACATTTATCTATCAAATGAAATAAAAAGTAATAGTCCTATATTCAAAACAAGGTATGCATTCGCCAGTGGTTGGTGAACACAAAACTTACTTATCTGTACAGTTTTTAAAAATTATACATATAAAACTGGGCTGTTTAAATTGATAAATGGATGAGTTTTACACTGATAATAAGGGACCAGTTAAGGGGAGGAATGGAGGAGGCACCAGAAATTCTGATTAGTGGTGATATTCAGCTGCTAAACTGATAAGTTATCCATCTCCAGCGCGCCGTCATATCCGACAATACAAAAATATATATTTTTTTGTAGCACCAGTGTGCACCCGGCAGTAATCAGGCAGTACCATGCATTGCCCGGTTACTGCCGGGTTAGCGCGGGAGCCCTTACCGCCACCTCAATGGGTGGCAGTAAGGGCTCCCCCCAAAAATAGTCGCGCAGCACGTGCATCACTTGCCACATGGCCATTTCCTGAAAAAAGAAAGACCTACCTTTTACCTGCTGCGTTAAAAGGGGGCATCGGTGAGAGCAAAAACACAAGCTGATTCCAGCGCAGGCACCCTTTTGCCGCAGCTTGGCAAAAGGGGCCTTAAATGCATAATACCTGTGGCACCACTGCTGAATAGGTATATTCAGTAGGGATGGGCAGTCAGAAAATGTTTGCTTTATGTTGTTTCCTATGTTGTATCTGGGGGTGTTCATGTTGATTGTTTTGGTTAGTCATTTTTTCATCAAGGGAGCAAGACCGTTGAGTGCATACTCTTTTGATAGTGTGTGCACACTATCTGGAAAATGGATGCACTCTTTTGGAAATAGAGGATAAACTTTTGGACAGAACGTGTGCACTCTTTTCCTGGTTGTGTGCACATGCACGCAATATTCGCACATGTGCAGTGGTTCGTGCATGCACAGTGGGACTACTCCCAGCAAAGGGTGTGCATGCATTCCAAAAGTGTATGCTATATATATATATACAGTGCAATCCGCTTGAGTGCAACGGTCTGGGACCAAAGAAATACTTGCAGTTAACCGGAGCGTGTACTTAACTGTTGTGACCCAAAGAAGCTTGACATCTGATAAACATATGTACAGTACTGTTTATTATTCGTACAGTATACAGTCTCTGTTAACTGACGTTATACAGTCTCCATTAACTGACGTTAGGCTTACTTGAAGTAATCAGTCATAGTCCTCTGTACACTCTTGTGTCGGTGAGTTCCATAGACTACATCTGCCAGATGGTAAAAACTGTCATAGCACTGACATCCAGTGGCCTCCAGATAGGCCCGCACGGTGTTGAGATTCTCCAGCGCTTTTGCAAAAGTGACAGGAGGTTGTTGAATTTTGTCAGCATGTGCCTCGCTGCTCATTTCATCATCTGTTTCATCATCAGTCATTGCCTGCGTGTAGGCGCAAATCTCGATATCAGTGCTGTCGTCAGCTGTTTGTAGATCGTAATCAACAGTTACGTAGTGATGAAACTCCTCTTCAGTAACACCGGCTGGGATGTCAATAGCCTGTTCATCTGATGTGTTTGCAACAGCTGCATCTGTTTTGTCCCTCTCCATATCCCTAACAAAGCTTGCCCGCTTGTAGCAGTTCACAATGGTTGCTTGTGTAACATGATTCCAGGCTTCTTTCTGCATATGTAGGGAATCCAACAGTGATAGATTACGAGTCAGTTCAACAGCACGTTTATCCTTGCCAATCTGGCTATCCATAATGCTCATCAGACGACGTAGCACAAGAGCCCGATAATGTTGTTTGAAATTGGCTATTATGCCCTGATTCATAGGTTGAATCAGAGAGGTAGTGTTTGGTGGCAGGAAGACCACCTTGACGTTAGACAGCCTGACATCATCACTGTGTGCAGCAAAATTATCACAAAGCAACAAAATCTAACGCTTTTGTGCCCGCATTCTAGTGTCTAACTTCTTTAGCCACTGCTTCTAAATTTCCCCAGTCATCCATGAATTTGCATTAGACTCGTATGACACAGGAAGTCATTTAACATTCTTGAAGCAACGGGGCTGTTTGCTCTTTCCAATGACGAGTGGTTCCAACTTCTCACTCCCATCCATATTGTAGCAAAGGAGGATTGTCAGTCGGTCCTTCAACGTTTTACCTCCTGTAGTTTTGACTTGTTTGAATGCAAGTGTTCCATCAGGAATCGCTTGCCAGCAGAAACTGTTTTCGTCAGCATTGAAAATGTCACGAGCTGCAAACTCGTTCAAGATGGTAGGAAGAACTGAAACCCAATTTTCAGCACCAAAGTAATCAGCGTCTTGTTTCTCACCATGCTGTTTCTTGAATTTTATGTTGTTCCTCTCCTTCCATCTTTCCAACCATCCAACAGTGGCTTTGAATTCAGTTAGTCCAAGACTTTCAGCTAGCTGATTAGCTTTCTCCATAATAAGTGGTGGACCACTGTCTGCTCCTGACTCGACAAAAACCACCGAAGAAGAGCATCTTCTACCTCCTCAGCTTTTCCCGCCTGTTTTCGTTTCCGGTATAGATTTGTATTGTTTTGCCAGTCTTCCAGAAGCTGGTCTTTCTGCTTCAAGATACGTGAAATTTGACTGGGATTGACACCATATTCTTTAGTAATAGATGCTTGACTTTGTTTTCTAATCTTTTAAGAACTTCTATTCGTTCAGCCAGTGTTAAAGTCTTACAGTTGCGCGACGACAATGACTACGACTCCAGTGTACACTCTAACAACATTCTTTTGCTTATTCTGCGTGTGGCAGTTAAAGGGGCAGTAAATTTGAAATTGCGTTGGTTGTCATGCGCCAATTGGCTTCCATATTCTGTGCGCGCGCTTATGCTGAGTCTTTCCTGCAGAGGAGCGGTCTTAAACCATGCATATAAGCGAATCTTGCACTTATCAGTGGTACGCTAAACCGAAGTTTGTCCCCATAGAAATTGATGGCGCCAAAAATGGGACCGAAGTATGGTGTGCAGTTAAACAGAGTGTGCGCTTATCCAAAGTGCACTTAAATGGAGTGCACTGTATGCATATATATAAAGAAAAAATATCATATAGAGCACACACTTTTAAAAGAGTAAGCACTATTATTGACAAGGGGAAAAATGAATTTTCATCTATCAAATGAAATAATGAATTTTAATTTTTTCTGGTTGTTTTTGGGTTCTAATGACATGCAACAACATGGGATATGTCAACAAATCCAGCCACTCAACAACTTACCTCAGTAATTCACCATTCATACAAAATCAATAAGCACTAATCACTTATCTATTTGCAAAACATTTGGCTGAAGCTTTGATCATTTAGGGGCTCCTTGGCACACGGCAATAGGCTTGCCGCGAACCAATCCAGAACTACCGCCGAGCTACCGCAGGAGCCCGTTGGCAGTTCCCACTCCCAGCATGCACCATTTCCAGCACTCTAAAAATATTTTCTATTTTTGTAGTGCCGATGCTTACCCGGGGCAATTGGGCAGTGCTGCTGCCCGGTTTCCGTCGGGTTAGTACAGGAGCCCTTACCTCCACCTCAGTGGGTGGCAATAAGTGCTCCCCTCCGAAATAGCCGTGTAGTAAGTGATTCACTTACCACATGGCCATTTCTTTGGGAAAAAAGACAGCCTTTTCACCACTGTGGTAAAAGGCGGCCTCAGCGCGCATCGACAACATGCGCTGATGGTAGTGCTGGCCCCCTTTTACCACAGCTTAGTAAAAGGACCCCTTAGTAAATAATTCATTAGCATCAACTTTACCATTTCAACCAGAACAACTGAAATAACTTGAGTACAAATAATTGAGCCCCCAATGCAGCTTACTAACCATGTGGAGCCATTCAATGTTGAAACTAGCTCCTCTTATTTAGATAATATTCTCAACCCTCTATCCACATCACTCACGGTCGAGCCAGAACTGCACTCGAAGCAGTGCCACCCACAAGCGACCATTTCAATTAAAGAGTTATCCCCCTAAGGTTTATGATTCTAACCACACCTAATGCCAATACCAACAAGAGTTCTCACCACTCCCCCACCAATGAAGCTGCGTCCAAATTTCCCCGTAAACAACTCTCCAATAAGTCCTGTATCATACTTAGGAAAATGTTTAAGCCAATGTTGGATAAGTGAACCTCATCTGGGCAGAAAATCCCAGGACAATCCACAGAACTAAGACCAAACCACCCAGAGCAGATACAAATTTGGACACTTCCACGTTCACACAGCACCTCACTCTTCCTAGCACATTTCCACACCCTATGTGTGAGAATATGGGGACCAGACAAGATGGGAATTAGGGAAAGAACAAGCAGCTAATATCAAATCGTGCTTCAACTGTTGCATCAAATCCACCTCTTTTATATTACAAAGATAATTTTCCCCCAAATGAATCAAAATCAAGACTGGAGAAGAGAAACGCCTCACTTGTGTAGAGTGGACAACAGCTGCTCCCAACACATGTCACGAATGGCAAGCCAACAAATCCTGATGCTATGCTCCACCAGTCCCAAATTGGCTCCCCAAAGTGACTCCCAGGCATGTTTGTGAGTCAAAAAAACATGTGAATGTCCACACAGCCACACACAGATGTGCAGAGGCAAAGGATCTGAAACAGAATCTGGCAGAAAAATAAATATTAATTACCACTACTTGAACTAAAAGTCTATCCCTTGCATACCCTTTATACTTATTAGATCTCCATCACCCTTTATACTTATTAGATCTCCATCTCCCCAAACTCTGCATAAGAGCTGGAGAACCTCCCTTGACTCTTCCCATAAGAGGAGGCCCCGATCCTGAAAGAATGAGTGCCATACTCAGCAGGATCACAGCCCAAGGCCACCAATCTTCTCTTCAGTATAGTTGCAAACTGGTAGCAAGTCAATAGGGTCCCATCTCTATGGACTAGCCATTACAAACCGCCAGCCAGCTGAATAACACTGAACACCAAGACACAATGCACTGGGCAAGCCTCCAACTGGCAACATCCTCATAAAGTAACCCACACTCCTCTACCATCTTGATCAGTTTTGGAGCATCAAAAACACAACTGTAAACAATGCTCCTCCAACACAACAATCCCAAAGCCCACTGAGAAGATGCAAAGTACTCCCACACTGGACAGGGAACAATAAACATTACTGAAAATGCTACTTGAAACAAAACAACTTCATAGCTCAAGGAAAAAATCTCCAACAAAATTCCAAAGAGCTGCACCACTCTCTCATACAAATTAAGAAGGCGCACCAAATGAGAGTGATAAAGGAATCCTGCACAGGAGTACCCCACACATTAGCTTTTTCACAAAAAAGGTACCTGCTAGGTCAGCACAATCCAGCAGTTTGGATAAAAATTCTGTACAAACCAAGGCTTGCAAAACCATAGCATAGGACCACCCCTGGAGCTGATGCAAAATCAATTAAGTCCACCAGCAGCTGTTCCAGAATAGAAAAGAACAATCATGCTGCTGGTTTTGCACAAGTTGCAGAAAACGCCTCCACCTGGCTCCATAAGACTTCCATGTATTTAGAGCTAAAACCCTCTGCAAGAGCTATCTCATCAAGTACTCCAGGAACATGTCATGCAGACAAACACACATTCAAGTGCAAACAGTGCAAAACAATCAACCGCAACAACTCCACCAAAAGCGAGCATCAAAAGACCACCGATTCACCATACACACCACTGCTACATTGTCCAAAAAAAGAACTATGTATAAGTTGCATAGTCTTTCACTCCAAATTCCCAACGCCATCCACACTGGAAATAGTTCCAACAGAGCAATGTTACTATACTAGCCCTTTTCCTTCCACCATTCTGGTGAAGCCTGTGCACACCAAGCTCCTCCAAAATATACTTCACACCCTATTTCCCCAGAAGCATCCATAAACAGTTGTAAATCCTTGTTCGATACAGGAAACTGCTGCCACATACACACACCATTAAAAGAGTTTTAAAAAGGTAGCTAGAGTTGCAAATCATCCTGCACATTTAAGTCAGACAAACCCAAAAATGGGCACACCATAGACCCACAGACAACAGTGCAAGACACAAGGAAAATACTCGCCCCATAGGTATAACCCGAGCCGTGAAATTGAAATGCCCCACCAAGGACTGTATCTCTTTCAAACTCAACTTCTACTTCCTGCAAGCTAAAATAATCACCTCTTTCAATGCTAAAGGAAGCCGGGATTCCATGTGCGTGGAATCCAACTCAATTCCTAGAAAGACCAAAGTAGTGGTAGGCCTGTCTGACTTCTCTTGTGCCAAAGAATCCTTAGCTCAGAAGCCACACAACAAAAAACTGACATCAAAGTGGAAAATTGACATGACTTTGCCACACCACCAAACAAACGTCATCCAAATAGTGAATCACTGTATCAATTTCACTAATTTGTTCTACCACCCACTGTACAAATGTGGCAAAGGATATCGCATACCCCATGGGCATGAATTAATCAAAGTAATACTACCCTTCAAACTGAAATCCAAGTGAAAGGACATAGGGTGTAGTAGTAGTAATCTAAAAGCTGCCTCAATGTCAGCCTTTCCCATCAATGCCACAGCACCCAAATGGCATAACAAAGAAACTGCCTCATTAAAAGATGAATACCATTCCGAACACAACTGTGGGTTTATAAAAGAATTGACACTACACCCTTCAGGATACGATAGATTATGAATCAAAAACTACTGGGCTGCTTTTTAGGAACAACCCCCAAGAGTGAGACCATGAAATTATCCAGCGGAGGATCCCAAAAACGCCCCGTGATGTGTCCCATGTGGAGCTTCTTCCTCAATTTTTCCCATACTAATTCAGTATGCGCCACAACCGAGGAGGCACTGTGAGATCTATGCAATAATGGAGGACCTTCATATAGAATAGGAAACCTAACAGAAAACCCCACCCACAATAAATAGCATTTATACACCCGGGTCCCTCTAGATGTTTAAAAAGCTGCCATTTATGGGTGGGGATGTTAGGTCAGCTAACAGAACGGCATAGAATAACTTCTGCCCTGTATATGGTTTCAAGCAATGTGAATAGTTTATTTATAACCTCTAGAAAAGCTTGTGCTTTCTGCTCAACTTAATAAAACCTGTTGGAATTAGTTTAGACTCTCATTCATTATAAAAGCCTTTAATGTTGAATTCCACAATTCCTTCAGGGGAAACAAATATTTTGGAATAATTAGTAATTAACATATAGAGTTGTCAACAGAAACACAGCAAGTAAAAAATAATAGAGCCTCAGGATCCCTTTTATTGGTTAATGGAAAGGCTCACCCTTAAAGGGGAGCCGATTACAACCGGGCTGAAGGCTCAGGAAGAATCTGGGGTGGGGAGGAGAGGGAGGGATGAGTGGGAGGGGATAGGGAGATTAAGAGATTGAAGGGTGATGGGAAAAGGGGCGGGTAGGGAGGAGGGGTGAAGAAGGGCTGTGAAGGGAAACACAGCGCCATTTGGATTGCAGCAAGCAGAGGGAGCATGTGGGGGGGCCAGGCACCCCTGTAAATTCAGGCATGTCTGTGCAGTGTGGGGGGGGGGACATTCAGCAGGGCAATGTCGGCAGCAGCCAGGGTACTCGACTATGCCGTCGGGATACACTGGTCAGTAGTTGGGGTCAGCTGGCGCCTTCGCCAATTAAGTTAGAGCGTATGCAGGTATGGCTGGCACGTTACTATGATAGGGTAAGTGCGGAGGCCATCACATCCGGTTTCACTTTGGGTTATGTTATTCCTTATCAGGGCCCTTTATTGCATTCTACATATTACCCCAGAAATGCTGTCTCAATACATGCTCATCATCAGATTGCAGCAGAGAAAATTCAGAAGGAGTTGCTTAAGGGTAGAATAGCAGGGCCGTTTCGTGAGCCACCTTTTGCAGCCATGATAGTTTCGCCAATCGGGATTGTTCCAAACAAGGAGCCCGGGAAGTTTCGATTAATACATAATCTTTCTTATCCCGTGGGGCAGTCGGTTAATGATTTTATCGATCCTATAACTTGTTCTTGTTAGTGGGTAAGGATGGGGGAGACTGCGCGGTTTTGTTGAGCACTTTCAAGCGAGTGGCGGCTCATTTTGGGATACCGTTGGCTAAGGATAAGACTGTTGGGCCTGTGAATGTGATAACGTTCCTGTGAATGTGATAACGTTCCTAGGTATAGAGTTGGATGTGCCGGCCCAGTGTTCTCGTCTGCCAGCGGGAAAAAATTAGACGCTTGCTGGAGGCAGTGCGGCCGATGCAACAACTTAAAAAAGCTACTCTTAAACAATTTCAGGAGCTCTTAGGTTTGTTATGTTTTGCTACCAGGGTAATGCCAATGGGTCGCATTTTCGCCAGAAAGCTGGCTTTAGCGACAAGGGAGGTACTGAAAGCTCACTATCATATTCGAGTGACACAAAGTATTAGGCCAGATCTAGAGGTCTGGGGTGTATTTTTAGAGCAGTTTAATGGTACAACTTTTTGGCACGACCTTCCGCAGCCCGCCGATGCATTGGAACTGTTTACAGATGCGGCAGGGGGTGAAGGTTTTGGTATATATTTTCAAGGAGCGTGGTGTGCTGAAAAGTGGCCGGAGGCATGGATTCAGGCAGGGATTGTACGGGATATAACCTTTTGGAGTTATTCCCCATATTGGTGGCTTTACATATTTGGGGGTCGGGTTTGGCAAATAAAGCTATTGTCTTTAATTCAGATAATATGGCAGTAGTAGAGAGTTTGAACAGATTATCTGCCAATACAGTGCCAGTTATTAATTTGATAAGAGCGATAGTGTTGCAGTGTCTGCGTTGGAATATATCCTTAAAGGCGAAGCATATTCCTGGGAAGCAGAATATTATAGCGGATGCTCTTTCTCGCTGTAAGTTTGCAGATTTCAGATCCAAGGCTCCCATGGCAGACAACAGGCCGACAACAGTGCCAGACATCGTTTGGACTTATGGCCCCGTGAAGTGTGGGAGTTAGCTCTTCAGGCGTTGTCGCCGGCAACAAGGAAGAAGTACAGTGGGGGAAATAAGTATTTGATCCCTTGCTGATTTTGTAAGTTTGCCCACTGACAAAGACATGAGCAGCCCATAATTGAAGGGTAGGTTATTGGTAACAGTGAGAGGTAGCACATCACAAATTAAATCCGGAAAATCACATTGTGGAAAGTATATGAATTTATTTGCATTCTGCAGAGGGAAATAAGTATTTAATCCCTCTGGCAAACAAGACCTAATACTTGGTGGCAAAACCCTTGTTGGCAAGCACAGCGGTCAGACGTCTTCTGTAGTTGATGATGAGGTTTGCACACATGTCAGGAGGAATTTTGGTCCACTCCTCTTTGCAGATCATCTCTAAATCATTAAGAGTTCTGGGCTGTCGCTTGGCAACTCGCAGCTTCAGCTCCCTCCATAAGTTTTCAATGGGATTAAGGTCTGGTGACTGGCTAGGCCACTCCATGACCCTAATGTGCTTCTTCCTGAGCCACTCCTTTGTTGCCTTGGCTGTATGTTTTGGGTCATTGTCGTGCTGGAAGACCCAGCCACGACCCATTTTTAAGGCCCTGGCGGAGGGAAGGAGGTTGTCACTCAGAATTGTACGGTACATGGCCCCATCCATTCTCCCATTGATGCGGTGAAGTAGTCCTGTGCCCTTAGCAGAGAAACACCCCCAAAACATAACATTTCCACCTCCATGCTTGACAGTGGGGACGGTGTTCTTTGGGTCATAGGCAGCATTTCTCTTCCTCCAAACACGGCGAGTTGAGTTCATGCCAAAGAGCTCAATTTTTGTCTCATCTGACCACAGCACCTTCTCCCAATCACTCTCGGCATCATCCAGGTGTTCACTGGCAAACTTCAGACGGGCCGTCACATGTGCCTTTCGGAGCAGGGGGACCTTGCGGGCACTGCAGGATTGCAATCTATTATGTCGTAATGTGTTACCAATGGTTTTCGTGGTGACAGTGGTCCCAGCTGCCTTGAGATCATTGACAAGTTCCCCCCTTGTAGTTGTAGGCTGATTTCTAACCTTCCTCATGATCAAGGATACCCCACGAGGTGAGATTTTGCGTGGAGCCCCAGATCTTTGTCGATTGACAGTCATTTTGTACTTCTTCCATTTTCTTACTATGGCACCAACAGTTGTCTCCTTCTCGCCCAGCGTCTTACTGATGGTTTTGTAGCCCATTCCAGCCTTGTGCAGGTGTATGATCTTGTCCCTGACATCCTTAGACAGCTCCTTGCTCTTGGCCATTTTGTAGAGGTTAGAGTCTGACTGATTCACTGAGTCTGTGGACAGGTGTCTTTCATACAGGTGACCATTGCCGACAGCTGTCTGTCATGCAGGTAACGAGTTGATTTGGAGCATCTACCTGGTCTGTAGGGGCCAGATCTCTTACTGGTTGGTGGGGGATCAAATACTTATTTCCCTCTGCAGAATGCAAATAAATTCATATACTTTCCACAATGTGATTTTCCGGATTTAATTTGTGATGTGCTATCTCTCACTGTTACCAATAACCTACCCTTCAATTATGGGCTGCTCATGTCTTTGTCAGTGGGCAAACTTACAAAATCAGCAAGGGATCAAATACTTATTTCCCCCACTGTATATCTCAGCTTTTCTATTTTATATGCAGCACATGAGGCCACAGGTGGCCATTACAATTGCTAGTATTAATTTTTTTCTCCAAATTGTTTGGCTGGGAGAATCCCACCAAGGCTTTTGTAGTGTCAAGGATGATGAATCCCACCAAGGCTTTTGTAGTGTCAAGGATGATGAAAGGGTGGCACAGGGTAGTGGGTTCCTCAGTGGATAAGCGTCAGCCTATTTTACATGGTGATCTGGGTGCCTGGTTGGCAGTTATGGATGAGGTGTGTGATTTGCCATTTGAGGTACGGCTATTCCGCTGTGCCTTCGCATTGGCTTTTCATGGGGCCCTTAGGGTGAGTGAGTTGGTGGCCCAGTCTAAGTCTGCGGGGGCTGACAAGGATTTGTTAATGCGGGATGTGACTATTACACAGACAGGGATTGATTTACTCATACGGAGCTCAAAAACTGACCAGTTGGCCAGAGGTTCACACATGTGGATTAGACCACACTTACCGGAAACTACATGTCCTTTATACAATCTGCAACAGTACCTGCAGATTAGACCAATGGGGGGTGTCTGGCTGCTGCTCCATGCTAATGCGTCCCCACTTCGGCTGCTGCATGGAGTTCCATGTGAACAAATTAAACGGTTAGGCCGGTGGGGATCGAATGCGTACAAAAGATACATTCGGCCTCCACGTTAGTAGCCCTGTTAGGGGTCCTTTGCAGTGGGGTTTACTGGGGTTGGCTTTCCTGTTGTTGCCATAATTGATAATATGTTAATTGCATGGGTTGGCTTTCCTGTTGTTGCCCTAATTGATAGTATGGTAATTGCATGTGACTTGCAGGTGACGTGGTGGAACAGTACCAGATATGGAACAGTACCAGATATGGATCTGTGGTCTCTCTTATTTTTGGGCTGTACGATGGTTGGGTAAGAGAGGGATGCTGTGGGCTCAATTGTTGCCAACCATACAGTGGGAATTGATGACTTCCAGTGCGCCACAGTTTCTCCTCCGGCATTTAGGGGGCAATGATTTAGCCACAGTTTCTCATCCTGCATTTAGGGGGCAATGATTTAGCGGGGATGAGCAGTGTGCTATTAGTGAAAACAATACAGAATTATTTATTAGAACTGGCATGACCTGTTGAAAGTTACAATACTGAGCGAAATGTTATGCCTATTTATTAAAACTGGCATGACCTGTTGAAAGTTCAATACTGACCTGTTGAAAGTTCAATACTGAGCGAAATGTTATGCCTGCATGCGGGCAGGATTACAGACCAAGATGGACACGGCTAGTCTCCTGGCTTGGACGGCCAGGGGGCTTTGGTTAAAGTGGTAAATGCATCCTTGTACGGGATGCATTTCATTGCATTTGATTGCTAGTCTCCTGGCTTGGACGGCCAGGGGGCTTTGGTTAAAGTGGTAAATGCATCCTTGTACGGGATGCATTTCATTGCATTTGATTGCACAGCGTGGTTAAAGTGGTAAATGCATCCTTGTACGGGATGCATTTCATTGCATTTGATTGCTAGTCTCCTGGCTTGGACGGCCAGGGGGCTTTGGTTAAGGTGGTAAATGCATCCTTGTACGGGATGCATTTCATTGCATTTGATTGCACAGCGTGCTATAGCATTTGATTTGCATTTCATTGCGTTTGATTGCACAGCGTGCTATAGCATTTGATTGCACAGCGTGCTATAGCAGACAGCACTGAGGAGGAACAGGGTGCTTGGACGGCACAGCCTGTAGTAATATTAAGCAAGAAGGGACGAGTTTGGAGGCATTTCATTGCATTTGATTGCACAGCGTGCTATAGCATTTGATTTGCATTTCATTGCATTTGATTGCACAGCGTGCTATAACTTTGATTTACAGAATAGCATTTGATTTGCATTGATTTGCATTTCATTGCATTTGATTGCACAGCGTGCTATAACTTTGATTTACAGAATAGCATTTGATTTGCATTTCATTGCATTTGATTGCACAGCGTGCTATAACTTTGATTTACAGAATTTTATTGAAGCCATTACGCTGGTGGTAGGTCGCAGCCAGGGTTTGGGGGGAGCCCGCGGCGAACGAGGAGTCGTTGCCGTGGGCTGTGGCATAAGCTATGGAACTTAGGTAACATTAGCGACGAGTACACAGCACCTCAGCGGATAATATGGCAAACTGAGTTACTATGTATATGTTAATGACCTGTTGCAAGTTACAATACTCAGCAAAATGTTATGCCTGCATGCGGGCAGGATTACAGAACAAGATGGATACGGCTAGTCTCCTGGCTTGGACGGCCAGGGGGCCAATAGCTTTGGTTAAAGTGGTAAATGCATCCTTGTACGGGATGCATTTGATTGGACAGCGTGCTATAGCAGACAGCACTGAGGAGGAACAGGGTGCTTGGACGGCACAGCCTGTAGTAATATAAGCAAGAAGGGCTGTGTACTCGGAGGGAGATGTTTATCAAGGATGTTTACCAATGATTGTTTATGTGAAGGTTTACAATAAATACATTTTGCGGACCTGGCTGCGGCCTAAATAAATCCACATTTGTTAAAGAAATTGGCTTCTGGTGTGGTGTTTGGATAGAAGGGGGTGACTGAGTGAATGCCGAATGCCCGTGTTGTGATTTTTTCCCCCTAGAAACGTTACTAACTTTAATTCTCTAGTTCGCTCTGTTGCAATGACAAGGCCCTTTAGCAGCAGCAGTGGAAGGAAACATGAAACTGAGCACTTAAATTATTTCTTCCTCAGTACAATGGCAGATTTAAAAAGTGTCATGGTCCTAACACTTTGAAGTAATATACTGGTGAACCTGACATGACAGAGGCTCTTCTTCAAATCACAAGACAGTGCAAGGAATGGTGCAATTACAATTAACCTCTTGCCTAATATGTTTGGTGAGAAATAATTTAAAAGATGGTCTCAAGAGTCCCAAGTTAATAGAAAAAAAGTTTCTGGGTCCTATGTATTACATGTTTTTCCCATAAACACCATTCAGTCAACATTCAGCCTGCAGCGGTTAGTGTTTTTTAAATGCCAACCACCGTGGGTAGAATTAGCCATGTCTGGGCATGGACATTGAATGTTCAGGGCTAATTATAGTTCTGCTGGAGCTTATGAAGGTCCCAGATGACATTCATCTGAAACCTGCATAAAGGATTCAGGTAACCTCTTTCCTCCAATTCCTCCTTCACATAGACGGTCGGTAGCCCAACTGTTTGGGGAGGCTAAAGGGGGCGGAGCTTACCTCCATACGCTCCGTGGCAGCGACGTCAATGAAGAAAAAGACTACAGGCTCGCCGCCAGCTTCTCCCTTCTCTCTGCACACAGTGTCCCGTGATGCATTTCCTGTTTCCGCGAGAGCAGAGAGAAGGGAGAAGCTGGCGGCGAGCCTGTAGTCTTTTTCTTCATTGACGTCGCTGCCACGGAAATAAAAGATGAAAATACGCGGGGCGGGAGGGTGGGCTGCACCACAAGCGGAGTCGACGATTGGGCTGGGGAGGCTTAGCCTTCCCAAGCCTCTTATACGGGGCGCCTATGCTCCTCCATGATCCTAATCTCCCCTCCCTCCCAAACCTGATTAAAGCAGGGCCAACTGAGCCCCCTGCCCATCTCCCTCCCACGGACCTATCTAGTAGAGATCTGGTGGTCTAATGAGGTCCAAAGGGCAGAAGCGATGCCCTGTACAGTTTGACTGATTTTATAAAATGGCCACCACGGCCTCTAGCGGCAACCTCACAGTAAGTCCCATTTCCTCCCAGGCTCTGCCTCTCCTACCCAGATAAATTACTGTGAATACTGGGCAGCATAAGTCCCATTTTACATAAAATGTTGAGATTTTATTTTATGCCCTTATTTTATGCTTTCATTGCACTCTTTTGAATATTTTGTCTTGTGACATCTCTGGTTTCTTGCCTCTTTGTGAAAACCCCTTTGGTCCATCCCTACTCTGAAATGCTTTTTTTTTTTTCGTTTGTTTGTTTTTTTTCGTGGGGGGGGGGGGGTCTTGGCTACATATACTTATGGCTCCAAAGGGCAGGAAGAGGAAGGATGTGAGCCCTGCACCAAAAAATGGGAAATCAGACACACAAGCCAATGGTACTGAGAAGGCACTGAAAAAAAAAACCCACTTAGGTGGTGAGACTATGGCTGGTCACATCATTATTGAGCATCGGTGAGTGAGTGTTACCCTCAGCATCTCATGAGTTATGTGACTAATTCAATCTTGAGATTTGGTACAAAAATAATGCCTTATTCTTGAAACATAATTCTTGCACTTTTCTATGTTCATTCTCACCTTAATAATTTCCTTATCCCTTATTTGTCCTGCTTGTCTGTCCTAATTAGATTGTAAGCTCTGTCGAGCAGGGACTGTCTCTTCATGTCCAGTGTACAGCGCTGTGTACATCTAGTAGCGCTATAGAAATGATAAGTAGTAGTAGTAGTGAACAGCCTGCTGTTAGTGCTAATGCTAGTGCCACTGCTAGAGGTTGTGTCCACCATTTTTAACCCGGTACATAGAGGGGCAGGAATGACTAGGCATTAGTCCTGCTCTCATTAGACAACAAGGACCATGGTACTCCGAAGAGAGCTGGGATGGGGAATCAGAGGTAAGAGTTGAGAGTAGAGGAGGCTGATATTCAGACCACGGGAGGCAGTCCGGCTAACCCTTGTAGTCAGCGGTAAGACCAGATATTCAATGCCAGGCCAATTCCCGGTGTCCAGTATTAAATATCTGGTTTATTTTTGGCTGATTTAAACTTAACTGGCCAAACCAATATTCAGCACTAGCCGGTTAAGTTTAAACCAATTTTGCTGTCAAACTTAGCTGGCAATGTGCTGAAAATTAGTTGCTAGTTGATTATATCACATGATATAACTGGTTAGCCACAAAGGGCTGACCAGGAAAATTTAGCAGGAGATAACCAGCTATCCCCCCCTTGATATTCATGGATAGCTGGTTAAGCACTATTTAATTGGCCAGGAGTTATTCTTGGCCAGCTAAACAGCCCTGAATATCAGGGGGTAGGTGTCTACCCAGGGGCAATTCTGGGTTTGTTTGTTTTTTAATACCTGCAGGAGATTGGATACTGAAAGGCTGGAAGAGCCAGGAGAATCAGATTTTGAGGGTGAGGTAGGGAGGAGATTGGATGCCATGGGGGTACCTTGGTGCTTGGAGGGGGTATCAGATATTGGGGAGGGAAAGAGTTATCATGTGTGCATGAAGAAGAAGATCTACAACTTTAGAAAGCTGTTCTCATTCACATATGGGGCGTTGGAGCATGTATTTTTTTTTACCCATATGCAGCTTTTTAAAATTGCTGGTCCTACCAGATGTGGGAAAATATGGATATGCAGTCCTGCACGTCTTTACTCGTATTTTACATAATACAGGGAAATTATGCACATCTGAACCTGGACATTTCAATTTCCATCTCAACCTCTTTTCAAAAATTGGGCTCCACATTTCTGACTGAAATATTATCTAAAGGAATACATAACATAGCACTTATTGAGAGGAAAGATGAGCTAATGAGTAAGGACATGTCGTACAGAAAGCACTGGTATACATAAAGGTATTAAAATGTTTGTAGCCAGCGTGTGAACACAGACCAAAAGGTTTGTTTCCTGCTAAGCACAAAGAGGAAATAAATCTTTAAGACTCCAAGGTATAATCATAATAATTCTCATCAGTGGCGTTCCTAGGCTGGCTGACACCCGGGGCGGATCGTCGATGCGCCCCCCCCCCCCCCCCGGGTGCAGTGCGCCCCCCTGGTGAAATTACACACACCCCCCCGGGTGCAGCGCGACCCCCCCCCAGGCAATTACACCCCCGGGAGCATTTTTACCTGCTGGGGGGGGGGGGGTGCCGTGCACCTGTCGGCTCCGAGTCAGCTCATTCCCTGCTGCTCCCTCTGCTCCGGAACAGGAAGTAACCTGTTCCGCGCAGAGGGAGCAGCGGGGAGGGAACGAGCGGACTCAGCCAACAGGCATGCGGCACCCCCCAGCGGCGTGCACCAGGGGCGGACCGCCCCCACCCCCCCTTGGTACGCCACTGATTCTCATGTATCATGACCAACTCATCAGTCAACCAAGTGGCTCCATTATGCAAGACAATTGTGTTTTCAATAGGGCACCTCGTATATAAAACAAGTTATCAATGTATGAACTCGCCATTAGGAATTGTATCCATCCTCCAAAGAGGAATTATGTAGATTTCAAAAACAGTAGTTATACATGCAAATGCTGAAGCAGACTGAGCACACAAAGAAAAGTATGTCTATTAGTCACAGGGTTCTGGGTCAACAACTTCATCTTTTCTTTTTTTTTGTATTAGCATACACTAAATCCTGAAGGTTTACAACTTTAAGCTAGCCAAACATTATAATCACTTCTATTCACCTGGCATCCATCCTAGAAGGACTTGGACACTTTAGAATACAAAGTCACCAGGGAGTTCTCCAAGAAAGCTCAGAAAAATGTGGGCTAAGTCTTAGGTACATTGTACAGTACTTTCAGTGGGAGACTTAACCAGTTGTAGTACATGCTTCAATATGGTTGTCTCTTCTTGCCTTATATCTGTGTTCCTTCCCTGTACAATGAAAAGATAGGGAGATGTCCAATTGTTGACTCTCACTCAGGGTTTATATTATAAACCTTCTTACTTTATATTTCTTTTGTCTTTTTCCTTTTGTATTTTTATATATAAACATTTTTTCTCTTAGTATTTAACTTTAAAGCAAATCAGATGACCAATTTCAAAAAGCAACTACTTACATGTGGAGATCAGAACCACTCAGAGATTTCAAGGGGGCATGGCTCAGCTGTGATTTAGGCATGGCTTGGGTGGGACTAAATAAACACGTGTATTCCCCATTTTAGAAATGGAATACAGGTGAATAGGAAAAATTCTCTAAGCAGATTTTACACCAGCTCAAAGGCACACATAAGTTTCACAATGGTGCTCATTTGGGCTAGGGCTTTACCCGCCGTTGTTCTGAAAGCTGGCGCCGAAGGCAGCGAGAAACTCAGTGCCCTCCGATTAGTGAAAACGTTTAGCGCGTCGGGGTTCGCACTGGGTTCCTAATCCCTGCGGTTTCTGCTGATAGAGGAGATTTGGCTGCAATCCAACTGTTCTAGGAATATACATTGTCTTACAAATTCCTAGATCCCTGAAGCAGGCCGGTAGGGCTGAAACACGACTCGTGTTGGGTCGCTCATTTTATCGATTTGAATAAAGACTTCAATTGTGGACACCATCTGAGAGATGTTTTTTTTTGCTCTACTCTTTTTGCTTGGTTTGTAAAATAAGGCATTACACGTGGAAATTGCAAAGTTGCCACTTCCCCGTGCAAGTACCATCATCTCCTCATTGGAGCTGCTGAGTTCATGGTATTCATTGTATCGATGTGTATATTTGCAAAATGGCATTTCCTGCTGCACATGCCAGCAAACACATACACACTCCTGAAGACATTTTTTTTTAATACCACCAGAACTGAGCATGTCCCTGAATTATGGGTGCTGATATTTATGCCTGCTCAGAAGCAGGTCCATACTGGTGCACAACATATATATTACATAAAACACATATATAAATTCCAACTCCACCATATTCTACCCAAACAGTCCCATGAGCACTCCTACAGTATGAGTGCATGCCAGTATGCGACACATAGCTTTAGACATGACATAATTTTATCATCTGATCCTCATACTGAGGCCCATAAAAAAATGTGTTAAAACTTTCCATAAGCGTTTATATATGCAAGCTTTTCTACTAAGCCAGCTAAGTTACATTGGAGCTTGTGAAATAAGTTATTAAGGGGCCCTTTTACAAAGGTGTATTAGACGCTATGCTTGTGTAGTGCACGCTAAAATGAGACTACCGCAAGGCTACTGCACCCCCTAGTGGTAATTTCAGATTTGGTGCATGCCCATAACCAGTGGCATAGCTACGTGGGGCCACGGGGGCGTATGCCCCCGTAGATTTGGCCCTGGACCCCCTGCCGATGACCCTCTCGACCCCCCTCCCACCGCCAACCTGCCGTCACCTGCTTTTGCTGGCAGGGGTTGGGGGACCCCAACCCTCGCCAGCCGAGGTCCTCTTCTTCCGGCACAAGGTTTGTTCTGTTTCTAAGTCTGACGTCCTGCACGTACAACGTGCAGGACGTCAGACTCAGAAACAGAACGAAGCTTTGCGCCGGAAGAAAAGGACCTCGGCTAGCGGGGTTGGGGTCCCCCGCCAGCAAAGGTAGGTGACGGCGGCGGCAAGGGGGGGGGGTCAAGAGGGTCGTTGGCAGGGGGGTCAAAGTTGGTGGTGGTAGTGGCATTGTCATCAGGGGGTCCTCAATGGTGGGGGGGGGGGGGGGTCGGCGGCACCGGGGGGGGGGGGGGGGGCTAAAATGTGCCCCCTCACCTCGGGCTCTGGACCCCCCTACTGCCAAAATCTGGCTAAGCCCCTGCACATAACACCTGGATGATTTATTTATTTATTTCCTCCCATGTGAATCATTTCCGGCAGTAATCGGCACCTGGTACGTACTGATCAGTCACCGCGCATGTAGCGCGTGAGCCCTTGCTGCTAGATAAATGGGTGGTGTTAAGGGTTCACGCCGGTTTTGGACACATGCCAGTTTCAGTTTTACCACATGCCCTTTTCCCGTCCCATTAAAAAAGCCCTTTTTTGCAGACACGGTAAAAACTCGCCCAGCACACACCTAACACACATGCCTACATTACCACAGGCCACGTTTTACCATGTTAATAAAAGGACCCCTAAGTTTTGTCTATTAGAATTGATAATTCTATAAGAGGCATTTTAATCATGAAAAAAGTTTAAAAAATTATTTCCATTATTTACTACTCCATCCATCACTGGCAATGTGGCCTATTGACTAAGAAAACACATGAAAACAAATTCCAGGTTAAAAGTTGAACTGCTTTGTGGAATATTATTTCAGCTCAACACTTTCAGAGTCGAGCACTGTGACTGAAACTAGCACAGGAATGGCAAGAGAAATATTAGAATTTGTAGCTCTCACTTTATATACTTTGTAACTGTGGTGTACATTTTGTTTTTCAGTGCCAAAGATTCTGTTTGCTGACTGGTAGAAAAAAGCAGGACAATATTTGCATAAGATTGACTCACTACAGCATGCCAACTTAAAGTCACTGTCAAGTGTTATTTTCAGAATAATTTGTGTTAATTTAACATATCCCATAAATACACCATCCCCAAAAGAGAATGACACCATGTTCATAGTGTTCATCAACATGCTGAAAGTAGAAACTTCACTTTAGAGGAGATCTGTGAAATGAAATCTGCTATAATACAGTGTATGACACATACTGTGCAGTTCACAAGTACACAGCATAGCATTTCATATCTTAATATTTCAAGGAAATTGCAGTGGATACGTTTTGAAAGGTAAATTTTGCAGAATGTTAAAATGTTGTTGCAAACTCTGTGGAACCTAATTCATGCTCCTTCAGGGGCCACCAATGAATTCACATATTTATTTATCTATCTATCTATCTATTTATTTATTTATTTATTTATTTATTTATAGCATTTGTATCCCACATTTTCCCACCTATTTGCAGGCCATGAAGGAGTCCATTCGGCAATTAGCTCATCTTTGAGTCTACCAACTAGAAAGTGGGAAGGTCAACTGCTCATTCCCAATCCACAAGAGACGTGCCTACTCTGGGGATTCTATCTATACAATCCCTTTGGAGCCAAAATCTGAGATAGGATGAGGAGTCAGGAAAAAAAAATGTTGCTGGACCCACTGTAGTGAAGTACTCTTGGGTACAATCCACAATGCCAGACACCTTGTAAGTGAAGTGTTGTTCAGTACAGGTGAAAGAAACTTAAGAGAATAAGCAACAATGCAAGCCATAAAAAAGAGGATCAGCAGAGTCATTACCAGGAGCAGAGAGAGGGAGAAAGGGGGAGGGTGTAGAGAGAATGTACAGAAGCCAGATTCTTGAAAGTTGTTTCAAGCTCATAAGCAGCATAAAAGAAGCCAGAAGATGGCCACAAATAAGCAATAGACTGTCTCTACTCAAAGGGGAAGTGAGAGGGTATATCCAGGTTAACCTACAAAGAAACAAGATACAATAGAGTAGAGTAGCCATGATGAAAGCAAATGAACCATCTAGATAAAATGTTGGTGCAACAGAAGAGTTTAGTAGACAAGAGAGGGAAAACTGTGATCTTACAGCCACAGCAATAAGAATATAATATTTGGGAAGATCTTAGGATGCCAGAAATTGGATCCTCGATTCCCAGTACCAACACACATGGTGAGTCCTAGAGAGCTGCACACTGTAACATCTAGAGATAACAGATCTGATGTTTTGGTCTAGACCTGTTTTTATAATGAATAAGACACAAAAAGGTGTCCTAAATGACCAGACGACTACTGGAGGGAATCAGGGATGACCCCCCCTTACTCCCTCAGTGGTCACTGACCCCCACCCACCCCAAAAAGTGTGAATAAAAATAGTACTCACCAGTTTCTATGACAACCTAAAATGTTATAGCCAGGTCCATTAGAGTAGCATGCAGGTCCCTGGAGTAGTCTAGTGGTGGGTGAAGTGCACTGTAGACAGGTGAACGCAGGCCCATACCTCCCCCTACAATACTACACTTGTGGTGGAAAACGTGAACCCTTCAAAACTCACCAGAAACCCACTGTACCCACATATAGGTGCCCTCTTCACCCATAAGGCCTTCTGTAGTGGTTGGAAGTAGAAGATTTGGGGTGTGTTTTGGAGGGCTCAGGAGAGAAGATAAGGGAGCAATGGTGTGGGAGCATTTATGTGAAGCCATAGCAGTGCCACCTAGAGTGTCCCATTGCTCTTCTGGGTTTCTGGCCCCTCCTACATCCCAATGGCTTGATTTTCTACATTTTTCATTTACCACAAGATAATCTTTGCTGTTAATGTGCGGTTTGATCCAAACCTTTCACACTTTAATAAAAAGGCCCTTAAGAGACAAACTTAGAATCCAAACTGACGCTTAAATTCCAGCACTGATCCCTCTTTCAATATCAAGCTGTAATGGAACAGTTCCATTCAGTTAGAAAAGCTGAATCCTAAGCCTTGATTCTGGAGTTCAAATTTTCTACATGGTTGCTATTTCAACCATCTTTCAGTGTGCTACTTGTGCCCCATATATGCTATCTACATTATTGTACCACAGTTTTGGAAAGCATTAAATATCCACAATAATTTGTAGCCTCCATATTAAACATACCTTTATATACTTCCTATTACAGTATGGAGGTAGATGTGCACCTGCTCCCTACAGCTTCAGGCAGACAATTGCCCTGTCCTAACCCCTTCTGAAACAAACATGGTAAGCAATTTATCACTGTCATCTCACAGCATTCACTTTCCCCGCTGAGTGACAGCCATCAAAAGTCTCTTGTTAATGGCCTGTTACTGGGTGGCAAGGCAATCAGAGTATCTAACAAGGTCTTATAGAGGAAAAAAATTCTCTGTTATATAAAATAGATATCCTTTCCTGAGTCAGAGGAAATGGCAACTGAAAGCCATTATTTTGGTCAACTTGCTCTGACCTTTTGCAATATATATTTTTTTATTTTTAATTATTTTAAAACCACAGAAACTGGAATAGGTTACCTGGATTCACTGTTTCAGAAGTCCATTTCATTCATACATAATGCAGTAGTCAATGCTCCTGAATTTATACACAGCCATTCCCTGACTAATGTTCATGTTAGGTTTCTCTCTCAGCTGCCTCAGTATTCTGATATATTATAGACTTGGGTCCTTCCTTATTGCTGCAGCTTCCCTAGTTAAAAGTTCAGTGCTGTAAATTTTGCTGCAGATTTATCTCACCTTTACCTGTTAGTGTAATCACTTCATCAGACAGAACCTTTTCTACCTTAAATATACACCTTTCCTGCAAGCATGCCACACACAGACAAATATGGTGTAAAGCAACTTTGTTCATTCTGCTTTGAGAAGTGACAGAAGTACCAGCAAAATTATTGCTGTTATTAATTTGCTTGGTTTTAAAGATACCATTGTCTTGCCACGTGCTCTGAATATATGAGAAATTTAAAGACAAGCATGTCCCAGGTGGATTTAAGCCTGCTTTGAATTTATAAAACTTTCAGATGTTCTACAAATCCACTGGAGCTTTTATTGAGCTGATTTGGAGAACTTAGAACATAAGAATAGCCATACTGGGTCTGACCAATGGTCCATCTAGCCCAGCATCCTGTTTTCCAAACAGTGGTCAAGCCAGGTCACAAGTACCTGGCAGAAACCCAAATTGTGGCAACACTCAATACTACAAATCCCAGGGCAAACAGTTTCTTCCCACGTCTGTCTCAATAGCAGACTATGGACTTTTCCTCCAGGAATTTGTCCAAACCTTTTTTAAACCCAGATATGCTAACTGCTCTTACCACATCCTCTGTCAAAGAGGTCCAGAGCTTAACTTCTCATTGAGTGAATAGATACTTCCTTCTATTTGTTTTTAAAGTATTTCCATGTAACTTCCTCGATTGTCTCCTAGTCTTTGTACTTTTGGAATGAGTAAAAAATCGATTTACTTCTACTTGTGCTACACCACTCGGGATTTTGTAGACCTACACATTTGTGGAGTTCCTTCATTCCTCACAGATTTCTTGTAATTCATAGCATAATTTGCCAAAAAAAAATGAATTTGTTGGGCCAAAAAAAGTATTTTGAATGGATTCAGCAACTCTGCAGAAGGTTGGTCATGTGCAGTTTTTTTTCGACCCTTTTACTAAGGTCTCTGGTCCTCCCAGTGGAAGGTGTATTGAGGTTTTCAGAGTAGAATGGAGTAAACCATTTTGCTGTGATACACCCCGTCCAGGAGTAACCATAATGTATAGTCCAGGGTGTCAGACAGTGGATCCCTTGAAAATTCTAATTTGATAGTGTTTGAGCAGGGAAGAAATACAAGGCTTCTTTTACTGAAGCTTTGTCATACGGCAATCTGGAACTACCACCTGCCTAACGCGAATGCCGTTGGTGGTTCTGCCTCCAGCATGTGCCATTTCTGGCGGGCCCAGAAATTTTCTCATTTTTTTTTACTACAGGTTGGTGCGGGACCTCAATGGGTGGCAGTAAGGGCTCCCCCCCGAAATGGCCGTGCAGCAAGTGTGAACTTACCGCAAGGCCATTTCTATTTTTCAGCCTTTTACCCTCTGCGGTGAAAGGGGCCTTGGCATGTGGCAAAACTGGACGCCGACCCTACTGCAGGGCACCTTTTACCACAACTTAGTAAAAGGGGTTCACAGTCTCATCTTCCTGAGTGTCAGTTTGACCTGCTGGAAGAGAGAGTCAGCAGCCCACTGTAGAAAAGGGAGATATGGAGAATGTTTCCTGCTCTGAAGATGTCACTTTCTCACTCTGGGTTTCCCTCTTTTGAGGAAAGAAGATCCTGATCTGTGTTCCAGGAGTGAACAAAGATCTAGAAAGTAAAAGTGATAAGTGTGCATCAGGTGCCTATCCAGATGTACCCAGCTGTATAGAAAAAGAACAGAGCTACTCAGCTGGTGTTTTATTCAGGAGTCACAGCAGGAATGTGTATTCCCCTTCTTTCTACTCCAAAACAGCAGGAAACTCCCCAGGATTTAATTTCAGTTTTTTTCTTCTCAGCATTGATAGCTATCAGCAATAAGCCAGCATTGAACTTGTGATCCCTAGGTTGGAAAGCAACTACCTTCCAAAAGGAGCCAACTAGGCTCTTGAGAGTACAGCTGCAGCCAGCCTATTCCTAGCTGTCTTATTTTTCTGGTACTTTTAGTTCATGTTTACTGGTTGGCCCAGTAGGCTCCAGCTCAGGGCAAACTTGAGCATTTTTGGCACACCTCTGGTTTGTTTTCTTGTTGATTCAGTGTTTTCTTCTCCAGTCCTCCATTCAGTTCCTGGTTTTGTGTTACTTCCTAAAGACTCAAGATTCCAGCATCTTGTCAAATTCTTTGCTATCAGTAATCTGTGTTTGCCCTTTTGTGGTAGATACATTTCTAGGAGCTACAGAGGGGCATAATCAAATGGGGTGCCCAAGATTTCCTAAGGGCGTCCTTTGCAGGACGTCCTCACAAAGGGGCGGGGAAACCTGTATTATCAAAACAAGATGGGTGTCCATCTTTCATTCGATAATATGGTCAGGGACGCCCAAATCTCAACATTTAGGTTGACCTTAGAGATGGTCGTCCCCACTTTTCAGCAATAATGGAAACCAAGGACGCCCATCTCAGAAACGACCAAATCCAAGTCATTTGGTCATGGGAGGAGCCAGCATTCATAGTGCACTGGTCCCCCTCACATGCCAGGACACCAACCGGGCACCCTAGGGGGCACTGCAGTGGACTTCAGAAATTGCTCCCAGGTGCATAGCTCCCTTACCTTGTGTGCTGGGCCCCCAACCCCCCCCCCCAAAAAAAAACCCACTACCCACAACTGTACAACACTACCAAAGCCCTTACGGGTGAAGGGGGCACCTACATGTAGGTACAGTGGGTTTGTGGTGAGTTTTGAAGGGCTCACATTTACCACCACAAGTGTAACAGGTAGGGGGGATGAGCCTGGGTCCGCCTCCCTGAAGTGCACTGCACCCACTAAACCTGCTCCAGGGACCTATATACTGCTGTCAGGGAGCTGGGTATGACATTTGAGACTGGCAAAAAATATTTTAAAAGCTTTTTTTAGGGTGGTAGGGGGTTAGTGACCACTGGGGGAGTAAGGGGAGGTGATCCCCGATTCCCTCCGGTGGTCATCTGGTCAGTTCGGGCACCTTTTTGAGGCCTGGTCGCAAGAAAAAATGGACCAAGTAAAGTTGGTCAAGTGCTCGTCAGGGACACCCTTCTTTTTTCCAATATCGGCCGAGGACGCCCATGTGTTAAGCACGCCCCCGTCCCACCCTTGCTATGCTTCTGACACGACCCGTGAACTTTGGTCGTTCCTGCGACGGAAAGCAGTTGAGGATGGCCAAAATCAGCTTTCGAGTATGCCGATTTGGGCGACCCTGTGAGAAGGACGACCATCTTCCGATTTGTGTCGAAAGATGGGCGCCCTTCTCTTTCGAAAATAAGCCTGACAGTGAGTGACCTTAAGGCTTACTTGAGCAATCCTAATTCTTTTCTTGCTTTAGTTTAGTGTTCAAGCCTCAGTAGTCCTTGCTAAGGACTTTGAACAGAATGAACCTGCCAAAGTAAAAGTATTGAAAGATTTACTCAATCACCTAAAAAAAAAAAAAAAAAATAAGATAGAAGAATTCAGCTAAATTTGAGTACGCACAGCAGCAGATCTGCCAATAGTTCAAAAAGTGAGATTTTAGGCTAATCCTAGCTTTCTGACAACCCTATCATGATACATTATGAGACCTGAAGTATGCATTTCTATGGGTTTCATCAGAGACTATAAATCATACTGCTTGGAGATGCAAGTATAAAACCAGGACTGCTCAAAAGTCTCCCTTCTGGAACTAGGTAACTTGTTATCTCTGAATTGCTTTCAGTGGTTCTTGGCATACACATGAGAGCTTTTTATAGAAGAGGCTCATGTGGGCTTTATTGCCTCCTCCTCAAAGCAAAAGCCTTATGCTGGATAAGAACAGCCCACTTCTGTGCAATTTGTAATTGCAATAAACCTTAGGTTTGAGGTGCCCTCATATGCTCCAAATATTCCTGTCAGTGGCTTTAAGTCATATACCAAAGCCTCCTGCTTCCAATAGTCTAACTCCTAGTAGTGAAGTCAGGGGCTACAGCTACCTTTTACCTCAGTACATTTGGGCTGGGAGGAAGGGGGCACATTCCTGCCCTGATACTATATCCCTAATGGAACATATGCATGGGAAGCACATTTAAAGGTGAGTACAGACATTACAAATTGTGGATAATTGAAGTTGTATCAATTGAATCTTTGAATCATAATCTTTATGACAAATTAAAGAGGATAAAGGGTCATGGATTTAATAAGCTGCCTTTCTGTAGGCACAACCAAGGTTGGCTCCTCAGGGACGCAGGTTTTCCCCTTGCAGGAGGGCTCACTCCTCAAGGAAGGACATGGAAGAGTGATTAGAATGCTGGCCTTATCCTTCTGAGGTACCGAAGTTGAATCCTATGCCTTCCCCCCTCCCATCCTGCATGTATTTTACAGTTGGCTCCTCAGGGATGCAGGTTTTCCCCTTGCCAGAGGGCTCATTCCGAATGGTTAGAACACTGGCCTTATCCGTCTGAGGTGAAGACTTTGAATCTTGTCATTGGTTCCTGCCTCCCACTCAACAACCTGCATGCATGCACATATTCTGTCACAGGCACACACTTTGCCTAATAGGCATCCCTGAGCGGGGGGGGGGGGGGGGGGGGGGAGTAAACCACAGGTCAAAACAACTTGTGCAGAGTCAGTGGCGTACCTAGTGTACACACCCAGGGCCGATCATTTTTAACACCCCCTCCTCTATATGAAAATATTATTTTTAGTAATAATCCATGAGTCACACAACAAGGGTGCACCTAGGAAAGGCAGCATCTTAAACATTGCAGTGAGCACTACACCCATTGTAAAACTAACCAAAACATTAGTAAAAATGATCCTGCCAATAGAAAACCATGTCTTTTTCACAAATATAGAACACTGATACATCCTCACCCAAGTATAGAATAAGTAACCACAAACTAAAATTAAACTGAACCCTCAAGAGGCCAGATCCCACATACAATGCAACACCCCATAGAAACAGTGATGCATGTTCCCTAGTACTGTGCAAAATATAAAGATAACAGACATAAATTACAAAAACTGGGAATCACCACTTTACAAATTAACAAATAGAAATAAAACAAAAAATAGAAAATAAGATAATGCCATTTTATTGGACTAATACATTTTTCAATTAGCTTTCAGAGGCCAAAACCTCCTTCCTCCGGTCAGTACAGTATACTGCTGTTATGGTCCTGTCCTGACCTAAGGATGGAGGTATTGGTCTCTGAAAGTTAGTCAAAAATGTATTAAAATTAGTCCAACAAAAAGATCACATTTTCATTTTCTATTTATCACCACAGTCACAATACTACTTTATTCTAAAGCAAATACATAAATCAATCAATCTATTTTCTACTTTTGTCGTCTCTGGTTTCTGCTTTCCTCATCTTCTCTTCACTCTCTCCTTTCCATCCAACATCTGCTCTCTTTCTTTCTCCCTTTCATTAAGTGTCTGCTTTCTCTGCCCCTTTCATCCACTGTCTGACCTCTCCTCCTTTCCATATGGTGTCTGCCAGCTTTCTCTGCCCCTTCCATCCACTGCCTGCCTTTTCTTTCCCTTCTATCCAGGATGTGCCTCCCTCTCTCCTTTTTATATGATGCATTCCAGCATCTCCCCCTCTCGCCATCTTTCTCTCTCCACTCTCTGTTCCCCATCCATATCTATCTTCTGCTTATCTCCTGTCTATTTTACTTTTTTCTCTCCATGTTCACTGTCATTCCCTCTTACTCCCTCTCACTCCTATCCATAACCTCCTCTCTGTGTCTCTGTCCCTATCCCCCATGTTCAGCATTTGTTCTGTGTCCCCATCCCTTCCCATGTTCTTCACCCTTCTTTCTTCCTCTCTCCTGCACTCCAAAACCAGGGCCAGTATCTCTCTCCCCTGCTTCATAGTACTGCATCTTGTTCTCCCTCTCCCCTGATCCAGCTTTTTCACAGTCTCCTCTCCGTCATGCATCCCACCTTTTTCTTCTCTCCCCTTCTTGCTTCCCTTAGATCTAGACTAGCATTACTTTCATTCCTTTCTCCACCCCCCCTCCCTTTTCCCATTCCCCTGCCATTACTTTCCTTCCTCTTTCCACCACCTTTTCCCCTTAGGTCTGGCATCACTGTCTCCACCACCTCTTCCCCTTAGATGTGGCATCACATCCTCCTCTTTCCACCCCCCTTTCCCTTTGGTCTGGCTGGCTGACATCGCTCCCCCTGGACTAGTGGCTCTCCCCTATGAGAAAAGCTGCACTGGCTCCCAATCAAAGAACGTATTGCATTCAAAATCTAAACTCTGGTCCATAAAATCATCTACGGCGAGGCCCTGGGATATATGGCAAACCTCATAAACTTACCAACCAGAAACACAAAATGATCAATATGCACATACCTAAATCTCTATTACCTAAGCTGCAAAGGACTCAAATACAAATCAACCTATGCATCCAGCTTCTCCTATATAAGCACAAAACTATGGAACGCATTACCAAATGTCATGAAAACAATGCATGACCCATCTAACTTCCGGAAATCATTAAAAACCAACTTGTTCAAAAAGGCATACCCTAATGATCCAACTTAAACACCTGAACCCTGCAACACAACGAAATTAATACTTGAACTGGACATAACTTAACTCTTCCTACTGGATTCCCTAATATGTTTGTCACTTTTGAACTTTTACTATAATATTACTCTGTATTTGATATACCGGAATTGACGATTGCCATCACGGTACTATGTAAGCCACATTGAGCCTGCAAGTAGGTGGGAAAATGTGGGATACAAATGCAACAAAGAAATAAAATAAATAAGTAAAAATAATAGCTCATTCCAGGCCAGAATTGGGGTTTGAACCAAACGCTTATGAAAAAAGTACTCTTCAAGCAATTCTCCCACGACTCTCTAGTCCCCAGGAGGCTCCTCTATCACCCTCTTTAATACCTTGCAGAGCTAGAATGAACTCAGATGTGGTCACAGATCTAGTTACTTCTGGTTGCTTGGGTCCTGCTTGCCTAGCTCCAGCGGACATCTGTTGTATCCTCTCCTTTTCCAGAATCAGTGGTTCCCTGCTCCTGTCTTGTACGCCAGAGCTTCCGCTCCTGCATACCTCTCCACCAGCAGAGTCTCAGCGATGAAATTGTTGCCTTCTGCCTGCCCCAGAAGCACCCTCTATACAGCTTCCTGCGTAGACAGGACGCTGTCCAGAGAAGGCTTCCGCACTGGTTGGGGGGGGGGAGGACACCCATACCGCACTGCACTAGTCGGGGGGGGGGAGGAAGACGTCCATGGCAGCGCCCCCTCAAGAGCTGCACCCGGGGGGGTCCACCCCCACCACCCCGCCCTTGGTACGCCACTGTGCAGAGTACTTTGTATACTTGCATCCCTGGTCATGGAGGCTTGGGAGTTGTAGCTGGCAATACAGGCCCCTCTGTAAAAGTGGTAGGACAAAGTAGCACTTTTCCTTTCTTAGGAAAAGCCTTGCCAGGATTTTCTTGTCATTGAAGGAGAAGTTGGGTTGTCTTCTTCTACGTATGTCATGACATCTGGTACGTGCTGATGTCATATCAGTGCTGATTATTTTCTTATTCAATGCACAGGCATTTAGGCGTATTCTGCATACTGCACTGTGCAAGTTAGCTTTATTCTATATACTGGGTTGAAGAGGTTAGCCTTATTCTAAATATAGCGCAGAAACTTTCTCGGCATATTCTGTAAACAGCATCCAGATTTAGGCAGACTTAAATATAATGTACTGAGTCTACACACCCTTTACAGAATTCCGCACAGTGCATTTTTACTCGGCAGCAATTTTTACAACGTCATTTATAGAATCTAGCCCTTAAGGTCTAAAACTCCTTTTCCAAGAGATTTACCTTGCTCTTATAGTTTTCAGTCTGAGGGGGCCCTTTTACTAAGCCGTTTAGGCGCCTACGTGTGCCCAACGTGCACCAATTTGGAGTTACTGCTCGGCTACCATTTTGCCCGGGCGGTAATTTCATTTTTGTTGCTTATGTACATATGTACTTATCCACTATGCACGTCTGAAAAATAATTTTTATTTTCAGACGCGCATCAGCTACGCGTGTCAATTGGCATTCTAAGCGCATAGGTCATTACCGCCCAGTTAATGCGTGAGACCTTACCACTAAGTCAGTGGCTGGCGGTAAGGTCTCAGACCCAAAATGGACGTGCTTCAATTTTTATTTTGTCACACGTCAATTTTCAGCAAATATTTTAAAAAGGCTTTTTTTTTTTTACAGGTGCGCTAAAAAATGAATCCGTATGCACCCAAAACCTATGCCTACACTATTGCAGGCCATTTATCATGCTTATCTTAATAAAAGGACCCCTTAGTGTTCATAGTATTAATTTGTGGCATAATAGCTTGACCTAGCTCCAGAATTACCTGCCAAATAGTTTCCAAGGTGAAATGCTCAGGACATTGCAGAGCACTGGAGATAACTTGTTGCAGGGAAGCATTTAGTCCCATCAAAAGATGGTAAATTTGACTCTTCTGCAGCACACAAACTCAGCAAGGAAACATTTACCTTCCCAAGATTCTCTTTCCAACCTCTTTTGGTAGTATCTCCACCACTGACTGCAAGGCCACTTCCACTTTGTGGCCTGCTTCAATCTCACTACCTTGTACTGCAATCATGTCCGCATCTTCTGTCAGCATTTGTGCAGACCAGAAAAAGTAGAAAACCAGTATTCCCACTCAAATGCCAAAGCAAAAAGCTCAAAGAAGGGGTAGGAATAAAGTACCAAGATGATCCAAAATGGTGAAAACAATATCTTTATTGATTGCTATATATTCACAGTTGCAGACACACTTTAATACTCAACAAAGCTTTCTCAGCCTTCATCAGAGTGCTTCAGCATGGCTGCTTAACTCGGAGCTCCCACTCAACTTGCTGAATTCTATCCTCCCTTGCTTACTGTGAACTTACCTTTGTGTGTTATTTTGGATCCTACCATTTTATGATCATGTCCAGAGTTAAAGAGAAGGAAGGGAAAGGGAAGGGAAATGGGACCCTGATAAACCGCCTTTCTGTGGTATTTTGCAACTACATTCAAAGCGGTTTACATATATACAGGTACTTATTTTGTACCTGGGGCAATGGAGCCACTCTTGATGAAGAGGATTGATGTGGTATTTCCTCCAGTTGGAGGCTCTAAGCAGCTGAACAAGATGTACCAACGCCGTTTAAGATGGCAGCTCCAAGGGAATTAATAGAAGTGCTGGAACCCATAATGTCAGCACTCAGTCAAATCAAGTTGCTCATTCAAGATAGCTCTGCACTATTCAGGACCTGAAGTCAGATATGACCAACTTATCTGCACAGGTACATTCCTTTGTGGAGCACCATAGGGAACTTGAAGAGCATGTGCAGGCGCTGGAGGACTGTGTGCTAGAAATGGCCTCACAGGAAAAGCTACTTAATGACTTTCAATGAGCTGGAAGATGCTAACAATAGAAACAGGTGTAATAATCTGAGAATTGGGGGGCTTCCAGAGGGTGCTGAAGGCGCTGATTCAGTGGTGTTTATAGAGCGTTTCTTGCCTCAATTTCTTAATCTGAAATTTCAGCACAGCTTTGAAGAAGAACGTGGACACAGGGTTCCTGCTAGGCACTCTGAGTTTTACTGGGGCCTAGACCCTTCATATTATGCATTATCAGGTACCCGCAAGTGATGGCTACCTTAGCTAATGCAAAAACATTGTCTAACATGACCTGACAATCATCCAAGCTGATAATTCTACCAGATCTAGCTCCCATTACAGCACACCGATGAAAATAATTATTTTTTTTCTTCCTCAATTAAAACAACTTGGAGTGCAGTATGGGATGTACTATCCAGCCAGTTTGAGAGTGACCCTCTTCAATCAAACCCATAACTTTGAGGACCTGATCCTTTTGCACAAAGTTTTGGCTGAGTGTGCTCACCCACCAAACTGATGCTATCTCCATGAAGCTCTTTTTTTTTCATTGCTTCGACCACCTATGGGACATCACTGCTTTGTGGTATTACATTATGTACTGTGATTGGTTGCTTAAAGTAAACTGTTTTTCTTCCATTGATTGTTCTATCATGGCTTGCTCATTGTTCCTTGTTAATTTTTGAGCCTTGCTAGTGTGCGAGGGAGGTATGTCTTCTTTCTGTCTAACTGTCCATGGGGTGTAGCAAGTGAATAACGGTCGAGTATGTCTGTGATATGTGTGGTTGGATGAGTGTAGGAATGTGTGTTTCTATAGCAGTTAGCAGGATGGTGGGGTGGGAAGGAAATGGTAATATTACCTTGCTGTGATGTTAGATTTCTGCTGCTCATTATGCTAACTAGTTGGGTTGAATCGTATTTCTTCTCAAAGCCTAGGATCTCAGCAATATCTAGTTTAAAATAATAACTAGATATTATTTTGATGAGGAATTTTAAGATTACATATTTAAATGTCAATGGACACAGCCACCCGATTAAACGTAAAAAGCTTTTAAGCTATTTGAAAACTCTTAAAGCGAACCTGTGCCTTCTTCAGGAGACCCACTTAACAGATAAGGAGGCATTACATTAAGAGATGGTGGGCTCAAGAGTATATATTTGCTTCTTCTGTGGGGAACAATGTGGGGTATATGTTTTGATTAAATAGGTCCTTCCCTGTACACCTCCTAGAAGCTAAGGCAGATGTTCATGGATGGTGGGTGCACGATAAGATTGGCATGAATGGGAGGGAGCTGATTATTTTCAACATCATGCTGCAGCCCAATCCTTTTCCACTTCTCTCACTACTTTGTTGGTGGAGGATTTTCTGACTGATTTGGTTGTCAAGTGCTTGACCCCATATTGCATTGTACTCTGCTATGCTTCAGTAGAACTAGGATTAGGGATGCAGCTCTTTTTCAAAAATCTCTGGGGCTGGTGGACCCATGGAGGGGGCTTCATGTGGATGGTCAAGATTATACTTTTATGTCCCATGTGCACCACTTCTTCTCTAGAATTGATTTTGCTTTTATGTCTAAATCCCTAGGTCATTATCTTAGTTCCGCCTCCATTGAACCTAGCATGTTGGACCACTCTGGTGTTTCTATAACTTTTAAGGACCTGCTGCCTGCTACTCCTCCTCCATTATGGTGTTTCAACAATACCCTTCTCCGTGATCCTGAGTTCCAGAATCTTATTAAGTCTCAGATATGGGACTATTTCTTTCATAACACCACTGATTATATCTCTTTTGCAATGCGATGGAATACCTTTAAAGCCATGAGTCATAGGGTTATTATAGCACAGGTGACCCAATTGAATAAGAAGCATCATTGTTTACTTCAGTCCTTGGAGGCTTAGATTACCAGGCTGGAACAGCAATTAAAAGGACCGTGGTAGAATAATACCCTATCCAGCTTATAATCAAAAGAGAAAAACACCTATATTGCGACCCAAATCGGGAAATGGGCGTCTTTCTCCCGTGGGCGCCCAAATCAGTATAATCGAAAGCCGATTTTGGGCGTTTCCAACTGCAATCCATCGCGGAAATGGGTAAATTTGACGGGGGCGTGTTGGAGGCGTGGTGAAGGCTGAACTGGGATGTGGTTATCGGCCGAGGAAAGATGGGCGTCTTTAGCTGACAATCGAAAAAAAGGCGTTTTTACCGCGATTTTGGGTCACTTTTTTGGACCCTTTTTTTTCACGAACAGGTCCCAAAAACATGCTCCAACTGACCAGATGACCACTGGAGGGAATCGGGGATGACCTCCCCAGACTCCCCCAGTGGTCACTAACCCCCTCCCACCCAAAAAAACCACTTTAGAAACTTTTTTTCCAGCCTCTATGCCAGCCTCAAATGCCGTACCCAGTGGTGTACCAAGGAGGGGGGGGGCGGTGGGGGCGGTCCGCCCCGGGTGCCAGTGGGTGGGGGGTGCTCCGCTCCCACCGCCTCCCGTGGCCGTTCCCGCGGCGCCGCACATTAAAAAAAAATGGCAAAGCAGCGTCGCAGGCAGTGCCTCGCGCCCTGCTTGGGGTGGGGGTCTCAGACGGGGGAAGGGGAGGGGAGAAGGGGACTGGGGTGGGGGTGTTCAGAGGGGAAAAGGGGAGGGGAGAAGGGGACTGGGGTGGGGATCTCAGAGGGGAGAAGGGGAGGGCAGAAGGGGACTGGGGTGGGGGTGTTCAGAGGGGAAAAGGGGAGGGGAGAAGGGGACTGGGGTGGGGAGAAGGGGACTGGGGTGGGGGTCTAAGACGGGGGAAGGGGAGGGGAGAAGGGGACTGGGGTGGGGGTGTTCAGAGGGGAGAAGGGGACGGGTGGGGATCTCAGACAGGGGAGGGGAGAAGGGGACTGGGGTGGGGATCTCAGAGGGGAGAAGGGGACTTGGGTGGGGGTGTTCAGAGGGGAAAAGGGGAGGGAAGAAGGGGACTGGGGTGGGGATCTCAGACGGGAGGGGAGAAGGGGACTGGGGTGGAGATCTCAGAGGGGAGAAGGGGAGGGGAGAAGGGGACTGTGGTGGGGGTCTCAGACAGGAGAAGGGGAGGGGAGAAGGGGACTGGGGTGGGGATGTTCAGAGGGGAGAAGGGGGCTGGAAGTGGGGGCTGAAAAAAGGGGCAGAGAGAGAGAGAGAGAGGGGACAGTTCCTAGATGGAAGGGGGAGCGAGAGGGAGAGCAGACCCTGGATGGATGGGAGAGGGAGAGCAAATGGTGGATTGAAGGGGCAGAGAGAAAGGGCAGGCAGTGGATGGAAGGGACGGCAGAGAGGGCAGACACTGGATGGCAGAGAGAGAGAGAGAGAGTGAAGACAGATGCTGGATGGAAGGAAGATGGTGAAAAGAAGATGAGGAAAGCAGAAACCAGAGACAACAAACTGTAAATAAAATATATTTTTTTATTTTTTTTGCTTTAGGATAAAGTATTGTAGATGTGTTAAATGTTTATAATAGAACATGTAAATAAGGTAATCTTTTTATTGGACTAATTTTAATACATTTTGACTAACTTTCGGAGAACAAAACCCCCTTCCTCAGGTCAGGATAGGATACTGTAACAGCACTATACTGTACTGACCCGAGGACGGAGGTTTTGGCCTCTGAAAGCTAAATGTATTAGTCCAATAAAATGGTATTATTTTACTTTCTATATTTGTTTTATTTCTATTTGTTAATTTGTAAAGTGGTGATTGGTACTTGTTAGTTTTTTTTCAAATTTACATCTGCTGTCTTTATATTTTGCACAGTACTAGGGGACAGTTTCTATTTCTGTGGTGTTGCATTGTATGCAGAGTCTGGCACTGGGGGTTCAGTTTAATTTTTGTCTAAATAGAAAGTTTATGATTACTTATTCTATAGTGGATTAGGGTGTATCTGTGTTTGTGAAAAAGCCATGGCTTTCAGTTGGCATTGACTGTGCAGGATCTACGATCTGTACTATTCTGTCTGGTTTCGTTTTACAATAGGTGAATTGATGTTCTAGTGCTCACTGTAGTGTTTAAGATGCTTTCCTTTTCCTTGTGTGACTCGTAGAAATGACTGCTTATGGTATGGTAGAATTGCTCTATAGGTCCTGAGTGTTTTGTATTCTCGGCATGCCTAGTACTGGATTTGGGGGGGGGGGGGTGTTAAAAAATGACCGGCCCCGGGTGTCAACTACCCTAGGTACGCCACTGGCCGTACCCACCTCCATGACAGCAGAATGTGTTCTATCCTGTGACAGCCTTTCCCTGGTTCTGATGTGGCTCTCGGGTGAGTGTAACACCTTTTCTGTTAAGGGCACTGCAGAGTCACATCAGCAATGCATTGTGGTGGGTGTCAGGTATTGGGCTCCGTGATTCCACTAGCTTGTGGCAAATGCTCACGATGTTGGTAGTTGGTAGGCTCTACTCCCATGGTGCTTTTCCCCCTGCTTACTGGGTCAGAGTGTGCCCTGTTTTATTTCCGGTAGTCCATGAGGTAGTGGCCATTTTTGTAAGCCAGTTTTAGATCCCTTTCACGTGTTAGCCACGATACAGAACTTAGTTCTTACCTTGAATGTGGCTGAAAGAGGGCATTGTACACCATTCTGCCAGCTCTGACCTACTGCTCATCTCAGTACCAGGGAGACTTGTTGCCAGTGGGGCACAACCTCTGATCTGCAGTTAACTGTGAGTAAGCGTGCTTATTCCAATAAAGGACGTTTTCGGAGAGATTAGTCTTCAGGTGTCAACTGGTGTGCCAATGTTATATAGCAGCAACAAGTCCTAGAGGCCTGCGTGTATGCAGGTCCCTGGAGCACTTTTAGTGGGTACCGCAGTGCACTTCAGCCAGGCGGACCCAGGCCCATCCCCCCTACCTGTAACACTTGTGCTGGTAAATGGGAGGTCTGCAAAACCCACTGTACCCCCATGTAGGTGCCCCCTTCACCCTTAAGAGCTATGGTAGTGTTGCACATTTGTGGGTAGTGGGTTTTGGGGGAGGGGGGTTGGGGGCTCAGCACCCGTGGTAAGGGAGCTATGCCCAGTTGGTGTCCTGGCATGTCAGGGGGCGAGTGTACTACAAATCCTGGCCCCTCCCATGACCAAATGGCTTGGATTAGGACGTTTTTGAGCTGGGTGTTTTAAGTTTCTATTATCACTAAAAAAAACAAACGCCCAGCTGAAAAACGTCCATTTTTTCGAAAATACGGTCTGTACCGCCTCTTCACGTACCCGTTTTTGGACATAGACACACATGGAGATAGGCATTCACATTCGATTATGGCCCACCACATGAACTAATGAAGGCTAAATTTCATTACCAATGGATTTGTAGTGAGAGAGATGGGTGGGGGGGGGGGGGCCTTCATGTCCAACAATCTAATAAATACATCTCCAGTAAAAGGGTGGTTAAAATTCTGGCATCATATCTTAAAGGTAAATAGAAGAGATCTCTTATCAATAGCATTCGTGACTCCTCAGGTACTATCCTCACCCAGCAATTTGCAATTCTTTCTAGACTACATGAGTTTTATACTCAATTGTAGCAATCTGAATACAAAAGTATATCTTGGACTGTGAATATAAAGCAATCAATAAAGATATTCTTTTAATCATTTTGGATCAAAATCTCTTGGGCTGGTGGACCCATGGAGGGTGCTTCATCCGGATGGGGAAGATTATACCTTTATGTCCCAGAATAAAAGGCCTAGAATTGCCATGAGAACCCTACAAAGACCCAAAGTGCTAAGCGGAATTAATTTCCCCCATTTTTATAACTATCATCTTGCCTTTAATATAAGACAGGGTATATATTGGCTTCCTCTCCATGAGGATTATTCTAAACCCACTTGGTTGGATATTGAGGAATAACTTTTATACTAATTGCACCTCTGATATGCTCTGGGAACATCCCTACCTAAAAGGCTAAAAGATCATCCCATTTTGCACGCAGTTACATTTATTATGATGCAATCATAGCATGATTCACTTTAGTTCACATTTTTTTTCATTCACCAAGGGTATTTTTCAATTCACTTTGTTTAAACTTTTTTTAATCCAAATTTGTTTTCATATATCTTTGTACATTCATTTTTAAGTTATTTATTTGTGTGATGCTCAATGTATGTTGTTTTTCATGTGTTTGCTTTATAAGTTTACTCCTGGGAAAGCTGAAACATGGCCTGGGATCAGTACAAAAGTATATCTGGGTCTGTGAATATATAACAATCAGTAAAGATATTTTTTCATCATTTTGGATCATCTTGGTACTTTATTCCTAGGTTTAGTGTTTGTGCAGAGTCTGTGGCAAGTACTGATGACATGCCAGGTTGGGCTGAAGGTTCTTGCTGTTCCAGACTTAAGGCAGTGTCAACGCCGGGAGACCTGAATGGTCCACTTGTCTCCTGCCAAGTGTCCACTGGCATAGGACCGGAGGCTTCCAAGGGACACCCGCAGTCCACAAATTGATCCATTGGTCCACTAAGAGGAGTACTCACTGGCTCTTAGGGAAAATCAGAAATCAGGAGCGCAGATAAGCATGGCTTCCTCTCTGTCACCATCTTAGATCTCTCTCAGGATGCATGCCGTATAAATGTTTCATGATCCATATGATTGGCTTAAGTTCTAGGTAAATAGGCCCCTTTGAAAATAATAGGGCTTATGTTAAATTGTACAGATGCTCATTAATAAATTAAGCCCTATGTTTTGTACATGAGATCATGAAGGATCATGCAGCTTGCCAGAGGAGTGTTTATAAGAGAAGCAAAAATTGAATGCTGGCTTCCATGTTTCTCAGCCCTCTGTCCTAAGTGCTAGGCTATTCCTCCTTGTGCATAAATGTTAGATGCTGATCCCAAGGGTCCAATCCAAACCTTCACTGAGATGTTTTGCAAAACCACAAATGAATATATGCAATATCCCATCCTAACAGGCACATTATCAAATATTCAATGACAATTGGACACAGGAGATTTTCCTTTTGAAACATGGTTTAAGTTGAAGTTCTAGCCACAGCAAAAATAAATTGAAGCCACAATTGAATATTTGATAGGGGAGCAATATTGCTCATGAGAAGATAAGTGTGGTGATTCCTTATTTATGGTTCAGATCAAAAGTAAAGCACACCTGACTCCACATGACTGGAAGTGTTATGCGACTTTCAAAATACAAAGTCAAAATGCTTGCCTAAGGTTAGAACGTCACGGGCCGTTGGGAAAAAATAGCTTCCTCGCTACCTATTTGCTTTTGTCAGCAGAACGAAAAAAGGGGAGAGCCAGACTACTCTACTATTAAAACAAATTCATTTCCCTTTGATAAATCATATTATCTGGATAGGTCCTGTAAATGGTTTTCTCTTTCTCCTGAAATACATCAGGATTCACAATGAATCATTTGAGGTTGCTCGGAAAAAAAAAAAAAAGCAATGAAGTATTTTCAGGAGTAATAGCTTGTGCAGGAACAAAGCCAATGATAAGGGAGTGTAGGAGCGCATTTGCAGACCTGTTCAGCATTGAATGCAACATATGACTACTTAATCAAACCCAAGGATACTTAAGACTACAATAATTCAATCAGCCACCTAATTATTGCAGACAGAGCTCAAAGCAGGTATTAAGCCTTGCCTTCCATACCTGCAAGATTAACATTTGAATGAATGAATGTTTTCCAGGAAAATTTTCTTCAAAATGATTTGCAACTAGATCTATTTTTTTTTCTGGATATCTGTATATGGGGTCACTGTGTGTAGCCTTGGGATGTTCATTATAAACAAGGAGTTTAAGTGCATGTATGATAAGAGTGTTTAAGAATTGAAGGGAGCCATGCATAAATCTAAATGAAAGGTTATTAAAAAATAATAATTTAAGCATTTAGCTCACGCTTTTTTTTCCAAAGCAAGTTACATTCAGGTACAGTAGATATTTTCATTGTCCCTAGTGGGCTCACAATTAAGGAGCCATTTTACTAAGCTGCCGTAGTAAATGGGCTTAGTGTGTCATAATATGGGACTTACCCATGAACTAAATCCATTTCTAGTGTGACCATAAATTCTGCCTTTCTATTATATCTTTTTCTGCCCATGTGTTAATGTTAGCATTAGTGCACAGCCACTGAAAAAAAAACCCCAAAAGGGCTCCTGCGTTAAGTCAAAGTTAATCAGTTGGGACTAAATTATATAAATGTTGGAAAAAATGCTCTAAGTGCTATTCTATAAATGTCACTCAAAGTTAGGCGCCAGGAAGGAGAAATTAGACCTTACCTGCTAATTTGATTTCCTTTAGTCCCTCCAGACTGGCCCAGGATTGGACCGATGGGTTGTACACGCCTTCCAGCAGGTGGAGACTGAGAAACTTCTGACTCTAGAGAGCCAATAAGAGCCCTGGCCATGTGACCCTAGCCTCAGTATTTGACTAACAAAGCAGGAAAGAAGAGAAAGACCAACCTTCTGTGCCCCCCGGAATCTAGTGCCTGAACGACGATAAAGCTGTGTAATAATGCTCACCCACAACTCCACAAAGGAGAAGAGGTATGGCTTAACTTTTTTTTTTCAACTCGAAGAGCAACTCTGTCGTAGAAGAACTATATACAAGCAAACCCTCTTCAAAGAACACTGGGCCGGTCCAGAGGGACTAAAGGAAATCAAATTAGCAGGTAAGGTCTAATTTCTCCTTCATTAGCGTCCCTCCAGACCGGCCTAGGATTGGACTGATGGGAAGTAACAAAGCAGTTGACCTAAGGGAGGGACCCCAGCAAACCTACTATGAGCACTCGAGTTGCAAAAATCACTTCCTGCCGACACTGTACATCCAGCCTCTAGTGTCTAGAAAAGGAATGCAGAGAGGCCCACGTCACCGCCTTATAAATGTCTGCGGGTGGCACCAAGAACCGCTCTGCCCATACAGCTGCTTGTCCCCTCGTGGAGTAAGCCTTAACACCCTCCGGGACCGATCTCCCGGCCAGCACGCAAGCAGAAGCTATCATTTCCTTGAGCCACCGAGAAATAGTAGGCTTAGAAGCTGCCAAACCCTTATGCAAACCGGTCAGGAGTACAAACAGACGATCCGTGCGCCGAAAGTCGTCAGTAACCCTCAGATAGTGCTTAAGAATTCTCTTGATGTCCAATGTACGCAACTTCCTCTGAGACTCTGTACCTGAGGAAGACCCCAGGACAGGTAGGAAGACCAACTGGACAAGATGAAATGGTGAACAAAGAAGGCCGACCCTTTCAGGAAACGCGAAACATCAGGAAGACTAGCCAACGACTTACCTTGCATCCAGCCTCGGAAACAGGACAGCTCCGCCACCTGAACCTTAAGGGAAGAGAGAGATAATCCTTTATCAAAACCTCGCTGCAAAAAATCCAAAATCTCCGCCACCGAAGCCCGGAAGGGAGAAATACCACTATCTACACACCATGCCTCAAAAACCCTCCAGGTACGAATATAATTCAGGGAACGATGACATGACTGAAGCATGGTAGAAATCACCAGAGCAGAATAACCTCTCTTAGTTAAGCGAGCCCGTTCAAGGACCAGGCCACAAGACAAAATCAATCGAGCTGATCTGCCTACAAAATGGTCATTAATACAAAAAATACACAAATTGGCCATTTTATGTCTGCGGTAAAAATGGCCTTAACACACAGGAAAGACCCACGTTAGGGCATGCTAAGGCCACCTTTTGCTGCAGCTTCATAAAAGGACCCTTTAGTGACTTTCTCAAGGTCACAAGGAACCACAGTGGGATTTGAACATGGTTCTCTGCCTGCTTTTGTAACCAACAGGCTGCTCCTCCAATAAAGATACAGCTCAAAATTAACAGAGATGTACTGTAGAGTAAATCTGATTAAAAATTGTATTTGTTTGAAATGTAGATAGTATGGCTCTAACATAGTTTACCATCAGCTCTAATTGAAGTACATGCAACAGCAGGATTAAAAAGCCCACTAAATTCAATGCTAGTGCATACTATCGGTGGTCAGAAAGACCATTTGCATTTAGCTAACACATTTTCTTTTTTTTTTTAATTTGTATTGCATTTTGGGTTCCTTCTATTAATATGTGCTAACTTATTTAGCATGTGCTAAATGCTAAGAAGCCCATAGGTAGACAATGGGTTTTTTAGCATTTAGTGCATGCTAAATCAGGACCCCTTAGTAACTTATAACACAAGCATAAACTTGTTAAAGAAAAATGAACAGAAAAGGAAGAGCAAACTAAGAAACTATGGAATATATCTAAAGAAAATGTATCATTTATTACAGACTATAGCGCAAGATAAACCCCTTCCTTAACTAATTGCCAACAACTCTTGCTTTTGTCCCAACTGAAATCTTCTTCAAGTTTAGGTATGCCTTTAATTGTTCTGGTGCGAAGAAAACATACTTTATCCCAGCCTAATGGACCAAACATTTGCAGGGATAGCTCAACTAGAAAGTTGCACCCAAATTCCTTCTTTCCTGCCTTAAAGCCAAAAAGGCTTTTCTCCTTTCCTGTGTGCTTTTAGTCCCAACAGGATAAATCCAGATGTTTTGTCCATAAAATAATACATGAGCATTACAACAGTACAGTCTTAATATTGCATTTAAATCTTGTTCAAAAACAAAAGAAGCCAACAAAGTGACTCTTTCGGACACTTCCGTTATAGATTTCTCCATTATAGCAGATATATTATTAACGTCAATCTTCTTCTTCTCTTGAATTAATTCCTTTGGACTTCCCTCTGGTAAATTCTTTGAAGTAGTAGGTATAAAGTAAATTCTGTAAAGGAGGAATAGTGTCTGGGGAAAACTTCAATATCTTTATCAGGTATTTCCCAAATAAGTCACCAAGGGTCATACCAAGGGGTTTTGGAAAATTTAATAATTGGAGATTGTCTCCTGTTGAAGTTCTCCATCTGCTCAATTTTCCTATGAAGCAAAATCTTATTTTTCATAATGGTTGCAGTTACAGACTGAAGTGATTGTATCTCTTCCTGTGCATGATTAATCTGGTTTAAGGTTTCTTGTTTTAACAATTTCAACAGTGTAGAAAGGTGACCCATTTAACTTGATAAAGTAGTAATCTCTTCTGTAGATTTAGACACAGTCACATCCAATTTTTGAAGAACATTCCAGATGGTATCCAAAGCCACCACTGGCGGGGCTGTAACAGAATCCCCAGCCCTTATGATCCTTCCTTCAGCAACGTCTAAATCCAGCATGGCACCCTCACAGGGAAGAACCTATGCAGCCACTTCAGTGGCTGGGCTTCCCATACCGACAGCTGCTAACATTGCTGTACAGGGTTGGGCCTTGGCCTCCGGAGGAGACAGAGCTGTATGAGTCCCCATAGTGGTGGGTGCTCCTTCACCCGCTGATAAGGCAGGTCAATGAAGGGTTTTGGTGGTGTACCGCTTAATACTTTGCTGAGCATGGTAGAATGTTCTGGCTGCTAAGGGACTGACTCTAACCACCCCTTTCCTTAGTATGCAGCATCAAATTAGAGAAAATCCCCCCAAAAAAGGTACGGGCTGCAAAGAACTGGAGCATTAACAAGCTACCAAACTCATGCCACCATCTTGACTCTTCTAGCTCACATATTTTCAACAGTAGTTCACAGTTACTTATCTTCAGGGGGGCTCTTTTACTAAACTGTGTTAACTGTTAATGCGCAGTTTAGTGCAAAGTAACAGCTAATGCAAGGATGTGTTAATCTGCCTTAACGGTAAAAACTCCATTAGCGTGCGGTAAGACACACATTAATGGAGTTTTTGCTCAGGAGAATGGGTGTGGTGTGCACACAATTTAATTAAATGATCTAATTAGCACCAACAATTGCCTTTTTAATAAGCAATTATTGGCACTAATTAGATTTAAATGGAATTTACATGCATAAATTTAGGCACGAGTAAAAATGGGAGGGTCATGGGTGGAATGGAATGTTTCTAGCATTTATGCGCATTGTTCTAGAATGGGGGGGGGGAATGCATCTACATATGCACCATTTTTCAGTTGGTGCAAATGGCCGTGCCTAAAGTTAGGTGTGATTCCCAAGCGTAAGCGCTATTCTATAGATCACGCCTAACTTTAAGCATGGCTTATAGAATAGTGCTTTTATCAGCACCATATATAGAATTCACCCCTAAATGGGTCACTATTAAGCCACTGCCATCAATGTTTTTATTAAATATTTGCTACTCTGGTTATAAAAATAATTGGATATTCAGCGCCACTAGCTGGATAATGGCCAGCACTGAATATGCAGATAAAGAAATGACTGCTAGCACTGGATAGAAGCAATCAATATTCTGTCTGCAATATGGAAAAATTTGACAATATAAAGCATTCTAAATCCTAGTCATAAGCACACAGTTTTAATAGTCAACCACTCGGGAACTAATAAAAAAGAACAACTTTTCTACATTTTGTTTTAGAAAATTTTACTGTTTCAACTCTAAGTAAAATATAAATATAAAAATGTATCTTTAGAAATCATCTTGTTAACAAGGGCACATTATTTCTAATATTGTCATGTTTAAGTGAAAAAAAAAAGCCCAGCCTCGCATTTCACTTACTAATTGCACAATCAGTTTTGTATGAGGCACTGCTGACTTTTTCTTTAAGATCACCCTAGGGATCATATTAAAATATTCTCACAAGGCGAATGATCTTATAACAGAGATTAGTTACATAAGAAGGAATACTGAATATTATAAGTGGAAATCTCTTATATGTGAAAGTCAGCGTACTGGATGACGAACTGCTCTCTCCCTCTCCCTCTCTCTCTCTTTCTTTTGCGCGTGCGCACACACACACACACACACAATAATTCTGCTTTCAATTTGGCCATGGATTAGTACATGGAAAAATAAATTTGCTGAATGTCATTTGTAACAGACATTAGCAGATACAGGGTTTCAAAAAGTGGTGGGGGTAGGGCAGATCCTGTGATGTGTCATCACTCTGCCCCCCCCCCCCCCTCAAGCTTTGGTCCCGTTCACTCTTTTCCCTCCTGCTATTCTTCTCCATTCCGATTCCTCTCAGTCTACCCCTCCTATTTTTCTTTGTTTCCATCAGGATCTTCTCCATTTTCTCCTCCCTTCCCTTACATACCGATTCATTTCTGCCCTTAGATTTCATCTCCTCATGTGCTCAGACGTTCCTCACCATCATTTCTAAGCTCACTGGGGTTCTTTCCATCTACACCTGCACTTTCATTTCATCTCTCCTCCTGCTCCCACAAATTATTGTCCAGCTCTCACCTTTATTTATTTTATTTATTGTATTTGTACCCCACATTATCCCACCTTTTTGCAGGCTCAATGTGGCTTACAGAGTGTTGTAATGATATAGTCGTTACATGATTTTAAATACAGTCGATAATAAGCTGAAGGTAAAGTGGGTTTAGATGGAAGGTGTTGGGTAAGGTAGTGTGAGAGGTGTTTTTTTGATCTTTCCAATCTCCTCTACATTTTTTCCTCCCTTCTCAGACCAAATTTATTTCTATCCTTCCTCTTCATCTCCTGAACTTCTCTTTCAAGTTTTTTTCCCCCAGTTTCCTGGGGCACAGTAGATGCAGCTGCTTTTTCCCCATGGTGCATTTGAATTTTAGATCTAATTGTTCATCTTTCCAAATCCAAGGTTGAGGTACATTTACAGTAAGCATTTTGCTGCCAAAATTGTTTAAAAGTTTTGTGTCTGAGGCAATAGAGGGTGAAGTTACTTGCCCAAGACCACAAGAACTCTTAGTGGCAGAAGCAGGGTTTGGAATCTTGTCGTCTCTGGGTCTCAGCCCACTACGCTAACCAGTAGACAATTCTTCTACTCTATTCCTTTGCAATCAGGGTAGGCAGGAAAAGAATAGCTGTGGAATATGGAAATCAATTCTTATTCTGTTCATAGGCTGCCAGGGAAGAGGGGAGGCAAAGGAAGATTAAACTTTATATTATACAGGTCAATATTCAGCCGGCGATGGTGAGCATTTATTTTTAAACACTGATTGTTGCCAGCTAGATTAGTCCCGGATATTTAGTGCTGAATATCGAGGACTAATTTGGCTGATGCTTGCTTCCAGGGCTTATGAGGGTCCCAGATAATATTCAGATGGGGCACACATAAGACAGTTATGCAGGTGCAGGCTGAATATTGGCTGGCACCCGCATAACTTTTTTTTTGCCTTTTAAAGCTCCCCAATCCCCCTTCCGTCACTGCAACAAAGCCCTCTCCCTTCTCTCCCCTCCCCACTGCCCGTCACCCTAAATAATTCCCCATCCCTCAGAACCCCCTTACCCCCAACTCCAATGGCATCTAGATTGGTCTTTCACCCAATATGACCCCCATGGACCACCAGGGACAGCAGGTATGGGGCTTTTTTTGGAAGGCTGGGATGGGGAATGGGGGTCTTTAAAAGGAAAAAAATGTTATGCAGATGCCAGCCAGCATTCAGCTGGCAGCCACATAGCTAAGTGGGCAGAATTAGAACAGCTATTGAGCTGACCCAAATTTGACACTTAGCTATGTGGATGATGGCATTGAATATTGCCTACAATACCCTGGGCTCCTCCTCCCTAATGCCTCCCCCTATACCACCCCTGACATGTCCATTTTTTTAATGGGCAGTCAGAGGCGATATTCAGCAGCACTGCCAAGTTTAGTGCCACAGAATATCGGGGGCGGTAGGTGAACACAGGTGGTTTAAGTGGGCAGATTAAGCAGGCAGGAACTTCTCCTTGCTTTGAATGTCAGCAGGATAGTTTTTACCAAGGGAACGCCCAGCATTTTTAGGATATGTTGGTGACCGCTTTATATAACCACAAAATACTTTCACGGCTCTGCTGTGAATCCTGCCCCGATTCCCCCATCAGACTTACCGCTCCAGCGGTGCTCTGTTAGGCGGCATCCTCTCTCTCTCTGTGCGACACCCTCCTAGGGAGTGTGCACTACCAGAGCCTGCTGTTCATAGAGCTAGCAACAGGAATTCTGAGGGGCATGTCAGAAGTGAGGACACAGGTCTGGGCACTTTTAAGGGAAGCCCTGGACCTCCTCGAGTGCCATTACAATGGGTCCGTTTCGGCATTGAGGTCTTCTTCCAGCCTTGTGTGTCTTGTCCTGCCAAGTTCTTGTCAAGCTCCAGCCCTGCATTGTCTCTGAGTTCTGCCAAGTTCCAGCCCTGCCTTGTCTCCAAGTTCCTACTAAACTCAAGCCCTGCCTTGTCTCTGAGTTCCTGTAAAGTTCTAGACCTGCCTTGTTTCTGAGTTCCTGGCCTGCCAAGCTCATGCCTTGCCTCTGAGTTCCTGCCAAGCTCCAGCCCTGCCTTGTCTCCAACATCCTGCCAAGCTCCTGCCTTGTCTCCAGCTTCCTGCCAAGCTCCAGCCTTGCCTTGTCTCCAAGTCCCTGCCAAGCTCCAGCCCTGTCTTGTCTCCTAGTTCCTGCCTTGCCAAGCTCCTTCTTTGTCTCTGGGTTCCTTCCAAGCTCCAGCCCTGCCTTGTCTCTGAGTTCCTGCCAAGCTCCATCCTGTTTTTTTTCTGAGTTCCTCCCCAGCTCCAGTCCTGTTGTGTCTGTTTTGCCTTGACTGCCTAGTCCTATCCTTGCCTTGTCTTGTGTAGTGCTTTGTAATGTCCGGATCCAGTTCTTGCCCTGCATGAACCCAGTTCTAGCCTTGTTTCCTTGTCTTGTTTTGTCCTGACTGGGTTCAGTTCTAGCCCTGTTGCCTCACCTTCCTTGCCTCATCTGTATCTGGTTTCTGCCTTGCCTTGTCCAGATCCAGTTCTTGTCCTGTTGTCCTGCTTAACCATGTCTGCCTTGTCCCCTCTGCCTTGTCCTGTCTAATTCTGTCTGTCTGGCCTAGTCTTATCCCTGCCATGGTTCCAGTCTTGCTTCAGTTCCTGTTTTGGTTCCTGTCTAGCCTCTGTTCCAGTCCAAGTTCCTGTCTGGCTTCAGTTCCAACCAAAGTTCCAACCTTGCTTCAGTTCCTGCCTTGGTTCACCTTGCCTTGACTCCTACCTTTTGCCAGCCCAGGGGACTTGTCTGCCACAGCTCCAGCTGCGGTGCAAGGGCTCACCGCCTTGTGTCCATGACAAATACCTTCACCATATACTTGGTCACTTAAATATGGGAACAGCTAGTGCAGTAATGCCTAAAGTGGCCTCAATTAATATATGGAGGCCACTTTAGGCATTGCTGCACTAGCTGTTCCCATGGCATTCTGTCTCTCACTGTGAGACTGTGAGCTATTATGTCCCTATGGCACAAAAGGAGCCCCTAGCTGTTCCTCTGATGTGGATTTCCTGCCTACACAAGACTATGAGTCCAGCCCAGTGATTAAATGGCAATGCTGCACCCTATCATGTGAAGGACCTGGTTTGATTCCTAGGTCAGATCTTACACCTCCTGGGCTAGCCAGGGCTCAGGATGCTGCGGAGGTAATGTCACAGTCACCATACAATGATCACACCTAATGGCTGAATCCAGAGCCCTTGGTTACAGGAAAGGAACCCTGACGCATGGCCCTAGGCCGGGGCCTTTCATTACATTGAGTAGATTTGTGATATAACGTTGGCAAAGAATTAAAACTCAAAACCCAAGAACCCCAAGGAAGGAGGAGAGGATTCGTCCTGGGGAGTGCTGTGTATTTTCAGGGCAATTCTATAAAAGAGTGTCTTGGCCGCTTAAGCGGCACTTACATGCACAAGTGCAGGACATGCTATTCTAAAACGTAGCACATGCCTTAGCATGTAACTGAAAGGAGGACTACATGTGGGTGGAGCAAGGGAGAGGCATGGGGATGATTCCAACTTATGTGTGTAACTTATACAATATTATCATTTACGCTTATAGTATGGCAAACTTAGGTGCACCCATTTACCACTGACCTAGTGTAAATGGGCACACCTAAATGTAGGAATGCCAATGATGACTTTCACTAGTACTCTAGAATTGCATCTTGGTACTGGCACATAGCATGGCATTAGGCCACCTAACTTGAGGCACCAAGTTATATAATTGTGCCTTTGGAGTTATATTCTCCCCCCCCCCCCCCCCCCCCCCCCCCCCCCACCACCAATATTCAGCACTATTTAACCAGCCAGAAATGGACACTGACCAGTTAAATAGCGTTTTGGCACCTAACTGCTAACATTCAGCATGATGTAACCAGTTATCTTCACTGAATATTGTCAGCTAGTACCAAAATATAACCAGTTATATCACGCGATAACCAGCAATATCCAGCGCTGACCAGTTTAGTGGTCAAATCAGACCACCTAAATAGCAATCCTATCTTTGGCCGCTATAAACTTAATAAGTCAGTGCTGAATATTATATTATCTTTATTTATTTATTTATTTATTAGGATTTATTTACCTATTTTTTGAAGAAATTCACTCAAGGCGGTGTACAGTAAGAATAAGTCAATCATAAGCAATAGCCAATTACAGCAGTAAAAATATTCGAACAACAATACATAGAGGGGCATAATCGAACGGAAACGCCTATCTCCATGGGCATTTATCTCCAAGAACGGGTCCGTGAAGGGGCGGGCCGAACCGTATTTTCGAAAAAATGGATGTTTTTGAACTGGGCTTTTGTTTTTGTTTAGCGATAATGGAAACTAAAAACGCCCAGCTCAAAAACGTCCTAATCCGAGCCATTTGGTCATGGGAGGGGCCAGGATTGGTAGTACACTCGCCCCCCTGATATGCCAGGACACCAACTGGCCACCCTACAGTGCGGTGGACTTCAGAAAAAGCTCCCACATGCATAGCTCCCTTACCACGGGTGCTGAGCCCCCAACCCCCCTCCCCCAAAACCCACTACCCACAAATGTACAACACTACCATAGCTCTTAGGGGTGAAGGGGGCACCTACATGTGGGTACAGTGGGTTTTGGAGGCCTCCCATTTACCAACACAAGTGTTACAGGTAGGGGGGATGGGCCTGGGGCCACCTGGCTAAGTGCACTGTGGTACCCACTAAAAGTGCTCCAGGGACCTGCATACACGCAGGCCTCTAGGACTTGTTACTGCTGTATAACATTGGCACACCAGTTTACACCTGAAGACTAATCTCTCCGAAAACGTCCTTTATTGGAATAAGCACGCTTACTCACAGTTAACTGCAGATCAGAGGTTGTGCCCCACCACTGGCAACGAGTCTCCCTGGTACTGAGATTAGCAGGTCAGAACTGGCAGAATGCTGTACAATGCCCTCTTTCAGCCACATTCAAGGGACAAACTAAGTTGTCTAACGTGGCTAACACAGGAAAGGGAACTAAAACTGGCTTACAAAAATGGCCACTACCGCATGGACTACAACAGGAAACACAACAGGGCACACTCTGACCCAGTAGGCAGGGGGAAAAGCACCATGGGAGAAGAGCCTACCAACTACCAACATCGTGAGACTGTAACACAAGCTAATGAAACCACGGAGCCCAATACCCTACACCCACCACAATGCAATGCTGATGTGACCCTGTACTGCACCCGAGAGCCACATCTGACCCAGGGAAAGGCTGTGACAGGATCAAACACATTCTGCTGTCATGGAGGTGGGTACGGCATTTGAGGCTGGCATACAGGCTGGAAAAAAAGTTTTTTTAAGTGGGTTTTTTTTGGTGGGAGGGGGTTAGTGACCAGTGGGAGAGTACAGGGAGGTCATCCCCAATTCCCTCCAGTGGTCATCTGGGCAGTTGGAGCACTTTTTTGGGACTTGTTCGTGGAAAAAAAAGGGTCCAAAAAAAGTGACCCAAAATCGCGGTAAAAACGCCTTTTTTTCGATTATCAGCTAAAGACACCCATCTCTCCTCGGCTGATAACCACGCCCCAGTTCCGCCTCCACCACGCCTCTGACACACCCCCATCAACTTTATTCATTTCCGCGACGGAGTGCAGTTGGAAACGCCCAAAATTGGCTTTCGATTATACCGATTTGGGCGCCTTTGCGAGACAAACGTTTATCTCCCGATTTAGGTCGCACTATAGGCGTTTTTCTCTTTCGAAAATAAGCTGGAAAGTTTATCATAGTATACAACTTACAATGTCAACACAATACGTATTTGACATATTGAATACTGACATAGCCGATTTAGTCCCCGGTAATGACCTAGCATTGAATATCCACGGTCAGCGCCGATCGTGGCACTTAGGTGGGCTGCCTCCCATGGGCTGAATATTGGCCTGATAGTCTCTATAGTCAAACATAATGCCCATGCCACTAGCAAAGGAGTTCAGGGTGGACCAGGTGCACAGTTGGTTGGGAGTTGCAATGGAAATCAAGCACTAAGCAACTCATAAGAAAACTATGGAAAAAAAAAAAACTAAAGAAATCTTATACTAATACAGTAGATGTTCATGACAGAGCAGCCAAGCCATAACATGCTATTTCATTGCTGCTTTACAATGTCATTCTGTTGACATCTTATACTAAATCACTATTGTACATCATTTCCTCAAGATACAATAGGGGTTGTGCCATTGCAAATGGTTCTATTGTCCTGAAGAAGTCATTATTTTAAGGACGTCATATGCCTTTATAATCCCACAATCAAAACAAAAGCTTTTTTCATCATCAGTGTTAAATAATTACAGGGACACAACATTTTTCTAATTAATCACATGTTCCAGTTCTCTGATCTAATTGCCAAAGATTCCATAAGTTTATCTACTCTACAATAGGCACACTTAGCAACTGTACATTGATTAAAGTGATATCTTTCCACACTGGTGCTCTGCTATTAGCACTTAGGTTGGCAGTGGGTCTTAGTAATGGCTTTAAATACCACTTTCGGCACTTCCCAGGGTAAGCCTGGCCATGAAATCAGAAAATCAGATTGTTTTCTAGTTAGTTTACTCCTTTTTTCGAAGAATGAGATTAGAGTTTGTCACGCTTGACTGACAAACTTCATTTGTGATTTAGGAAGTCCTGACCTCCTTAAGAAGTAGAAAGAGAGATATCCATGAAGTAATGATAAGGAAGGACCACTATTGTTACTACAGCACAGAGGGACAATTAGCAAGTGATTTTACCCTATAAACAACATGAAATGCAGAAGCCTTTCTGAAGGGAGATGTGGAAGAAGAGTAAGGATGTCCAAGTCAGTACATCACATATGGACATCCATTTCGTGTGTATTTTAGAGCAGGATCTGCTGACATATAGCTTGTTCTAAAATGCATAAGAAATAGATGTCCAAGTGCTGCTTATATCCAGCATGAACATCCATTTTACAAACTAAAATGTCTAAACTATAAAAAGGGCAAATCAAAGGACATTGAAGTCATTGTGGCAGCATAGGACCATCTATATTATAAAATGGCCATATAGACATTTATGTGGAGAAGTAGCTTAATGGCTAATGGTTATAGCATCTGGCAGAGAATCAGATGACCATAGATCAACTCCCACTGCTGCTCTTCGTGACTTTCTTAGGTTTGTTTGATTTTTTTTTTAATTGCAAACCCTCCAGGAACAGAAAAATACCTACAGTGATTTTTCCCTTACTCCCTCCAGTGGAGAACTGCTCAATCAGTCAGAGCATCTTTCTGTAACTTTGACACACCAGATCCAGGTCTAAATATGGACATCCATCTTTTTGGATACAGATGTCCCTTCCCCCTCTGAAATCAGAGTTGGATGTCCATATTTTGGCCCTTTTCTGGTTCCCCCAAAACATGCCCGGACCACACCCCCTTGCCATAAGGACTAACTGCAGTTTTAGACATCGATATTCCAACATTATAAAACTGGGATTTGGACATCCATGCAATATGGATTTCTAAATGCCAGTTTTCAGACTTCTAAACACAAATAGCGCTTCTACATCAGGGCCATTATGTGTCAGGATGGTTATTTTGTGCAAACCTTCAAAGGTTAACTTGGTGAACATTAGGGAAAATGTTAGTAATTGCCTAGACCTGTTAACAAAAGTTACTTATTTAACGCTTACTGATTTTTTGGTCTCAGCAGTAATGTTTGCATACAGTGATGGTTATGACAGGAGTTCTGATGCTGGCACAAGACACTGAAGATCTGTAATATTAAAGGCAGACAACCTGGAAAGACCCATAACAATGCATGTGAAGCCCCAAGATAGCCCCAATAATCCAAGAGCAGTAAACGTAAGGGCAAAGGGTAGCATTTTTGTTGTTTTCCTGTGGTCCTTCCAATTGAATATTCTGGACTGATTCTTCTCAATAGACTTTGGGCTCCTTCTAATAAGCCATGGTAGTGATTCCTGCGTGGCAAATGGGATGAAACCCATAGGAATAAAATGAGCTTTGTTGCATTTGCCATACCAGGAATCACTACCACAGCATAATAAAAGGATCCCTTTATATTAAGTCCCACTGATTTACATTGATCCCTGAAACAGCTACATATATCAACAAAACAGTGGCCGTTGTTGGGTGACAGACAGTGCCGTAGCAAGAACGGCTGACACCTGGGGTGGGTCGTCGCTGCGCACCCCTCCCCGGGTGCAGCACGGTGCTCCCCCCTCCAGCGCGCACCCTCCCCCAGAGCACGATCTTACTTAGTTTAGAAGCGAGGGGCGGACGGGAGGGCCGATCCACTCCCAAGTCCACGTCGCTGGGGGCTGTGTCGGCTCCACTGGTTCCTTGCTCTCTCTGCCCCAGAACAGGAAGTAACCTGTTCCGGGGCAGAGGGAGCAAGGAACCAACGGAGATGACAACCCCCCCCAGCGGTGTGCACCCGGGGCGGACTGCCCCACCGCCCCCCCCCCCTTCCTACACCACTGGTGACAGAGATTTTTCATCAAGTGGGTCCACCATTGCTATTATGACAAGTAGAGGCTTTCACACATAATTTTTTATGTTTGAACAATATTTATAAAAAGAGTACAATCAATAATAAGAAGGGTTTTTTTTTTTACATGACTGTTGATGTTTTGGCTGTTTGCAGTAGGTTATATAAGATATCCACAGGGACAGTTTCACAGAGGTCTTTTCCCTCCATTTTTTCATTTGCCTACCATTGCTTTAGAAATTTTGGACCATTTAGGGATTTCTCTGGTTAGGAATTGGATTCTTGAGTTCCCTATAGTTTTCCTTGATATTTCTTGACAGAAACATTTGTCAGCCTGCAGTTTGGGTGGATCAAGCCTTGTGTATTTTTTCCAACACTTTCTGCACAGAGGCTCTGTTTTTTCTTCACTCAGGCAGTCATCTGTGAAGAAGTGAAACTCAAATGCTCTGTGAAAAATCAAAGGCTTGCCAATTTTTGATTCCAAGCTCTAATATATTAAATTATTCCAGAAAACCACTTGATTTTCTGTTGTCCTCAACTATTCCTCAGGCATTTTTGAAATAACATAATTGGAACATATGACAACTGACAGCAATTGATTATTTAGTATTGCATGTCTGGGTTTCAAAACAAAGTGTTTCACAACTGAAATAAACTAGTAAATGCTAAAAGGGATTGTAGTGGACCTCTCAGATGGTAGGGCTAAGGGACACCCCTGAGGCTGGTGCACAAGCAATTCAAGGTCTGTGCCTAAAATGCTGCAGATAGCCAGCGTAATTCACCCACTACACCCCTGATTCTATAAAAGTCACCTAAATATATGTGCCAAACGTTTGGCGTGATTCTGAGATGTGTGCGCAACTTAATTGGTTAACAAGTCAACTGATGGCAATAATTGGGTACTAATTGGCACCAATTTGTGCACACAACTGCATGGGCCCTGTTTACTAAGCCGCGTTGTAGGCACGTTAATATTTTTAATGCACGTTAACTGTGTACACGCCTACAATATCCCTACAGGTGCACAGTTGGTTGGGAGTTGCAATGGAAATCAAGCACTAAGCAACTCATAAGAAAACTATGGAAAAAAAAAACGTGGTTAGCATGCTCACTAACTGTTGTTGCGTTAAAAATGCTAGCACGCCTTAGTAAACAGGGCCTCTAGGTGCAATTCTATAAAGCACTGCACCTAAATTCACTCACATACAACCCAAAAAGTGTGTGACCTTGGGAGGGGCATGGGCAGGTCAAAGGCATTCCCAAAAGTTACACGCAGTGTTACGGAATTGGAGGGGGGGGATGCACAGTCAACTTGTACTGCAGGATTTACACCTGGTGTAAATCCTGGTACCTTATTTCTATTGTGAGAATCGGCGCTACATGCTATTCTATAAAGAGCCCTCATCCCAGACTGCCCTTCGTTGTTGTTTAAACAAAAGGGGTGGTTCCAAATTCAGAATAGGCACTTAAATGCTATTAAAACTGCATAACACAATTCAGGAATGGAGTAGGAACTGCCATATTAAAAATAGGCTTAACGTGTGGGAAAGTCCCGCATTAGAACACATTAAACTCAGATTTTGCCATGGCTTAGTGAAAGGGCCCCTTAGCTTCCTACATTGACAAACTCAGGTGTCGATAGCCAAAGCAATTTAACTGGCTAGAAACAGCTCCTGGCTGGTTAAGTCACTTGTGTGGGGCTAACTGGTTATATTCAGTAGCACTCAACCAGTTAGCACTGTTCAAAATGTCTAGTTAGCACCCAACTCATAATTGGCGGAGTAATCCTTTGTCCAGTTAAGTGCTGATATTCACTGGTGAACCGGCCAAGGCAACCGCATAAATAGGACCGCATAGAAGTTAGTCCTATTTGTTTGTGGTTCGTCATACACGGTTAAGTGCTGAATATCACACTTAGGACCCCTTTTACTAAACAGTGCCAGCAATTCCCAGCACGGTGAATGCACCGCAGCCCACTCATTTTGAATGGGCTGCGTCACATTTGTTATCCGGCAATTGCTAGCGTGGTTTAGTAAAAGAAGCCCTTCACCGGCTATGGTTCAGCCGGCTCTGTATACCCCGGTCAAGTATTGAATTTCTGGGTATAACATCAGCAAAACACTGAGTGCTGCCAGCTGAATATCAACCCCCCACTTTTTTTAGAATATCAGCACCTAAGTGATTATTCTCTTTCTTTATTTTAAATATATCTTAAAGATGAAAACACATTTTGAAGATGGTAAAAGCTTCATTGGATATTCAGTGTCTGGAAAAAGTTCTATATCATAAGATACAGAATATGTATTTTTCTTTAATTATCTCTAAAGTATGTTGCTCACATCACAGAATGTTCAGACTGAAATTTCATAGTTCAGTGTGAAAAGTGATGTTGATCTCTGATCTCCTAAGCTCATCCTTCCAATGTTACTTTAAATATGTTGGAATATAATAAAATACCATTGCAATAAGATTTTTTTTAAATACTTTCTTATAAAGCATCTTTTCAGAGGCTAAAGATAAAAGGATATTAGAAAAAAATGCATATGAATCTGAGCCTCCCTGTATCAGGATATTAATCCATAGAAGCCAAGTGTTCTGTGGTAGAAAATTCTTTTTCACTATAATATATTTCATGAAGGAATGATAGGACAAACAAAGGAAAATTTACATCAAGGACTTTATTTTAATATTTTTTCCACTTACTTGCAAATACTGCATTCATTTCTCCCCTGATAAATGGCCTTTTCTAAACGTAGACCACCTTGATCTTTTATACATCCAGACAGCTGAATTAATTGTTTTATGTTCACTAAAACATATTGTGCTGAACCCCTCATTGAAGCATCTAGAAATGTGAGCTGAGTATCAATACAACCACACCTTCAGTTCACAGAGATGGTCTCTTGCCTTGGTAATCAAATCCCTTTTTGGAACTCATCTTCTGAAACAATGAATAGTTCAAACTAACGTCCTACTAATATTGTACTCTGAAAGAAACAATACACACCTTGCAGGTTGTGTACACTCAAGGGCAACTGAGAGCTCATATGTGATTAATCTTTTCTAGTGGGGAAAATCTTACATGCACTAAGAACACTCCCTGCTTTGCCAGGACCTACTTTTATATTTTTATTAAGTTATGGTTCTTGGATGTTTATGCCCAGAATGGTCCTAAACCAGTGTTTCCCAATCTTTTTGTGATCTCATTATTGCAGCCACCCCCCTGGAGGTGCAGAATAAGGAATCACCTATGGAGATCCCAACTAGGTTGTGACTCCAAAGACAGGATTTTATGACCCACAGTTTGGGAAGCTCTATCCTAAAGTGATGTACATCATGAAGCTGCATGATGTACATGGCCTGTACGTCATGCTGCTCTGCACTGCTGTTTAGCTATGTACAGACTTGCATTACTATTACCAGCAACATCAACAAGGGTGAGAGTGAGCAAGTTCCAAATGACCAAGGCAAACAGCAGTCAAAGCAACAAAAAATTTATTTGTCAAAAAGTAGACTCCAAAACCCTACATGGGCTGTGTTTCGACACAGAGCCTTCCTCAGGGGTCGTAGCAATTAAAAGCAAGTCAGCTTTACCGAGTTACAAATAGAAAGATATCAGTAATGCACTGGAGCAGTATGCACAGAAATGCCACTGTACTAGAATCTTCAAAAGGGAAAGTTGTCAGTTCATTTCCACATTTTTTGGCCTTTCTTCCTAAGCTCAGACTTTTATGTTCCTTTTACACATTTGGATTAATACTTTTAAATGCACATTAGAACTTGTTAATACAGAGTAACTGACTTTATATATATATATATTAATTTAAAGGTACAGTACTGTATGATGGGTGAATTAGAATGCAGTATGGTCATGCCAGTGCAGTAATGGCCACCACTACTACTACTTATCATTTTTATAGCACTACTAGATGTACGCAGCGCTGTACACTTGAACATGAAGAGACAGACAGAGCTTACAATCTAATCAAGACAGACAAATAAGGGATAAGGGAAGTACTAAGGTGGGAATGATAAAACCCACATGGGTACTGAACAAGTCCACAAGTTAAATGCAGCATCAAAAAGGTGGGCTTTTAGCCTAGATTTGAAGATGGCCAGAGATGGGGCTTGATGTACTGGCTCAGGAAGTCTATTCCAGGCATATGGTGCAGCAAGATAAAAGGAATAGAGTCTGGAGTTGGCAGTGAAGGAGAAGGGTACCCAATGAATGGAGTTCCCTGGGGAGGAGTGTAGAGAGTGATAAGAATGGAGAGGTACTGAGGAGCTGCAGAGTGAATGCACTTGTAAGTTAGTAAGAGGAGTTTGAACTGTATGCAGAAATGGATAGGGAGCCAATGAAGTAACTTGAGGAGAGGGCTAATATGAGCATAGCAACACTGGAGGAATATAAGTCACGCAGCAGACTTTTGAACAGATTGAAGGGGAGAGAGATGGCTTAGTTGGAGACCTGTGAGAAGCAAGTTGAAGTAGTCTAAGCAAAAGGTGATAAGAGTGTAGATAAGGGTTTTGGTAGTGTGAAAGAAAAAGCCAAATTTTGATGAGATTATAGAGAAAGAAACAACAGGTTTTAGCAGTCTGTTGGATATGTGCAGAGAAAGAGAGAGAGCTGTCAAAGATAACTCCAAGGTTATGAGCTGATAAGACAGGGAGGATAAGTGTTATCCATAGAGATAGAGAATAGGGGAAGAAGAGAGGTGGATTTAGGGAAAGACAGGAGAAGCTCAGTTAGGTTTCAGGTGGCAGTGAAACATGCAGGAAACAATGTCAGACAGGCAGGCTGATACTTAGGCCTGTATTCCTGCTGAAAGGTTTGGTGTGGAGAGGTAGATCTGGGAGTCATCAGCATAAAGATGATACTGAAAGCCATGGGATGAGATCAGAGTACCAAGGGAAGAAGTATAGATGGAGAAAAGAAGTCCCAAGACAGAGCCCTGAAGTACACCAACTGATAGTGGGATAGAAGTAGAGGAGGATCCACAAGAATATACACTAAAAGTGTGATGAGAGAGATAAGAAGAAAACCAGGAAAGAACAGAGCCCGAAATCCAAGTGAGGACAGCGTATCAAGGAGTAGGCAGTGATCAACAGTATCAAATGCAGAAGATAGATCGAGAAGGATGAGGATAGAACAGAGACCTTTGGATCTGGCCAGTGTATAACAGAGAGGCCATGGCAAGGTGCAAACCCTCCATATTTCTAGTTTTTATTTTAGAATAGCTGTATTGCATTTCTGAGCTGGGAGCAGACCTGAAATTGCAAGACAGCTATAAATGTGTTTTTAACTACCCTTCTAAGGCTGTAGAAATTTGTGGCTTGATATTTGGCCTATACTAACTTGTGATAAGTTGCTTGTTAGCAACCTATGACTAAGGACACTATCATGGTGACTATGCATAACAAGGACATAGGTCAACCATTATCTAATGAAAACGTATGCTTATATACATGACAGGCCCTAACTCTCCATTCAATGAGGGAATAAATGATAGAAGTTGGAAGATGGTAGAAATTGCTAGAACAAGATTCGCCATAAAAGGAAATAGAATATTCTAGAAGGATGCATATTCATTAGGTAGGAAGGGTAATTAAGATAATTAAAAAAGGAAGAAGAAGGTATATAAGAGGAAACAGAACTGAGGATGGGGAGCCGCAGTGTGTCTACACTAGCAGGTGGACATATTGATAGCTCCCAGGGAAAACTCTGTTTTTATTTGCTACATATTATACTCTATTGGGATTTTATTTGTTAATATTTCAATAATTACTTATTGGCTTCTTTTGCTATTCTGAATAAACATTTATTAAGTCTAATACTTATTTAGTAGCCAGAGTTTTTCCTGCCTGGGGTTCTTCTGCCTGGGGGAGAGAAGATTTACTCAAGGGTTCACCCTCCAGGAGACCTCCATAAGGCTACTTCTCTCTCTGAGGCAAGGACAGAAGTGCACCAGGAACAGGTCATTGGAGACTTTAGCAAGCGCTGTTTCAGTTGAATGAAGAGGGTGAAAGCCAGATTGAAATGGATCAAGAATAGCTTGAGATGAAAGAAAGTCAAGACAATGGCAGTGAACAGCACATTCAAGTATCTTGGATAGAAAAGGGAGGAAGGAGATGGGGCAACAGTTGGAAGGACAGGTAGGGTCCAATGAAGGTTTTTTGAGGAGTGGTGTAACTACAGCACATTTGAAGGCATCAGGAACAGTTGCAGTGGAAAGTGAAAGATTGAGGATATGACAGAAGGGATGACAGTAGAAGAGAGACTGCTAAGTAAATAGGTAAGAATAGGATCAGAGGAACAGGTAGTTAGTTTTGAAGAGGAAAGAAAATGTGCAGTTTCCTCTTCAGTGATATCAGAAAAGGAGGAAGAGGTTGACTTGGTTGAGAATTCAAGGTTAATCAGATTCTGGGGAGAAAGTGAAGGGGAATTGGAGGTGAAGGCACTTTGAGGAGAGAACTCAGTGTGGCAAAGAGACATTGCGAGTTTGAGCCAAGAGAGTTTGTCATCTGAATGTGTAGTACATAGTCTTGTTTGGCAAGTGAAAGCGCAGACTGGAAAGACGTCAGCAAGAATTTGAAATATATGAAGTCAGCATGAGCACCCGATCTCAGCCAAAGGCATTTGGCAGATCGGGCACAGGAACGTAAGTAATGGACTCTAGTCATCCAAGGTTGGTATTTGGTACACCTTACTGAACGAGAAATGGGAGGAGCGAGAGTATCCAGAGCAAATGAGAGAACAGAATTGTAGAAAGAGATGGCCTCATTGTCAGACTTGGATAACATAGTAGTTGAGAAGAGATTTGAAACACTGGAGGACAAAGCAAAAGAGTCAATAGCCTGAAGATTCCTAAATATATTGGTGGATATTGGACGGGACTGGGGAGGAGGGTGTTTAAGTGTGAACGTTATCAGATGATGGTCAGAGAGGGTAATAGCTGAGGCACAGAAACTGGAGAATAAGCAGTTGGAGAAGAAGATAAGATCAAGACAGTAGCCATTCTGGTGAGTAGGGGTACTGGAGCACAGTTGAAAATTGAAAGAAGATGTTAAGAGCAAGAAACTGTGAAGCATAAGAGTCAGAGGGATCATTAGCATGAATGTTAAAATCATCAAGAATGAGGGAAGGAGATGAAGGTTCAAGAAAGAAGGAAAGCCAAAAGTCAAAGTCAGTGAGAAAATCAGGGGGTCGATAAATGACTGCTACTCGGACAGGTATAGGGGTGAATAGACGAATGGAGTGGACTTCAAAGGAAGAAAAGCAGTGAGACTGAGGTGGAAGAAGAAGTTGAAATATAGAAGAGGTTCAGAGTAGTAGCCCGACACCATCTCCATGGCCAATGGGCAAGGAGTATGGAAGAAAAGGTAACCTCCATGACATAGGGCTGTAGCTGAAGCACAGTCTTCAGGGCAAAGCCAAGTCTCAGTTAGGGCAAGCATATGGAGAGAATGTAGGAAAATTTGTTCCAGACAGAGCGGGCATTCCACAGAGCACATAAGAATCACAGAGAAGAAGGGGAGAGGAGAGGAGAGGAACAGAAATTAGATTGCTGAGATCACGGTGTGCCCTGTACGTACAGGATGAGAGCTAATGTGGAGGACCAGAATTGGGACTGAAATCCCCAGCAGAGAGCAGGAGACAGAGCAAGAGAGTATGGAGAACAGTAGGAGAGGCATGATGACACAACAAAGTCAAGATGTACTCAGAATGGAGATGGTTGAATGAAAGGAAGAAAATGTTGAAGGTTAAGAGCTGAAAAGAAGGGAGAAGACAAAAGAGATGGTGAGATGATGAAAGAAGAGGGTGGGCGCTGTACACTAACAGTGCACTAACAATTAGGGGGTAATTCTATAAAACAGATGCTAACTTGCATTTACCACTTACAGTATGTGCAAAAAATATCTGGTTAATTGTAAGCCTTCCCCCCTGCCCCTCCCACACCTAGAGGTGTATTTATCAAAGTTAAGACCTATTACTATTTTAACATGGGTCTCATTTTATGCAATGAGACCTCTTTACTAATAACTAGGATTTACAGTATAATAACACATCTTAACTGTAGCCCATGTTGATAACTCCCTCCCTTCATCTGATAATTTTTATATTAATATACAGTTGTTGTTCTCTCTCTCTCTCTAGATATCTATATCTATATCTATATCTATATCTATATCTATATATATATATATATATATATCTACATATATCTGTATATCTATATCTATCTATATATCTATCTATATAGATAGATAGATAGATAGATAGATAGATAGATAGATAGATAGATAGATAGATATGTTATCACACCAATTAAATGATTCAGATAAATATACAGCACTCACAATGAATAAGAAAATATGATAATATTGCACAGATTTATATGCAAGATTGTTCCACATATACAGGTGCAACAGGATTTGAAGGACAACTGAAAATGATTCAGACAAATTCAATTGACACTCATATGAACTCAACCCACGATGGACGAGCGCCTTTATTAAGTCTGAAAAGTACATGTCAGTGTATGACACATAAGATAAAATGAGATTTATTGCCTTGAACAGCTGTATCTGTGATCACTGTCCAGTCAATATCTAAACTCCTCATTCAGCATTTCCTTAAAATGTTGGCCATGACACAAATTATTCAGGGACATTCAGCTCAATTATCCAGATAGTGAACGGTTCTGAATATCCAAAGAGTGTGGGGTGCCACAGCTATCCTGTGAGTGGTGATATTCCAGCTGTCCTCTGGATAGCCGGATAATGCAAATGCGGTGTGTAAGGATGTGCTGCGATACTATCCGGATAATGCCATCCAGTATCAACGTCCAGTGCCACTTTCTGGATACCAGCTGTCTATGGGAGTAATTTTATAAAGTCATTTTATGCGTAAATGGCCTCTTATAATGGATACTGGTCTTTTTTTACAGCAGATCATTGCTTCACACAACATCCAAAATCATGGTGTCATTTCCTGTGATGCACTGTATTTGTTTAGCATACTGATGATATTTCACTACAGCAGCTTGAGTGCCAGACATTCGGATGTTGTTCCGAGTTAACTAATTGTATACATCTATTTGGCAAATACTACAAGACTCTCGAGGAAGGCCTGTTGAGCCTAAACACAGCCCATGTTGAGTCGTTGTATTTCCCTGAAGATATTTATTTGTGCATCTTTGATTCCCTGTCGTCTCCACCTAATTGTTGCTGCTCTCTCATAATGACTGGCATAAAACTACACCTTTGATATGATGGCATATGCTTTGCTGATAGGTGTGTATAGGGGCAATGTTTGGCTGGACCATTGGCAGAATTCAAAAGTACACACAAGGAATATAAAATGTACTAATCTACGTATGCACTTGAATAATCTAGATGAAGATATTTACTCCTCTAACAATAATGTTTTTTTAAATAGACACATAGAGGAGGCATTTTTGAAAGGACATCCAACTCAGAATAGAGATGTCCAGCTCAAAACATCCAAAATGAACATTCATCTCATATGTATTTTCCAACAGGAAATTTGTCAGGATTTCCTGTTCAAAAAATAGTGAGATTGATATCCATGTGCTGAAGGAATCCAGCATAAAGAGCCATTTTACAAACTTGAACGTCCAACATATGAACAACAAAAAAGCAGGGACAAGGACGTCTGTCTGTCAGCAATTTTAGGAGAAGAGCAACACAGACTTCCGTGCAGAGCAGAGGGGCAGCACACAGGCTTATGCAGTGGATTTTAAACTAAGGGAGCCAGGTTTATACCCCACTTTAATTCTTTTAAGGCCCCTTTTACTAAGCTGCATAGGCGCATAAGTGTGCTAAATTGGAGTTACCGCCTGTTTACCGCATGGCCCTTCCAGTAATTTCAAATTTTGGCGTGCGCCCAGTGCATGCGTCTGAAAAAATATTTTGTATTTTCTGGCGCGTGTAATGGACGTGCGCCAAGTGGCATTTGACACGGGTAGGTCTTTACTGCTAGGTCTATGGCTGGTGGTAAGGTCTCAGACCCAAAATGGACGCGCAGCAATTTTGATTTTGCCGCACGTCCATTTTTGTAAAAAAAAAAAAAAAAAGAGGCAGGTGCGCTAAAAAATGGATTGGCACATGTTCAAAACCCTCACCTATACTACCGCAAGTCATTTTTCAGCGGGCCTTTGTAAAAGGACCCCCAATTTTCTAACTGTGAGCCCTCCAGGAATAGAAAAATGCCTACTGTACCTGAATGTACACCACTTCAATAGCCTTCAGGCTTGCAAGTGGCTTGTATATTTAGGTACAGTAGATATTTTTTTTCTGTTTCTGAAGGGTTCACAATAAGAAAAAAAAAAAAGATAAGAATGCATTTAACTTGTCAATGCTATGCCATTGTAACACACATGGTGAGTGCAGCAGATTTGCTGTGTGGATAGCTCCGAGGGCACGCTCCACAAATGAGTCAGCTGAACTTCGAGAGCACGTCATCTATTACAACAAAGCATTTCAATGATATTGCGGCCCCTATAGTTGCCTCTGGGTCTCTCTTGAGTCCCTTCACAATAGTGTCTTCAAAGATAATTTGCATGCTGTTCATTTTGAACAACTATTAACTCTCTCTTGTGTGTTTGGGGGGGGGGGGGGAGAGTTTTCTAGTGGGCAAAAAAACTTAACAATTTTACCAGATTACAGGCTCGTTACATTCATCCCTTACAGCGACAAAATACTAATTATGAAGCAAGGTTTGAACTGCTGACATGCATTTTTCACTGTGTTCAGATCCTATCATCTTAAATGCTACCTTGCAGCAAAAGCTTAAATAACCTTGAGATAAATGTCTGATATGTAGGGTAAAATGCTTGAAAACCTAGAACAAAATATGATGACAAATTTACTCTGCTTAAGCTGGACTAAACTATGCGTAATGTGCTGAAATGCTTTATTCATCAAGAAGAACTGAAAGTTTGATTTCATAAAGGATTCTTTCCCCCTCAATCTAATGCTGGTGTTTTCAACCCAGTACTCGGGACACACACAGCCACTCAGCCAATGATATATGCATGAGAAACATGTCCATACAAAGGAGATAGATTTGCATGCACTATCTCATGCATATTTATTGTGGATATCCTGAAAACCTGACAGGGTGTGTATGTTCCGAGGACTGAGTTGAAAACCCCTGATGTAAACTCTGACCCCCTAAATCTATAAAAGTCACCAAAAATTACACACACAAATTTGTGCATGTGACCAATATACGTACGCAATTTAATTGAATCATGAGCCAAATAGGGCTTTACAACAAGCAATTATTGGCACTAATTAGATTTAATTGGAACTTACGTGGGATCTATGCCTTAATTTTACATGCGAGTAAAAAAAAGGGGGGTGCAGAAATGGGAGGGTCATAGGTAGAGCGATGGCATTCCTAGCATTTATGAGCATTGTTATAGATTAATGGTAATATGCGCCTAATTTGGGTGAGTACATTTGTATTACGTTTCAGATGGTGCAAATGGTCGTGCCTTAAGTTAGGTGCTAATCTAAGGTGAAAGCACTATTCTATAAACCACACCTAACTTTTACAGCTTACACAATAGTGTTTTTCTCAGTGTCAATTTTTTTTAGATGCTTTCCCCAGGATTCTATATACTGCAGTGAAATTTCCACATGGAGATCAAAGTATATTTCAAAACAGTGTGCATAAGCTAATCAGTTAGCAAGCTAATCAGCATTGATAACTGGGTGTTAACAACCAATTATCAGCACTAGATGGCATTACTTAGAATTTATATGCAGAACTGTCTAAGCATATTCTGTAATGTGGTGTGCACAAATTCTAAGTCACGTAGTTGAAAAGGGGCATGGCCATGGGCGTGCAATGGGAAGGTCATGGACATTTCTAAAATGTATGCACGTTGTTATAGAATACATCCGCTCTGAACATTATTTAGGCATCGAGATTTACACCAAGTTTTACTTGGCGTAACTGCCCGTTGGTAAATTTAGTCATGCAGAGCAGTGCTCAGCATATTCTTTAAACCACACAGAAATTTAGACTTATTCTATAAAGTATGCCTAAATTAAGGCACACTTTATAGAATACGCTTAGGCAAATTTCATTTCAACACTGATTTTTTTGGTGTGATATATAGAATCTAGCCCTGAATGTCTGATTGTCACAATGGGAGTAATTCTATATCAGTGTGCCCATTATAGCAGTTTGAAGAGGTCTATTCTATAAAGAAAAACACCTACTTTTTCTTTATAGGTTATCCCTCTCCTTATGCACCCAAGCATCCTTCTGGCTTTGACCGCCACCTTTTCTACCTATTTGGCCACCTTAAGATCATCAGATACAATCACCCCTAATTCCCAATCTTCTTTTGTACACACAAGCACTTCACCCCTATATTGTACCATTCCCTTGGATTCTTGCAACCCAAGTACATCACCCTGCATTTCTTGGCATTAAACCTTAGTTGGTGCATACAGGTTGAGTATGGTAATTGAACAGTAGCAGATAGAGGAGTGGGAACAGAACCAGGCTCTTCAAAAAACAGACCGAACTTCCAATATTTATAATCTATTTATTGAGAGAGGACTCTACAAGGTACCCTGTTTCGGCACTAGAGGTGCCTTCTTCAGGAGTCTGGATACTTTGTCTTGAAAGGTTAGTAGACAAAGTGTACAAGAGTCCTCTTGAGAAAGGCCTGTGGTATTTGGTAGAGGATATGTCTGCTGCCATAATGTTTCTTCACTCAACGTGTAATTAAACTCTGGAAATCATTGCCATAGAATGAGGTAAAGGCAGTTAGCTTAGCAAAGTTTGGACGGTTTCCTAAAGGAAAAGTCCATAGATCATTATTAAATTGGACTTGGGGAAAATCCACTATTTCTAGGATAAGCAGCATAAAAAGTTTTGTACTTTTTTGGGATCTTGCCAGGTATTTGTGACCTGGATTGGCCACTGTTGGAAACAGGATGCTGGGCTTGATGGACCTTTGGTCTGTCCCAGTATGGCAATACTTATGTACTTATGTAACAATAGTTCAATTAACATCCTCAACCTGTATGCACCAAATATTGACGACCCATTATTTTTTTACAATTTAACCTCTAAACTAGCTTCAGCAGGCTTAAATCCTATTATAATAGGAGATGATTTCAATCAAATACAAGATTTCATTCTGGATACGTGAGGGAGTGAGTGATATAGCTGCAGGTATCCTTAGGAACACTTCCTCACTGAAGGTGCAGGTTAACCCCTTACAGCAGGCGGTGCTAAGAGGGCGCAGTTTGGCTGCCTGAAAGAAGGTGGTGCTAAACTGCCAAAGCAGGTTCTGAGTCAGAAGGGCAGGGCTCCAAGGGAAGGAAGGTTAAAAGCCCTGAGGCTGAATAGACATGGAGGCCTCAATACAGAGGTTTCCATGAAAGTGGTCCAGAGAAGAGAGAACTCCACTGCAGGTTGAGCTGTAGTACCTGAAGAGATAACCTGGGAAATGGTGTGGCTCAGGTTTCATTGGTATCAGAGTTGAGTGGGAAGACTGGCAAGGTAGGAGACACCTTGAGTTACGTTCAGAAAGTACTTGTTTTAATGTGACCAGACAATGTGTTCAGCTAGGCTGGGAGCTAGCCCTAATTAGAGACTGAACTTGTGCTGGATGAAAGCCTGTGAAAGAGAGGCATGACCAGCAGGAAAAAGGAGGTGATAGTGCCGTTGTATAAGTCTCTGGTGAGGCCTCATTTGGAGTACTGCATACAGTTCTGGAGACCGCACCTACGGAAAGATATAAACAGGATGGAGTCGCTCCAGAGGGCGGCTAAGAAATTAGTAAGCGGTCTTGAATGCAAAAATTACAGGGACAGGCTTATGAACCTCAACATGTATACGTTGGAAGAGAGGAGGGAGAGAGGAGACATGTTAGAAATGTTTAAATATCTCAAGGGCATTTATGTACAGGAAGAGAGCCTTTTTCAAATGAAGGAGAGCTCTGGAATGAGGGGGCATATGACAAAGTTAAGAGGGAATAGGCTTAGGAGTAACCTAAGGAAGTATTATTTCACAGAAAGGATGGTGGAGGCATGGAATGGCCTCCCGGTGGAGGAGTCAAGGACTGTTCCAGAATTTAAAAAGGCATGGGATAAGCATGTGGGATTGCTTAGGAAAAAGGAAGAGTGAAGGGTTACAGAGGATGGGCAGACTGGATGGGTCATGTGACCTTTATCTGCTGTCATATTTCTATGTTTCTAAGTAACAGGGGGCACCTGGTGTGTCAAATAAAATATTTTCCTTTTTTTCTTGAAAATCCTGAATGTCTGACTGAGTTTGTGCCCAATCCAAGCCAAACCCTTGACCACATTACCACATAATGCCCCACTTTGCCAATCCAAAGCAGGTATAAGTATATCCCTGTTGAAACAATCCCGGGACTTATAGACCCTTGGTGTCTTCAAAATCCAACAGATCACAACTATACTTTTTACTCTCCCCCAAATCAAGGTTACTCAAGAATAGATTAGTTCTTAATATCAAAAAGCTTAATTCCCCTTGTATCCCATATCAAAATACACGGTCAGACTATCTGAGATCACTCTGCCATTTTATGGACCCTTTTAAACATCTCAATTCCTATAGTCAAAGCTCCCTGGAAATTTAACCCATCTGTGATCAAAGATGAAAAGTTTATAATACTATTAGACAAAGCATGGAAGAATACTTCAGGAACAATTTTATATCTGACTATCCCATATATATATGGTGGGACACTTATAAAGCCACAGTTGGAGGCACTATAATTAACTACACTGCTGACTTGAGCAAAGACCACAGGAAAACAATAAATAAACTTGAATCAGATATTGAACACCTAGAAACCAAATATGTGAATAGCAATAATTCTAATATTTATGAAAAATTACAAACCTTAAAATACAACTATAATTCCTCTTTAACTCCAAAATATTATGCAGAAAATAATAAATCTAGTCATCTTCTAGCTCAGTATCTAAAAAATAGAAGTAACAAAACTAAGATCTCTCTAATCACAGATTCCCAAAACCACACCCATACTGATGAAGAAGGAATACCTACACAATTTAAATTCAGAAATCACATTCCCTGAATCTCTCTTTCATAAATTTTCCTTCAACTTCTCACACCCTATAGTCACTACACTGCAGAATACAATCTTAGAGAGAGAGAGAAAGAGAGAGAGAGAGAGAGAGAGATTGCAATCAAGGAGGTTCTGACAGCAATGAAAGTCCTTCCGGTAGAGCTCCTGGAAACAATGGTCTTAGTATTGAGAATTATCTAGCTCTTTAAGACCTCTTAGAGATCTAAACAAAGGTTCTTTTCTTGAATCCACAATTATTGTTCTCCCGAAACCCGATAGAGACCACACAAAAGTGGAAAATTATAAATCAATCTCTCTAATCAACATTGACAATAACATTTATTCAAAACTTCTGGCTACCCGATAAAACACCATACTTCCATCCATCATTCGTCACGAATGAAATGGTTTCACGCCTGGGAGATTACCATCTAACAACTCCAGGCTATTTTGGAATATTCTGTTTTATGTCCAATTCTTCAGGGACCCCTTACCGATTCTGTCTTTAAATGTGGAGAAGGCATTTGACACAATAGAATGGGGGTAGGTTTTTCATAAGCTACACTGGTTTGGTTGTATTGAAACCTTTATGAAAATAATTGCCCTCTTATACGACTCTCCTGTTGCCTCTATTATGATAAATGGGAAGTTCTCTGAAAAATTTCAATGACATCATGGTATCAAACAAGGTTGTCCTCTCTTATCACTTCTTTTCAACCTGGCACTCAAAACCCTAGCCCTAGCTATAAAAGCAAATGCAAATATTCAAGGTGTCCGAATAAATGATGAAGTGTTCAAGTTATGCATACATGTTGATGATATACTTCTCTACACCACTTTGAACTCACTTTCCATACTGCTTCAATGTATTAACTCACTTTCTCTCATTTCATGATACAAACTCAACTGGATAAATCAGCCATTATACCACCATCCGTACATATACTGAAATATCAATTACAAAACTATCCTTTTAAATGAGAGCCTAACAAACAAATTTGAAACTCAATATTTTTAAGGAACAAATTGTGTATGACTACTGTCGTCTCCCTGGTATATGTGGATGTGTCTTGTTGACTCCGCTACACTTTCATCTGACTTCATCAAACTTAATACAGAACATATTACTAATTGATTACCAAAACTTTCACTAAATACTCCTGTAGTAAGGAATTGCTGAGCAGCTCAGATAATCGCCTAGCTTAGGGGGACTTTTACAAAGGCGTGCTAATGTTTTTAGTGCGTACTAATGATTTGAGTGAGCTAAAGACTAGAGACACCCATAAGAATATATGTACATCTCTAGTGTTTAGTGCACACATATTTAATGCACATGCTAAAAACGCTAGAGTGCCTTTGTTAAAGGACCTCTTAGTAAACAATCTGCTTAGACAGACATTCACCTAGAATAACAACTTTCTGGATTCATGTTTGTCTAGGTGTGGTCACAGCAAAGAACCAAAACAGGGTTTGTTTTCCACTGGTAATTTCCAAAGAAGCACTATGCCAATATGTGAAATATATTATTTATTATATAGATGATAACAACAACAACAACAACAATACTTAGGTAAAAGGGCCCTGCAGTAATGGCAGGGGCAGTTTTTCCCACATGCCAGGGCCCTTTTTACCACAGCGGCCATGTGAGGGGATCACTTACCGCCACCCCTTGAGGTAGCAGTAAGGGCTCCCACAGTAACAGGGCAGTGAGTGGCAATGGCCAATTCCCATGGTTAGCGTTGCACTATAAAACAAAAATGTTTTGCGGTGGAACAGAAATGGCACATGCTCAAGGCGGAACTACAATGAGCAGCCACATTGGGCCGGCAGTAGTTCCGAGTTAGTGTGTAGTAAGTCAGCATTGGGCTTACTGATGCTTTGTTAAAGGGCCCCTTAGTGAAAGAGCAAGCAAACACACACAATAAATACTAAGAATTACACACATTAGAAACCTGCATCTCTCTCTCTCTCTCTCTCTGTATCTATCTATATCTATCTATCTAGGTATCTATATGTCAGTGCTGAGAATTACACCTGAGAATACCAAAGCCAAATATATCTGGCTAAAGCCATGCTCATGATCTAAACCAGCCTATGTCAACAGAAATGAATTATCTGAATCCCCAAACTGCAGGAATGAACCCCAACTTCTCACCATAAGACACTTTATTTGAGCTTGCCTTTCCCTTTGGTGCACAAGTCGCCTTTGATTTTCAACTGGGTTTTCATCAACTCTTAGTTTAGCCTGCCTTTGATCTGCAAGCCATATTTCATTTTTCATTGTAGTTTAAACTGCCCTGGATAGAAAACAAACTATTTAGTATCTGGATCTATGACTGGCCCAAAAACTATGGTCTGCTTTAAAGATATTCTACTTTAAGCGAGCCTTAAACATTGACAGTGCTGAGGGGTGTGTGAAAATGGCTGAATGGGGGTGTGTTGCTGAGAGTAACTGTGAATGGGTATGTTAGAATGGGTGAGTGTGAGTGAGAGTGAGGGTGTGCTACTGAGGAGTTGTACTGTTGAGGGGAGGTGTGAGAATGGGTGAGTGTGAATGGGGGTGTGGTGCTGAGGGCGTGAGAACGTGTGAGTGGTGATGTACTGCTGAGGGGTGAGTGTGAGAATGAATGAGTGTGAATGGTGGTGTACTGGTGAAGAGGGTTTGAGTGGGGGTTTTCTTCTGAGAGGCTTTTGAGAATGGGTGAGTGTGAGTGGGGGTATTTTGCTGAGGGGTGTGTGAGAATGGATGAATGTGAGTGGGAGTGTGCTGTTCTGTGATGTGTGTGAGTGCGGGTGTACTGCTGAGGGGTGAATGTGTATGGAGGTGTGCTACTTTGGGGTGTGTGAGAACAGGTGAGAGTCAGTGGGGGTGTGGTACTATGACATTGACTATTGTAGGATCCGTCTAACAAGGTAATTGATGAGTTAGGAGGGCAATTGTCCAACTGCACTATATCTCAAAAACCAAACAGATTTTAAAAATTATACGGACCTGTTGTTTTTTTTTTTTCTGATGTGGACTGTGTATCTATTTTCCTCACACGTTTTCCAGAAAGGTAAGAATCAGGTGGGTTTGGACATAGAGGAATCTATTTTTAGCCTGGATCGGACCAATTTTTAAAAAATCTTCTATGGATGAGAAACTCTCCTAGTCTCACTTGCTGTGGAGGAGGGGTTGCATGCATTCTAATAAGATTAGGATTCTAAACTTTTATTTTAGTAAAGTATGGTTAGTTACCTATAATGTGGGTTCTCTGTGTACAGTAGGAAAGTCAGTCACCATTTTGTGGCCAAAAAAATTACTTTCTGAGTGATATTAGCCTGCAGCACTCAGAGCAGCATCTAAGCCACTGACAACCGTGGACCCAGAAGTTAATGCAGATGACAGCCAATATTCAGTGCCGGCACCTCCATACCTAACTAGGTAAAGATAGGACTACATCTTGTGCAATCCTGTCTGTCTGGTTAAGTGTATGGGGACTTAATATCGTCAGTGCCAACATATCTGCAGGCTCCACCTTAACTCCATCCACAGAACAATAATCAAGACAGTGTGCAGCGGTCAGAGGAGATACTCAGTAGCACCGCCCAATTAAGGGGGTGTCTTACTAAGCCACAGTAGCATCTTTAGTGCACGCTAAAAGCTAGAGACACCCAAAGGAATATCTGGGCATTTCTAGCATTTAGCGTATGCTTATTTTTAGCGCACACCAAAAAAAAATGCTACCGCGGCTTAGTAAAAGGCTCTATCAGTGAACTGATTAACCCCTCATAGCCCACTGTTCAGGATTTCAGTGGACAAGAGCCTCTCCTGTTCAGTTAAACCCCTTTAAATATCTACTCCCTTTGTTCTCAGATATACACAGAGCTAATCATGCATATAGACTTCTTTTTTTTTTTTTTACAACTAAAGTCCTAGGTTTGAGCAGCTAGGGCCACTTTATTTATTTTCCACAACTTATGTACCACCTACACCTAAGCGGTTCACACACAGATATATGTAAAGGTACTTTTTGTCCCAGGTGAGCTCACAATCTAAGAAGTCTGTTTACTACGTTGCGCTAGCGTTTTTAACAAATGCACACAATTAGCGTGCGCTGTGAAGGCACCCATAGAAATATTGTGGGTGCCTACATATCATGCGCGAGAAGCACTAACGCACCTCTAGTAAATGGGGCCCTAAGTGTTGTTTATACCTGGGGCAATGGAGGACTAAGTCTAAGTGACCTGCTCAGGGTCACAAGTAGCTGCAGTGGGAATCAAACTCAGTTTCCCAGGATCTCAACCCAGTGTCCCAAACATTAGGCAGCAGCGGGAATGGAACTCAGTTCCGCAACCTGCTGCATCTAACCTCTAGGCCCATCCTCACTTTCATTCTCTTTGTATGTTTTCTTTATTTTTTGTGTATCTTTTTAAAATATATTTATGAACAAAAACAAATTACATTCCAAAGTGTGGTTTACTTTCTTATCAAATTTCTTAGATATTTTTTTTATCCTTTACAATTGGAGAACTTTTTCAAGATAAGCCAGTTCTGTGATCATACTCCTGTCGTGGGTACTCATTTTTCATTTCCCCATTGTTTTTGGTTTGTGTTCTTAGGAATTACAGAGTTTTATCTAAGAATTGAAATATTATCTGCCGCTGTTTTTTTCTCATCTCACCAGGATGTGGGCTATGAATGTATTTAAGTGTTTTTGTTTTGTGAATTAATGCTATTTGCTTAAAATGATGTGATGTCAATTGAGAATAACAACAAAGGAAAAAAAATCATACTGCAAAAACAATTGATAGAAGAAAAAGTAGAGTGAAAGAAACTGTGCACTTTTTTTCTTTTAACTAAATACAATATACAAGTATTCACTTGTTCAAGCAAAACAACTAGTAAAAATTACAAAGAATAAATACTCCCTAATAGAAAACTATTTAAGTAATCCACCCAAGAACAGGGGAAAACCCTATGTTACAATTAAGAGAGTTAAATAATTGAAAAAGAAGAAAAAAATCAAAGCTCGTAATGGACATATAATAACTCTTCCTCTCTATGATTCTTTATGTGTCTGTACACACAAACCTTATTCTACCACAACATTACTGTATTTGTTCATACCGGAATTGGCGAATGCCTTTACGGTATTATGTAAGCCACATTGAGCCTGCAAATAGGTGGGAAAATGTGGGATACAAATGTGACAAATAAAATAAATAAATAAAGATAAATAAATTAGCCTTCTAAGACCCCAACCAATGGAGGAAGTGGGGGGGGGGGGCATGGACAGAAAAACTAAGGAGAATAAAATAGAGGAAAAAAGAAAATACGTAAAGACCTAACATGGACAAACACCTTGCATATTTTATTGCCCAACTGGAGTTCGCTTCTCATCTAGAAAGGACCGCATTTGTTCCGGGCTAAAAAAGACATATCGAGTTCCACCATATTTAACTAAACACTTGCATGGATAAGATAACAAAAAAGGAAGCTCCAATGTCTTTTGGCATCTTGTCTCATGGCCAAAAAAGCTTCCTATCTTGTGTTGATTTAGTAACATTTGGATATATCCAGACCCTTTTGCCCATGAAACAATGTCTTAGAATTCCGAAAATAAAATCTCATCACATTATTAAGATCTTGCTCAAACACAAAAGATATAACCAAGGTGGCTCTCTCTGTGACATCAGATATCAATTCCTCTGATACAACAGACAAATTATTCAAATCAAAACCACCTTCCATAACTTGTGTAGCCTCTGATCCAATGTTCCCTGGTTCTTTAAAAGCAGTAGGAATGAAGTAAATTTTATTCCAAGGAGTTCCAGGGTCACCCCCGTGGAGGGCAGCATAATACCACAAAAGCCTCCAATAGAATCCACTGTCAACTTACTCTCCAATGCGGTATCCTCCTTAGCAAGGGACAATGAAGTGCCTTCTGCTCCCTGTACCACCACTGATTCGGTTGGGGCAGTCACAGGACATGGTGGAGGGTTGGCATCGGGAGAGGAGAGAGAAACCTCCAGCCCCAGAGTGGAAGACTCTCCTATGTTGTCCGCTTCAACAGGGCCTCCAAATGTACTCGCAGGGGTACGAACGGTGTAGCGTTCTATCCACTGCTGGACCAGTGAGCAGGTCTGGGTTAAAAAGGGAACTGCCCGGACTTGACCTTGCCTCTTCATATGGGGCACCACAAGATACCACCAAAAAAACCAAGGTAAAAGTAGCTGAAAATTATAGTTCAAGCAGAGAGAAATCTCACACCACTGAACACCATGCCGCCATCTTGCCACAAGCTGTGAACTTCTATGAGATCCACTTAACTAGTTGTCAGATTTAAATTTTTTTAACAGAACCCACCTAACAGAAACAAATCAACAATATCAGCCAGCATTGTAGCAAGAAATTGGAGATAAAAGTTGGTAAAGCAGGTTAATTATTTGGTAAGCCTAGTGTTCCAAAAGGGATTGGCTCATATAAAAAAAAAAAGAAAAAAAGAAAGGACACTATGAGGTTCTTATACTAAGACGTGCTAATGGATTTAGCACACGCTAAATGCCATGCAGCCATTATATTCCTATGGGCTGTATGGCATTTAGTGCATGATAATCATAATGCTCAAAATCTGTTATTGTGCCTTAGTAAAAGGACCCCTCCAGTTCCCAGTCGACCTCTTGTACAATTTAATACAGGCAGAAGAGAAATTCCTGTTGTTTGTCTTTTGTCCATTGCCTTTCCTAAGCATAGATATTCAAGGAAAAGTGAATGTTGTTGTTTCATGTCAATTCCTAGCTCATTCAGCCGGCTAGGCATACTGGAAAGCGCCCTCTATCAATATGGTACACTTGCTCCTGCATGGTTGACTAACCCAAGAAACTCTGAAGGTATTCCTTTGTCAATACAACATATGCTGCCTTGAAGAAAAAAAATACCCTCAACAAAGCATTGCTCTAGTTCAACTCTCACCGTCCATGATATACAATATGAGAGCTTCATGGGAAAGAAGCAAATAACCAGCGATCACGTTGTTGTCCAATACAAAGTTCTGTACCTAGACATTATGCACAAACTAATGCATGCAATTACTGGATGAGTAATATGCTCGATTGTCTCTGTCTCAAAGAGAACTACTATAATCATCTCCAGAGCCAACATGACTCTGTAATTAGAGAGCGATAGGTTGCTTGTTTTCTCCCTCTCACGTGGGGCTGTACCAGGAAAGTGCAAATCTACTAGAAGCACTTTGGGTTTTCAGCAGCAGGGCCATCCATTCATTGCATGGAAAGCGGCAAATACAGCATCAGGCCATAATTTGATTTACCTTGAGTGCATTTGTGTGAACATTTTAGTTCACAGCTCTTCAGCTGATACTGGATTTTGTGATTATTTTTAGGCATGATTCTCAAAGAAGCACCTAATGCTGGGGATCACGTGGTCTGTCCGTCTGTGTACATCTGTTTGTACATATGCAAACAAGCACATACTGAGTTAACTGCAATAACATTCTCTTCTGTAAATATCTTACAACTTTTTTTTGCTTTGTAAGTTTTTAGATAACTGAAGACATTGTAGTCTTATCTTTATCATTCATATATGATTCCTAATTCTCAACTCTTAGTTGATTTCTTTATGGTTACGTTCATGTTCCACTTTCTATACTGCATAATTTGAAACCCCAAAAATAGAAGCAACACATGGTGAGAAGCAGGAGCTATTGAGTCGGTACACCAAACCTTCGACTCTAACTCCAACTCCTCTATTTTTCTACTGTCCGAGTCCAAGTCTGACCGATATTAGGTTTTAAATGTTTTTGTTCTGCATTTAAAGTACTGGTAAATATAACTTTAGGGAAAGGGGATGGGATTGGATATATCACATTTCTGTGGTTACATTCACAGTGGTTTACATATTATATACAGGTACTTATTTTGTACCTCTGGCGATTAAGGTTTCAATATAAAACGATACATTTATCATAGATTACAATGGGATTTTTTTAGTTCTGAAGTTGGAGTCAGGGTTGATACACTTTTGGAGTGGAAGAGTGGCCTAGTGGTTAGAGTACTGGTCTTGTAATCCAGAGGTGACCAGTTCAAATCCCACTACTGCTCCTTATGATCTTGGGCAAGTCACTTAACCATCCATTGCCTCAGGTACAAACTTAGATTGTGAGCCCTCCTGGGACAGAGAAATATCCAGAGTACCTGAATGTACCTCACCTTGAGCTACTACTGAAAAAGGTATGAGCAAAATCTTAATAAATAAATAATTTTTTACCAACTCCAACCACCCAAAATTGCTTAAGACTCCAACTCCACAGCCCTGGCCAGAAATGTGCATGGCTGCCTTTTCTGTCAATCACTCCCTTGTGCCAAGGTGTTTTAGAGCCTCAAGGGGTGTTTAATACAATATGGAACTAATGGTTCTTAAGCCCAATGCTGTACCTCTTGTATGAAACCTTTGCGCACTTGTATGGGAAAGTTATTCCACCTAGAACCTTTTGGGAGCAGGCAGACTATAAGGGGGCAATTCTATAACTGGGCATCACAAATTTGGCACCTAGATACAGTGAGTGGAGTGGTAATTCTATAACCTCCCTTCTAAAGGTATGTGGAGGCACAAGGTTAGCAGGGCAGGTGGGAGGTGGGGGTAGGGTTGCAAACTGGGCCACCAGGGTTGGATTTGTATAGTGTCAGGGGAGGGGTTAAGGGGGCTAGAGGTCCATCAGACCTCCAAACTCCTTGTGCCCTTTCTGGACCTCTAGCCTCTGTGTCTGGGGTGGGGTGGGGTGGGGTGGGGCTGTAAGCATGCAAATTATGCTGAACAGGGCTCCCCATTCCTCCCCCAATGCTCTGCAAGCCCTAACACCAGCTCCATGCTGGCATAGGGTTTGCCATGGCAGCAGCACCTTTGCTTGGTGCGCTGCCCACTGAGCATTGGGGAGAAATAGTTAAAACCCTGTTTAGAAAGCATTTGTATGCTACTTGCGGTCAGAGCCGGTGAGCACGTTGTTTCATGTGCTTGTCAGCTCTGATCATGGGGCAGGAGCAAACGCAGGTGCTAGTATGGCACTAATAGCTTCCAGCACTCTGTTTGCTTCTGATCATTGGCCCCTGAGAGAAGGAGCAAATGTGCAGGTTGTGAAATTGTCAGTATGCTGGCAGGGTCCATTCTTCCTCCCTCACATCACTAACAGAAGGCAGAAATATCCAGCGGTGAAATCGTTGGTTTAAAGGAGGTTCTCCAGCTGGAACTGCTGTAGCAACTATTACAAACTTAACCTGATTTATACTAAATTCATGGGAAGATGAGTCCCCCTCCCCCCTTCCAAGGAGGAGACAGCAAGACTGAATACAAATAAGGAATAATGGAATAAGGGTTCCGGTGGGAGGTGGGATGAGAGGAGAAAAGTGGTCAACTGTAAGGAAAGGCAGCGAGTGACTAAGAGAGGAAGGTGAGGAGAGAGAGAGAGAGAGAGAGAGAGAGAGAGAGAGAGAAGAAAGGGACTATGGAGAGAAAGGGAGTCTACCAGAAGAGGAAAACAAGACTGGGAGAGGGTTTTTTTTTTTTTTTAATTTGTACACTGTGCTTTCCCACTCATGGCAGGCTCAATGTGGCTTAGGTACTTATTTGTACCTGGGGCAATGGAGGGTTAAGTGACTTGCCCAGAATCACAAGGAGCTGCCTATGCCTGCAGTGGAAATTGAACCCAGTTCCCCAGGACCAAAGTCCACCACTCTAACCACTAGGCCACTCCTAGTTTGGATTGGGAGAGGAAACGGTGATAAAACATGGCATTGAGAGTGGGAGTGAGAAAGTCTGCAGTACAGGCATCTCTCACAGGAAAAAACACCCAGACTTGAAGATATTATGTGTAACAGCACCTCTATCCACCATCTTCATCACCTACACCCCTGCAGCCCCACATATATCCAAACACTGTTGTATAATCACCACCAAATGCTCTCTCAACCCCCACTGTCACATAACTAATATCCTTCCTCTAGCTCCTCATACATATCATACCTAAGCACCCATGCAGATTCACCTCCTATTCTCCACACAGAGTTCTCCTGCCATCCATTTGTGCATGCACACATTTACTCCCACACACAGCCAAATATCCATGCATATTCACCATCCAGACATATACACCTTCCCATCTACCACACACACCTTCATCTCTCCCTCACATATGTTCACACCTCCCTCATCTCACCACATAGAAACTGCACCCCCCTCAATTCCCAACAGATATGTACGTGTATGTATGCCACGTATGATGTGTACCTCCATATACATCAAACCCTCCACCCTACACACACTGAGCATATGCAACACACTCAATATGCAACATATACGACTACCATATCCTTCCTCACAATATATACCCCACACCCTACTCATACACATATCTACCTTTCTGCTCACAGATACCTAATTCTCATCCATAATGCACATCCCCATTACCCAGATATTCCACAAATACTTTTATCCACTGACACTTTCAGCCTTACACAAAGAGCTGTAGGCCTATCCTTCCCAGACCTTTTGCATACAAACACCTACTCCCCTTCTCCAGAAACACTGTACACAGACCACTCAAACAGTAACATGGACCCTATATACACCTCTAAATGCTATGCAGCGCATTGGACTCAATACACACTAATTTGCTAGCATGCACTAAATCCATTACCACACCTTAGTAAAAGAATCCCTTTGTGTTTTATTGTGTATTTTATTTTTTAATGAATTTATTATAAATGTTAAAAGTTCATTGTATTATTATTATTATTACATTTGTATCCCGCGGTTTCCCACTCAAAGCAGGTTCAATGCGGGTTACACAGTAATAGGGAATACAGAATATTGTAGAGAGAGCAAAATTTAAGTATAACAGAGTAGTAGAATAGATAAGTAAGTAGAGATAGGCATATGACATGAAGGGATAAGAGGACACATCCAGTGTGCATATCAGTGGAACTCTGCCTTATTTATGTATGAAGCAAAGATTACTGAAAAACTGAACCATATTAGCAACTTTATTAAAGTTTGTGAGTCCAAGTATTTTGCTCAAATGTTTCTAAATCAGAAGTTGCATCGTCAAATTAAGGATCAGAATGTGCTTCCTTCTTACTTATGTTGTTTTGATATAGGACTATCAGCTTAGGTTGACTTCCTTCTGCTGGTTGTTTTACTGCTGTTTCATAGTAATGCTTGCGCATTGTTATACGTTATGACAAGATCTGCTGTGTCATATTAGCACACTATTATACAATATTGTATATGTATTTGTTTAAAATGCTAATAAAAAAGATCTTACCTTCAAAAACTTCAGGTTACATTAATATCTAGCAATGGCAGGCACATATGTATATTTTCACCTGTTCCAGAGCAGGCATACATACACATGTACATATCTGTTGAGATTCACATGTATTACATTGCATTTTCCAAGGTATCTGCGTAAACCAATGTTCTGCTCACGTCCGTCCTGGAGGACTCATATGTATGCAGCACATTATTTTAGCAATGGCTCGGTTGTATGTCTTAAAAATCCTTTCTAAAATGATCTCCTCTACATAATGAATTGTGTATGTTAAATGTACAGTTGGCTACAATTTATTTTCACCTCACAATGTTATAAGCAAGTAAAAAACACGTTTTAAGTAATTCAATGAATTAAATATGCAGTTTTCATTTCTCTTACAAAAGCAGGTTCTATTTTAGACTGGATCAAAGTGCTACCACCCAGTGGTGCAACCAGTCATGAATACAAATTAGGTTTCCTTCCATAGGGGCCAAACAGAAGCAGGATTATAAATCCAGGCTTGAAATGCAATAAAAGTAGGACTGGCCCTTGCTGTCCTGAGGAAAACAGAACCAAAATATCAACCTAAATGCAAATGTGTAGCAGCTCAGAGCATAGCAAATGCCCAGCGAACAGCTTACAGCCCGAGCAGTCACAGCACACAAATTACAGCTGCATTGATTTCCCAAAAGCACAGTCTTAGACATCTTCCTTTATTGATATAATCAGCTGAAAATAAAAATTGCCAAAATTTACAGACTAACACCCACTGGGACAGGAAAATCCTTTGGCTCCAATTGGTATTTCAGGGCTGTTACATTCACACTGTACAGTATTGTCTTTGAAGCTGTAAGAGCATAACAAAATTAATGGCTTTTGGAGTACTTATCTGGCATATAAATTAACCAAATTCAGAGCATTATCGTCTCTTTAAAACTCATTAGTAACCTATAGAGTTAGCACGGCTTCACTGCAAGTAAAAGAGATTTCTGTTCAGCAGCCTGGGCATAGAATTCTTGTGTTACAGATAAGCAATGAACTTTGATTCTGCCACCACCACCACCTCCTAGGTTTGCTATTTATATACCATACTTTCACCATCCTCGCACATCCATGCAGCATGAACACATTACCAATCAGATGCTCCTGTCCAACACAGTCATGTCATTTTCACTGCATTTTCTGCCTTCTAGTTGTACACAGTTTTTGCCCAATGTCCTAGTTCAATTCCATCCATCTCTGTTCTCGCGTTGCATTGTCTTCATTTTTGATAGGTGCCCTCAGGGCCTTCAAAACAGAGTCTAAAGCTGTCAGAAATACTTGGCAATTTAAGTTGGCCTGATAGATGATTTAATCATTCCAGAATGTGGAACAATATCACAGAAATTTGGAACACAGTTAATTTGCTCTTCTAAGGATAGGCAAATGGATTTTGAACTTTATCATAATGTACCAGGGGTATGATCACTCAGCAGCTTTGCCTTTCTGAGTGTCCTGCCCTTCTAGTAAAAGAAATTGAAGCAGTACGCTGGCAATGACTTTCCTTTTCCTAAGGCAGTAGCCAGAGATACAGATAAGTACATAAGTACATAAGTATTGCCATACTGGGAAAGACCAAAGGTCCATCGAGCCCAGCATCCTGTTTCCAACAGTGGCCAATCCAGGTCACAAATACCGGCAAGATCCCAAAAATGTACAAAACATTTTATACTGCTTATCCGAGAAATAGTGAATTTTCCCAAGTTCATTTAATAACGGTCTATGGATTTTTCCTTTAGGAAGCCGTCCAAACCTTTTTTAAACTCCGCTAAGATAACCGCCTTTACCACATTCTCTGGCAACGAATTCCAGAGTTTAATTACATGTTGAGTGAAGAAAACTTTTCTCCGATTCGTTTTAAATTTACTACATTGTAGCTTTATCGCATGCCCCCTAGTCCTAGTATTTTTGGAAAGCATGAACAGACGCTTCACATCAGGGGCGTAGCCAGACTTCCGTGGGAGCGTGGTCCAAAGCCCGAGGGGAGGGGGCACATTTTAGCCCTCCCCCCGCCGCCATTGCCACCACCCCCCACGTCTTTTCCGACCCCCCTCCCGCCGCAAACCCTCCCCCGCCGCCACCTACCTTCACTTTTGCTGGCGGGGGACCCCACTCCTCACCAGCCGACATCCTCTCCGTCCTGCTCCTGCTCTTGTTGCATACATTGCTGACGTCCTGCATGTTGTACGTGCATCAGACTCAGAGAACAGAGTTCCGTTCTCTGAGTCTGACGTCGCACGCACAACTTGCAGGACGTCAGCAATGCATGCAACAGCAGGAGCAGGATGGAGAGGACGTCGGCTGGCGGGGAGTGGGTCCCCTGCCAGCAAAAGTGAAGGTAGGCGGGGGTGGGTTCGCCGGGAGGGGGGTCCAGGCTGGAATCTATGGGGGCCCAGGCCCCCTCAGGCCCCACGTAGCTACGCCACTGCTTCACATCTACCCGTTCAACTCACAATAGCAAAGTGAAGTCACGTAAACAGATTACATAGTTACAAGGGGGTCGATATTCAGACCGCGGGAGGTAGCTGGGCTGCCTCCCACGGTCGATGAAGAGCCTAGATATTCAATGCCAGGCCATTTCCAGTGACCGGCATTGAATATCCGCATGTATTTTGGCTGGTTTCAACTTCACCAGCCAAGTCGATATTCAGCGCTGGCCGGTTAAGTTGAAACCGGCCAAATATAGGCCTGCTATTTTGGCGGCCTAATTTGGCCGCCAAACTTAGGCAGTAATGCGCTGAATATCGGTGGATAGCCGTTATATTGCGCAATATAACCGGCTATCCTCTAACTGCTAACCAGTGATATTCATCATGAGATAGCTATCTGCTGTTGAATATTGTCTGATAGCCGGTCAATTGCTGTTTAACCGGCCAGGAACTGTTCTTGGCCAATTAAATTGTGTTAAATATCAGGGGATTGGTCCTGACCATAAAGAAGTTAGAGTTCTAGTTTGGGAAATGAAGGGGGTTATTTTAGAAGCATCGCCACATGTAAATAGTAACATCTACATGTGCAGATCATTTCTATGTGTAGGTAGAAGCTTTCAATAATTGCTATTTGCACGTGTAGTCCAGCATCACATACAGATTTCAAGGGGGCATGGCTTGGGTGGGCTGAAAACATTCCCCATTTTAACTCCACCACCACTAGATATAATGTTAGATGGTGCCAGTGCTAAGCTTGGATAAAGAAGGAGAGTTGGGGATGGGCTAGTTACCCAACCCTGTAAAAACTAAAAATACTACAGAAACAGACGATGTATCAAAACATTTGTTAGTTGAAAAGACCAACTGTACTACCACTATAAGGCCTCACAGTGAACAAAACATATTGAATATCAAAAGACAACACCAGACGATGTGATGGGCCCAGGTCAAAGTTGAAAGGACACCTCGGTGTGAAATTCAGTGCTCATGGCAAAATCCATCTCCAGGACTGGATGCTGGAATATATAGTAACGTAGTAAATGACGGCAGATAAAGACCTGTACAGTCCATCCAGTCTGCCCAACAAGATAAACTCATTTTACATGGTATGTGTTACTTTATATGTATACCAGAGCTTGATTTGTCCTTGCCTTTCTCAGGGCACAGACCGTAGAAGTCTGCCCAGTACTGTTCTTGTACTAAGTTCTGAAGCTAACGTTGAAGCCCGTTAAAATTTACACTCCAGCCCATCCCTATCTATTCAGTCACGATCAGGGCGTAGACCGTAGATCGTGACTGAATAGAAAGGGATGGGCTGGAGTGTACATTTTAATGGGCTTCGACGTTAGCTTCAGAACTTAGTATGTACGCTAATGGAAACAATAAAATGTGTGCAAATGATTAAGGAAATGAAATAGTATCACTTTGACATCTTGGGTATAATTGAATCAAGATGGATAGATGTCAACAAAAGGACTACCAGCGGAATAACAATAATACAATCTGGAAGAAAAGATGAGGCCCACACACAAGATGTTGCAATCTTCATGTCATCAGCTGCAATTGAGACAATGATAAAAAGCAAACCAATTACTGAGAGACTAATTGCATCAAGAAATATGAATCAGCATGTTAAAATCACAACTATACAGTGCTACACACCCACAGAAGCCACCGAAGATGTGGAGAGGTCAGTTTCCACTGCATCCTACAAGACACCATAAACTAAGACCCTAAACATGACATAAATTCATATTAAAGGGTGATCAAAATGCTAATGTTGGAAAAGAGAACAGTGGCTGGGAAAGGACAATGGGAAACATTGATACTATAATGCAAAATAACAGCAAATGATTTGTTCAATGGAGGCGATATTTGCAGACCTAACTTATGCATATTCATTGTGGATATCCCAAAAATCTGATAGGCTGGGTGTGTCCCCAGCAGATAACTTTTGATCTAATGATTGCAAAATCCAGGTCAAGGTTAGAAGAGACTGCAAAAATCAAATGACATTATCAAATACAACATTATCATGTTAGATCAGTTTGAAGCTTTAGTAGACAGACAGACCGTGAACGATATGTTGAAGATATGTGGAAATCGTTCAAAGAGGAATTACATGACATGTGCCTGAATATACCGGGTAGGCAAGAAACAAAAAAAAAAATGAGTGGATAAGTGAAGAAACTTAGAAATGTGTAAGGAAACAAAGAAATTCAGCCACTAATAGAATCACAAGAAAATGCTGAAAAGAAGCAAATTATATTACAGTAGTACAGTCAGCAAGACAAAGAAGTTAAAAAGGGGTGAAATAAGATAGAAGATGGGCTGAAGAAAATGCTTAAATAGTAGTAGAAGAAGCAGCACAAAAAGAAGACGTGAAAATAGTGCATTGCATAATCAATTAGTTAACAGGAATAGAAGAAAAGTACTATCCATTGAAGACAAAGGTGGCAAAGCTATTCCAAATGAAAAGAATAAAAAAAAACAATTTTGGAAAGAATATTTTATGGAAATACTAAATAACGCAAAGCATGAAACAGCTTTAGACCAACCAACTGTTGAAACATCAACAAAGCTGCAGATAGACACCAGGATGAGGTAATCAAAACTATTAAGGGACTAAGGAATGGAAAATCACCAGGATTAAACATCTGTGCAGAACTTGAAGAAAGGATCAAATCAAATGATAGAATGGTTATTATGACTATGTAATGTGGCAAGGGAAAGGGAAAGGGAAAAGACACCAGATGACTAGAAGAAAGGTATAATTGTAAAGGTGCCAAAGAAAAGAGATTTATTGGACAGTAATAATTGGAGAGGAATTGTTCTGTTATCTTTACTCGGAAAAAAGTCTACAGTCAAATGATTCTTACCTGACTTAAGGCTCAAGTGGACAACTTATTACAAGAAGAACAAGCAGGGTTCAGTCCCAACAATCCTGTGTACATCACCTTGCATGTGTGTTGTAAGTTAGGAGGTCTTTTACTAAAGCTTAGCTTGAGTTATCTGCAGCAGGGCCCACTTTCTTCTAATGGGCCCTGCTGCAGATAACTTGAGCTAAGCTTTAGTAAAAGATCCCCTTAGTGTTATAATGGCAGATTTGCTGTAAGTCCCAAGTCAGTTATTTTGTAAAGGTTTGTATTATTTTCACAATGTACTGGTACTGAAAGGGTTCATGTGGCTGTTACTGAGATGACACTAGAATCAGACATTTTTTAATAGGGAAATGAAAGCATGTTGGCACTTTAACAGTTTATGTGGATCTGCTTGAGCATTCTAAAATGTTCTATCAAACATATAAACGGCAAGTGACCGTACTCACTTGCAAATGCGCAGTACAGACTTCCCTCTCTGTCCTGCCCTCGCATCAAGACGTCATGACGTCAGAGGGCGGAACATAGAGGAAAACGGAGTCGATGAGGGTAGCTGGACATGGGGGGAGGGCAGGGGGGAGAGGCCATGGTTGCTGGACTTGGGGTGAGAGCAGGGCTCAGAGGAGGGTTGCTGGACATGGGGGGGGGGGCCAAGGGAAAGAGGAGGGTCACTGGATATGGGGGGAGGATCGGTGAATGGGGTGAGGCCAGGGGAGAGAGGACGGCTGCAATACTCACCCGTTTTTACGGGCTTAACGGCTAGTCCTATCATATAAAAGACAAATCTCATTGGTGTCACCCTCCCTGCTACCGCTTCATAGAAAGAAGCTCTACTGGGTAATGCAAAAAATTAACTCCCCCTACCCCATACACTTCCCTTTGAAAAAATTCCTCTCTATAGTTTTGAGAAAAAGTACAATATAGTATGTTGATGGTTCCAGGGATAAAAGAGAAAAGCACTTAGCTCGTAGTCAGTAGATTTTTTTGAAATACATACACGCACATACACAAAACATTTTCAAGAACTTGTAAATCTGTGGCAAAAATTACTTTCAAAATTCACTCTTCATGTATTGGCTCTGGATCACAGTGGTGTTGGTAATATCTATTTAAAAAGAGAAAATGATGCTTTCCGTGATGAATGCTACACTACTTTCACACAATTGTCAAAACGTGCTTTGAGTAAAATCCCGAGAGACAGCACAGCACTGCTCTAATCGAATTCACAGCAGTGGAGCTGGGTGTCTCTGACCCTCTGGTATTGAAATGGCTGGAAACATCTGCCAGTCAGCAATGCCTGTTCCTCTCACTTATGCCAACATCATCTTTACAAATACTGCAGAGAAAAGGTATATTTATCCTGGAAAGGTTACTAGAAATGAAAGCAAACAAATTATTGCAAATGGAAATCTTATGTACCCAGGTTTATTATCTAACCCTCTGGTTCGAGATCATTCCTAATTTTTTTTTTGTAAATATATTTAACTTGACTTATCAACTCAATAGTGCTATAATCACTTAATACAATTGCACCCCAAGCCCACTGCAGGAAGCATCTGTGAAGGAGGTATTCACTGACCTATGAGAAATGGAGCACTCGGTCAGGACATTCACATGTCCCTATTTTACAAAAAGCAAAGCCTTTTATAAAATACATTTTGGGCCAGATTCAGTGAACGGCACTCAAATTTAAATGCTGGGAAAAATTCACGCTACGCGCTATTCTGTAAGGGGTGCTCCGGGCTGAGTGTCCTTTATAGAATAGCGCTTAGAGAGAATTCCTGCGCCTAACTTTGGGTGTGATGACTTAAGCTTGCTGAAATCTGGTATAAATCCTGGTGCACAAGTTGGGCGCATAACCCCAGTATTTTATAGCACTGCACCTAAATATATGGGATGCCTCAATCCGCCCATGCCCTTCCCATGGCCATGCCGCCTTTGTGGTTTGCATGAGGCATTTTGGGCATGCAGTGTTATAAAATAGCACGTAGGTAGATGAATGGGTAACTTCAAGTTAGTGTCAATTAACTCCAATCAATGCCAATAATTCGTTGTTAGCTTCCAATTGACTAATTAATTTATGTACGCATCTGGGCTCTGCACCCAAATTCTGGCACTCAACTTTGGCCAACCTATATAGAATCCAGGGGATAGCAACTCTGGCAAATACACACACACTCTTCAGCACATACAGCAGGGGCAGCTATTTTACTTGTCTGTTTATTTTTAAATATAAATAAGCAAATAAACACATGTGTTTAGTTGACAGACCACACTTTATCAAAGCAACATCAAGGTGGTCTACAGAGCCAAGGAATATATTGTAACTAACCAGGACAACAGATAACCATGTAAAGTGCACAACAAAATATTAACCAGAAGGCAACGAAGCAGTGGACACAAAGAAGAGCAAATAAAATAATGAGTGGAGTTGAACGGGTAGATGTGAAGCGTCTGTTTACGCTTTCCAAAAATACTAGGACTAGGGGGCATGCGATGAAGCTACAATGTAGTAAATTTAAAACGAATCGGAGAAAATGTTTCTTCATTCAACATGTAATTAAACTCTGGAATTCGTTGCCAGAGAATGTGGTAAAGGCGGTTAGCTTAGCGGAGTTTAAAAAGGTTTGGACGGCTTCCTAAAGGAAAAGTCCATAGACCATTATTAAATGGACTTGGGGAAAATCCACTATTTCTGGGATAAGCAGTATAAAATGTTTTATACTTTTTTGGGATCTTGCCAGGTATTTGTGACCTGGATTGGCCACTGTTGGAAACAGGATGATGGACTTAATGGACCTTTGGTCTTTCCCAATATGGCAATACTTATGTACTTATGTATTGATGATTTCACTACATGTAGGGGCCCTTTCATTAAGCTCTGCTAAGAAATGGGCTTAACATGTCCTTATACAGGTTTTTCCTGTGTGCTAAGCCCGGGTTATAGTGTGGCCTTAAATTCAGCCTTTTTCTATTATTTATTTTTTGTCTGTTAATGTTAGTATTAGCGCACAGCCATTTTAAAGTATTGCTGTGGGAGTACTTACTGCTTCCTATTTAGGAGGTGCTATGGACTCCAGCATTATTGACGCGTGAAACCAGTTAGTGTGGTGCTAATGTCAGAACAATAGTTAATTAGTGCATCCACGCTCATTCTCTGCCCCTAATGCAGCCCCCTCCAAAAAATACAATAGAATAAATACCATCTGCCCAATATGCAGTGCTATTTAACTAGACAGGAACTTCTCCTTGCCAGTAAAATAGCCTTAAAATGGCTATCTCACGCTGAATATTAGCGTTTACTCCCAGATTCTATATAGCGTGATTTAAGTTGCACACACAATTCCAGTTATATTCTGGATTTAGATGTGCCGCTTAATTAGTTAACAAGCCAATCAGTGCCAATAATTGCCAATTAACAAGCAATTATTGAAACTAAGTTGGCATTAATTAGAATTTGCATGCAGAACTGTCTAACCGTATTCTATAATGTGATGTGCGTAAATTCTAAGTCACATAGTTGAAAAGGAGGTGTGGTCATGGGTGTAAAATATGCAGGTCATGGGCATTTCTGAAATCTACGTGTGTTGTTATAGAATACACCCGGTTCGCGCCAAATTTAGGTGTTGGCATTTACAACATGTTTTACTTGGTGTAACTGCCTGTGACTAAATGTAGTCATCTCCACATATTCTATACACCACATAGAAATTTAGGCTTATCCTACAAAGTACACCTACATTTAGGCCTATTTTATAGAATATGCCTAGGTGTAGCCAGATAGATCCACATAAATAGCAGGTCTACTTTGGCCGCTATAACATAGCCAGTCAGCAGATGAATATCGGCTTAACCGGCTACGTATGTAGAGGCCAAAAAAAAAAGTAAATTCAATGCCGGTCACAAAATATGGCCCTGCATTGAATTTCTGGGTTCGCCCCCAACTGTGAGAGTTAGCCAGGCTGCCTCCCATGGTCTCAATATTGGTCTCCATGCACTGAGTGCATGCAGATGACAAAACTAACATAGAACGTTTTAGCACGTCCTTCGTTAATGCTAATCTAGCTTTGTAAAAGATCCTCTGACAAAACAGTGGGTTTTAAGCCTGTAAACTGCAGTGATGTGGCCAGATACTTTTAAAAATTTGTTGTTCTGGGCTCTGATTGGCCCAGGAGCTCAAAATTCAGCTAGGATGTACTGGCTTTTCCTCCTGTCTTAGCCCGGGAGAACAGAAAGATCTCTCTGTTGAGGCCCTGTGAATAGTTATATTTGATAACCTGTGAACACCTATATTTCCTGTACTCACCAGGCACTATTCAGGTAGTGAACAAATGTTTAGATAGTTTTATTAATGATCCATATTCATTTACCTGTTATTATTTGCTATTTTGTTACGTTTTTATAGTTCATTGTTCAATATTTTTATGACAAATATTTTAGTGTATTGCCTCTGCTTGTCTGGACTGACTAAGATTCCTGGTAGTTTATGTGTTGGATCTGTGGATGCTTTCTAGGAACTATGGGACCACTGGGATTATGGCCCCAGTAACCTAGGAATCACTGGGGATAATTTGAGAGCAGGAGACTCGCCCAGAGGTGGTTGGGACCCAGTCAATGGGAGGAGTGTGCTAGTGTAGAGCACAAGGGGCATGTGCAGGTGGACCAGAGCTGTGCTAGGGATAGACCCTCTAAGTGGGTTAAAATAACCATATATATCCCCATTCTAAAATGGGAAATGGATATATAAATTTCTGGTCCACCCAAACCTTGCCCAAAACATGCTTCCTTGACATCTCTGTATCCTGCTCACCTGCATGTGTAAGTAGTGGCTTTTTTAAATCATCATTTAGACATGCAGCCAATCTACATAGGTAAATGCTGCCAGATATGTATAGATTCTTCTAAAATGACCTCATGTACTGAGCTTATTTATTCTTAGCAATAAACATAGGAGGGAATTCATTAAATGGTGCCAAAAGTTCAGCACCGAAAAACTTGAGCGCTATTCTATAAAGGGAGCATGTCTTTAATAGAATACGTTCAGCACAGATCCTGCATCTAACTTAGGTGCCGTAGTTACACCTGCTAAAGCAGATGATAATACTGGTGCCAACTTAGGCATTCTTCAGGCGAATTCTGTAAATCCTTGCGCCATGTTTTGGAATGTTCCGAATACGCCCCCTTTTCAAACTCATGTGATTGAAGTTAGGCACCGCAGTGAGATGCACGTGCAAATTGTTAAGTCTGCAAATTAGCGTTAATAATTGATTTGCACCCAATTATTGATATTTCTGAGCTTAGTTAAATTTGTGCAATTTTTCTAACACACTGTTCTTTGATGTAAGTTAGAGATTTTAATGTATGTAAATTGCTTTGATGGCATTGCCCTAAGTGATTAATCAAATAAATGCAACCTTGAACCATGCATGAAAATTTAAGTGTGATATAGTTGGGCATGAAAATTTGAGTGTGATATATAGAATCCAGGGCATATTACATTATGGAGGCAATTTTCTAGAGGTTGGTTTGCGCATATATGTAAGCAACAGTATGCTCACACTTTTACACAATTTGAGACAATTACATCTGGTAAGATCTTATTTTGATCAAACTTCTTTTGCCTTATTGGTTCAGATGTTGATTCTCTATCACTTAGATTACTGTAACCTTCTTTACTTGGGTCTGTTTTCAAAGTTGTTGAATAAGCTCCAATTAATTCAAAATACTTCTGCTCTGCTGATCTACAGGATCAAGAAATGTGATAGTGCCTCATCTTGTCTTACAGCATTGCATTGGCTCCCTATATGTAAAAAGATTCTTTTTAGAGCAGCTTGTCTCTAGTTAGATAATTTATGAGGTCACATCAGAATTGTTGTAACCCCATAAATCACCTCATTTGCAAGCTCTGTGTGTTTTAGGGTTGGTTTTTTTTTTTTTTTGTCATTTAGATCTGTTTTCCCTTTTCCCTTTCCTGTTTCACCTTACCATTAATAAACCATGCTGGCTATCTTTTGGTGTTTTTTATTATTATTATTTTTTATTTTAACATTTTGAAAACAAGGAATATATTTTCTCTCAGCTTCCAAATGGCCTTTTTAAATAATGTTAACACCTCATGAAAACTTTGAATCCTGATAACCACTACTTTAGAGGGACGTTTACTAAAGCTTAGCTCAAGTTACCTGCAGCAGGACAGATAGGATTAAAATGGGCTCTGCTGCAGATAACTTGAGCTAAGCTTTAGTAAAAGACCCCCTTAGTTTTTCCTAGTTTTCTCATTGTATTGTAGTCTCCTTTTAAAAAACGTAACTGGCTCCTGACATATATAGATGTCCTAGAAAATGTCCAAATTCTGGTTTTCACTTACTAAAATTCACCAGAGCCAGAGATGGAAATGTCTTGTGCTTGACTAGATCTCAATTTGAGCCTGGGAGCCTTGACAATTTTATCCCTCCTGAAATATAGTAAAGTCAAAAGGCTAGGCATAGGAATTTAAACATGATGAGCAGTTTTACTAACCAATATAGGGAACTGAGATGGGATATAAACCTTTCACACCTTGCATTTATCAGCCATTACTTCAGGACCCTATTTATTTATTTAGATTTTGCTCATACCGTTTTCAGCAGTAGCTGAAGGTGAATTACATTCAGGTCTACTGGATATTTCTCTGTCCCAGGAGGGCTCACAATCTAAGCTTGTACCTGAGGCAATGAAGGGTTAAGTGACTTGCCCAAGATCACAAGGAGCAGCAGTGGGATTTGAACCAGCCACCTCTGGCTTGCAAGACCAGTGCTCTAACCACTAAGCCACTCCTCCACATTTATTGTTTTGTTTTCTTGGGGAGCGCCACATGGATGCTACAACTGTACCACTATATGAAAATCTTTAGGCCTCATGAATGGGTGGAGCTGATGTCATGTTTGGTCTCCCAAAAGCCTTTATGGAAACAGCTGTAGCCTTGGATTCCAAACATCCTCAGGCTCATAAAACTACTGATCCACCAGGTTTCTGAAACCCTACTTTCCCTGTCTGGACAACACTAAAGGTTTTGTTCCCCAATCTATAGGCAAAATGTGCACAACATCTGTGGAGTGTTGTACTTTCCACAACATATGTGACCACCACGATGTGCCCTGATGATTAGAAAAGATGTTGGAAGCTAAGGGGCATATCCTACAAAAAGCAATACAGAATGTGGAAACTTCTTGCATTGCAGATGCATTATGGAAAGATCAGCTCATGAACCAATAATTCCGCTGAGTCCTTAAAACCAGGTATAAAATTATGTAAACTGGAACTGGTAAGTATACGAGACAGGGCAAGTGTGTTCACTGTAGGCGTACAGTTTGTAATATGCTTCAGTAGTGGTGATGTGCATATCATGTTAAGGAGTGTTAAACACTGAGAATGCATGTGTTGTGTGGAGCAAATGAATATCTCTAGCTACATCCCCCAACTATTCCTGGGCTAGGTTGCTTATAATGGACAGAGTGGAAACTGAAGCTTCCAGAGCTGTAAAAAGATATCTTATGAAATGACTGGTCCTTTTTGGTGTGTTGTGCTGCTAGGGCTATGCGGAAGGTAATGATCTTTTAGTTTCAGCTCTTTCTTTCTGAATCCAGGTAAGCCTTCTCCAACTTCTGCACAGCATTTCAAAAGTTCATTCTAGATATGCTTCTATATCTAAGCAAATGTATTTTTATTCTTTTCCCATAAGTGAATGTGGCAGTGTGATGATTAACATGTGGGCAAACATCCTTGGCCTCTTTCTTTAAGTTCAGAAGTGTCTGCCTCTACTTCTCAAGGGCTGCCAACAAGTTTAGTTTTCCAGATAATCAAGCTATGCAAATTAATCTGGTTTTCAGAAAGGAGGTCATTTTAGAAACATCTAGATGTGTAAAAGGTAACACACATCTAAATAATATATATGTGTTCAAATAGCAATTTTAAAAAGCTGCTATTTGTAAGTGTAAACCTCCCAGGGAGCAGAGATTTATAAGAGAAGCAGTTTAGGTATGATCTTAAAATAAATGTTTATGTCTAGATAAACAAAAAAAAAGTATGTCTAGATAAATAAAAAATCCTGGACAGCATTTGCACCTGTCCTAAGGCACGAGCAAGCACTACCTCTCAGTTTTAGCCTGGAGGTCACTAACACGGAGCAAATATAAAAGCTGATGACACCCCCATCCTCCAGACTCTCTGGCACCATCAAATACCCTTCCCTATTCCACTGGACTTACCCCGGCATACCCTGCACCCACCCCGGCTGCCCTACCCTTAATATCCAACATAACCCAATGATCCTGCCCCTCCTACAAATCCAAAAGACACCCCCCTCCTGACCCCATCCCCAACTCTTACTAAGGATTTCCCTGGTATCTAGTGGAAGTTTGGTGCAATCCCCAGTCAATATTCAAAATGGTGCCTCTGACCCATAGCAGTAGTATTGTGGTAAAGCTGTGAAAGTCAAACTGCCAGATAAGGACTGCAAATCCTTGTCAACACACATACTTGAAAACATCCATTTCTTGCATGTAAAACATGCTTTCAAAAAGAAAGGCTTTATAAAATTATCCCCTATGGCAGGGCTGCTCAATTCCGTTCCTCAAGATCCACAGGCAGGCCAGGTTTTCAGGATATCCAGAATGAATATGTATGAGAGAGATTTGTATGCACTGCCTCCTTGGCATGCAAATCTCTCTCATAGTAAAATAGTAACACAGTAGATAACAGCAGATAAAGACCTGTATGGTCCATCCAGTCTGTCCAACAAGACAAACCCATTACATAAGGAATGATGTGATACTCTACATGTATATCTAATCTTGATTTGTCCCTGCCATTTTCAGAGCATAGACCGTAGAAGTCTGCTTGGCATTGTCCTTGTTCTAAAACTTCTGAAGTTGTTGTTGAATACCCTGAAAAGCCCTACTCCAGCCCACCAAATCTGTTCAACCATGTTCAGGGCACAGACCGTATAAAGTCTGCCCAGCACTGGCCTTGTTCTCCAGCTTCTGAAGCTTAGGGTTACCATATGGCTCCAGAAAAAGGAGGACGGATTGAGCCAGCCGGGTTTTACTTCCATTGCTTTCCATTGAAAGCAATGGAAGTAAAACCCGGCTGGCTCAATTACTTCCATTGAAAGCAATGGAAGTAAAACCCGGCTGGCACAATCCGTCCTCCTTTTTCTGGAGCCATATGGTAACCCTACTGAAGCTGAATCTGTCCAGCCACGATTAGGGCACAGATCATAGAAGTCTGCCCAGCACTGACTTTGCTTCCCAATTACCGGTGTTGTCACCTAATCTCTGCTAAGCTTCTTTAGATCCGTTCCTTCTATACAGGATTCTTTTATTCCAAGCATTTTTGATTCCATTACCGTTTTCATCTCCACCTCCTCCCACAGGAAGGCATTCTGGGTATCTACAGCCATCTCAGTGAAAAAATACTTCCCAACGTTATTCCTGAGTCAACCCCACTTCAACCTTAATTCACTCAATACATGTCCTCTAGTTCTACTACCTTCCTGTCTCTAGAAAAGGTTTGTTTGTGGGTTAATAATACCTTTCAAATATTTGAATATCTGTGTCATGGCTGTGGCCACGCTCCTGCATCCAGACTCACCTTTTCTTCCAGTGGTAAGACTCCACGGCTTCTGCAGACTGCCTCCTCCCTGCACTGATGTCTGTGCTGCCAGTTTCCCTGTGTTACAAGCCTCAATCTGATGCCCCAGTATTCTAGCCTCATTCCAGGGACTATTAAAGCCTCACTTTGATGTTTCAGCAGTCTAGCCTCTTCCAGATGACCTGCTGCCTCCTTCTGTGTGGTCCAAGCCTTATTCCCAGGCACCAGAGACCGTAACATCATCAGTGAGGACCTCTATAAGGAACCTTGGGACATTTATGTTTTGCTTTCACAACATTTGGGGAAAATCCACTACTTATTTCTGGGATAAGCAGCATAAAATGTATTGAGCTTTTTTGGGATCTTGACAGGTATTTGTGACCTGGATTGGCCACTGTTGGAAACAGGATGCTGGGCTAGATGGACCTTTGGTCTGTCCCAGTGTGGCAATACTTATGTACTCATGTAACTAATAGTGGTCTATATATTTTGTGTGTGTGTATGTTGGAGACACGTCCATGCCCCTCCTATGATCTGCCCACATGTAAGCCCCTTGTAGTTATAAACTAAAGCACTTACTTTTTTAAAAGTAGACTCCCTATGGAGTTTTCCTTTCCAAATCCATAGGTCAGCCAGTACTATGGGGATTTGTCACCTGTTTTAGTGGCCCTTTTTTTAAGCTGTGTCAGGCGCTAACATGCACCTAACACAACTCAAAATGTGCTAAAGTGTTCTATATTATTTTTGCCATATTTGTATGCTAAGCGCACAGGAATCGCCACCAAACTAGCTGGTTAGCATGTCAATAACGAAGGAGCCCTTAGCACTCCTAAATAGGAGGCAGTAAGTGTTCCCGTGTCATTTTTTCTAATGGTCATGCACTAATGCTAATATTAGCTCATGGTTGTATAGTCAACAAATAATAAAATATTCCTTTTTGACAGCCACACTAAAAATGGGCTTAGCATGTGGGAAAGTCCCGTGTAAGGATGTGTTAAGCCTATTTCTTAGTGCAGCTTAGTAACTAGGCCCTTAGTTTGCATATGAAGAACATTCAGAAATTGAGATCCTGGCATGTGCTTCAGGCCAACCTTTGGCATGCTCCATCTCTGGCACCACTCCACTTCCTATACAGAAACAAAATGCCTGCATTCTTCAAACAGTGAGTACCTTACCCTGCAAGGGCCAGAATGCACTTTTGAAAGGAGAGTGGGGTTTTTTGGGGAGGTAAAATCACTTCCAAAATTGCCCTCATAACATAGAGTGTCTTCTAAACCAGTCTTTTCAAAGTTCAGTCCTCGAGGGCCACAAAAAACAGGCCAGATTTTCAGAATATCCAAAAGGACAGTGCATGAGAGAGCTGTGCATATAGTGAAGGCAGTGACATGAAGACCTCTGTCATGCACAGCTGTTAGGGATATTCTGAACATCTGGACCAAACTTGGACAAGCTCCTTTTACACACATCTCTCTACATGTGGTATTTTTTCACATATTTACTATGCTCGGTTGCATTCTCTCTCTCTCTCTCTCTCTCTCTCTCTCACACACACACACACACACACACGGGGTTGAAATGTAAACCATACCAGCTTGGAAGAGATGTGTTCATTCCAACCTCATTTGGTGAAATGCATAATAAGGACTGTGCGATATGCACACAGCTTCGATTTAACAGACAGCAGCAGACACATCTCACCATCAGAATCATGCATTAGTGTCACTTAAATGTAATAAGAACTCCCACCCCTTGCAACCAAGCATGGCTTCAACAAGATGCTTGCCTCATTTGAAGTCCGATTATTTTTCCCCCAGCAGATCTGCAGAAGCTGATAGTGTTTGTTTAAAAAAACAAATGCACCAGATCAGATCATCTCTGTTAACTCTATTTACTCTGGCTGCCTCTAAAGGGTTGTGTGTCGCTGCCTGGCAGATTTATTAGCATAAGGTGTAGCATTTAATAACTCAGCACTTACAGACTGAACAGGAAAGGGCTCGTGAGACTCATGTGTGGTAAAAATCTGCATATACAAACACCTCTTTGGTTATTTTTAGGCATGATGTCACGTGTGAAGCAAAGCTCCCTGAGTGTTTACTCTGAGCAGGTGACAGGCACATGTGTATTTATAAGCAGATTTGATTATGTGTCTTTCTAATATGAGGCCTGATTTACTAAGGCTTTTCTTTAACCTATTTATGGTCTATAGCGAAAAAAAAGAAAAAAAAGTTTACTAAATCAGCTCCTTAATATGAAATGTCAAGTAGTAGTATTGTCTGCATGACCTTGGATATTTGCAGTGCCCATGTACATAGAGAAAGATGCAATTTGAAAATAAGATGGCTAAAGTAAAAATGAGAAAAGATAAACTGGCACAAAAAAATCCACTGACTGAAAAATAACTCTACCAGAAAAAATTATCATAAAAAATTTTTGAAAGTTATTTGACAAAAGAAGGAAAAGCCTCAAAGAGCTCAGGGGCCCTTTTACTAAAGTTGCGTAGGCGCCAACATGCACCTAATGTGTGCCAATTTGGAGTTTCCGTCCGGCTACCGTGTGGCCCTAGCGGTAATTTCATTTTTGATGTGCATCTGCTACGCGCTTCTGAAAAATAATTTTTATTTTCTGACACGAGTCAGCTACGTGAGTCAAGTGGCATTCTATGCGAGTAGGTCATTACCGCCTGGTTATTCCTTTACCTCTTAGTTGTTCTGTCTGTTACCTGTCTTATTTAGATTGTAAGTTCTTTGAGCAGGAACTTTTATGTATGGTGTACAGTGCTGTGTATGCCTTGTAGCACTATAGAAATGATTTTATTTTTGTTACATTTGTACCCCACACTTTCCCCACTGATGGCACGCTCAATGTGGCTTACATGGGGCAATGGAGGGTTAAGTGACTTGCCCAGAGTCACAAGGAGCTGCCTGTGCCTGAAGTGGGAATTGAACTCAGTTCCTCAGGACGAAAGTCCACCACCCTAACCACTAGGCCACTGCGTGAGACCTTACTGCTAAGTCAATGGCTGGTGATAAGGTCTCAGACCCAAAATGGACACGCGGCAATTTTTATTTTGCCGCACGTCCATTTTTGGCAAAAAATTTAAAAGGCATTTTTTGCAGGCGAGCTGAAAAATGGGTTGACGCGCCCAAAACCCATGCCTACACTACCACAGGCCACTTTTCAGCGCACCTTAGTAAAAGGACCTCTCAAAATCTTAACAGATTTAAAGAGCTAAATGGATCCAATAGATCTCCTCTTCATCAATGACAAAACCCTTCCAAACAAAAACTTTACATTATTTCTTTATCTTTTTCTTTTATCAATTTTTTTCAATATTCAACATTCATAATGCAAAGACAAAAAAGCACTTATCTCAAGAAAGCTCACATAAAGTGCAGGATTAGAGCCAAGCCAACATTCATTGAGCTATTCACACGCCCCCGGGCCAACAATGTTCAGTGTTTCACTTAGCTGCTTCAGGGTCCCAGACAGCAAGGCATCTCTATTCATAACCAGTCAGTGGATTTTTTTTGTGCTAGTTTATCTAAAGATAAAAATAAGCTCATATCCTTAAGTATTAAAATATACAGCCGTCAACAAATTAGCGCACAAAGAGGAAGAACAGGATAGCTTTCCATTAATGTTTCTTCTCTTTGAATAATAACCCAGTCCTTTCTCACAATTTGGCATTTTGAAATTTGCAAAACCACAGCTAAGAGATACTGGTTGATATCTACAAATAAAAATAAGCCAGCTCTACATTTAAGAGAAGGAGCTCAGAGCCTCTGCACATATCTGAAAAATCCAGTGTAAACCCCTTTCTGTATGATTTTAGAATGGTCCCTACTCTGAATTGCTTAATAATCAGTTCCATTCCTCAATGCATGAACCTAATTATTCCTTTCCTGTAATGCCAAGTCAATCGCCTGATGTTATCCACATGTGGAGTTGGGCAGAAACAGCGCAATAAACATTTTCCCACCGTGATGTCACCACAAAATAAAGCACAGGAAACCAAACCAATCACTCTACCGTGTCCTTTAAACATTTTCTAAGACATGCACTGAGTGGAAAAATGTACATTTTGAACATTTATGCAAGAAAAGTTACAGACTCTTCCAAACAAGTTTGAGAAAGCCAGTATGTGTCTTCAATGTGTCTTCACAGCACCTGATGGTAACAGCAGCAACTGCTTCCCAACAGAAGCTCTGTACACTCCATGCAAGATGATAACACCAGAGCGAACTCCCACCGATGAACGCTCACCAGTAGCACCAGTTCCCATAGGTCTATTCCTTTATGATCAGTAAACTTTCGCTGTTTTGAAATATCTTCTGGTGGTTCTTTACACATTAGTTTCTTCCGTTATAAGCCAGTTGATCCATCCCTGCTTTCTTATGCCATGGGTGAATCAACCACCTGCCCAATAAAATGGCCTTGAATATCAACCAGTAGGTTTTTATGTTTGCCTTTTTAGCTCATTTTAAGAACATAAGACCATAAGAGTTACCCTATTGGGTTCATCTCCCCCAGTGTTGTGTTTTAACAGTGGTCAGTCCAGGTCACAAGTATCTATTAGAATCCTAATATGTAGCAAGATTCCAGGCTACTTACCCTCAGAGATAAGGAGTGGTTTTCCCCAGGTCTATCTTAATAATGGTTTATGGACTTTTCCTCTAGGAATTTGTCAAAATCTTTTTTTTTAAACACAGCTACTTTAATTGCTTTTAACACAGCCTCCATTACCCCACTCTCCGTTTTCTCTCTTTTAACTAGTTCCCAATCCACTAAAGAACATTGGGCTAGATGCACTAAACCTTAACAACCCTCTAACAATCCTTTAACGAACGAAATTCCCAACCGTTGCAAGCATTAAAGGTCTTTTTCCAACGAAGCAAGCAGCTAACGAAAACGGAGTAACTACCATTGTAATGTGGGCGATTCGGGATACACTAACAATACCGACGATTACACCGAATCATTTTTTGCAACATATTTAACGTGTGGTCAGACCAGTCATAAAGGCCTGAGCTGTCATCTCCCCCGCTGCCCCCTGTACCAGAAAAATCAAAGCGGGCATGTTTAAACATGAAAAGTGAGAAAAAAAATAAAAACACCACAAACACTGGCTCCCCGCTTTCCCCTGCATTACTAAAAAAATTAACATACCTTAAAAAAGGATCGGGAGGGGGCAAAGGCGCTCTTCAGAAGCACGCCCTCCTCTGACGTAAGTTTCCTACATCAGAGGAGGGCGTGCACAGGAAGAAGGAGAGAGACGTCGGTGGAGGCAGAAGGGAGCGACGATCCTTAGTTTCATCTCGTGCAGCGCCTTCACACAAAGGTGAGAGGCGCTGCACGGCCGGTAAGGCGGAGGGGGGTCCTTTGGAGGGGGGGAACGGTGGCGACGAACTCGGGGGGGCAGAGCAAGGGGTGGAGGATGGCGGGAGGCGGAGCAGTGATGGGAAATGAAGAAGATGAACACAGGAAGGGAGGGGGCCCGGCGCTGCTAAAGTTTAACTTTTTATTTTCAGTTTTTAATTTAGTGAAGGGCGAAAGCGTGGAACAGGGGCGATCTGGGGGGGGGGGGGGGCAAGGCCGTCCATACAGGACGCTTCTGAAGAGCGCCTTTGCCCCCTCCCGATCCTTTTTTAAGGTATGTTTATTTTTCAAGGATGCAGCGGGGAGCCACGTGTTTGTGGGGGTTTTGTTGTTGTTGTTGTTCTGACAGTTCTGGCATGCGCAGAGCAGCCAGCATAACGCTTGGCTGCTCTGCGCATGATTTAAGGGCCGATTACCGAACAGCATTGATACATTTGTTCTGACGGTTCTGGCATGCGCAGAGCAGCCAGCATAACGCTTGGCTGCTCTGCGCATGATTTAAGGGCCGATTACCGAACAGCATTGATACATTGTACTTTTTAAATCCGCACCGAACTTGTGCAAATTGTTTTTTTTGAGCATTGTTCATTTTTTTCAATTCGGTTCGGACTTTAACGTTTGTAATTTTTTTACGTATGGTTGATGCATCTGGTCCATTGTCGCCTATCCCTTAGCTTTTTAATTTAATTTCCTCAAGACTTTCTCACGTGGAACCTTGTCAAAAGCTTTCTGAAATCCAGACATACTATATTGAACAGCTCACCTTTACCTGCATTTTTACTCACACTTTCAAAAACCTGCAGCAGATTGGTAAAATAAGACCTCACTTGGCTAAATCCATGTTGACTCTGTCCTAGAAAAACACATTTGGCGATGTGATCCATAATTTTGTTTTTTTTATGTCTCCACCTTTTTGCCCAGCTCTGACATCAGGCTCACCACTGTGTAGTTGGCATCGTTCTCACCTGTACCCCATATTTGCTTCTCCTGCCTCCTAGTCCTACCAACCGGAATAAGTCACAGCTCACTCCAGCCACACACCTGTTGGTGGCTTGGGTGAGTTAATTTGGACTTCCTTACCACTTTATTATGTACCAATAAGCTGCCTAAGCACTGTTCTGTAATTATGTGTATATCTTTGAGCGTGCATTAGGTGGGTGTACATATGTGCAACATCTGGGTGGAACACACAATTGACTTGGGCTCGAGCATTTGTGCAGCTGTATGGCCTTAGTACAGATGCATGCATGTACATGGTGATGCTAGCAGGTGCCTATAGTCCTTTATATAATATGGCTCAATGAGCTGATCTCTGAGCACATATATATGTGATTGTTATAAAATGTATTTATTTAAGGGCCCTGTTTACCAAGCCGCGCTGTGGGCATGCTAGTGTCTTTAGAGGTTGCTCATAGGAAAATGCTAGCACGCCTTAGTAGGGTTACCATATGGCTCCAGAAAAAGGAGGATAGATTGAATCAGTCTGGGTTTTACTTCCATTGCTTTCAATGGAAGGTAAACCCTGACTGGATCAACGTGTCCGCCTTTTTCTGGAGCCATATGTTAACTCTACGCTTTAGTAAACAGGGCCTTTGGATTTTGCTCACACTTTTTCCAGTACTAGCTCAAGGTGAGCTACATTCAAGTACTTCCCTGTCCCTAGAGGGCTTACAATCAAATTTTGTGCCTGAGGCAATAAAGGGTTAAGTGAGTTGCCCAAGATCAAAAGGAGCAGCAGCTGAATTTGAACCTGGCACCTCTGGATGTCAGACCTAGTGCTGTCTCCCCAACAACTAACTCAAACTCTAAACATTCATTAATTGCAAAGGAGCGCTGTGAAACTTTTATTAAGGACCTCAGCGGTGACTCTTTTCACATGGGGAACACACCCCATGACTCACCTTGCTCCTCATCGGTCCAATTTGAACACTAATGCGTTATTTGCTTGATTACTTCAAAAGAATGTAGTTTTAACTTTTTATACCACTTTCTTAGAAAACTTGTTCTGAAAAACTTTTCAAAGCAGCACTTAGTTTTACATGATGAGAGGACCCAGCACCAACGCAGTCATGTTTCACAATGTTTCTTCGGGGCATGGTCCCTTTGGCTTTGTGTAGCCATTCCTGTCACCTTTCATGCTGCACACATTCAAAAAAGGTTTTGCAAAACAAGTTTTCTAAGAATGTGGTATAATAAGTCAAAAATAATTTTTTTTAAAGTTGTCAAGCAAATAAAGCATTAGTGTTTAAATTGGACCGATAAGAAGCAAGGTGAGTCATGGGGCATGTGCCCCATGTGAAAACAGTCACCGCTGAAGTCCTTAACAAAAGTTTCACAGCACTCTTTTGCAATTAATGAATGTTAAGAGTTTAGTTGTTGGGGGTTCCATTTGTGATATCTGAGTATTTCGAACCCTCTATTATATTTTGTTGACCACACAAAGAAACCTAGTTCTATAGGCACTAAGCCTTCACCTGCAAAAATTTGCACATGACAACAGATAGTATGCCTTGACAGAGTGCACTAATTCCTGCATTAACTTCCTAATTTTGAATGACGCAGAGAAAGGACAGAAATGGACGGAGACCGTGCCTTACATTTAACATAGCAGATAACACGGCACAGTTAACTTCACCTAGATAAGTTCAACTAACTGCACTGTGCTATCTGCAGTGTGATTCATGTATGGTAAATACATTCCCCTGTTCTAACTCTATGGGAAAATGCTAGGAACACCCCCAACAAAATGTTTCCTTGTAGTTACCCCACATTAATTTTGACAATGAAAAATGCAGCAACTGCAAAACCTTGCCACACATTAGTAAAAATGCTCTTATACACATTTTTAGTAGTGCTGGGTAGCAGTTGTTAGGTTGTTTAGCAGCACATAGGAGCCAACAGAAAACAGGATGAGTTGCAGCTCATTTTCCACCTCTTTATGGTGTCCTGCCTGGACATCTTTTCTCCCAGGGCTTATTGTAATTACTGTGGCTACTATCTCTGGTGGGTTTAATAGCATTCTGACAAAATTAAAATGTTTCAAATGTTCTGATTTGACATCCATTAAACATCATTAATGTCTGCCAAGGTTAGGAAGGCAAATTAAGGGAAAGATCCATGTTTCTGGTTTAAAAAAAAAGTGAAAAGAAGTTTTAAATCTGCACAGGCTTAAAATTATTTATCTTTTGTTCATGATTACGTTTTTTTTGTTATTGAAAATCATAAATAAATTGGATGAAGAAACTTCTTGAACTTTAATAGAGAAATAAAAACAGGAACAAACTCTCCAAGTCGTCATTCCTTCCAACAACACTGTGAAGCTTTCTACCAATAGCACAAAACTTGCCCTCAAAATGGATTTTTTGCAAGTGTTTACTTCTGTGGCTTTTTGCTCTCCCCCTGAAGTTATAAGAAATTACATTCTTGCAAAACATTTCTTCAGTTCATGAAAAACATCTGTGGGTTCAGAATAACTAACTTTATAGCTGATGAAGTGAAGCTAGCCTGAGGCAGAGGCTTAGCCAGACATGATATTTTGGGTGGGCCTGCCCCCACCCCTGCTCCTGCACCAGCGACCTCCCCCCCATAAAATAAATACCTGAGTGGGCGGAGATCCCCAAGCCTCACCAGCCAGAAGAAGTCCTCTGGCAGCCATAACATCTCATTCTCCTGCTTGATGCAGCTGGAGACACTGTCCATATGCTGCTGCTGCTGCACCAGCCTCTCCTCTCCCGCACATGCTTATTTTCATGCAGGCACGAAAACTGAGTATGTGTGGGAGGAGGGGCAGCACAGCAGCATTGCATAAACAGTGCTGCTGGCTGCAGCAAGTAGGATAATGAGCTGTTATGTCCACTGGAGGACGCTTCCAGCTAGCGGGGCATGGGGATCCCCGCCAGCCATAACAAAGATACCAGAATTTTGGGTGGGACTGAAACTAAACTCAGTGGGCCCAGGCCCACCCATGGCTATGTCAATAGCCTGAGGGTGAGAGTGATAGGCTAAAGTTCCTGATTAGTAGAAAGGCTGGGCGTCCACAACTTCAGGGTCAAAGACAAGTGGGGCAATTCTATAAGCTGGTGCCTATAGCTACATACACTTCCACGCAGCACCAGTGGCATTAATTGACATGTGCCAATAGAGCTCATTTTCAAAAGAGAAAAATGTCCAAAATCTTGTTTTCAGAAAGAATAAGGCACAAAAAAGTGCCCTAAATGACCACTGGAGGAAATCAAGGGTGACCCCCCCCCCCACACCAATACCGTTCCTGTGGTCACTGACTCCCTCCCATCCCCTAAAAATATGAATGCAAATATGACTTACCAGCCTCTATGACAGCCTCCGATGTTAAAGTCAGGTCTATTAGAGCAGTGTAGTGGTCAGTGCAGTGCACTATAGAGTGGGGGACCCAGGTCCCTATCTCCCTCTACCTGTCACACTTGTGGTGGAAACTGTGACCCCTCCCAAAGTAACCAAACGTCTACTGTATGCACATACAGGTGCTCCCTTCACCCATAAGGGCTATTGTTTTGGGGGACAGTATGGTTTGGGTGGGTTTTGGATGGCTCAAGGGACAAGATAAGAATGCAAAGGTGAGATGTGCACAAGGGAGCATTTTCATGAAGTGCATAGAAGTGCCCTCTAGGGTGCCCCATTGCTCTCCTAGGATGTCTGAGGGACCATTCTACTAAAAATGCAGGCTCCTCCCACATCCCAATGGTATGAATCTGTATATTTTGCATTTATTCGAGTTTTTTTTTTTTTTTTTTGAAAATGGACCAAAAAAAGCAAAACTTCCAAAGAACAGCACCTTGTTCAAAACAGAATTAAAAAAAAAAATGTTTTTCTATTTCAAAAATGACCTGTTTTCCTATTCTGATTTTGGACATTTTGTGCAAAATGTCCAAAGTCGGACTTAGACATCATATCGAAAATGCCCTTCCACATAACCCGGGTTTCACTGACCAACTCAGTCCTTCCCCCAGCCGACCTGGGTCACCACAAACAGAAACTCATTTTTACTCCCTTCTACCTACTCACTCCTCACACCTAATTTAGTCCTTCTGATCTGAGCATGGGCATAGGCCGGTGCCAGAAAATAATCCAGAAGGCCGTTGGATGATAAGCTGGGTTTATTAGTGAGTATCCCTTAGGAGTCCAGAAGTAGCTGTTTTCGAAAGAGAAGGATGCCCATCTTTCGACACAAATTGGTAGATGGGCGTCCTTCTCACAGGGTCGCCCAAACTGGCATAATTGAAAGCCGATTTTGGGCATCCCCAACTGCTTTCCGTCGCAGGGACAACCAAAGTTCACGGGGGCGTGTCGGAGGCGTAGCAAAGGTGGGACTTGGGCATGCCTAACACATGGGTGTCCTTGACCCATAATGGAAAAAAAAGGGTGTCCCTGATGAGCACGTGGACAATTTTTACCTGGTCCTGTTTTTGTTACGACCAAGCCACATAAAGGTGCCAGAACTGAGCAGATGACCACCGGAGAGAATCGGGGATCACTTCCCCTTACTACCCCAGTGGTCACTAACTCCCTCCCACCCTCAAAAATTTTCTTTAAAAATATTTTGTGCCAACCTCTATGCCAACCTCAAATGTCATACTCAGGTCCATCGCAGTAGTATGCAGGTCCCTGGAGCAGTTGTAGTGGGTGCAGTGCACTTCAGGCAGGTGGACCCAGGCCCATCCCCCCCTACCTGTTACACTTGTGGTGGTAAATGTGAGCCCTCCAAAAACCCACCACAAACACACTGTACCCACATCTAGGTGCCCCCCTTCACCTGTAAGGGCTATGGTGGTGTACAGTTGTGGGTAGTGTGTTTTTTTGGGGGGGGGGTTGGGGGGGCTCAGCACACAAGGTAAGGGAGCTATGTACCTGGGAACAATTTCTAAAGTCCACTGCAGTGCCCCTTAGGGTGCCCACTTGGTGTCCTGGCATGATAGAGGTATATAAAATAATAAGCGGAGTGGAACAGGTGGATGTGAAGTGTCTGTTCACGCTTTCCAAAAATACTAGGACTAGGGGGCATGAGATGAAACTACAGTGTAGTAAATTTAAAACAAATAGGAGAAAAGTTTTCTTCACCCAACGCATAATTAAACTCTGGAATTCATTGCCGGAGAACGAAGTGAAGGCGGTTAGCTTGGCAGAGTTTAAAAAGGGGTTGGACGGTTTCCTAAAGGACAGGTCCATAGACCGCTACTAAATGGACTTGCGAAAAATCCACAATTTCTGGAATAATTTGTATAAAATGTTTGTACGTTTGGGTAGCTTGCCAGGTGCCCTTAACCTGGATTGGCCGCTGTCGGAGACAGGATGCTAGGCTCGATGTACCTTTGGTCTTTCCCCAGTATGGCATTACTTATGTACTTATATATGGCATGTCAGGGGACCAGTGCACTATGAAAGCTAGCTCCTCCCACGACCAAAGGGCTTGGATTTGGCCATTTCTGAGATGGGCGTCTTTGGTTTCCATTATTGCTGAAAATCAGAAACGACCAAGTCTAGGGACGACCATCTCTAAGGACGACCTAAATTTCCAGATTTGGGTGTCCCCGGCCGTATTATCGAAATGAAAGATGGACGTCTATCTGGTTTCCCCGCCCCTTTGCTGGGACGTTTTGCAAGGACGCCCTAAGCAAAACTTGGGCGTCCCTTTTGATTATGCCCCTCTTTATATACAGTCAGTAGTTGGATTAAGAGGTTTTTTCCCCCCCTTTGTGTTCCTTTGTGTTAATCCAGCCAAAACTATTTGGTACAGTCTTATTCACTACTTAACATTTCCCTTTACACAATCAAGAATTGGGTACAAATTTACACTCCTCCAGTCCATTACCCATCCCTTTGAGCTTTATAATCCAAGTCTGCTCCAGATGTCTCTCAACACCATCCACTTCCCTCAGGATCAGACCACCCTGTCTGTCCTCCTTCCAGCGATATACCTCTCAGGGTCACACCCTGACCTTGAAAAGGCTTTCCCTGGCCCAACTCTTGCTCACAGACTGGGTTCCCTTTACCCTCCCAGAGCTCTTTTCACTTTCACGGTTTCTGCATTAAGGGCAGGAACTCCTCCTTATTTCAGCCTTAGTTTACGCTGCATTTCCAGAATACCCCCTCTCCTCCTAGGGTCCTGATGGGGGTGAAGGCAACCAAAGAGCATGTGCTTCAACAAATAGGAACTTTTATTACCTTCAAACTCCACCTTAACTGTCAATCAAAAACTAAAACCATTTCTCTATGCAACGTATTGCATAAATACACTCCCCTTGTGCTACACGACGAAACGTGACATCAGACGCATCGCAAACCTATGCGAACGACAAGCAAGAAAGAAAAGAGGACTGCCATCGCACCGAGCCAGCCTGAACGTGCGAGAGAGGGAGGGAGACAGGCAGGCAGCCTGAAAGTCGGAGGGTGGGAGTGAGCCAGCCAGTCAGCCTGAATGTGGGAGGGAGGGAGGGACCCTGAACGTGGGAGGGAGGGGGGACCACGACCCTGAAGCTGGGAGGGGGGAGGGGAGGAAAAAGGGGAGGGGGGGCCCCTGCCGCACACTCTCATTCTTTCTCACACACACACACACTCAATCTCACACACACACTCCAGCCTCACTCTATGTCACACACACACACACTCGCATATTCACTCTGTCTCTCTCTCTCACACAGTCACTCTCACACACACTCTCTCAAACATACACACTCCGAGGAAAACTTTGCTAGTGCCGGTTTCATTTGTTAAGGAAACAGGCCTTTTTTACTAGTAACCATATATTGTACACTTTCATCTTTCAACTGACCTGTGTTCCCCCTTTTTTTCTCCCCCACACAAAAATTACCATTTCTTTTCTCTTCTATACCATTTAAGCCCGGACACTCAGCTAAAACAACGGTGGCAGCATGCTTAAATCTTCATTTTACACCTTCAGCATTTATTTCAATTTCCTTTAAAGATTGAGCCAGAATACCTGGGATGCTCAGCCTTCACTTTTCAGTTGTGTTTTCAGAAGTACAGTGTATTCAAACCACATTGCATCACCATTCCATGATGTTTCCCTTTCTACTCTATGGTAGTCAAAGAGCAAACATTTCCTTACCACACAAACCAAAACTTGGATTTAACATCATTATTCTTTCACTTCAAACTTGTAACTCTTAAAGCTACGGCAAATTTATAACCACATAACATAATTTTGCTTATCTTCCCAACACTGAACACAATTTGCTGTTTCTTCTTTTGTTCTAGCAACAGAACTTTCAGTCATTCAAACAATATCAATTCCAGTTGTTCAATGCAAATTATATTTTTCTCCTGGCAGATAGTCCAGCTGTCCTTCTCAGCCATACCATACCATTTTGGATCAAGCTTCCAAACCATCACCCCCCCCCCCCCCCCCATGGATGAATTTGTCTACCCTGTGAAATTGGGCCTGGTAATATTTTTTTTGTTACATTTGTACCATGCGCTTTCCCACTCCTGGCAGGCTCAATGCGGCTTACGTGGGGGCAATGGAGGGTTAAGTGACTTGCCCAGAGCCACAAGGAGCTGCCTGTGCTTGAAGTGGGAATTGAACTCAGTTCCTCAGTTCCCCAGGGCCAAAGTCCACCACCCTAACCACTAGGCCACTCCTCTACTCCATTTTATTTATTTAATATGACATTTACATCCCTCATTAGCCTGAGTAGGTTCAATGTAGCTTACAGAAATATGGAGGAAAAAGGTAAAGGGCTAGGATTAACTGGGATAGACAGGAGTAGTGGGAGGTGGGATGAGTGCTTATTTCCTTAAAGGCTAGACTGACGAAGTGAGTTTTCAATAGACTTTGGAATAACAAATTATCATCAGTGCATTTGATGTTTTTTTGGTAAGGAATTCCAAATTTTAGTGCCTTGATATGAAAAGTTAGCAGTATGGATTGAATTGTAGGTTACTTTCTTACAATTCTGGAAATGTAGGATAATATATTCTCTAGATGATCAGCCTACCACCTCCACTTGGTGGATATGGATGGAGCACTCCACAGTCCAGTCTCTATACTGAAAGTCAATATGGTTTCTCATGGGGGGGATCCTCCATTTCAATGGGGGTAGCTGGGATCAGGTCTCATCCTCTGGAAAATCTCAGCTCGGGCCATGCATCCCACTGAGCATCCACCAGACATAACAGTCAGAGGCACATACGGGTAATATAAACCACAAGGTACCAGTGAACCCGGCTCAGCTTAGGCAGATGTTCACCACTGGCTCACCCTGGTTCAATCCAGGGCTTCTCCAGCAGTTCAGCGGGAACTGGGTCTCCCAGCCAGAAGCCCTTCAACTCCTCTGATATCAGAGCATGCAACACTCCCTCCACAACCCTGACTGTTCGAATCCAGACCCTCAGGAGCAACCGGTTCATGACCCAGTCAGTGACCAAGGGCATGGGGTTGTTCACGTCCACTTTCCCCATGGCCAAGCAGAGGTACTCCAGCATATTGGCAGGCTTTAGCAGCCTGTCTCTGGATCTTTGGGTACCTTCCACATGATACAGGCCTTCCTCACATGTGAAAGTGCTTCACTGCTTGGTGGCCTCTCCAAGTGTCCCCAGAGGGCATCCAATATCGGTGCTGCTGTCTTGGATCTCGGTGACACTCCCTCACAGAAGAGCATCATCTCCTTCTTCACCATTCTACTTCTCTGTCCTAATCTTTGCATCCCTGTTATCACAGGCTCTGGGCTACTGGTCATCTGGGACAAGGTCTGGGGGTGCTGGAGCTCAACTCCTCCTTGCCTTCTCTTCCCCACTTCTTAGTAGGCATTTCCACTATGGCTGGGCCTCCTGGTCCTGAGCTGGTATGCGGGCTTTCCGGCTTCGGTGGATCTGACCCAGCCACCTCCATCGGGACCTTACCCCAAGGAACTCACTGCAGAAGATTCCACCTCTCCACTCCAGGATCCTTGTCCAGATGTAGCTCTAGTCCTTTTAGGCAGGTTTCTCCTTCTCGATCTCCCTCAGAATCTGGGTCTCTGCAGTAGTGGTCACCATGATCCCTTCTCATGCTTGGTGGCCTAACCGCACCAAAGTCAGGTCACTCCGGTGAGTGCACACTGAGCAGATGACTCAGCTCATGCTTGCTCCATCCTCCACCGCCAGTTCCACAACTGCACACAGACAATGCACCATCTCCTCGACTCGATGTCTGTTGCAAACCAACATGCACTCCAACTCCTCTACACAATTCATGTGCTCCTTTCCGCCTTTTATCTCTGTGAGCAACACCCTGGATATGCGTGTTCAAACTCTGCCCTCCAGCTCTGTGAGTGATGTCAGGCAGGCCAAACAGCTAATTGAAACTCGCTTCCAGCATTCCATGCAGCTGCCAGCGATTTTGCAGTTCTCAAGCAAGTACTACAGGCAATATTTTGTAATTATTGTCCCATGCCATTCTTCTCCAACACTGGAAAATCAAATTTGTAATCCTTGGTCAAAGAAAGTCTCTTCAGCATACATCTAATCGCCCCAAATTACAGGCACCATTTTGTATAACATGGGTCTCACCAACCAGCTCCCTAATCAACCCAGGTCACCACAAACAGATATTAATTTTTACTTCCTTTTAACTACTCGCTCCTCACACCTCATTCAGTCCTTCTGATTCAACCTTGGGTGCAAGCTGGTGCTGGATAATAATCTGGAAAGCCGTAGGATGTTAAACTAGGCAATCCAGATCTTTGCTCAGTTCCCTCAGCAATCCAGATCTTTGCTCTCTCTCTTAAATGACCACTCACCAAGCCAAGAATTTATAATTTCTTTGCAAACTTTACTGAACTCTGCAACGGCAGTAAATCCAAACTTCAAACACTTTATGTACAATCAGTATTTGGTTTAAAAGATTTTGTTTCCTTTGTGTTAATCCAGCTAAGACTATTTGGTACAGTCTTATTCAGGTCTTAATGTTTCCTTTTGCACAATCCAGAATTATGTACAAATTTACACCTTGTCTACCCCATTACCCATCCCTTTGGGCTTTATAATTCAAGGCTGCTCCTGATGTCTCTGATCACCATCTGCATTCCTCAGGATCAAACCTCCCTGTTTGTCCAACTTCCAGCGATGTACCTCTCAGGGTCATACCCTGGCCCTGAATAGGCTTCCCCTATTCCTACTCCTGTTCCCAGGCTGGGTTCCCCTTACCCACCTGGAACTCTTCACTCTCACAGTTTCTGCTTTTAGGGGCAGGAACTCCTCCGTCTTGGTTTATGCTGCCTTTCCAGGATACCCCCCTCTCCTCCTAAGGTCCTGGGGGGGGGGGGGAGATAACCAAAGACCATGTGCTTCAAGAAACAGGAACTTTTATTACCTTCAACTCCACCTTAACTGTCAATCAAAAACTAGAACCATTTCTCTCTGCAACTTATTGCATAAACACACTTCCCTTGGGCTGGGTCTCCCTCCCACCCAGGGACATCCCACACACTCCCCCCAGTGAATCCAGGGAAAACCCACACCACTCAATTGCACGTGTCACTTGGCACACTTAAGCATTCCATCTTACACCTGCTATTGACATGCCAATATACGCTAGTATTCTATAAATGTGATCTTAGCATCTGGATACCATTATGCACTATGCACACAAAATCAGGAGGCCTAAACTGAGACAGTGATTTATAGAATTGCCCCCACTTATATTTTTCCTGACATAAAACTAAGAAAATACAGGCAGCAGAAGAATAAACAGGTCATGCTAACATGGCCACACACTGCTACAGTAAATGGTGGTATATAAAGTCCAACTGCCCTATCCATGCTAAAGTGCCCATGATACAGCACCGCTGCTGATTATAGAACCTTAGCCACTCATAGGCAATTACTTCTTTTTTAAGTCATCTTTTATTTATTTTTCTACCACACTGGGCAGATGGGCATGCAACTTCCCAGACAATCCCGCTCCACATTTGCCCCCACCCATGTCGTATATAATAACATTGAAAATCAAGAACCCAGCCTCACACCAGCTGCGTATAAGTAATATTTGCCACTCACACTGTTATCAGATGTTCCTGCATCCACATCTATTGATGGAGAAAAAAAGCTTCAGTTCAGCCACCCAACCAGTCTGAACATGCAGACTATAAGATCTCAGTTATTAAAGGAAGCTAGAGTGAACTATTGGTCATTAGAGGATTGAAGTATATAATAACATGCAAAATAACAACAGAAGATCTACCCTCCATGGGTACTGTACAAAACAAATGAAACAATGGAGGAGACCAAAAAAAGTCTCACGCCAAAGGTGTCAAACCAAGAAGAACTTGATTAGATCTTCACCAAGACCCAACACGAATCATGTTTCAACCTAAATGGCCTCCATCAAGGATTTTGTTTCAGAGAAGTATGTCTGGGATCTGTTTTCTTTTGTATCACTTCTGGTACAGATCTGAAGAGCCTGTTTGTTGTTCTTGTTGCAATACTCGCTTAACTTACATAGAACATATTTGCAAAGGGGCACACAGAGGGGCGGGGCATGTGCAGGCATAGGCGTATTTCCCACTTAGGCAGGTAACTTACAGAATACCCTCTTACACTCCTCCGTAATGTATTTAGCCACCCACATCTATGCTAGGTCTATGGCTGGCCTAAGCACAAGCATCAAAACATTAGGTGCATCAATACTAGACTACACTAGTAATTCTATAATAGAATTACTAGTGCAATCCAGACACCCAGGTTCCATAAGAACATAAGAACTTCCATGCTGGTACAGACTGAAGGTCTATCAAGCCCAGTATCCTGTTTCCAACAGCGGCCAAATCGAGGTCACAAGTGCCTGGAAAGATCCCAGAATAGTAAAACATATTTTATGCTGTTTATCCTAGAAAAATAGGCACTGTCCTCTCCAGCTCATAAAAATCTTGAGATTAAGAAACAGATGAACTGATGAAAATATTAATGCACTGCATACTAATCTCCTCAAAGTAATCTCCTCAAAGGCAAATGGAATGAGTGACAGTTTCCAACTTAGCATACTGTATACAGTGGAGAGAGAGAGAAAGAGAGTGAGTGTGTGTGCATGTTTATACACACGACAGAGAGAGAAAGTGTGTGCGCGCACAAGTGTGTGAGAGAGACAATGTGTGTGTGTGTGCATGACAAAGAGAAAGAAAGTGTATGTGCATGCACGAAAGAGAGAGAAAGTGTGTGTGTGTGCACATGAGAGAGAGTGAGTGTGTGTGTGTGCATGCATGAGAGTTTGTGTGAGAGAGATAATATGTGTGAGTGTGTGTGTGCGCACAAGAGAGAGAAAGTGTGTCTGTGCAAGCATGAGAGTGTGTGTGCACTCAACAGAGAGACAGAGAGAAAGTGTGTGCACGCACAAGTGTGTGAGAGAGACAATGTGTGTGTGTCTGTGTTTGTTCATGACAGAGAGAAAGAAAGTGCATGCACATACATGAGAGTGAGAGAGAGAGAGGGAAGTGTGTGTGTGCACATAAGAGAGGGTGTGTGTGTGCATGCATGAGAGTGTGTGTGAGAGACAATATGTGCGTGTGTGCACAAGAGAGAGAAAGTGTGTCTGTGCAAGCATGAGAGTGTGTGCACTCAATAGAGAGAGAAAGTGTATGCATGCACAAGTATGTGAGAGACAATGTGTGTGTGTGTGTGTTTGTTTGTGCATGACAGAGTTAAAGAAAGTATATGCGCATGCATGAGAGAGAGAGGGAGGAAGTGTGTGTGCGCACATGAGAGAGGGCGAGTGTGTGTGCATGCACGAGAGTGTGTGAGAGAGACAATATATGTGTGTGTGCACAAGAGAGAGAGTAAATGTGTCTGTGCAAGCACGAGAGTGTGTGTGCACTCAATAGACAGAGAGAGAGAAAGTGTGTGCATGAACAAGTGTGTGAGAGAGACAATGTGTGTGTGTTTGTGTGTGTGTTTGTGCATGACAGAGAGAGAAAGAAAGTGTATGCACATGCATGAGAGATAGAGAGAGAGAGGAAGTGTGTGTGCGCAAATGAGAGAGGGCGAGTGTGTGCATGCGCGAGAGTGTGTGTGAGAGAGAGACAATATGTGTGTGTTTGTGTGTGCAAGAGAGAGTAAGTATGTCTGTGCAAGCACGAGAGAGTGTGCACTCAATAGAGAGAGAGAAAGTGTGTTCATGCAGAAGTGTGTGAGAGAGACAATGTGTGTGTGTGTGTGTGTATGTGCATGCATGAGAGAGAGAGAGAGAGAGAAAGAGAGGACGTGTGTGTGTGCATGCATGCATGCATGCATATATGCATATATGTATTCTTCCAATTACAAATACAATTAATCTAAATGTGTTATTGATTTAAATGACTTCTTCATGCAATTTTTACTATTATAGCAAATTCAGTGGAATCAACCATAAAGGAGTTGCCTGCAATTTACAAAGAAAAAAAACCACAAATCAGAAAATCTGAATCTGTTATAGAGAAGCAAATGCTCATTGTACATAGTATATGTTTTATGGAAGTCAAAGTTTAATCCTCCTGCTTTGGCAATGTCTATTACATCATGAAGTCTCATATTTGAGGACAGAACGTTAACCTTTCATACAGAATGGGCTAGCAATCTCAGCTACAAGGCCAAGAGACTGTCGTCAGCTCAGCCAGGCACTATGATCTTCACTTAAAGGTCAGTAAAGATGAGTGTACAGCACATGATATGATTATTCTTTTAAATGATAGTCTAGGATTTTAATGTTGGTCATGTGACACAGTAAATTCTTTATGGCTTGTGATACTTTTTGTTAAGGCAAAAGATATATCCCCAATATTCAGCCGGCATCAGGTTGTATGATGACCGCCTGACGGTCAGGCTGGATATTTAATATCTGGTTTCATTTTTGACCACAGCCTTAACTGGTTAAGCCAAAATTCAGTGCTAACCGTTTAAGTGCTTACCTCCTGATTCTATATATGGCACATCGAGTAGCGTGTGTAAATTTATGCAGTCAATTTACACATGCTACTAAATTAATTAATTAATGAGCCAATTAGTCTTGATAATAATTGGTCAATAATAGAGCATAATTGGAATTTACGTGCAATTCTTTTCAGGTGTATTCTATAAAGCTGCACACATAAATTCCCACGTGTGCAGCCATAAAGGGGCCGTGATCATGAGAGGAGTATGGGCGTGTCAGGGCCATCAATCACATCTACACATGTGGTTATAGAATTTTGGGGAGCACACCTAGATTTAGGTGCAGGCATTTGCACCAGCTTTTCAATGGCATAAAAGGGTGCGCCTAAAGCTGGGCGCATCCACCTGGCCTATGTGCCATTCTATAAACCGCAACTGAATGTAGACACAGCTTATAGAATACCATTAGGCACATGAATCAGACACACCTAAACTTTCGTTGCCACATATAGACTCCGGTCCTAAGCGATTAAAGATAGGCCTGCTATTTATGCAGCCTATTTTAACTGCTAAACATAGCCAGTTCAGAGCTGAATATTCACACTTAACTGGCTATGTTGCACGATTTAGCTGGTTAGTGGCTAACCATGAATATTCAGCAGAGATAATCTGTTATCTCACTTCAGATATCCATGGTTAGATGCTAAAATGCTATTTATGGGTGCTCTGTGGGAGAAGCCAAGATGAAGATGGATGCTAACTGGGACCTGTCGATACTTCTGACTATAGGTGGTACCCAGATAACTTCTAAAAAAGCAAACAGTCTTTATTAAAATCCGAAAGTTCCCAGAGATTTTAACATCTGTGGCCAACATGGCCATGTTTCACCTGAAAATGGCTGCATCAAGGGCAACGTTACTAAAAGATCAAACAAAAACATATATATAAATATATAAAACCAAATGCAAAACTGAGTTACAAATAGAAAATTAAAAATATATCTCATTTAGAAATGACTCCACAAGATGGGGGGCAAGATAGGGGCTGGCGAGGAAGTGTAGAGCTGAGCTTTGAGCGAGTCCAATATTACTTCTTTTTGTTGGTTCTTGCTTACCTCTATCAATGCCAAAGTGGAAAGGGAAGCCCCGAGTTCCCCCCAACTCGGCTGACTCCCTTCAACAGGCGGAGATAGCTCACTTTACCTGCCAGAGCATTCCTTTAGGCGTTTCTGTTGCACAGGGTGAAAGGAAAACCCCTGCGCTAGAGAGTGAGGCATTGCTTAGCCTGGCTGGCCCAGCAGTCCCTCCAGCGCCCTATGGGATGATGACTCCAGTGACACTGCCAGCAGCAGGAACTCCACTGCTGCTATCAGCTTCGGTTGGAGGGCAGGATTCACTGTCTACCTCACCATCGTTGGGCACTGCTGAGGCACAAGCCATATCTGGAGAGGCCATGGAGATTCCAGGGCAGGGGTTTGTGCTTCCCTCCATGGTAAAACCATCGGAGGTGACTTTAGACTATCTGGGCTGGATTGGAATCTATTTACAAGGTATGTTCCTTAGTATTTCCAGCAGTGGCTGAGAACTTGCTCAAGGTTCAGAAAGCTGAAGAGAATTTGAAAATACAAGGAGGGAAGATAGAAGAATTAATGGACCAAGTTAATCAGATTAAGAACTCTCAGACTATAATACTGCAAGATCGCCTGAAATGTTTGAGAATGATACTCGATTTCTGAACTTGCACCTGTTAAATTTTCCTCAGCTAATATCAATGTCACCTAAAGAAACATTTTATAACTAGCTTCAAGAAGTATTTAAATATTCTGCTGAGGTACTCCCTCCTTTGCATGTAATTTATTTTCTAGCAGTTTCTAAGAAGAATCTACTCCTGAAAGAGAATCTTCACTGGTGGAAGTTTCCTCAGATAGTCTGAACCTTGTGGATATTTTAGAAAGATGACAAGAAGAGGTTAAACTAAAGTCTACATTGTTGGTAACTTTTGTCTTTAATCAGGATAAGGAAGCTTTAATATGAATTTACTTTAAAACAAAGGATTTGAATTTTTTGAGGCAAAAGTTTCTATATTGCCTGATGTATCCAAATCTACACAATCCATACGAAACCGTTCCTAAGTCTTTGACAAAGAGTGTTGAATATTGGTGATAGGTTTCGGTTAAGATATCCCTGTAGATGTGTTCTTTGTTTGGATAAACATATCTACATTTTCTATGAGGCTTCTCAGTTGCAACTCTTTCTAGAGGGAAAAGATACTATTACAGATGGAATCTGAAACACTTTTCAACTCCCTGAGCCATTTATGTTAATAGGATTGTTCACTTGCCAGTTATTAATAAGAATGTGTCCTTGTATTATCTCCTCTTCCTGAAAGTTTTTGGGATTCTTGCTCCCCCTATTTGTGGACTATATTGAGTTAATTTCTTTAAGTACTTTTCATTTGGAAATACTAGAATTTTGTTATTAGATTATTTGAAATTAGCTCTTTATCTTAATTTAAAAATTGTTTTTGATATATTTTTGCAAAAGAATAAAAAGAAAAAAAGAAAGACTCCACAACTGTAAAAATGAATTATCACATGAATAAATAAAATAACTAAGAACTACATATAAGTAAAAATAAGAGTTAAAGAACAGCTTTAAAAAAAAAGAGAGAGAGAAGGGACAAAGGCTTACCCAGTTGGTGGAAAATTACAAACTTCACCAGATCTGGTCCAAAAGATAAAAAGGCTAGAAGCACTGGATTGTAAAAAAAGAATGTTCACCACAAATAGAATAAACATCTAAAAAAAACACTTTTAAGGGAAAGGGAATTGATATACTACCTTTCTGTGGTTTTTGCAACTACGTTTAAAGTGGTTTATATAGTATATAGAGGTACTTATTTGTACCTAGGGCAATAGAGGGATAAGGGCCCTGTTTACTAAGGCGCGTTAGCGTTTTTAATGCATCTACAATTAGCGTGTGTGTTAACCGTGTAGGTGCCTATAGGGATATAGTAGGCACATATGCAGTTAACGTGCATTACAAATGTTAATGTGCCTTAGTAAACAGGGCCCTAGGTGACTTGCCCAGAGTCACAAGGAGCTGGAGTGTGAATCAAACCCAGTTCCCCAGGATCAAAGTCTGCTGAACTAACCAGTAGGCTACTCCTCCACTCCTTTAAAACATAAAAATAAAACTGAAAGCGACTACTTATATGCTCCTTCATCTGGGTGCATTTGTACAATAAAACAAACTTGCTGTGACACCCTAGCCTATGCATACTGAACATGTCATGCATACATAATTACTGTAAAAACACATTAAGAACACATTTTCAATAAATACAACTAAATACCAACTGGTATTCACTAGTAAAAACATATAATGCTGGTTCAAACATGTTTTAAAAGAGTGTCATACTGTAAAACAAAGTCCGTGGTGGCTGAAAAATGGAAGTGCTAGCAACGGGTAAAAACGATCTCAAAATCAAAAAAACAAAGTGCTTAAAACCTCTCTACCCTCATCTCCCCTTACGTTCCTACCCGTAACCTCCGCTCTCAAGACAAATCCCTCCTTTCAGTACCCTTCTCCACCACCGCCAACTCCAAGCTCCGCCCGTTCTGCCTCGCCTCACCCCATGCCTGGAATAAACTCCCTGAGCCCATACGCCAGGCCCCCTCCCTACCCATCTTCAAAGCCTTGCTGAAAGCCTACCTCTTCAATGTCGCCTTCGGCACCTAACCACCATACCTCTATTCAGGAAATCTAGACTGCTCCAACTTGACATTTCACCCATTAGATTGTAAGCTCTTTTGAGCAGGGACTGTCCTTTTTGTTAAACTGTACAGCGTTGCGTAACCCTAGTAGCGCTCTAGAAATGTTAAGTAGTAGTAGTAAAACAAAGTCCGTGGTGGCTGAAAAATGGAAGTGCTAGCAACGGGTAAAAACGATCTCAAAATCCAAAAAACAAAGTGCTTAAAATCATCTTGAGATGTTTAGCATTCCAGAACTACCAAAAATATAGCTAAAAAATCTCTAAAGTTCTCAAATCATGTTTCAATGATGTCAATGCATTCCACTGACATCATCAATGCGTTCCAACCATGGAAGCCAAACCATTTAGAACCTTTGAGAAACATTTTCTATTTATAAGTCTCTCAGTTTTGCATTTGGTTTTATATATTTATATATAAAATGCAGCTGTTTTCATGGGAAACATGGTCATGTCAGGTACAGATGTTTAAATTTCTGAGAGCTTTTGGATTTTAAAAAAGATGTTTGCCTTCTTATAACATCTGTCTCTTGCTTAGATCCTTCATGTTGGGTTTGGTGCACCATTTGCCTTGCTCCTTTCTCACCCCAGATAATTTCTGGCAGCCACTTATACCCAGATATTCAGCACTAACATCTGGGTATCAGCATTGATTTTCTGAGTACAGATTTAACTGCTATTGTCAACATGGGATTAAATATAAGGGGGTTGAAAGTTACAGAAAATAAAGGCCATGCATATTAACTATTAAACTCTACGATCCCTTCATCTCCCTCAAAGATCTTCTGTGCTTCCAGACAGCAGAGAAGGACACTGAAAAGACATTTTTTCTCCAAAAGTAGAACATGAAATGATCTAAAGAACCCTACACTGGGCAGTCACACGTTGTCTGCACTGCCTGCCCCCTGCCCCCTCTGACATAAACTTCCTGTCCTGGGACAAGGGACTGGCAGAGCCGACAGTTGCGTGACTGCTCAGCACACCTCCTTGTTTGGAGAAGGAAAGGTGGGAAGACACGCCTGGAGGACAGGGGTGCACCACCTCAGGTGGTACCCAAGGTAGGTACGCTATTGCATGTAACTCCTCCCCCTGGTGCATCTCAAATGTGTTTCCATGTAGAACAATCCAGTATTCATCCTCCTATGCTGAACATAAGAATAGCCATACTAGGTTAGACCAATTGTCCATCTAGCCCAGTATCCTGTTTCCAACAGTGGCCAATCCAGGTCACAAGCACTTGGCAGAAACCCAAATAGTAGTAACAGTTCATGCTACCAATCCAAGCAGTGGCTGCCCTGTGTCTGTCTCAATAGTAGACTATGGACTTTTCCTCCAGGAACCTGTCCAAACCTTTTTTTAAACCTAGATATGCTAACCACTGTTATCATATCCTCCAGCAAAGAGTTCCAGAGCTTAACTAGTCACTGAGTGAAGAAAAAAAAAATCCTCTCTGTAACTTCATTGAGTATTCCCTAGTCTTTGTAATTTTTGAAACAGTAAAAAATGGATTCACTTGTCCTTGTTCTACACCACTCAGGATTTTGTAGATCTCAATCATATCTCCCCTTAGCCATTTATTTTCCAAACTGAAGAGCCCTAACCTCTTTAGCCTTGCCTCATATGAGAGGAGTTCCATCCACTTTATCATTTTGGTCACACTTTGAACCTTTTTTAATCCACTATATCTTTTTTGAGGTACGACGATCAGAACTGAATGCAGTACTCAAGGTGAGGTAACATCATGGAGTGATAAAGAGGCATTATACTATTCTTATTTACCATCCTTTTCCTAATAATTCCTAGCATCCTGTTTGCTTTTTTTTTTGCTGTTGCCACACACTGGGCAAAAGATTTCAGTGTATTATCTACAACGACACCTAGATCTTTCTCTTGGGTGCTGATCCCCAAAGTGGACCCTAGCATCGGGCAACTATGATTTGGGTCATTCTTCCCAATGTGCATCACTTTACATTTGTCCACATTAAATTCATCTGCCATTTGGATGCCCAGTCTTCCAATTTCCTAAGGGTCTTCCTGCAATTTTCCACAGTTTGCATGTGTTTTAATAACCTTGAATAGTTTCATGTCATCTGCAAATTTAAACACCTCACTTGTCGGTCCAATTTACAGATCATTTATAAATATGTTAAATTGTACCAGTCCCAGTACAGATCCCTGCGGCACTCCAGTGCGGTCCATTCTTGCAAGGCCATACAGAAAACCTTCTCCTTCAGCTGCATAGGCCTTCATGTCGCTTATACAGATCATATGCTCAAAATGATGTAGTTTAGTACATGGCCTTTACAGAAGTAAAAATATTCCAGAACTGAAAATGTGCATAACCTAATTTAGGCCTAATTTAGTTTACTTGTTTCTCTCTTCCCTTTAATCATCTTTTTTAAACAAATGTCATTGCATACTGTTACACTTTAATTTGAAACAGACTCAGTTGTACAGAGTTTCTGTCTACTGTTTATAGTGGAACGCTGGTTTCCACTATTAAGAAAGCGTCTTTACTTTACAAATGATTCCACAGCGAAACTGTAGTTCTAACATCTAAGAGCTCATACTTGTGTGTGTGCTATGTATGTAAATGTTTAAATCATGAACCATATTTGCAAAGGGGGTATACACAGGGACAGAGCATAGGCAAAACATAGGCAAGGCCCCTTCTTATGTGTATAACTTACAGAATAGTTAAGTTACATGTGTCCCTACCGCACTTAAGAGGTCCTTTTACTATGCTGCGGCAAAAGGGGGCTTGCACTCCTTTAAAAAATGTACTGATCAATTTAGCTATCTGCTATTTTCCCTTACCAAATGATTCATTAAAAAGCCAAGTTTGGGCCTTTCTAAAAAAGCATACATTATTTCACTCTTGAAGTGATTGCGAAGTCCTACAAATACAAACAATGAAAACTGAATACCTGTCATCAAGTAAAGCAGTGCTTTATGCACAGAAATAGACATGTATAAAAGTGTGAATCTGATATGGGCACAAAAATTACAAATGCACAACCTGTATATGTGTAATGTCACTTGGACTTAATGAAGATGTTCCCACAGGTGGGGCTGAGAATGGGTTTGCATTTCTGTGACTACTTTTGATAATGTGTATATGTGCATATAATTTAACCCAGAAAATTTGTGCATACCAAAGAGCAAATATGAATATAAACTCAAACTCTCTGGGGTAATTTTCAAAGCATGCACATGCTTTCACATTGAAAATCTGTAGCTGCCCTCACAGGGAAAAATGAATGTACTAATTTTGCATCGGCTCAGTTGTAAAGGGTAAAGGGTCATGGATCGTGGATATGATATGCTGGTAGTGTCTTTCTGTGGTACAAACAAAGCTCTTTACATTTTTGTTATATTATGCAGTTACTTTCTAAAGCAGGGGTGTCCAACGTAGAAAGGCAGTATATTAAATCCATGACCCTTTAGAAGAGGGTTGTTAAACCTCGGTCCTTGAGGTCCGCAAGCCAGTCAGGTTTTCAGGATTTCCCCAATGAAGATGCATGAGATCTATTTGTATACAATGGAGGCAGCCTGCAAATTCATTGGGGAAATCCTGAAAACCTGACTGGCTTGCGGACCTCAAGGACCGAGGTTCAACAACCCTCTTCTAAAGGGTCATGGATTTAATATACTGTCTTTCTATGGCACAACCAAAGTTGGTGTGACGGACCGACCATTTGCACGTTGGACTTTGCATTTGAACCTTAAGCTAAGTAACTTTTTCACTTTTTCTGGGATCCATCCGGTCAGTTCTGTGTGGTTAGCTTTTTTAGATTTAAATAAATAAGGGTTTTTTTTTATGCCAGTGAAGATAAAACAGCCCTTTGATTTTCCTCAACCCTCGTTTTTATTATTTTATTATTATTATTATTATTATTTATTACATTTGTATCCCACATTTCCCCACCTTTTTGCAGGCTCAATGTGGCTTACATATAACCGTTAACGGTGTTAGTCTATTGCAGTCTGAAGAAATACATGGTAGGAATGAACACATTAATGATTGGAGTGGATTGGAGTGGAGGAGTGGCCTAGTGGTTAGGGTGGTGGACTTTGGTCCTGGGGAACTGAGTTTGATTTCCACTTCAGAAACAGGCAGCTCCTTGTGACTCTGGGCAAGTCACTTAACCCTCCATTGCCTGCATGTAAGCCACATTGTGCCTGCCATGAGTGGGAAAGCGCAGGGTACAAATGTAACAAAAATAAATTCTATGGGTCAGTGATTGGGCTTCTTGGAGAGGCTTTTTCCCCCTTTTTCTTCCAATAATTTAATATATGCACTTCACAGAACTATAGCCTTATGAAAGTACCTATTGCCACTATATGAGAGAAATTGTGGTGTTACATAGTACTAGTACTCTCTAACCATTTTTTTGTGACACAACCAAAGTGATTTACATTTATTGTATGCAGGTACTTTCTCTGTCCCTAGTGGGCTCACAATCTAAAGCCGCGTTAGTGATTACGACGCAGCAAATGAGAGGACGTTCACAGGAATTGAACGGGCTTCCTCTCATTTACTGTGCAGGAATCACTAGTGCATCTTTGTAAAAGAAGCCTTAAGCTTTTATACCTGGGGCAATAGAGGGTTAAGGAGTCCTTGTACTAAGGTGCACCGAAAAATGGTCTGTGCTGGTGTAGATGCATGTATTGGATGCAGGCAGGTCCATTTTCAGCACACCTGCAAAAAAGGCCTTTTTTTTGGGGGGGGGGGGGGGGGTGAAAATGGGCGTACAACAAAATGAAAAATGGGCCTGAGACCTTACCGCCACCCATTGACTTAGCAGTAAGGTCTCACGTGTGAACTGGGCGGTAATCATCAGTATGCGTACAATATTGATTACCGCCCGGGCCCAGCCCATGATGGCTCCTTATGACCCTGGGCAAGTCACTAGGGGCCCTTTTTCTAACCTGCGAAGGCATGTCAATTTTGAACTACTGCCCGGGCCATGTGGTAGCCGGACGTGCCTACGTGGCATAGTAAAAAGGCCCCTAAGTGACTTGCCCAGGGTCATAAGGGAAAGGAAAATGGGACTTGATATACTGCCTTTCTGAGGTTTTTGCAACTACATTCAAAGTGGTTTACATATATTCAGGTACTTATTTTGTACCAGGAGCAATGGAGGGTTAAGTGACTTGCCCAGAGACACAAGGAGCTGTAGTAGGAATTGAACTCAGTTCCCCAGGATCAAAGTCCACTGCACTAACCATTAGGCTACTCCTGCACAGTTAAACTCTAACTAAGTGAGCTGGCACCCAATATTCATTGCACTTAACTGGTTAATGTCGCTGAATGTCACTGCTAACCAGTCGTCCCCTAACTGGAGAGGTTAGGGGCAGCCGGGGGTGGAGTTAGGATGGAAAGGCAACTTAGCTGGTTAGTGGTGAGTCTTGATCTGCTCACCAGTTAAGTAACTACTTAAAGTCAGAACAGCAGAAAAGCTGGCGCATGGGAAAAATGGCCCCCGCCACTAGCGCATGGCCCTTTTTCCTGCAGATTGGTAAAAGGACCCCTAAATGATCTTCTATAAAAAGCGATCTTTTCTTAGTGCCCTTTATAAAGTAGTGCTTCACACCTATTTTTTCCAGCACCCAAATTTGGGTGCCATTTGCTGAATCTGGTCCTGTATTTAGGGGAGAACAGTTTTGGGTCCAGTGTTGCCCAAACTCTCCTATCTTATCTGCTTCTTCTGCACCAGATATCTATTTTCCAGTAGCATCCAAAATCAGAAATAGAAGACACCCTAAGGTGACACATTGTATATCATACATATAAATATATTAAATAATATACAGTATGCAATACATTAATATTATTGTGATGGGAACTGTCAGGGACCCTTTTCCAGTCTCAGAATTTTTATTAATGAGTTTAGCAAACATACAGTAATATATAACATAAGAACAATAGGGTAATATCCAACAAGTACAAATGTAAAGGTGAATATATTAAGAGTTATCAAGAAAGGAAATCAAAGTAGACCATTTCTTAGTGCAATTAACATAATACTTCATCTTTTTGGAAAGATAGATTTCATAGCTGTAAGTAGCATAAATAAGATTCCACCAGTTCTTATGTGTGGCTTGAGACGGGGATTTCCAAGAAGCAAAAACAATTTTTAGAGCCAATGAGGGGGATAATCGAACGGGGATGCCCATCTCTAAGGACGTCCATCTTTTGTTTCGATAATACGATTGGGGATGGTCGTCCCTGGTTTTCGGCGATAATGGAAAGCGAGGAAGCCCATCTCAGAAACGACCAAATCCAAGCCATTTGGTCATGGGAGGAGCCAGCATTTGTAGTGCACTGGTCCCACTAAATGAATGGAAAAAGCCCTTCCCTTACCGATCCCTTCCCTTACCAAATGAGCTGCTCGCTGTTAGCTCATTTACACACGATTTCCATCCTAAGGAGGGGAAGCGACGGCAGTTGAGGATGTCCAAAATGTGGATGTTTGTGAGAAGGACATCCATGCCTGCTATGCCTCTGACACCCCCTTTATTTATTTGGATTTTGGATCACAAGTAGTAGGTGAACCTTCTACCTCTAGAGTGCAAGACCAGTGCTCTAACCTGTACTCTACTCTACTCCCTTGAAATTTGGCCATCCCTGTGGGGGGCAGTTGAGGACGTCCAAAATGTTTGAAAGAAGGACATCCACGCCTTCGTTATGCCTCCGCTGACACACACACCTCCCCCCCCAGGGATGGCCAAATTTCAAGGGAGTGGAGTGGAATGGAAGAGTGGCCTAGTGGTTAGAGCACTGGTCTTGCAATCCAGAGGTGGCCAGCTCAAATCTCACTGCTCCTACAAGGCATAGCAAAGGCATAGATGTCCTTCTCATAGAAACATGCACATTTTGGACGTCCTCAACTGAGGCATAACGAAGGACATACCCCCCCCCCCCCCCCAAAAAAAAAAAAAAGACAAAACTTTTGAAGTTGTTTTTTTAGGGTGGGAGGTGATTAGTGACCATTGGGGAAGTCAGGAGAGGTCATCCCCAATTCCCTCCAGTGGTCATCTGGTCAGTTCGGGCACCTTTTTGATGCTTGGTCATGAAAAAATGGACCAAGTAAAGTTGGCCAAATGCTCGTCAGGGACACCCTTCTTTTTTCCATTATGAGCCAAGGACTCCTATCTGTTAACCACGCCCCTGTCCCGCCTTCTTTACACTGCCAACACACCCCCTTGAACTTTGGTCATCCCCGCGACGGAAAGCAGTTGAGGACACCCAAAATCAGCTTTTGATTATACTGATTTGGGCGACCTTAGGAGAAGGACGCCCATCTCCTGATTTGTGTCGGAGGATGGGCGCCCTTCTCCTTCGAAAATAAGCAGGATAGTATGCTTTTTGATTTATTAATTTTGTTTGATTCACTACTCTCTTTGATATGCCTATTTTGGTCTTTTGCTTATAGTTGTATTATATCAATGTATCATTTTATTATATCATTATATTACTTATCTTATTATGTATATGTCATATATTGTCTTTACATTTTATATTTTATTATATATATTTTATCATATATGCATTATGTATTTTTATGTTACATTTGTACACCGTGCTTGCCCACTCGTGGCAGGCTCAATGCGGCTTACATATTGTATACAGGTACGTTTTAGGGATTCCTGAGGCAGGCCGGAGTGGCCAAAACATGACTTCTGTCGAGTCCAGATTGTATCAATAAACTTTTGCTGTGAACTTTTTTGAGTCCAGTAGAAGTTTTTTGGGATCATCCATCTTGTCCTCTTCGCTGTGACATTGTTCTTTGGGTTTTTCAGTGCGGAGGTTTGTTTTCTTCTGTGTTTGTCGCGTGCAACTACTCATACCCTTTGAACAAGGTCCACCCATAGCCTTGAATAAACCAGCTGCCTGTCTAACTGCAACTCAGGAATGGGCAAGCAAAATAGAGATTCTTTCGGTACCTAACACAAGTGGACAAATATCTGAGTTCAATCACAGGTCAGGAATCTTGGGATACTGCTAGATTCATCACTCAACCTGATACCATACATTCAAACAACCTTTAAAAATTGTCTCTATCACATGTGGCAGCTACAGAATCTCTCTCCATATATTGATAAAACGAGTCTGACCACAGTGATCCATGCCATGATAACATCATGACTATAATGCCCTGCACACTGGTCAAACCAAAAAGAGTTTGCATCAGCTCCAACTAATTCAGAATGCTGCAGCACGACTGATAGAAGGCTGAAAGCGGTGTGACCACATCACACCCTTCCTGCAAAAACTACATTAGCTACCAGTACTTTACAGAGCTAAAAATAAAATTCTATGTTTGAATTTCAAGGTCCTCAGAGAAAATGGACCAAAGTACATGAAGAATAAGTTAGCCCTTTACACACCTTTGAGACCTCTAAGGTCCTCTCAAGGAGCATCACTATCTGTACCCTCCTCAAAAGAAATTGTACAATGTGATACCCACCAGCAAGCCTTCTCAGGAGTAGCCTCCAAGCTCTGGAATTTTCTCTTATAAGGGCTCCATCTAACTCTACCTCTGCTTCAGGAAGCAGGTGAAAGCCTGGCTCTTCTCCCAAGCCTTTAACACATTTAAGGCCCCTTTTACTAAGCCGCATAAGCATCTACGCACGCCCAATGCATGCCAAAATGAACTTACCACCCGACTACTGCGTGCCTCTTGCGATAATTTCATTTTTGGCGCCCTCCCGCTATGCACGTCTGAAAAATATTTTTGGACGCGTGTAGCGGACCCCGCCAAGTGGCATCTGACATGCATAGGCCGTTACTGTGCAGATTCTTTACCGTTAGGTCTATGGCTGGTGGTAAGGTCAGACACCCAAAATGGATGCACGGCAATTTTGATTTTGCCGCACATCCATTTTCGAAAAAAGTTTTAAAAGGCATTTGTGGTACGTGCGCTGAAAAATATTTCTGTGTGCGCCCAAAACCCCCACTACTGCAAGACACTTTTTACCGTGGATTAGTAAAAGAACCCCAGGATGACTTGTTACACTCCACTCTGCACCTGGACTAGCTTGCTACACACACTGTAACTTAGACCAGTTCCCTATATCTTGTTTAACTGTACAAAGAACTTGCCTAGAGTTTAGCCACCCATCTATTTATCCCAAGTGACTCTCCACCTTATAAATGAAAGAGAAAAATGCCTAGATTTCGACCCAAATCGGGAGATAGACGTTTATCTCACAAAAACGAATAAATCGGTATAATGGAAAGCCGATTTTGGACGTTTTCAACTGCACTCCATCGCGGAAGCGTACAAAGTTGACGGGGGCGTGTTGGAGGCGTGGCGAAGGTGGAAATGGGGCGTGGTTATCGGCCGAGGAGAGATGGGCGCCTTTCGCCGATAATGGAAAAAAAGTATGCGTTTGTAGCTAGAATTTAGGGCACTTTTCCTGGACCCTGTTTTTTCACGAATAAGGCCCCCAAAAGTGCCCTAAATGACCAGATTACCACCAGAGGGAATCAGGGATGACCTCCCCTGACTCCCCCAGTGGTCACTAACCCCCTCCCACCACAAAAAAATGATGTTTCACAACTTTTTATTTTTAACCCTCAAATGTCATACCCACCTCCCTGGCAGCAGTATGCAGGTCCCTGGAGCAGTTGTTAGGGGGTGCAGTGGACTTCAGGCAGGTGGACCCAGGCCCATCCCCCCCACCTGTTACAATTGTGCTGCTTAATGCTTAGTCGTCCAAACCCCCAAACCCACTGTACCCACATGTAGGTGCCCCCTTCACACCTTAGGGCTATAGTAATGGTGTAGACTTGTGGGCAGTGGGTTTTGAGGGGGATTTTGGGGGCTCAACACACAAGGGAAGGGTGCTATGCACCTGGAAGCTCTTTTACCTTTTTTTTTGTTTTTGTAAAAGTGCCCCCTAGGGTGCCCGGTGGGTGTCCTGGCATGTGAGGGGGACCAGTGCACTACGACTCCTGGCCCCTCCCATGAACAAATGCCTTGGATTTATTCGTTTTTGAGCTGGGCGCTTTCATTTTCCATTATCACTGAAAAACAAAAACGCCCAGCTCACCAATTGTCGAATAAAACATGGACGTCTATTTTTTTCGAAAATACGGTTCGGTCCGCCCCTTCACGGACCCGTTCTCGGAGATAAACGCCCATGGAGATAGACGTTTTCGTTCAATTATGCCCCTCTCTGTATCACCCATCCTGTCCCCATCTATATATCTGCACTTGGCCCCTCAGTTACATGGTAAGCTGGGTTGTAGAAAAGCATTAACATCATATTAATGTTATGTAAATATTCTAATGTCTGTTTCATTAGTATTATGCTAACATCATATTATGTTTCTGTCATTTGAATTTCAGTGCTGTTAAATGTGTATATTTCTGATACTGTTTCAAGGTAGTCCTATTATTAGGTTTTAACTTGTTGCTCTCAAGTTTACCTCATTTGTTGTGTTCATGTTTATATTTTGCAATTTTTACTATTGTTATTCTGCTAACAAAATTGTAAGTTTTATGTCAAATTGTTTACTGCCTTGAGTGAATCTCTTCATAACGGCAATTAAGAAATCCCAATAAATAAATAAAACCTTTCAGGTGGGAGAGGGAGTAGACAGGTGGGAGAGGGAGAGTAGGGGATTTTGACTGCAAAGACGGGGTTTGACTGGGGAAGCGGAATCTGGTGGCCCAGAAGCATCGGGTCACTGTTTTTATTTTATTTATTATTTATTTATTTGTGCTTGCTAGACTGCCCTAGCCACTAGGGTGGAACAGAACAGTGTACAGACTAAAATAACAGAAATAAATGGGAAAGGAACTCAATTGATGATAGGAAAGCAATACAATCACTCAAAGAAAGGAAAAAAGTAAAAGGACTAGGAGATTTCTCTAGCTGGAGGGTCCATTCATACTGTTTCTCCAAAGGCTTGCCTGTAAAGCCACATGTTTAGGTTGGTTTTAAAATTTTTAAAGGATAAATCACTCTGAAGAAAGAGAGGAAGATTATTCCATACAAAAGGGACAAGTAAGAAAAAGGCACAGTGTTGGGTAGATTCTGAAGATGCATGTTTAGAACCAGGAACAACTAATCGGTGATCATTAAGAGAGCAAAGTACCCAAGCTGGTGAGTAGGGAATAATAAGACTGAATACATAGTCAGAGAAGCCCACTCTGAAAGCCTTGAAAGTTAACAGTTCAATTTTGTAGGTGATGTGGTATTTGACAGGAAGCCAGTGGTGTTTTATTAACAACGGAGTTGAGTAGTCAGTAGGACGGGCCTTACACAATAGTCTGGCAACTGTATTTTGGAGGGTTTGTAGTTGTTTTTTTTTTTTAAGTAGTACATGGTAAAACCTGCTTAGATGATATTGCAATAATCTAGCCGAGAGATAAAGAATGAGATGATAAATGAGTGAAACTTATTCTGGTCAAAAAGATGGTGAGTGGCCCTCAACTGTCAGAAAGTGAAAAAGGAAAGTTTGGATAAATATGCAACCTGGGATAGGAACGAAAGAGAGGAGTCCATGATAACCCTAAATAACAAAAATGGGAAACTGGGGTAATAGATGTATCCAAGAGACAGATAGGAGAAGAGGATGGAGTAGAGGAACCAGAGAACCAAAAAGCAATGGTTTTATCAGCATTGAGCACAAGATGGTGTTTGGGCAGCCACTTGGCAACTGAATCAAGACAAGTCTAGAGAAATTGTATGGGGATGAGGAAGGGCAAGTTGGATAAAGAAGAAGTATATCATCTGTGTAAAAATAGGCCAAAATACCGAAGGACTGAATAAGGGTTGCCAAGGGGCTAAGAAACAATTTGAACAGCAATGGAAACAGAATAGATCCCTGAGGGACACCACAGTGAAGTGCTCTTTTTTGAAAAACAGAAGTGTGGGTGATTACCTGAAAAGAGCAGTCACAAAATGAAGCAGTGGACCAGGAAAGAAGAGTTTATGTGTTAACCTGGTCCTGGCTGGCACACAGCATGAGTACAGCAAGAGAGAAGACAGACAACCAGTCTGAGGGGGAGCATTGCAGATAGTTCATGATGCTTCTTGTGATCTTTTTTTTTTTGTTACATTTGTACCCCGCACTTTCCCACTCATGGCAGGCTCAATGCAGCTTACATATTGTATATAGGTACTTATTTGTACCTGGGGCAATGGAGGGTTAAGTGACTTGCCCAGAGTCATAAGAAGCTACCTGTGCCTGAAGTGGGAATCAAACTCAGTTCCTCAGTTCCCCAGGACCAAAGTCCACCACCCTAACCACTAGGACACTCCTCCACTCTTTGGTATTGATTTCCAACATTTGGAAGGCAGATATTTGAAACCGGCCATGTAAATACAAATGTAAATAGATTTGTAAGTTATATTTCTACAGTTGGGTAGTTGAAGAAGTAGGTAGCTTCTGGTTTCTGGGCTTGCGTTTTTTGAGGATAGTTCAGTAGTTCAGTCATGTCTATTATATATTCTGGTGACTGACTAAATAATATTTTACGGATGATGGTGCTCGCTTTGAAGATCAGTCTTGCCTTGATTGGTAGCCAGTGTAGTGTTTTGAGTAGGGGGTTAGCTCTTTCATATTTCGACTTCTTGAAAATTAGTCTTGCTGCTGTGTTTTGGACTGTTTGCAGCGATTTCAGTGCACTTTCCTTACAACCCATGCATGCTGCATAAAACTGGTGAAACATCACTCTTTAGCCCAACAGAAGACAATTCTGGTTGAGCCAGAAGCCCAAAGGAGCAGAAACAAACTGCCAGACCAAAAAAAAAAAAAAAAAGAAAGAAGTACAATGACCTTATTTTTTCTTTTATTAGATTAAAATTATTAATGAGGGATAAACAGCTTTGTCTATCAAAGTCAAAAGCATATGTTCAAAGATGGGATTCTGAAACACCACAGGGAAAAAGAGTGGGATCACATTTAAATTAGCCTTACTTTCCTTCTTATCCTTCTGGAGCACAAGGTTAATTAGTACCATAGGCAATATGCATTATTCATCACCGTAATCAAGCTTTTATCCTGTTCGGCCTCTCTCTCCTTCAGATTTTTGCATTTCCAATAACAAATCTTTAAAAAATATATTGCATTCTACTTAGTCATTCTTAAGAAAATATCATCTCTATTATAACCTTTAAAATCTTCTAAATACAGCCTGATATAACATTTCAATTGAGGGGAAAACAGGGGCACATTTTAGTGAAAATCATGAATCTGTTTTCTCGTGACAGTGCATTATTGCAGCTTTTTCTCCCGAGGAAGGTAGAACTCGGCATTTCTACTATAACCTTGTTCATCATCTTTTTTTAACCCTTTCTAGCCCACATTGTATTTTCTTTATTGAAGAGAGTATCATGTTGGCTGTACATTGCCTCACATGACAGAACACAGATGTTAAGTTCTGTTCACTTTTAAAAGGTCACGCTGTCAGGGCAAGCTCATGTAACATTCATTAGATTTATTTTCATATGACAACTCTGGTGTTGATATTCAAAGTGATTTAACCAGCCAGAAATGGCCAGTTTAATCATTTGTGTAGGGCTATCCACTGATATTCAATGGAACTGAATCGGTTACTGCCACTGAATATCACAAGGGTTCGAAATGAGCAAATCACATGTCAAGAAGGTATAAAATATTTACTCAGAATAGGAGATCTCACACAATAAAAAGCCCTCTCATGACTAAGGACTTCTTTTACAAAGCAACGCTATTGATTCCTGTGCGGTAAATGAAAGGAAGCCCATTGAATTCCTACAGGCTTCCTCTTGTTTGCCACATGGGAATTGCTAGCACAGCTTTGTAAAAGAAGCCCTAAGTTTTCATATGTTTGTATCACATGGTTCACACTGCCAGGTGGCATCCATCTAGTGTCCCGCAGAAATGGTCAATTATTTTAAATTTCCTTGACAGTTTAAAGAGGTCTGCCCTAGTAGTAAGTGCATTGTAGCTAGGGATGGGGGCAAACAACATTCCTTTTTCTAAAATGGCAAATCTCCTTATTATTTAGAATCCTATCCGAGAGACTGAATACTTTACCTATATGTTGTCCTCTGCCAAGGACAAGTATTGGTTGTTCCAATGAATGAGATAAACAAAAGTCTGACCTATGAGAGAAATAGTGAAAGAAGCAGAAACAATTCTGAGGAAGTGTTTGATCCTTCAGCTTCTCTATACTTTACTCCACCAAGAAGCAATATGAACCACCAGGTTTTTCATATAGAAAAAAAACTCAGGAGGAGAGACTCGACAACAGAAAAATCAGTTCAAAAACACAGAGAGAGCAGGCTTGAGCAATTATGGGATGAGAGGAAGAGAGAGAGGAAGAATGTATCAAAATAAGTACGATCAGAACAGAAATCAGGACATTTGGAATAACAGAGTAATTAATATTAAGCATTTAAACTGTATAAGTTAAGCGGCCATATCAGAGCACATAAATGTCAGTCCTCTCTTTATGCAGTACCACTTAGGCGGTTAAATGCTGAATATCACACTTTACTGCATAAAAGACAGCCGGCCTCATAAACCCCGAAATTCAATGCTGGTGCCTGAACATGGCCCTATCACTGAATATCCCGGAATAATGCCACCACTGGCTCACAAAATGCTCACTGCTTCCGGCTGAATATCTATCCCGCTATTAATGAATTATTTTCACACCACACTGGTTGAAAGCCAGTTCCATCCCTGGCACTTGAGAGGCATTTTGCCATCTCTATAACAAGAACAGTGTAGTTAGAAAGGGAATTCTGGGTATAGTATATGTGAGTATTCCTTACTCTACCAGCCTCCAGCATTCATTCACATGTCCGTACCCACTGCCAACGGACAGGAGGAGGCACAGGACAGTCTCTCTATGTCAAATGTTCAGCGCTGCGTGCGTCTGGTAGCGCTATATAAATGCTATTAGTAGTAGTAGTAGATGTTCTTGGAGTTTCATCAAGGATCAACAATTGGGCCACTTTCCTGTTACCCGGAGATTATGTTGTAACAGTTGCGTGCTTTTAAGATACTGTGATGTTGGAACTTGGTGGGTGGAATGTGCTGAAATAAGAAAGGCATTCAGCTTTGGTTTTGTTACTACCCTTTTTTTCTGCATATTGTTTGGAATCCAATTACAGGATCTGAGCAGTGTGCTGAGGAAGTCCATTCATGGTCTTTTGAATGAGACTAAGAAGCTGTAAGTAAGGGTAGAGGAGTAAATCTACTGGTTAGAGCACTAGGCTGACAATCAGGGAAGCCCAGTTCAAGGTCCTTGTGATCTTGGAGGGATCAGATGAGACCTCCACTGCGTCCGGTACAGACTTAGAGGTCCTTTTACTAAGCTGCACTAGGCACTAATACCAGCCTAACACAACAAAAAAAAAGGACTACCGTGAGACACACTCTCCTGCTTATAATTGAACGAGAAAAACGCCCAAGTTCCGACCTAAATCGGGAGATGGACGTTTATCTCACAAAACCGAATAAAGCGGTATAATCAAAAGCCGATTTTTGGACGTTTTCAACTGCACTCCGTCGTGGATGTGGACAAAGTTGATGGGGGCGTGTCAGAGGTGTGGCGAAGGCGGAACTGGGGCGTGGTTATCTGCCGAACAAAGATGGGCGCATTTCACTGATAATGGGAAAAAAGTATGCGTTTTTAGCTAGAATTTAGGACACTTTTCCTGGACCCTGTTTTTTCACGAATAAGGCCCCAAAAAGTGCCCTAAATGACCAGATGACCACTGGAGGGAATCGGGGATGACCTCCCCTGACTCCCCCAGTGGTCACTAACCCCCTCCCACCACAAAAAAATGATGTTTCACAAATTTTTATTTTCACCCTCAAATGTCATACCCAGCTCCCTGGCAGCAGTATGCAGGTCACTGGAGGAGTTGTTAGGGGGTGCAGTGGACTTCAGGCAGGTGGACCCAGGCCCATCCCCCCTACCTGTTACAATTGTGCTGCTTAATGCTTATTAGTCGTCCAACCCCCCCAAACCCACTGTACCCACATGTAGGTGCCCCCCTTCACCCCTTAGGGCTATAGTAATGGTGTAGACTTGTGGGCAGTGGGTTTTGAGGGGGATTTGGGGGGCTCAACACACAAGGGAAGGGTGCTATGCACCTGGGAGCTCTTTTACCTGTTTTGTTGGTTTTGTAAAAGTGCCCCCTAGGGTGCCCGGTTGATGTCCTGGCATGTGAGGGGGACCAGTACACTACGAATCCTGGCCCCTCCCACGAATAAATGTCTTGGATTTATTCGTTTTTGAGCTGGGCGCTTTCATTTTCCATTATCGCTGAAAAACAAAAACGCCCAGCTCACACATTGTTGAATAAAACATGGGCGTCTATTTTTTTCGAAAATATGGTTCGGTCCGCCCCTTCACGGACCCGTTCTCGGAGATAAACGCCCATGGAGATAGGCGTTTTCGTTCAATTATGCCCCTCTAAAGCATCATGTGGTATTTTTTGCATTTGGATGCACTAACTGTGCGCTAATTTTTTTTTATTTTTTTGAGGGGACATGTCAGGGGTGGAGAGTGTACATTCCTATACCAACCAGTTAGTGCATCTACATTAACATGCAATAACTGGTTAGTTCACAGATAACACGGGGTCCTTACTGCTACAAAATAGGTGGAGGTAAATGCTGCCACAATAATTTTTAAAAATGACTGCATGCTAATGGAAAAAACAGAAAATCAGGATTTTTTTTTACAGCTGCTGTAAAAATGGCCTTAGCACGTAGGAAAGACCTGCATAAGAGCACGTTAAGATCACTGTTTACCATATCCTTCTGAAAGGACCCCTTAGATAGTAAGCCCTCCAGGGATAGGGAAATATCTAGGGCACCTAAATGTTTCAAGTTTCAAAAACTGTCTCAGCGGTTTACACATACAAATATAATTCTATAAGACAGCTGAAAAAGTGTCAGCTAAATCCAAATGAAAAAACAAAAGGGGAATAAGCAACCAGTCCCTTTGAGTACATGGTGATGCATTGACCATTGCCACAATAGGGGCATTAAACCTCCTGTAAAATAAATAAATGCATATGTTTATTTGTGGGTAATCCTAAATGACTGTATTCATTTGAAGCTCATTAAAAATATTACTTAGGCACATTTCATAATCAAGTGAATGCAGCTATTTGTTTTGCTGTATCTATTCACCTCTCTCTCTCTGTACATATGTATCAGGCACATGCTGCATGAACATGCCTTGCTTTTTGCTATGTTGTCAGCCTGCAACTCCCCCACTTGTTTGCATATTCTATATCTCAGGAGTGCCAGAAGCACCTGTCTTCAGCTCAGAGAATGATCATTAGTACATTCCAAGTTGACATGAGTCAGGCTTGATGATAAGTAACTGTAGAGTCTGTGACATAATGGGAGCGTCACGGTCTCCCAAAGGCTGAGCATGTTACTTTTGTAGAATTATGCCACCCTCTGAAGCCTGGAGCCAAGGGACTTGAGAAATCCATTCTCTAGCCTTGCATCTGCAGTTTGATGTAGCACAGCACCGTCTGCAGTATCACATGGCTGCTCTAAAAATAGACATCTTATTCCTTCGGAGATCAACAGCTGACAGGTCTTTTGGTGAGAATTTTCAGTGTTATTTATTTCTGTTTTTCATGACATTTTCTGTTTAATTCTGAAAATATCTGTGGCGGAAAGGGGGAATGGATAAGGACTAAAAAAAAAAAAGCAGAAAAGAGTAATTAAAAGGGATATTGGGTAAATAAAAATATTTAAACCTTGGCTGCAGGGCATGTGCAGAGACTTTCTAAAGAGAATATGTACATATTTCCCCCCAAATCAGGAGAAGATTTTCCTTTTTCTTTTGAGGGGGGCGGGTTACCTTTGCAATTTTACTTTTCTAAAACCATTAGAGCATGCAGTTGCTTCCTCCAGTACCAGAATGATGGGGCTTCATCCTGAATAACCGATTATAGAGACCACAGACTAACAGACTCATTTTCGAAAGAGATTGACGTCCAAAAAGTGACATAAATCGGCACTTGGACGTCCATCTCACAGAGATGTCCAAATCTGTGTAATCAAAACCCGATTTTGGACATCTTTCTCTGAAGTCCGTCGCAAGGATGTCCAAATCTCAAGGGGGCATATCGGAGGCGTGGTCGAGGCGGGACTTGGGCATTCCTAAGACTTGGACGTCTTTGAGCCATAATGGAAAAAAAGAAAAGATGTCCAGGACTTAAACATTTTCACCCAGACCTGTTTTTCTTACAAATAAGGCACAAAAAGGTGCCCAAAATGACCAGTTGACCACTGAAGGGAATCGGGGATGGCCTCCCATTACTCCCCCAACTCCCTCCCACCCTCAAAAAGCATGATTAAAATATTACTTGCCAGCCTCAGATGTCATACTCAGGTCCATGACAGCGCATGCAGGTCCCTGGAGTGGTTTAGTAGTAGATGCAGTGCACTTCAGGCAGGTGAATCCAGGCCCCCCCCCCCACCTGTTACATTTGTGGAGGAAACAGCGAGCCCTCCAAAACCCACCACAAACCTTCTGTACCCACATATAGTTGCCTCCCTTCACCTGTAAGGGCTATGGTATTGGTGTACAGTTGGGGGTAGTGGGTTTTGGGGGGCTCAAATAACAACTATTTTTGTCACGCTGGGAATGACGTGTGCTGGGGGTGGGAACAACCACCAGGCTCCTGTGGTAGCCCAGTGATAGTCCCAATTTGGCGCCCCTAATTGCAATAAAATATAAAATTGTATATTACTCCTATTGAAAAGAACTGATTTAGTAAATAAATTTGTGTATAACCTGCACTTGTGTATACCCCTCACTTCTTGCAAACAACATATAAAATCATGTATAACCCATGGGTTATATACACAAAAATACAGTAAGTTGTATGCATATCTCGGAAGTGTGCCATATATAGAATCCAGGGGACAGTGCTCATACAGCATCCTGAAAGGGGATAGTATGCAGCTTAGTAAACAGGGATTACTTAGGGCCCTGTTTACTAAGTAGCATTGTAAGCGCACTATCGTTTTTAGCACGTCTAAGGACCAAACACCTCCATCTGACCCTGTCAAATACTTTCTCTCAGTAGCGCAATTTTCTAAGAAAATTTTTCCACATGTAAAGGATGCTTTGTACATGGAAAATGCATTATAAAATTATCTCCAATATGTGGAGCATTCCTAAGGACCACAGTGGGATAGTGTTTGAAAATATGCCCTTCCTCTAATTCTCAAATGTATGTTAAATTTTCTGTAAAAGAACTGCCTGGAAAAAGGAAAAACAGCAGGAAAACTTGTGTGCCAGTATGACATTTGTTAAGTCATTTCAAGTGAAAGAATGTGCATACCTTTACTTTCAAAATCACTGTATAGCAGACAGATAAAAAGCACTCACCGACTGCACATATCTAAACAGTCTTAAACTTGATCCTAAAATGTGTCAGGAACTGAAAAGTAATATAATAATCAGGAATACACAATTAGCATGGAGATAGTGGAAGAAAAATAGTAATAATAATAAAAAAAAAAAGAGATCAGATTAATACAAATATTTAACCCAGGCTACAGAGCATGTTGTAAAGGGAATCTGGTATCGCTTAGATTAATGTTTCTAAGTCTTTGAGGTCAGAGTTCAAAAGCTGGACCCAGAAGATTTACCAGATGATTGTAGGAGGGAGCTGTAAAGTGAAATCCCTGAGCAGTCATACTGTAGTGTGCAAGTGTATTTTTCATTCTGATTTGTGTTTTCATTTAACTTGTCCACTACGAGAAAACTGTTTTAGATCGCCTGCTAGTTAAAGATACCCACATCTATACTTTTCTTTGTGATGGTCTAATCATATATGGTAGAATTTTTTTTCTTAATGACCCAGTATTATTCTTGTGTGGCAAATCTTATTTTTAATTCCACTTTTTACAATGTGATGCTAGGCTCTTATGAATTACAATATTATAACAATATATTATAAACATATAGATCCATTGGTTCCTCTGGTAAACCCATGTTGGAGAGGTGGATTCTGGGGTTGCAGAAACTAGGATTTTTTTTTAATACATCCTGAGGGTATTGGGGGGAGAGGGGAGAGAATTTTCCTAAAGGCTCTAACACTATAATGTAATTGCTTATTATAATAGGTTCACCCAGGTATAGCTGGACATAAACAACTTGAAACTAACAACATATGACATAATAATAGTAAAATGACTACCCCCTTCCCTGATTACTAAGCTACGCTAGCGGCTGATGTGCGCTAATGCCGACATAACCCATAACCCATTCACTTTGAATGTGCTGTGTCGGCATTCCCGCACGGCAGCGTTTAGTAAACGGGGGGGGGGGGGGGGGGTAAATATGCAAATTAAATCCCAATAATAGCAAAATATGATAAAGTGTCAATATGCACATTAAAACTGCACAATAGAGCATTCATATAACAGAAATACGATAGATGTCAGCAGCATATAAATGACAAACCACAGAAAGCAGCATGGGAGAACATTCCATAAGCTTAGATATGCTACTCACAGTGTCGGCACAATTCAAATGAAATACCTTAAAGGGCAAAATATTAGAACATATTTATGCTGACAAAGTCAGCACAAAACAATTAAGAAGAGGGAGCAAAGTAGTTGGGACAGATAGACAGGCAAGATGGGTAAGACAAAGGCATCGAGGAGGTAACCTTGCTTTAGTCAAAGTCCTTCTGGGAGTGAGTTCCAGAGTGTGTGGGCTACTCCTAAGAAGGCTCACTGTCAGGTATTACATCGCATGATTTTCTTTAAAGAGGGAACAGTTAGAGAGACGCTCCTTAAGAGGACCACAGAGGCCTCAAAGGTGTGTAATTTATTTTTTAGGTACTCTATATTCTGGCTCCATTTTGTCTGAGGGCCTTGAAAAAAATCAGAGAGAGTTAGCCAAGTACTAATACTAGTAGCCAGGGCTGGCTCTGCCACTAGGCGGACAAGCCATACACCTATAGCAGCAGCAATAGAGCACTATCCTCCAGAATCTATATAGTACGACTTCAGCTGTGTGCACAGTTCAGGGTGCATTCTGTATTGTGCATGCAACGCAATTATCTTAACAAGCCAGCCAGCACTGATAATTGCCAATTAACAGACACACAACTTGCTAAGCATATTCTGCAAAGTGACGTGCTTAAATTCTAATGCATGCTGCTAAAAAGGGGGGCACGGCAATGGGCGTGGAATGGGTGGATCATAAGCGTTACTAAAAATTATGCACACTGTTATAGAATACACCCACTCCGGGCCTAACTTAGTCGCTAGCATTTACACCAAGCTTTATTTGGTGTAAATTCCCACAATTAGATTTAGTCACGTGGACGGGCCCTAGGCATATTCTACAAACTGTGCTTAAAGTTAGGTGCAGCTAATAGAATACGCCTAGGCGTATTTTTTTCTGCACCCATTCTTACAGCGCCATATACAAAATCTTGCCATATCAATTCATTCCTTTCTCCTGCTGCTACAGCTGCTGTCTTACCTCTTCATAACTACTCAAATGGTGCTCAGAGAAAGATGAGAGCAGGAGGGGACCTTTGGTACCTTGAGAATGTTACAGGCAGTGAAGCCTTATTTTGATCAAGAAACGTTATATGTTTTCGTACATGCTTTAGTAATATCTAAATTGGATTACACCAATGTGGTTTACGTGGAAATGGCAAAATACAGCAATTAGGTTGTTGGGAGATGTGGGGTGGGGAGATCATGTTAACCCTTTATGCATTTGTTATCATTGGCTGCCTGTGGAATATAGGACACTGTATAAAGTTTTAGTTATGACGCATAGAGCTTTGTATGAGGGATATCCGGTATAATTGGTACCTGTGGTTCATTCATATATTCCAAGGTGTCCCTTGAGGTCTGCTTCAGTGAAACTTTTGGTTTTGCTGAGACAGGCTGGGCTCGCCTGCAGGTGACTCGGCAATGTGCATTTTTTTGGCAGGCACCAGTTCTATGGAATCAGCTCCCTCAGGCTTTGAGGGAGGAAAAGAGTTTTAAACTGTTTAAGGGGAAATTGAAAGCATATTTTTTGGGAAAGCATTTGGGTTGGGCAATTCATCTAGGAAGATATTTTCCCAGGCTTGCAGTAAGTTGAGTGATTGTTTGTTTAATCTTGGGAGATTGATTAAGGTTTGTCCTACTTTTAATTGACATTTGTTTCCATTTTTATGATGTTTTATTGTGAATCACTCTGACGGTTTGTTTAGAAGGGTGGTATGACAAGAGATTTAAACTATTAAACTATTAACTGTTAATATTGTCCTGAGGTATTTCAAGAAACTGCTTTGACTGTTTGATGAAAGGCAATATATAAATAAACACAATAAACATAAACTTTCTAAGGTCAAAACTACAAGACTCTTCTGCTGTATTAAAAGTTTTTTCCTCCTCCTTCTCTCTGATTACGTTATTATGGAGATTATAGCAATTGACAACAGAGATCTTATCAACATTTAGTAGTAACAAAACTTCCTTGAAATACTTTCTTAGCAGAATTTCTGATGACAACAAGTGAATATGGGGAAATTTTTAAAGATGCATATTTTTAGATTTAGTCTGATTCTCCATTGCTTCAATACTCCAATACAAAAACACGCTGTCTTTAATCTCAGAGACCTCTGCTGTGTGTATGGTAGAAAGCTGTGTTCTAGGGATCTGCAACTGGATTCCAAATTAACCAGTCTATTATCAATCCCCATCTTCTTATCAATCTGCTTAAAGAATTTACTGATCTGAGTTACTAATGTCCTCCAAAAGACCTCAGTCCGTGATACAGTCTTCCAGGTATTAATCAGGGAAACCTTTTGTTTCCTTGATTGATACCTGGCATCAACATCTACCAATGATATTCACTTAAAGAAGGGCAAGGAACAGCTTGAAGAAATGACGTCCCAGCCATTATATAAGGGTCCAAGGTCTGTACCAAATTTGATTACCCAAAAGGCTCCAGGGACAGGAAACCACCCAGGGAAAACCTGTCTCCATGAAGAGCAAAGGGAAATGGGTGGGTCAACTCATCGTATTCTGAGAGGCACCTGAAAGTAAAGCTACACCCTGTTGAATCTGAGAGGAAAAGCTTTTACTCTTCAATGAAATTACATGTTCATCCATGGAACCTTGGGGGGAGGGGGCTAGATTGGTAGACAGAACCCTCTTACTTTTAAGCTTGCATTTCCTCATATATACTAATGACGGTACCTGATTCTAGATAGAGATGTCCAGCATACTGTTCCTGCTCCCCTGTGCTGTTATCTGATCCAACAGGCACCAAATGACATCAGTGGGCCACCTTTCAAAGTTGGGGAAGTCCCTCTCACTACTCATGCAGATGATAATGGAAAGGGCTCTCCATAAAGTCATAGGTACTCTTCTTTCCCATAATGCTGCAGTGGAGCATGCTATTATCTATTATTCCAACCAGCACTAAATGACAAAGTGGGGGAAGTCCCCTCTCACTGTCTCCCAATGCAGATGATAATAACACAAAAGTTTCTCCACTTGGTTATGGATACCCCTCCACTCTCTCCCTATAGACATGGAATTTGGTGTTCATCAACTAAAACAACTCAGCTAAAGGCCTAAGTTAGATAATAAAAGAGGTAACAGTATGGATATCTGTGGTACCTCTCAGTTCAATGCCTAAGGTGATGTTGCTAAAAAGAATTGAATGTTGTTTGTCTGACAGATAGGATTCAAACCATGCAATTACTGTGCCATTGATATCTTTTTCCACTAGCCATGTATGCCTTATTATGTGGTCCTCAGTGTCAAAGGCTGCTAGAAATACAGCAGCACTAGTATTGCGGCAGATTCCCTGTCATGGTTTCTGTGAATATCTTCAGGCAGGGATATAGATTGTTTGTTTTGTACCTAGGTCTGAAGCTAGACTGCCATTGATCTAGCCAGTTTCTTTCTCTTAGCCAATCTCTGAGTTGAATGCTGTCTGTTCTATAATTTTTATGCTTGTCAGAATCAAAGACTTATCGGACATCCTCCTTGAGTCCTCATCACTCTGTTGTTTGTTGCTCACGTTTATGTGAGGGACTTCTCCTCCTCTTTTTTTCTGCTTGTTCTATAATTTTCCCAGAAAAGGGAAGTTAGACACTTGCTGGTAATTTTCAAGCTCTTTCTGTAAGAGATGTACCACAGCCCTTTCAGTGTTGTTGTCATCGGCCTTTCCACAAAAGAGGGTGGAAATTTAGGAGCCCCTTCAACGAGGCATCTGTTTGCCAGCAGTACTGTCTTTGTTGGGCAAGAGTTAAGGGGGCAGGATGTCAGTCATAGGCTTTTCAATATTTTTTTTTGAGAGCTTCCTCTATTACATGGAGGAATCAATCTCTGGTAGCTGTGGATAGGAGGGACAAGGACATGTTCCCCTTGTTGGCTGGTGGGAGACTCAGGGGAACTTCCAGTAGGACTTGATGGAGTCTTTCAATTTTGCTAACAAAGTATGTGACAACATCATTTCTGGTCAGTTGTTTTGAATAACTGCTTGATTGAATTTGAAGCCTATTGAATTAATTGAGAGAAATATTCTGGATAATGCCCTGGCACTATCTGGGCAGTACCAAACTCAATTCTGGGTATCCAACAAAAATCGGTTTCAAATTTCAAAATTAGCAAACTATAACAGAAACCCTAATTAGAACTTTAAAGTATTAGAAATATTCTCATTTACTCATATTGTATAAATAATTACTTTTTGTAAAAAGCTCAATAAAATTGTATAAATATTTATTTGTTGTGCTCAGTTTTTTTGGTGTATTGCTGTGGACTAAAAGTCCAAGCTTTGCAGGGACACCACATTTACATCATAGCACATCCTACCTCCATCCTGATCATAATACTTAATTAATGGACAATATCCAGAAAATGATGTTAAAAAATTAATGTTCAAAAAATATATATTGAATAACAGCTACTTACTAAGTAGCTGTTATTCAATATATTTTTTTTGAACATTACATCATAGCACATCCTACCTCCATCCTGATAACAATATTTAATCATTGTGTCAAGGAAAACAGCAGTGGTGATGTCTGGAGTCTTTTGTTTTCAATTTATAAATATACAATTACAAGAGAGAAAAAAAATCTTGTAACACAAATAATAAGAAAATAAAATATCAGAAAAACACAAAAGAAACTAAAGAAAAATATTGAAAAATTCATCTATCGCCCTGTCCAACAGCTGAAGGGGAACTCAATACACTGTTTCAGTAAAAATAGTTTCTGGAATTTCAATACGTACATTAAAATCTCCTATGATCACCAACCTAGGGAAGCTCAGGGTTACCTCTGTAACTAGATCCAGGAGTTCTTGTACAGATGACATGTTGATGTGAGGTGCTTAGTAGACCATAAGCAGCCAAACAGGTTCCTGATATCCAAGCTAGATTAAGAGGCATTCTGACTCAATTTGACTGTCTACCCCGCTTCCCTGTTCTTGGATGATTCTGGATGGTGAATCCTGTTGGGCATAGCTCAGTTATTTATTTAAAATTTTTTATACCATATAATCCAGAAAGTTCTCAGCAGTTACCAAAAATATGCATACATAAAAGCTTATAATAGACATATATACTGTCGAATACAAAACTTCAGTAACTAAGACATATACGGATCAAAGATTGTTATCAGACTTAGAACTTCAGTACAATCACTTTAGTCAAATTACTTCTGCCAGTCTACTCTTGACTCCCACCCCCCTTTTTGTCTAGCAAGGTCCATTTATTCCCAAGACATCTAGCTGGTATTCATTGATGCCATCATCAATCATAGAAAAATGCTTATTGGCAAAACTGGGATTCACCAGGTTTAAATTTGCAAATAGTGGTCTGGTAGTGATGATAGGCAGACAGGTGGTGGTAGGCAGATAGTTGTGTGTGTATAGTTAGGTATTTGCCTCTTGAGTTTATCACCTCTTGGTGATCAGGTGAAGCAGAATTGACCTTTTTGGGGGCTATTGAATAAATAGTCTTTATTCACAACCACTTGGGGTTTATTCCCAATTTTTAATCTTATTTTCCTCCTTCCCTTTTCAATCTCTGCTCTCACAGTGACAGTATTCAGCCACAGAACAACTTAGTATCCTTATGCCCTGAATACAGCCATGCCCATCCCTCTGTGTGTGCCCCAGCCACTCGTGCTTAAACAATTGGCCTATCCAGCCTGCCCAACTATCCTTGTTCACTGCTACAGAAACTTGATCCCTTACGGGATATCACTGCTTTGGCAGTCAAAGTTTGTTGGCTTCCTCATAAATTCTTTTTGTCCTTGATAGATTAAAGCAAAGAATCCTATCTCTAATCCAGCACCCATACCCTGAGCCACTGCCCTACTTACCATGCCTTACCACCAGGTTCCACAGTAGAGTTATTAATCTTAACCAAAACTGCCTTCTAGTACTCAGTCAGCCCCAACACTATTTCTCACAAAATTGTATCCTTGCCAACTGAAGGTACCAGCTTGGTTACTTATTTCCTGCAGTATTGTGTACCCTTTGTTTTACCCTTATCACTTCCCCTTGTCTCTGGAACCTAGAAAGAATGGAATATTAACAACACTACAGCCTCCAGGCCTAGTTCTTCTTACTATTCTACATTATAAAAGTAAAAAAGACATTTAAGATTATCCAGTCTTTACACCTCCACTCTTGGCATAATGCTACAGACCCCAGCTGGTCACTGGCCTTTTCTACCATCGGTGGTAATCTATGCTAATCTTCAGTTTTTCTTGAATTCTCTAACAGTGTTTGATTAACAGTGTTTGATTCCACCATCTCTGGTGGAAACTCATTCCACCTTTTGTCAGACTTCAAAGAGATCCCCTAATCTCACGTGACGCAACATGCAACATGTTATTAAAGCCATCAGGTTAGGACTGTCAGATTTTTAGGTGCCCTCAAATCCCTTGGCAGTGGTCAGCAACAGAAGTTAAATAATAATGGCTTATTTTAAGACTTGTTATACCACCCAACAATAACAATAATAGCAATTTGCTCAATATTATAGTTTAGAAATCCTCTGAAGAATAAAACTTGACAAGTCTACAGGAACAAAAATGGAAAGGATTTTGGTAAATGAACAATCCATTTTGACTGACACACATTTGCTTTCTCCATGGAGATCCACGTGGCACTCTGTATAGCTGAATATGATCCCCCTGCTGCTCTCTATCACATAAAGGAATGCCTTTACCACAGTAAAGAAAAATCAAGGTTAGACTGTGTTTGTAGACTAGCTCTCTGAAGACTCACAAAATTCTTCTCTAAAAATATGATTTCCTACTATGATACATTTTGCACTTAAGTTATAGACAGAATGAATCAAAGAATACATCAACATTTATGGCATGTTGGAAAGGATTTTCTATGTATGCATAAAATGGAAGTAACTCTAGTAAATCTGACCTTCAGGGTAGCTAAGGAGTTGGTTAATTTGTCAAAGATCCATTACTGTAGGAAGAGATTTAATAGTCTTGCCTAAAAGACATTTCCTCTATACCTAAAGGAGAATGAACATCCTTTCCTCAAACAAGTACTCTCTTAACTGTAATCAACACCTTATGGTCAAATGTCTTTCTGTATTATTCTGTGCATTGTATGTGTCCTGTGGGGCAACATTCTCATATAGCTGGGAAGGGGGCATGGACATTATATTATAGGATCACTTCAACTTGCCTGATTCACAGCTCAGCCAAGTTGAAATGTTCACCCTTCAGTATGCTGTACAGAGTATATTATTCTACATCACCATCTAAATGAGACAATGACCTGTAAATATTGTTTCCCCCTCTGGAACCATCTGGTTTCATTTTTTTTCTATTGCTTTTCCCCCTCAAAGTACTATACAAAAAGGTAGAAAGAAACAGAAATCTGTTTTAATTTTGGCTAGACAGTAGAGATATGCATTCATTTGAAAGTACATGGAAAATGTCAGATTAAAAGAACCGGGAGAAAAAATAGGGCCCGATATTCAGCCGGCGGCAATCAGCATTTTGCTGATTTCCACCAGCATTAAACCCAAACATTCGATGTTGGGCTTTGAGGGGGGTCTTTTAATAAGCTGTGGTAAGCCCAATGCAGGCTTACCGCTCGTTAATCTTGAACTACCGCCGGGCTACCACAACAGTCTGGCAGAATTTCCCACCTCCGGCGTGCCCCATTTCTGTACTCCAAAAATATTTGTGGTTCACTTACCGCACAGCCATTTCTTAGAAAACAAAATGACAGCCTCTTACCTGCTGTCGTAAAAGAGGGCCTCAGCGTGCATCAAAAATATGTGCTGATGCCAGCGCAGGTCCCCTTTTACCACAGTTTAGTAAATGGGGCCTTGAATTTTCGGGTTTCCAGAGCAGGCTAACACGTGGAGGGGCATAATCGAATGCGAACGCCTACCTCCATGGGCATCTATGTCCGAAAACGGGTATGTGAAAAGGCGGGACAGACCGTATTTTTGAAAAAATGGACGTTTTTGAGCTGGGCGTTTGGTTTTTTTAGTGATAATGGAAACTAAAAACGCCCCGCTCAAAAACGTCCTAATCCGAGCCATTTGGTCCTGGGAGGGGCCAGGATTCGTAGTACACTGGCCCCCCTGATATGCCAGGACACAAACTGGGCACCCTAGAGGTCAGTGCGGTGGACTTCAGAAAAAGCTCCCACATGCATAGCTCCCTTACCACGGGTGCTGAGCACCCAACCCCCCTCCCCCAAAACCCACAAGTGTACAACACTACCATAGCTCTTAGGGGTGAAGGGGCACCTACATGTGGGTACAGTGGGTTTTGGAGACCTCCCATTTACCAGCACAAGTGTTACAGGTAGGGAGGGATGGGCCTGGCTCCACCTGGCTGAAGTGCACTGCGGTACCCACTAAAAGTGCTCCAGGGACCTGCATACACGCAGGCCTCTAGGACTTGTTGCTGCTATATAACATTGGCACACAAGTTGACACCTGAAGACTAACCTCTCCGAAAACATCCTTTATTGGAATAAGCACACTTACTCACACTTAACTGCAGATCAGAGGTTGTGCCCCACTGGCAACGAGTCTCCCTGGTACTGAGATGAGCAGTAGGTCAGAGCTGGCAGAATGCTGTACAATGCCCTCTTTCAGCCACATTCAAGGTAAGAACTAAGTTCTGAACGTGGCTAACACGTGAAAGGGATCTAAAACTGGCTTACAAAAATGGCCACTACTACCTCATGGACTACCGGAAACAAAACAGGGCACACTCTGACCCAGTACGCAGGGAGAAAAGCACCATGGGAGTAGAGCCTACCAACTACCAACATCGTGAGCATTTGCCACAAGCTACACCCACCACAATGTATTGCTGATGTGACTCTGCAGTGCGCATAACAGAAAAGGTGTCACACCCACCCGAGAGCCACATCAGAACCAGGGAAAGGCTGTCACAGGATAGAACACATTCTGCTGTCATGGAGGTGGGTACGGCATTTGAGGCTGGCATAGAGGCTGGAAAAAAAGTTTTTAAAGTGGGGTTTTTTTGGTGGGAGGGGGTTAGTGACCACTGGGGGAGTCTGGGGAGGTCATCCCCGATTCCCTCCAGTGGTCATCTGGGCAGTTGGGGCACTTTTTTGGAACTTGTTCGTGAAAAAAAACGGTCCAAAAAAAAGTGACCCAAAATCGCTGTAAAAACGCCTTTTTTTCGATTATCAGCTAAAGGTGCCCATCTCTCCTCGGCCGATAACAACGCCCCAGTTCCGCCTTCACCATGCCTCCGACACGCTCCCATCAACTATACCCGTTTCCACGATGGATTGCAGTTGGAAACGCCCAAAATCGGCTTTTGATTATACCGATTTGGGCACCCACGGGAGAAAGACGCCCATCTCCCGATTTGGGTCGCAATATAGGCGTTTTTCTCTTTCGATTATAAGCAGGATACCCAGTTATGTGTGATTTTCAGTACTCAATAGGCTATGGGTTACTGCGTACAGATAGGACTGACTTTTATGCAGTTCTATTTATGTGTTATCCTGGCCAAGTAAGTGCTGAATATTAACACTTAGCCAGCCAAGTGCCGACTCCACCCTAGAACACCCCCAAAGTAGCCAGTGTTCATTTTTGCACCAACTGGTTATTTTCAGTGGCAGTGACCAGTTAAATGTTGTTGAAAATTAGTGGTTAGTCTCAAACAGGCAATTTAACTAGCCAGTTAAATTGCTTCAAATATCGACCCCTAAAAATTCATTTTTTTCCGCTGTCAAAGTGCTCACTTTATTGCTCAACAGTGCATATTATTGCTCGCTAGCACACATAAGGGTGAATTCTACAGTGAAAAAAGTGCTACTTTATAAGCTGTGCTTAAAGTTAGTTCCGGTTTATAGAATACCATTTATGCCTGGGAATCGTGCCTAACTTTACACGCTGCCATTTGCACCAACTGAAATCCGGTACAAATTTTCATGCCTAACCGCCCTCCCCCTTTTACAAAGCCATGCTAGCAGCTACCAGTGCAGTAATGCTGGCACAGCCAAAAGGAGGGTAAATTAGATGAATGTGAATTTTTGGAATCACACTCCCTTTTTGAACTCACATGCAAAATCTAGGCATGGATCCAATGCCTAAATTTACGGTCATATATTCCAATTAAATCTAATTAGTGCCAATAATTGCTTGTTAACAAGCCAAGCCAAGCTTGTAATTCAATAAATTGCATGCACAAATTGTGCACATATCCAAATTTGTATGTGCAATATTTGAGTTTAATAGAATTCAAGGGATAGGGAGGAAGTTATTAATGTGGGCTACCATTAAGATGTGTTATTTTGCCGTTAACTTCAGTTAATTGTAACTAGGTCTCATTGCATAAAATGGGACATGTGCTAAAATAGCCTAAGTTAATGGTAAAATATTGCAATCAGTAAGATAATCAGATGCGACTCTATATCCTTGCTACATTAGGGAAAAGGAATTGGACTTGATATACTGCTGTTCTGTGTTGTTGTTTTTTTTTTTGTAATTACATTCAAAGCTGTTTACATAACATATGCAGGTACTTATTTATACCCAGGGAAATGGAGGGTTAAGTGACTTGCCCAGAGTCACAAGGAGCTAAAGTGGGAATTGAACCCAGTTCCCCAGGATCAAGTTTGCTGCACTAAGCACTAGACTACTCCTCCACACAGCTGAGGTGCTCATGCTTTTCATATCCTCCTATCAGGTAATCATTGGTCAAGCAGCATGAAAAGTGATAGCCCATGATGATAACTACACTCCTCATGTATGTAATATTATTAATTTAGATTTTGTTCACACCTTTTTCAGTAGTAGCTCAAGGTGAATTACATTGGATATTTCTCTGTCCCAGGAGGGCTCACAATCTAAGTTTGTACCGGAGGCAATGGAAGGTTAAGTGACTTGCCCAAGATCACAAGGAGCAGCAGTAGGATTTGAACCAACCACCTGTGGATGGCAAGATCGGTGCTCTAACCACTAGGCCATTCCTCCACTCAATCTCAGGGCAATTCTATAAACTAGGCTCTAACATTTATGTGTACATTACATTTATTTGTTTTTCCACATTTATATCCCGCTTTGATCAAGGCGGGTTACATTTAAACATACATAATGAAAAATTCAAATACATGGACTTCCGGTGAAGCCATGAGGCTGAGCAGATGCTGATTCACGTTGCTCCTTGCCTCCCTTCATAAGCCTGCAAGTATACTGACACTTCACCCTTGAAACTGTGCTGGCCCCTTACCGGGAGTTGTTTTCTGGTAAACCCTTGTGAATGAGTGAACAAAGCTTACCTTGATGGCCACTAAAACCTTGTGAAAAGAGCATGGCAAGGGCAGGTCCTCAGAAGGTAAGATGGCACTAAGCCCGGATCTGCTGAGCCCTTCTGTGAGTTAGGAATGGACGGCAGAAATCAGCACGGAAGTGAAGGCAGCAATTGATGCAGACATTGATTTAAAAATTCCAGCAGTTTATCAAAAAGATTAATAATGCCCCTGAATGCATAGATAGTATGGGCCTGGAGTTCGACAAGGTGCAGCATCAGACCAGAGCCTTGGAGGACACCATGCAGTGCATAGACGTTATGCAGCAGACCATGGATAAACAACTGCAGGCCCTATCAGAAAAAGAGAAATTTCTTGGAGAATGAACGCTTATCTCATGAAAATGGAGAGATTGGATGTACAAAGGAGATCTTTTAGGGCATTGGCGAATTTTCCAACAAGTTTGGTCCCTGGTTTGGGACAGTTTGCCGCACCATGCTCATAGTTATTTGTTGAAGCATCTTCTCACCTCTATTAAGGATTCTAAGTGCCCTGTCAGAGATCTCTTTAATACTGTTTCCCAACTTACTAATTGTTGTTCCTCTCCTTCTGTAGATACAGCCCTTGTCCCTTCTGCCTCAACCTTAGGTGATTTCTTTGTGAGAAAGGTCACCCAACTCTTAAACACTGTTGCTGCTAGTCCTTCTTCAGCCTCATCAGATTTACCAATTCCATTTACTTCCTCTACTCTTTGTGCTACCTGGAACTCATTTAAGACTCCATCCCTTACAGCTTCTTCAATCCTGCTTGGCTGTATGTGCCTAACGACTTGCTCCCTTGACCCTCTTCCCTCTAGCTGGTTCAAGATTGATCATCATAGTTTAGCTCCCCTTCTCCTCCAACTAGTGACTCTAAGCTTAACCTCTGGACTTGTCCTCCCACCCCATTACTAAAGGATCCCTCAAGCAACCCCTCAGTTTCCTCTCATTACAGACCTATCTGCAACTTTTGCATTGTATCCAACTTATTTCTCACACAGACAGCCTCTCAATTCTTCACCCCAGGCAAACTGGCTTATTGCACTTTTTCTCTCTCTACATTTCTCTGTAGCATTCAACTTAGTAGATCATCCACTCCTACTTTCTCGCTTGGAATCCATTGGTGTTTGGGGTACTGCCCTTTCTCGGTTCACTTCCCATCATTCTGAGTGATCTTTTTCAATTGCCACTCATAAGTCTACTTCCACTGATTTCCCCCTCAAATGTGAGGTACCTCAGGGCTCTGTTCTTTCCCCTCTCGTGTTCAATATTTTCTTAAGCCCACTAGCTATAGTTCTACAGAATTTCAACTTTTGTTTCTTTGTCTACGCTGTTGATATTTTAATTATATATCCAACATCTTTTCTGACCCTCGATCTCACTTCACTACAGGTTGCCCTTGACACACTCTCTAACTGGCTTCTCGCTCATAAAACTTGCTCTTAACGCTAGTAAGACAACTGCTTGCTGGATCACAGGTTCTCATCCTACTCCCTCTATTCACTTGTCTTTTTTTAATCACCCTGTAACCCCAGTACCTTTTCCATTATTTAGGCGTTATTCTTGACTCACATCTTACCTTTGAATGCCAGGTTTCTTGTGTTAAATTGGTTTTCTTCTGGATGTGTCATCTCCATTCTATTCACAAATTCTTATATTTTCTCTCTATGCACACTTTGGTTCATGCTTTCATTATTTCTCACCTGAATTATTATAATTCAGTATGTGCTGGAATCACACTGACTCAACAACGCCACCTTCAGACCCTTTAAAACTTAGCTGCTCGGTTAATTTTGCATGCCAGACTATCTGACCATGATACTCCTCTGTTTCTCTGGTTACACTGGCTTCCCTTCCCATACAGGCCCTGGTTCAAAATTCTTACCTTAACTAAAATCTTCATTCTGGTAGTCCTTCTTATCTGTCTTCTGATATTATTACCTATACTCCTTCCTACCTGTTCCCTACGCTCTCTGGACAGTCACCAGCTAGTTTCTCCTTCTCCTCGGTTTGCACATTATGAAACCACTTGTTCCTCTTCTTTTTTCCGTTTGGTCTCTAAACTCTGTAATGATCTTCCTCTTTCTCTCCATTCTGAACTTTCGTTCCCTAAATTCAGATCTTCTCTGATTATGTTTTATTTTTAATTTATTTTCATTTTCTATTTTTAGATTTCTCTTTGGTTGTGATTGTTCTTCTTTTCTGTATTTTATGGAGTTCCTTTCCTACCTTGATTGTTTGTTGATTTTATTATTGTAAACCGCTTTGAGCTCACCTATATAAAGTTGGTATATCAAGTACAAAATAAACATAAACCCTAGAGCACTGTCTTTTGGGGGGAGAGAGAGGGGTGGGGATTTTTGGGATTCCATTGGTGGTGGTGTTGTTGGGTTCAGATCCCTGTGAAGAAATAGTATAGGCGATCTAGACCTTGTTCCTTATATTTTTGATATGTGGGTATTGAAGGGAAGGGCAGGATAGGTGAAATTATGAAAATTACCATTTATGTTTATGGAATCTGTTGTAGATATCTTTGTTTCTGCTCTGCTGTTCGGGGTTATGGTTGTATATTTTGTGATTTCTGATGAAGATTATATATAGAAAAAAACTCAAATACATAAGACACAACAGTCACCATCTAATTCTTTATATTTGGGGGAAGAAAAGAACAAAAGAAAGTGTTTCATAACCTTCCAGAAAGCTTTCACAAAACAGTGAGCTTTTAAATACCTTTTAAACTGCTGAATATTTGTGCAAAGTCTTAAATGCCCTAGGAGTTTGTTCCACATTGTGGGCCCTGCAATGGAAAATGTGCATATGCAAGTCTTAGCATAATGATATGCTGTCACCAATGGAAGACATAATTGTTTTGCAGTCTCTGATCATAAAGAACATTTTGAGTAATACATAACACATGTGTTACTGATTAGAATACTAGCCTATACATGTGTATGTGCAGCCTTACTTGCATATAGGCAATATTGCCACCTAAGTGCTGCTCCGTAGTTGCAAGAGGGATGTACACAGGAGCAGAGCATGGGCAGGACATAGGCATGGTTCCCACTGACACATGTAACTTTACAGAATATGGTAAGTTATGTGCATCCCTGCTATGCTTAGGCGTTCACACTTACATCAACTCTATGACTGGCATACGTGTGAGTGCCTAAATTGTAGTTCTGTTGATACCTGGCTACACGATAACAGAATCTTTATAAAATATGCTCCATATACCATGCACTCTTGTGCCTAAAATGTTATAAAACTCCTACCTATTTACACATAGTGTACATTATTGTGCATTAGTGTAAATTATTTAAAAAAAAAATAGAAGAAAACTATCTTCGCAAAAAACAATACACAAAACAGCGAAGATGACTCTAAAAAATGAGGAAAACAAAAATGATGAAAAATGAAGACGGTACTCCGATGGTGAAGATTTAAAAAAATGTATTAATCATAAAAGATATAAAATAGGGGCGAACAGGACTCGACACAGCTGTGTTTCGGCCAGCAAGGCCTGCGTCAGGAGTCTTCTCACCACATCGATTATCTTTCCCTGTTTTTACATCGGATATATTAAATTGAAATGTAGGGAAGAGTTTATGTGTTAGATTAAATTGAAAGCGTCTGTAAAGGCAAATCTTTGGTTATCTCTTCAGAGAACTAGTCGTGTTAGAAAATGCATTAAAGCATTAAAAACCGAGAGGCTACAATAAGTGTCTCTCATCTGTGAAATAAAAATTATTTACACCATTTCTTCCAAAAATAATAAATAACACATAAATCCTGTAAATGACACTGAAAACTAGACAAAACAATGATTTCTGGCCTACACACCCCTACCCAATAGGCAACTTTGGTTCTGTCCTGATTCAGTAAAGCATGATGATGTGGTACTACATATTAGTGAATTGACCACATTAAAAATAATGAGGCTGCAACAATTAATTTGAGTGATAAACTGCATTCACAATAATGCATGTTACCATGTTTTATCGAATCAGGGCCTTCATGCTCCGATGTGTGTTCCTGCTTGGGCCTCCCATCAGAGAACCAGTGATACAACTGGAGTTGCAACTGTACAATGCTGAGCTCCATCAGGTTCAGAGACATTTCAGACTACATGTCAAAAAGAACTCTAAATGAGAAATATATATAGTATGATAGTAATTTTATAAAGGATTTTCCATGTGTAAAGCCTGTTTTATGGGCACTAAATGCCTTTTATGAAACTTCAAGAGGGTATATGATCACAAACAAGAGGGTGCAGGGTTCTCTTTGGGGGGTATCTATTAAGGTCCAGTAAAAGTCGGGCTTTTACAGCACCCTAGTAAACTGCAGAAGTGACTAACCTTGGTATTGAGACAGCCTCATGATAAATGAATCACACAGCTTGCAATCATCTTAACAAGATTCACTATTCATACTGTCCAGGATAATAGGGCCAATAAGCAATAGCCTGATGCTTCCAGGCCAAAACTTAAAAGGGCCAGGCAATAATGCATAATCTTCCCCCTCCCCTGAAGATTTCCCTCCCAAAGCCCTCATCACATTTCCCCAAAAGCCCACCCTATCACAACTCCCCCCCACCTTATCACAACTCCCCCATACCTTATCACAACTCCTCCACACCCCATTCTCCAACAATAACCCCCTATCCTCCCATAGGGCCTACCTATATAAATCCCTGGGGTCTATGAGGTACAGGCAGGAGCAATCACAGAGTCTCTCCTGCTGCCAGTTTCAAAATGGTGGCGATGACCCTTAGCAGTCGTCTCATGATACTACTAATACAGGTCAAGTTGTTGTTATTTTTCCAGAGACTTGGGTTGTGCTGCACGGGCACATTACCTCTTGGCAACCACACCACCAGACTGCTGGTAGCACAGTGACACTTACCACTCCTCTTAAGGCAGCAGTAAGTTCAGCTGCACCATCAGCAGTTGTGACAGTTGTGACAGCCAGCGCTCAGTACCAACCCGGAAGTCGTCCCATCCCCTGTATCATCTTTGTCGCCTTTCTCTGCACCTTTTCCAATTCCACTATATCTTTTTTGAGGTGCGGCGACCAGAATTGAACACAATGCTCGAGGTGTGGTCACACCATGGAGCGATACAATGGCAGAATAATATCCTTATTTTTGTTTTCAATCCCTTTCCTAATGATACCCAACATTCTATTTGCTTTCCTAGCCGCAGCAGCACATTGAGCAGAAGTTTTCAACGTATCATCAATGATGACACCTAGATCCCTTTCTTGGTCTGTGACTCCCAACGTTTAATCTTGCATGACATAGTAATAGTTTGGGTTCCTCTTTCCCACATGCATCACTTTGCACTTGTTCACATTAAACGTCATCTGCCATTTAGACGCCCAGTCTCCCAGTCTCTTAAGGTCCTCTTGTAGTTTTTCACAATCTTCCTGTGATTTGATGACTTTGAATAACTTTTTGTCATCGGCAAATTTGATTACCTCACCCCCATCTCAAGGTCATTTATGAATATGTTAAAAAGCAGAGGTCCCAGCACAGATCCTTGAGGGACCCCACTAACTACCCTTCTCCATTGCGAATATTGACCTTTTAATCTTACTCTCTGTTTCCTATCTTTCAACCAGTTTTTAATCCACAGTAAGACACTACCTCTGATCCCACGTCCCTCTAATTTCCTCTGTAGTCTTTCATGAGGGACTTTATCAAACGCCTTCTGAAAATCTAGATACACAGTATCAACCGGCTCACCTTTGTCCACATGTTTGTTTATTCCTTCAAAGAAATGCAGCAGATTGGTGAGGCAAGACTTCCCTTCACTAAATCCAAGTTGACATTGTCCCATTAGTTCATGCTTTTGAATGTGCTCTGTAATTTTGTTCTTGATAATAGTCTCTACCATTTTGCCCGGCACCGACGTCAGATTCACCGGTCTATAATTTCCCGGGTCTCCTCTAGAACCTTTTTTAAATATTGGTGTTACATTGGCCACCCTTCAATCTTCCGGTACCACGCTCGATTTTAAGGATAAATTACAAATCCATAACAGTAGCTCTGCCAGCTCATTTTTTAGTTCTATCAGTACCCTGGGGTGAATACCATCCGGTCCAGGAGATTTGCTACTCTTCAGTTTGCAGAACTGCTCCATTACGTCTTCCAGGTTTACAGATATTTCATTAAGTTTTTCTGATTCTTCAGCTTCGAATACCCTGTCCGGCACAGGTATCCCACCCAATTCTTCCTCGGTGAAGACCGAAGGAAAGAACTCATTTAGTTTTTTTGCTATTTCTTTGTCTTCCTTGATCGTCCCTTTTACACCCCAGTCATCCAGCAGGCCAACCGATTCTTTTGCCGGTTTCCTGCTTTTAATGTATCTAAAAAAAGTTTTACTATCAGTTTTCGCCTCTAATGCTATTTTTTTCTCAAAATCTCTCTTTGCCTTTCTTATCAGTGCTTTGCATCTGACTTGATATTCCTTATGCTGCTTCTTATTTTCTTTATTCGGTTCCTTTTTCCATTTTCTGAAGGATTCCTTTTTAGCTCCAATAGCCTCCTTTACCTCACTTTTTAACCATGCTGGCTGTCGTTTGGTTTTCCGTCCTCCTTTTCTGATACGTGGAATATGTTTGGCCTGGGCATCCAGGACGGTGTTTTTGAACAGCATCCACGCCTGTATGCAGGTCCCTGGAGCAGTTTTAGTGGGTGCACTGCACTTCAGGCAGGCGGACCGAGGCTCATCCCCCCCACTACCTGTTACACTTGTGGTGGTAAATGTGAGCCCTCCAAAACCCACCAGAAACCCACTGTACCCACATCTAGGTGCCCCCCTTCACCCATAAGGGCTGTGGTAGTGCTGGACAGTTGTGGGTAGTGGGTTTGGGGGGGGGCTCAGCACAAAAGGTAAGGGAGCTATGTTCCTGGGAGCAATTTCTGAAGTCCACTGCAGTGCCCCCTAAGGTGCCCAGTTGGTGTCCTGGCATGTCAGGGGGACCAGTGCACTATGAATGCTGGCTCCTCCCACGACCAAAGGGCTTGCATTTAGTCAATTCTGAGATGGGCGTCCTTAGTTTCCATTATCGCCGAAAATCATAAACAACCAAATCTAAGGACGACCATCTCTAGGGCCGACCTAAATGTCAAGATTTGGATGTCCCCGACTGTATTATTGAAACTAAAGATGGACGTCCTCAGGAAAACTCGGGCGCCCCTTTCGATTATGCCCCTCTATGCGCCTTAGTAAAAGGACCACAAAGTTACAGCTTTTCATTTAACCCTATGTCAAGCATATAGCTGTGGTGTGAGTTGTATGTTTATTTATTTATTTATTTACATTTAGCTTCACCCTTTTTATTGATAGGAATTATTGTTGCTGCCATATTTCTCAGAAACTGCAATTGAGACAGCAACCATCTTGGGATACCAATTTATAACAGATGACAGTAGTTGAGACAGGGCAGAGCAATAACAGGCTGTACCACTCATCTCAGATCTGCCTCAAATGAAAAAGCCCAAAGACGGTGTATGAATTGTACAACCCAAAACTCTTTCTGAACACAGCTGGTATTCAGTCCACGAGAGAGAAAGTGAGAGAGAGAGGGTAATCATCCATAAACTTGTAAGTGGGGAAAAACTGAACTAAAAGTATAAGAAAAGGGAGAGGAAAATTTCCTAAAGAAAATAAAGCAAAAATCATTGCAAAAAAAAAAACCTGACGGGAAGGTACAAAATTAAAAAAAAAAACTGCTTATGCACCAAAAGCTGTGAGGACTGTGGGACAATCATGTTCTCTCCTCACTGTGGATGAGAAGACACTGATAGTCCCGCACTCTCGTGACAGGTGGGAAGGCACTCGCACGTGCGTGGTGGGGATGCTGCACATGCTGTTAAAGGTGTATTACCTTGTTTAAACTCTGCACATGGATGATGCCATCCACATGTGAGAATATGGTCTGCTTGTCCTCAGAAAACTGTGGAAATTCTCAAGCAATAAACCCTCAAAAGTCATCAATTTAGTGTTACTGCCCACCTATGATATTGAAATCTTATGCAGATTAATTTTAGTCAATTACTATGTTACTATGTTACATCGATGCTCTCATAACATCCAGCCAGTATAAGTTTTGTTGCTCTAAAATAATCCATGATAGAGTGAAAAAAAGTAGAAAACCATCTACATAACAGAAGGATGTAATCTCAGGTTTCCTAATTACAGATTTCAAATCCTATAGAAATATATTAACCAAGAAAAAGGAAAATAAGGAGTCTTGTGGGACCCCCCCCCCCCCCCCCCCCCACACACACACACATAACATCTTCCAAATATCTTACCTTTGAATTTAATTTACAATGAACAATCAGATAAGAATGACTCAAACCACTTCCTCAAGAGCAGACTATGATCAGCTAAACTGAATGCTGCCGAAAGCTCAGATTGCATCACTAAAGTCTTCCTAGCCCATGTTCAGTCAGAAACATGCCTTCTCCTTAAATGCTGCCAAGACTATTTTAGTGCTATATGATGTTCTAAAACCAGATCAGGGTATTTGTCCTTGAGTTGTACCGCTATTGCAAGTTAGGGTAGCTTAGCCAAAAAATATGAGTTAGCTATTCACCTACATTGCTACACCTCATCTTATCTAAAGAGTGAACCTTCAAGAGAAGATTTAGCATAACAGTCTTCAAAAGTTCCTGATGATGTTCTTTCCACAATGCAAGATTAATAAACCAATTAAGGCATGTTATTAACTCTGCAGTAGATTGTTTCAGCAACAATGCTGAGTTAAAAAAAAAACAAGCCTCATCTCATTTTTTGTGAGAACTAAAACACTTTGGTTCCATACAATCCAAGGCTTATTGCCAAAATTAATGTATGGTAAATGCTAAGCCTCTACAATAACCGTTAGAGCCACACATTAACTGAATGAAAACTAACACAATGCAGGTAGCTATAGCTGTTAAGGCTACATTAACTGTACTGCATTACCTATGGCATTAAGTTAAATACAGTAATCAGTCACATGTTAATCACGATCAACTAGTTATGTTTTTTAGATTATATTGTGTTGTTTAATTTAGTTTATTTTTAATTGTAAACCACTTAAACACATTTCTTGTACTTAATAGTATATCAAGTAAATAAATCAAATCAAACTGTAGGGTAGATTCCCTGCCCTCTTTTGCATTAGGTGGTTATCACAAAAAAATAAGCCATATAAATTGTTAAAATACAATGCTAACTGTTAGCACAAAGTAATTTCCACATTAACCACATAGCACATTTTAGTAAATAGGTTCCGAAACTGACTTTATATGCAAAAATAAAGTGTGCAAAATCAATGTAGTTGCATTTACACATCAAATTTTACATGCCTTAAATTCCACAAATGGAATGAAACATCTGAAGATTGACCAACAAGACATGAACATGATCTGAAAAGCAAACCAACTTTTTTTCTGTGCACAGCCCTACTGACGGCTCAAGTAAACCATTAATAAATACATAAGTGGAAAAGGACAAGTTAAAAGCACAGTGGGAGAAAATGAGAGTATTTTCAAATCATGGGGGCACATGCATGATCAAATTTCAATTAAAAGAAATTCAAATAACCCAGGCAAGTATAAATTACATGGAAATGACCTTTTTGTCTCTGTGCGATCTCCAAATAGTTATTTTTTTTCTACTACACTGCCTTTTATGCATTTTAAATTGAAGTGTTCATTTAAAAGCACTTCAGTGCTAACAATTACAATAAAGTAACAGCCAAGCACACTCCAGCAGCTAATAAAGGATTTCGGTGACTTCTTCAGAAGTCATACTTAGCCTTAGTCTAGTATATTTAAAGCACGTGAGCATCAAGACAAGACTGTGTACACCTTAAGATTATTCTGCCGAGATCATGTGTGCTGTTCTTGTGTTAATAACATTTAATGTAAGCTTTTGAAAAAACAAATATGCAAATGGCACCGTTGGCATGTGTTCTACTAAAAGTATAAATAGATTAAATAGATCATCTCAGTTTTGCAGTCTTTAACACAGAAATTTCAAAGGTCTTTCCTTGCTCTTGTACAACACATGAGTAAACTGTCAGGCAACAGTCCATGTGAAGGACAATTCTGTAACAGTGCACCCATTGGGAGCCTATCCTACAAAAACAAATATGCACTTATTTTTCTTGATAGAATACTAGTGTAATAAGTTAAATATGCACCTGTATTTTAGTTGTCAGCACTGACACCTGCCAGTAGGCATGGGGAGCCAGAAAAGTGTCCCTTTTGTGTCATTTCCTGTGTTGTTTATAAGAATTTTCATTTTATTTGGGTTTTTTCTGGCCATTTTGTCAGTTTCTATTAATGGTGTATACTCTGCGATAACAGGGCATGCTATGTGGAAAGAGGGTGAACTCTTTTCCCAGAGTGTGTACATTGACAATGGTTCACATAAGCGTGATAGTTCTATTATTGGGAACAAGTGCATCCTCTTTCTGAAACGATGTGCCCTCCTTCCACATAGTGGGAGAAATTCTATAAATGGTGTCCAAAGTTAGGTGCAGGAAGCGTGCTAAGCTAGTATTCTGTAAAGGGCACTCTACGCACTGCATCCTTTGCATAATAACAGCTTAGCACCAGTGGGCCCCCCCCCCGTGCAGCGCGACCCCCCCCCCCGGTGAAGGGACACCCCCCCCACTCCAGCGAAAGAACCCTCCCCCTGGTGACGCCGCGGCAGCTGGATATGTAAATGACCCCATTCTATAGGGTCATTTACACACTACTTACAAGATAGCAATCTTAACATTCAAGGGACTTAGGATAGGCCTTCCAGATTATCCCGCACGTCTTACTATCCCCTATTCTCCTACAAGGGTCCTTCGCTCCATTAATGATCACCACCTTATCCTTCCTAGCCCCAAATCTGCTCATTATGAATCTACCGGACACAGTGCTTTCTTTTTCCTTTCTCCTTTTATCTGGAATTCTCTCCTGCTTTCACTTCACAGTGAACTGTATTTGAAATCCTTGAATGCGAACTGCTGAAAGACCTCCTTTTTAAGCAGGCTTTCGGGGACCCAGAATGACGGATTTCCCAGCATGAGATTATAGCCTGTAGCATCTTTTTGACTTCCCTACCCCTGCTCTTTGTATGAATGTATATCTTTACTATCAAATTATGGTGTTCTTTCCTTTTTTTCTTATGATTGTAGTTTTATAAACCGCTCTGCTCTGCCTCTGCAGCTAGAGCGGTTTAGTAAGTCTATTTAAAGTATAAACTATAGTATTGCATCTCATTTCTGGGAAGGTCCCTGACCCTCCCATGGCCACACCCCTTTTTGAGTTGCTTGCTATAAAATTTAGATGCACATTTTATAGAAGAGGGCACAAGGCAGATCCATGAGTAAACCCAAATTACTGCCAATTAACACCAATCATTAATAGCTCATTGACTAATTAAATTGTGTGTGGATCTGGGATCTGCACCAAATTTGGCCGACTTATATAGAATCTGGTGAGTGTGCATTACAAATAGTGTGCACTATTATCGGCGAAAATTCAGATACAAAATGTCATGGTTTTTCTACTCCTTTTTGCTTGGTAATGACATGCAGTTGTTTAAAAAAGCATACCCTACCGATCCAACTTAAACACCTGATCTCTGCAACACAACAAAGCGAAAGTACGTATGAACATAACTCAACTCTACCGTTGCACAATTCCTTAATATGGCAATGCTACTTGAACTTTATCAAACCACAACATCACATTGTATTTGTTCACACCGGAGTCTGCAAACGCCTCTCCGGTATTATGTAAGCCACATTGAGCCTGCAAATAGGTGGAGAAATGTGGGATACAAATGTAATAAACACAAAAGGGGAAAACTCCGCTTTGATTTGTGAAATGCAACAATAATATAGAAGCGAATCTACTCTAACAGAATGTAGGATATCAAAAAATAAGTGGAAGGGGGGGGGGGGGGGGGGGAGAGACCTCAGACAGGTGACAATCAGCCAAATTGCTGAAATTACTCAGAGAGTCACTATACCAAAAGTTTTGATGGACACAGTGGATGTAGCATATTCTGTATAAAAATTTCTTTAAAAAATATTTTTCCACACCAAGGGAGGAGGTTGGGCTAGGACTGATGATTGAAGTATGGTGACCCTCTATGAGGAATTTCAGTAATTTGGCTGACTGTTACCTGTCTGAGGACTCCCCCCCACACACACACACTTATTTTTTGGATACAAATGTAACAAATAAATAAATAAATAAATAAATAAAATAAATAGGATATGTAATTGCAAATGACAGTCTATCCCTACCTGCCATAATACTGGTGTAAATTCTCAAATCTACATTGTGAAAGCAGATATTTTATAATCAATATGTGTAACTGTGCACCCTACCCATAATCCACCCAAACTCAGCCCATGCAAATGCCCATCTGCAAATTGCACACCATAAAATATTGTTCATACATACAGGATAGAGCACAGCTGGAAACTGCTCATTCATGTACAAAATGTGTTCATATTCACACAGTAATGACTAGAATATCAATATCTATATACATACTGGCCACCTAAATCTGAGTGGTTCTTTATAGAATTACCCCAAAAGTGTTTAAGCTGTGTTGATATCTATTCAGAAGAGACCTACATTTTATGAAAATGTGAAGCTGTGCAAATGTTTTTTTTTTAAGACATTCATGCCAGCTTGAAGGATACTTTTCTCTGTCCTGAGATTTTGATGGATACGTTTTTGAACACCAGCACACTAGCAACCCTATTCCTCTCTAACTACAAGAGGTGAAAACTGCAGGGGAAGTATTGTCCCTTTAAATGTTAACAGCCTGATCTGGATACAACCATCTGTAATTTAAACTACACATATTCCTACACACCCCATATTTACAAACCTAATGCATGCACTTAAAACAGCATAAGACCCACATCTTATCATTCAACACATTTTTATTAAAAAACCAACCTTGGTTGCTTGTAAAATGTTTTCAAACCACAATTGAAGATCAGGTGCTACTTTAAGTTAGCTAGATAGTCATCAGAGATTCATATCAACACCAGCAGTGGCATTTGAAGTCTATCATTTTCTGGATACCTATCCAGATAATGGTGCTATCTCCTCATAGAAGCACCATCCAGACAGGACTGTGGCAGTCTGCAGAGATTTTCAGTGGCATTATCTGGTTAGTGATGCAAAAACTTCAGGTATGGCCCCTAGTCATCAGTACCTGCTACCCAGATAAAATGTCACTGAATACTGAGTTGTCAGTCAACAGACACCGATTCTCAATGGTGCTTTGCCTCTACTCTCCAGCTCATATTACCAAATAGTAGATTTGTCAATACTATAGAAGAAGTATGACTTTAACTGTTCACTGTACTAAGAATATCAACGTTCAGGCCAGAACTCAGAGATATAGATTCCACCCAGAAAAAGGAAAACACAGTAAAAATTCATCACCATGATGGTGTAAACACCTTCAGACCTTTGTTCCTCTTTCAATTATTGCCAGATTATTGTTTTCAGAGTTTCATTTCATATTGCACATTTTTACTCCTTTCTGTTTCATTATAGTATCTTCAAACTTCTCATCAAATAACATAATTGAACCTTAGATATGTTAAAGCAGTTTGAAAGAACATTCAAAAAGCTTGGAAGCACCAACTAGACTAAATAAAATAGAACTCCCTTCCCTCCTCCCTTAGATTTGTTCCTTCCTTCTGCACCTTCAAAGCTCTCCTGAAAACCTTCTTCTCTGAGGCCTTCAGCTTGTCAATTCTGATCTCTCATATCTTTCTCTGTTGTTTCTGTCTTGCTTACCCCTTTTGCTACCCTAGTACCATTTTATTGTCTGTAAACCACATAGTTGCCATCGATGACCCCCTTCATGGTACATCAAGTATTGCAAATAAATAAAAAATAATAATTCCTACCTTGACAAGTGTTATTCTTTTCTTCATAACCCTCCTTGCACATGCATTTGCCAATAGGTACCAGCCACTCCCCTTCAGCGCTGCAGTGCATTTTGGGAGGCTCCTCTGTTATTGAGTAGTTTACACATGATCCAGACACTTCCAGCAGTTGTGAAGAGTCAGCTCCAGTGATGGTATCAGGAAAGATGACTAGGTTTCGAACAACAGAGGGGCACTTCTTGTAGTACACACGAACAGAAACCAAAGCGATGCAGGCACCAACATCCTGGAAGGCAAGATAAAACCCTTTTCTCATCAGAGGCCCTACATCTCGCACCTCAGTATTCAGTTTCATCACCCGATCTCCTAAGTCCAGTTCTGTAAAACTCTCATCTGCAGCAATAGTATCAATCTTGATGTATTGGTTTTCTCGGATATTCCTTCCATCTTCATCATCTGATTCAAAGTAATACATGTTGAAGGTTTCTTTGCAAGTCCCAAGTCCCCCTGGAAGGCTGTTGCAATCCCGAAGAGTAAATTTGAGTTCTATGAAGATCCTAGAGGCCCCTTCATTGGAGATCCAGCTGGTTAAAAGCCAGTTGTTTTGATTTTGTTCCATTACTTTGCATACTTGATACGTGTGAATCGGAGCATAGTTTTCATCAACCTCACCGATTTCTTCCCACTGTGTAGTTAAAAATAAAAAAGTGATATAGTATTATTTTAATAGAAAAGTGCATATCAAACAGAAACTATCTTCAAAAAATAAACATTTTCATGCTGGACATAACTACTCATTATGAAATCTTCATAGCCATATACAGTAAAACCAACCAAATACAACTTCAAAAAGCTATGGTTAATACCTTTTATTTTAATGACTATTAGTAGTCACAATGATGTTAAAGAGAATGATGCCACTGAAATACAGTAAGATAAATACAGTAGGTCAGGAATAAAAATATAGTGCCCTGATTACTAATGTGTGTTAAAATCCACTAATTAGCATGCTAACTGAATTCCTTGGGCATTGGCCTGCACACTGAGTTAGGACATAGTACTTTATTGTGTGCAAACTCTCACAGCTGTCTATAGTGTGAGATATCTCCTGATGAGTCATCTGACTCCCCTTCAATCCCCCCCATACCCAACCCCCCCCCCCCCATCTCCTCAGCATTTACTGGGGGTGTTCCTGGTGGATTAGTGAAAGTTCAGGAGCAATCCTTCTACATTCTTACTCCATTACTGCCTCAGGTTCAAAATGGTGGCTCTGACCCCTTGTGGTAGGTACAATGAGACTACTGCTATGGGTTTAGCCATCATTTTGAACCTAAGCTGGTGAGGGTGAAGGAGTGACTAAGGATTGTGCCTGTCTCCCCATTAGCCACCAGGAAGACCCCTGGTAAGTATCAGGAGACTGGGGTGTAGGGGGACCAATTTATGAAGGGAAGAACTGTGGAGGGTAATTTATTCCCATAACACATTTTAGTAACTAAGGCCCTGAGTGAGCCAAATGGTCACCATCTGCTGACGTATTTGGGAGGGGGGGGGCAGTTAAAAGGAGCCACCTAGCTGAAGGCACCAAGAATGTGTGTAAGTGGTGGTATTTTAATCATTTATGTTTTGATTTATATTTTGGAAAAGCAGTATAGCAAAATCCCAAGTAAACATAAGCATGTGTGTGTATGACCTCTTATACCAACCAGGGTAAAACTACGGACATTGTTTGTGTGATGCATACTTTAACTATGAGTGTACACATGGGTGGAATTCAAGTGGAGTGTGGGCAAGTACATACATTGTTTATGACAAAGAATAATTTATACATATACTTGCAAAAGGTAGGCATGTTCAATTTACATTAGCTCTATGGCTTGGGTGATAGCACCTTAATTCAAGATGCAGTTTCAGCCACATATACAAGTACTTTATAAAGGGCCCGGTTTACTAAGCAGTGTTATTGGCGCATTAACATTTTTAAAACGTGTTAACCATGTACGCACATTAATCAGGTATGTGCCTACAATATCCTTAAAGACGCCTACATGGTTAGTGCACGCGCTAAGTGTAGGCGTGTTAAAAACACTAACACACCTTAGTTACAGGCCCAAAGAGAGTTAGGTGCCTACTTGTCTTTATAAATTATTTCTAGACTCAGATGTCAGATTTGGCATCTGACATCTGGTTTGCCATTACGTTCTTTTGAGGTATGGAGGGCTAATTGGCTTGACCAAAGCCACAAGAAACTGCCATGGGATTTGAACTTGGGCCCTTCTGGGTCCCAGCCTTTTGCTCTAATCATTTGGCTACCCCTGAATTAAAAAGTTATTTCATAAGGTGCCCTATTATATAATTGCCTTCAGACTATGCTGCTATTTTAGTAAATACACAGTAGACATAAAAAACAAATTACGTAACAAAGTAGTGTGATTTGTGTATTCGTCCACCTGCATGAGAACCTTTTTTGGGGGACTAACTTCATATCTGTGATTATCTTTCAAGGGTCTTTATCCTGCTGAAGAGAATATAACTAGATCTAATTACAGTAGGTTTTCCAGCTTCCAACTTAATCCAGATTTTCACAGCAAACTGATCTTACCCCACTTATCTTCATGAACATGTAGTCATGATTTTCTTAAGAAACTCAATAGAAACACCACGTCTATGAAGGCAGTGCAGTAAAATCATAACTAGATTAATCTGTCCTGAAAATCTGAAGCTAGTTAGCAATCCTCAACCATAGATATATTAATTTACTGCAATAAAAATGCATTACCTGCAACTTGGAGTAGGCTAGTAGCTAATGTACTGGACTGACAACTAGGGAAGCCAGGTTCAGGTTGAACAGCTGCTCTTTGTGACCTTAAAAAAAGTCACTTTTATTAAGCTACTACTACTAATCATTTCTACAGAGCTACTTGATGTGTGCAGTGCTGTACACTAAACATGTACGAGACAGTCCCTGCTCGACAGGGGCGTAGCTACGTGGGGCCACGAGGGCCTGGGCCCCCATATATTTGGCTCTGGACTCCCTGCCGATGACCCTCTCAACTCCCCTCCCACCGCCAACCCGCCATCGACCAGCCGTCTCCGTTCCCTACCTTTGCTGGCGAGAGACCCCAAACCCCACCAGCCGAGGTCCTCTTCTTCCTTCATTCTGTTTCTGAGTCTGACGTCTTGCACATGCAGGACATCAGACTCAGAAATAAAACGAAGGAAGAAGAGGACCTCGGTTGGCGGGGGTTGGGGTCCCCCACCAGCAAAGGTAGGCAATGGTGATGGCGGGGGAGGGTTGGCGGCAGGAGGGGGGTCGAGAGGGTCGTTGGCAGGGGGGGTCAAGGTGGTGGTGGTGGTGGCGGCGGCGGTGGGGGGATCGGCAGTGGTGGGGGGTCTCGGCGGCACCGGGGGGGGGGGCTAAAATATGCCTGCTCACCTCGGGCTCTGGACCCCCCTCCTGCCGATGTCTGGCTACGCCCCTGCTGCTCGACAGATCTTACAATCTAATCAAGACAGACAAATGGGACAAATAAGAGATAAGCAAATTACTTAAGGTGAAAATGATAAAACAGACATGGGTACTGAACAATTGAATAAGAGCTAAAAGCAGCTTAAAAGGGTTTACCGTGGGATGCACTGAAGCACTGTGTGATAAAAGCCCAATGTGTGCATACAAAGTGCTAAAAACATTTTATTTTTCTCTGAGGGAGCATGTCTGGGAGTGGGGAGTGGAGAGTTGGCATGACAGCGTGAATTAGCACAGCCACATCAATTGGGTGGTGGAGCAGGTGGGGGAAGAGAGGTTGGTGGTTGGGAGGCGAGGATAGTGGAGGGCAGACTTATACGGTCTGTGCCAGAGCCGGTGATGGGAGGCGGGACTGGTGGTTGGGAGGCGGGAAATACTGCTGGGCAGACTTGTACGGTCTGTGCCCTGAAAAAGGCAGGTACAAATCAAGGTAAGGTATACACATGAGTTTATCTTGTTGGGCAGACTGGATGGACCATGCAGGTCTTTTTCTGCCTTCATCTACTATGTTACTATGTAAAAGGGGGCCCGCGCTGGAGTCGGCGCATGTATTTCTCGGGCGCCGAGGCCCCCTTTGACCACAGCAGGTAAAAGGGAAGTCTCTCTTTCCTGCAGGAAATGACTGTGTGCAAGTAAAGCACTTGCTGCGCGGCATTTCGGGGGGGGGGGGCCCTTACCGCCACCCATTGGGAAGTACCGCCGGGTTGCTGCGGTAGCCCTGCAGTATTTACTGTTTAGCGAGCGGAAAGCCCATGTTGGCTATTTTCCAGCTGCAGTAAAAATGAACTTAGTGCATGGGAAAACCCCACATAAGGGTGTACTAAGGCCACTTTCTACCACAGCTACCATACAAGAACGTAAGACCTTTGAAGTCAGAATGATTGAATATTTTAACACCCAACAGAAAGGACTTAACAAGGATCTGGGGTTCCTAGCCCATTATAAACCATAAAGCTGTATGTCTCTGTTGATCACCCTCCCCTCACCTATCCACACCCACCCTGTTAGAATATCAATGATATGCTATGATGTCCCCATGCATACTTCCTACCCACCCCCATCCTCCCACCCTGTCAGACTGTCATAGTAATGCTTGAATGTTATCACTTATATACACTGTCAGCTAGCACATTTGCTTATTTCCGATCTGATGAAGAAGGGCAACCTTCGAAAGCTAATCAAGAAATGTATTAAGTTATGTCCAATAAAAAAGGTATCATCTCATTTTCTTTTCCATGTTTTATTTTGTTTGATTTCTATTGATAACCTTAAGAGTGGACTAACACGGCTACCACACTCCTCTACCACAGCTTTGTAATAGGACTCCTAAACCCTTCAGTGGAGGAGTAGCCTAGTGGTTAGTGCAGTGGACTTTGATCCTGGGGAACTGAGTTCAATTCCCACTGCAGCTCCTTGTGACTCTGGGCAAGTCACTTAACCCTCCATTGCCCCTGGTACAAAATAAGTACCTGAATATATGTAAACCACTTTGAATGTAGTTGAAAAATCCTCAGAAAGGTGATATATCAAGTCCCATTTCCCTTTCCCTATTTGAGATTCTACATGGAATGTTGCTACTATTACCTCTCTACCCTCCTCTCTTCGTATGTTCCCACCCGTAACCTCCGCTCTCAGGACAAATCACTCCTATCTGTACCCTTCTCCACCACCGCTAACTCCAGACTCTGCCCCTTCTGCCTCGCAGCACCTTATGCCTGGAACAGACTTCCTGAGCCCTTACGCCATGCGCCCTCCCTGCCCATCTTCAAGTCCTTACTCAAGGCCCATCTCTTCTCCCTTGCTTTTGGCGCCACCTTCCCCATTCCTGTTACCTACACTGACTACGTAGTCTGTTACCGTTAGATTGTAAGCTCTCTTGAGCAGGGACTGTCCCTCCCCGTGTTTAAACTTGTACAGCGCTGCGTAACCCTGGCAGCGCTATAGAAATGCTAAGTAGTGGTAGTAGTAGTAGTTCTATTGGAGATTCTAGATGGAATGTTGCTACTTTTGAGATTCTGTTGCTACTATTTAAGATTCTACATGGAATGTTGCTATTCCACTTGCAACATTCCATGTAGAAGCCTGCCCTTGCAGATCAGCAATGCGGCTGCCCAGGCTTCTGTTTCTGTGAGTCTGACGTCCTGCCATGCAGGACGTCAGACTCACAGAAACAGAAACTGCACGTTTGCATTGCTGATCTGCAAGGGCAGGCTTCTACATGGAAAGTATTCCCACCGCAGCTCCTTGTGACTCTGGGCAAGTCACTTAACCCTCCATTGCCCCTGGTAAAAAATAAGTACCTGAATATATGTAAACCACTTTGAATGTAGTTGCAAAAACCTCAGAAAGGCAGTATATGAAGTCCAATTTCCCTTTTCCTTCATTGCCTCAGGTACAAAACACAGATTGTAAGCCTTCCAGGGACAGGAAAATACTTAGTATACCTGAACTGAATGTAACTTACCGTGAGCTACTAATGAAAAAGGTGTGAGCTAAATTCAAATATGTCTGATGAATTCAAGTAGAAGGAATTGGTCATTACAGGGCCCTTTAACAAAACCGAGGTAGGGCTAATGCAACAATGGCATGAGGCAAATTGGCCCTACCACCAGGCTACCACAGGAGCCCAGGGATAGTGCCAGTGTGTGCCATATGCTATTTCCAGTGCTCATAAACTAATTTAGTTTTTTTAGTGGTGGGATCTTACCCAGCAGTAATCAGACAGTATGGCGCACTGTCCCGTACCGTCAGGTTAGCACATAGGAGACATTAAGGCTCCCCCAGGAAATGGCCATGCAGCAAGTGCTTATGTTACATGTGGCCATTTATGAGGGGGGGGGATAATCCTTTTTTTTAACCCTTTACCCCCCTTTCAGTAAAAAGGGGGGCTCAGCGTGCAGCAAGGCGATGCCACCGCAGGGGACTTTTTACTGCGGCTTAGAAAGGGACCCCTAAATGTCATATCCACTGAGCTCTTCACATCCTAAAGCATGACTCATAAATTCATCTAATCTACAATGTTACACTGATTTAATGTTAAATATTTCCTGTAAGTCTGCATTACTTTCCAGAGGAAACATAAATGCATTGAACTGCCTAATATTAAATCATTTATTGAAAACCTCTTTGATCTTGAAAATCACCAGCTGAATGCTGCTTATCAGAAGCTTAAGATCTTTGCAGAATATGACAGACATGAAATTTGTTACAAATCATTAAAGGACTAAAGGTGCGAACACACAGTATTTAAAATCCAGATTAGATCAAATTTGGGAGAAAAGCTCATAGATCAAGCTGTATAATGGTCTGCTTGTTTTACCATAGAACGCTCTCAGCAATGGTGAGATGTGAGAGCTTGTGTGATTTTATCAAGGGCTCAGGGGAGGTGTAGCCAAGATACAAAGACCACTTAAGGCCCAGTTTCCAATACTTTCTTCCTCTTTTCAGTCCAATGGGGGGGGGGGGGGGTGAAGCTTAGTAATCAGGCTCTTAATGAGCTATTTTATTCGTAAAAAAATAATCTGCATAGATTATATATAGATTTTTCAGTTGTCTTAAACTATGTCCATGCATTGATAATCTACATAAAGGCTGCCACAAGCCAGAGGTCTTCCAGTAGAGGATTGAGTGGTCATGTATTTATAATGTGTGCATATTCTACATGTTCAGAGCATATGCATATAGATAACCTAATTCTGAATCCCTCTAAAACTATGGCTCTTTGGGTCTCTGGCCAACTCTCTTCCCCTCCACTGTCCAACCCTAACAGGATCTCTGCTAATGCTCGTGAACACTATGAAATGCCATGGTGTTGTCCTAGATCCCCAGCTTTCCTTCACTTCTCATATATCCTCAACTGTCAGATCCTGGGGGTTTTTCCCTCATGGTTTATTCTTACTTGGATGATTCTTCATGTGTTACATTACTCTATGCACTCAACTCTTCCCATCTTGACTACTGCATCATCATCTTTTATGGTCTTCTTTCTTTCTTAAAATACTGCCATTAGACTCCTGGCACATGTACACCATCCTGGCTGAGTTTCGCCCTTCTTGCTCAGTTCCACTGGTTGGCCATTCAGTTTCGTATTCGACATAAAATCTTAATCATGGCTCAGAAGGATCTTTATTCTGGTATCCATTCTTACCTCTCTTCTGATATTACACCCTACACACCCTCTCAAATGCTTCGTTCAACTTTCAGTAGCCAGTTATCGACCCCACCCCACCCCTTCATTATTCTCCTCTCATATCCACGAGACATTCCACATTTTTCTGCCGGGCTCGTCCCTCTGGAATAGGCTTCCATCTGATCTTAGATCCAACAGACTTACCTTAACTTTCATGCTGTCCATAAAATGCATCTTTTCTCCCTCACCTTCCCCTCTGGTGGTTAGGCTGCCAGTCCAGTGGACAGTCCTTTGGCTTTAGTGATTCTCTCTCCTGTCTGATTATTGCAGTTCTTTTCTAGCTTTGATGTATTATTTATTATTGTACACCACTTTGGTTTTAAGAAAGGCAGTATATCAAGCCTTTTTTTAAACATTATTCTCCAAATTTATTAAAAAATGCCCAAATGTAGGCACATAATTGGGCACACAGTTATAAAATAGAGCTAGCTATGCACTTAAACTAATTGGCTTAATTGGCAATAACGATCAATCATTGGCCTTAACAAGCAGTATTAAATGTTCTGGTAGGAAAAAAAAATATAAGTCCTTGATATTTTATCACACATTTGCATGGGTAATTTAAATAAAAGGAGGCCCCTAATGCTTTCCTTAGAGCTAAAAAAGCTTTTCTCCTTTCCTGAGTCTGTCTAGTAACATCAGGGTACATCCATATCTTTTTCCCATAGAATAAAGATTGTGATTTCTTGAAAAACGTACGTTTTACTGCTTCCATATCTTGTTCAAATATAAATGAGACTAACAAAGTCATTCTTTTAGAATCCTCAGTTATAGATGATTCTAAAATTTCCGTTAAGATTGTATTTCTCTTGTTCTTTTTGTAGAGGTTGTTGTAATATAATATCCGAGGTTTCTCCTTCTTGATTCTTTTTAGTTGGAATATAATATATTCAATTAATTGGAGGAATAAGATCTGAAGAATAGTTCAAAACTTCTACCAAATATTTTTAAAGACTTCAAGAGGAGTAAGCCCCAGAGTTCTAGGAAAGTTTAAGAAACGAAAATTCATCATTACGAATATATGATTATAATTTTCAATTTGTTCAATTTTTCTATGAATTAAGTTTTTATCTTTTATTGTCACCAAAGAAAAATCTTGTAACTTTCTCACTTCTTCTTTTATTTCAGTCATTTGGTTAGCGGAGTCTGTCTTAAATTTTTCAAAAGATTTAGAAAGTATATCAACCGTAGTTACCAGAGTAGAAATCTCTTGTATAGAGTTAGTCAGTTTAATGTCAAGATTTTGGAGAGCTTGCCAAATGCTCTCCAAAGTAACCAGCTCCAATTTAGATGGCACAGATCTATCCAGTAACTGAGGATTCGAAGGCCCCAGACCTCCGCAAGCCTTCCCATCAACAGAGCCTCTTATCTGAGGCCTTTCTTCGCCGTCTACCGAGTCAGATGACCTCAGCTGGGATAGGAAAGCTGCAGGCGGAGGTAGTGGATTGATTTCCATGGGTAAAAGTGTGACATCTAGCCCCTGATTGCAGGGGTCTCCTCCTCCTGGGACAACGGAGCTCCTCCCGGGCTTTTGGTCAGGTGTTCTCACCGCGAACCTCTCTATGGTCAGTTGTGATGGTGAAGAGGTTCTGGTCGCCGAGGCTCCAGCCTTGACCAGACCTTTTCTTTTAGTATTGGGCATAGTGGTTACCGAAGAATCAGTTTGTAACTGAACACGAGAGAGCTCAAGCATGATCAGTGTGTGCCGCCATCTTGGCCCCTTCCAAAATTCTGTGAACCTAATTTTTATAGAGTACAACTTCAAAGGCGGAGAAGGGCACAGATGGGTCAGGGGTTGCCCAGAATTTGGTGCGGTTTTATAGAATACCTGCATCTATGCTCCCAAATGTCAGTAGTTGGGTGTGCAAATATGTTGTATAAAGCTAAAATGTATAGATCTCAGAGGTATTGATTTAAAAGTTAAAACAAATGATTAAATGGATGAAAAAACAGTTTTTGAGAATTTATAAAAGTTATTATCTGTGTGACCGATGAAGAGGTGGGTGTGTGAATCTCGCTGGTTTACAGTTTTGCACCAGTGAGGGGCACCACTGAGGACCTAGTTGTTATACAATGGAAGCTGCTATCGTATTTTTAGTTATTTGTGGAGTTTCCAAAGAACAATCTGCCTACATATGAGTAGTTAGGTTTGAGCATCAACAACAAATTTGTAATAAATTAAACTGTAAAAACATTTAAATGTGATGAGAGTATCCTAGTCCCACTCTTACACATGTGCATATCAAGATCATTGGTAGAGAAAACACAGTGGTAGAAATATTCTAGTCACAAGGGAACCATGCTTTGACTACAAGAAATGCAAAATACTAACAGGGACGGTAGTCATACTACAACATCAGTATATTTAGTGCACTTCAAAGACAGCATAGTTTATGATTCAGCTTTTTAGAATGGCAATTAAATGTGAATCTCGAATAAGTGTCTGAGAAAAGGTTACATTGCCAGGAAGTCACTACACATTAAGGAACTTTGAAAAGACCGTACTCTAAACGTTATATGCGGAATCTGACAAAATAAAATTAATTACATACTATGTTGAAAATAACGGACTCAAAAACTCTCCTAATCTTAGGGAAGTCCATAAATATTTCCTTTAAAACATTCTTTGAGACTGGTTCCAGCAGGCCTTTGTTTCATTTAAGTACACTGAGAAACACATGAGATATTAGATACATTTGGAATTCATTGCCACTAGAAATTAATTTGCTGAAAATGTATCTTCCTAATAGAAAGGCGGCTAAAACTTCTCTGTTTTGTAAATATCTGTTATATAAAACTTTGAATTGTATTTTCCTAGATATACCATGTATATCATGTAATTGGCACTGAGCTTTTTGGGTGAATAAGGAATATAAAATCTGTAATGTAATCTAATACATTTCTTGTTTGATTTGAGGCTAAGTGTAAATGAGATCCTTTTTTGTGTGTGTATGAAACAGTTAATTAAGGGGTCCTTTTACTAAGCTGCCAGGGCCGCCGAGAGACTGGGCCGGGCCTGGGGCAAGGCTGCCCCCTGGAACCTCGCCCACGCCGCCCCCGAGATCACCATCACCGCCGTTCCTCCTCCACCCCCCAAGGTCGTCGCCGCTCCCCCCTCCTTCCTTACGTTAGACGAAGGCGGGACACAGGGAGGGAAGGAGGCCGAAGGGAGGCGTTCTGCTGCCTGCAGCGCTGCTTTCACAGAGGTAAGACTGCGATTTCAATGCAGGGGGCAGACAGTCGACGATGGAGGGCGGGTGGGACTGCTGCGCCAGGCCCCCCTTGGAGGCCCGGGGAATTTTGTCCCCCCTGCCCCCCCTCTCGGCGGCTATGTAAGCTGCGCTAAAAAGTGGCCAGCACTACTCTCAGTGCGAGAATTACCGTGTGCTGTAGCCAATTTTAGTGCAACAGTAAAACTGCTGCATTTGCTATATCCTCCATTAATGGTCATGCGCTAAATTTCCCAATTAGTGTGTGGCCATTACTGAAGAGTCCATACTGCCACCTATTTACGAGGCTACCTGATTAGCACAGGGCATGCCTAGTTTCCGCCCATGGGCATGCTTCCCATGCTGAAAAATAAATAATATTTTTCAGTATGGGATTAACGCTCACTGAGTGGCGCATTACCCTGGGACACCTCAGCACGTCCAGTGGTAGTGCTTTATAGCACATGGCAGCCACACGCTAGTGCTACCGTGGCTTAATAAAAGGGCCCCTTAGACACTCCTTGTCTAGTTCATCATTTCTGTTCCTGTGGTAATGGTTTGTTGTTTAATATAATAAGGCATATACTAATAAATAATACATATACTAATATGTTATATAACTTTTACATAAGCATTCACAGTCCAAGAACAAAACTATCTTATTTCATCAAATATATAGGCCCATTTTGCCAAGCTGCGGCAAAGGGGAGCCTGCGCTGGAGTCGGCATGTGTTTTTCACATGCACTGAAGCCCCCTTTTACCACAGCGGGTAGAAGGGAAGTCTTTCTTTCCTGCAGGAAATGGCCGTGTGGCAGGTAAAGCACTTGTGTGGCCATTTCAGGAGGAAGCCATTACCATCACCCATTGAGGTGGTGGTAAGGGCTCCCATGCTAACCCGGCGGTAACGCACTGCTCGATTACTGCCAGGTACTTCCTGTTTAGCGAGTGGTAAGCTCGTATTGGGCTTACTTCCACTTGGTAAAAAGGGCCCTTTGCGTTTTAAAAATTAGTATCTATGGTTTCCTACATTGACCCTGGAAGCCTATGCAAAAAATTAGTGAACCCTCTAGGAACAGAAAAATACATACTGTAACTAAATGTACACCACTTCACTAGCCTTATATATGCTTATCTAATATAATAATTTGCTCCTCCAACGTTCCAATGAGGCTACCTGTGTTCGTAACCATCTTCTGACGTCACTCTCCCACAGTAGTAGCCTGCGTGCCTGATGTCAGGAGATGTTACTGAGGTCGCCTCTGTCTCGCTGTCATCGGATTCTGAATCGCTGTCGCTCGCCTCCACAACCCCACGTCCCTCTCGCTTCCCGCTCAGGTATCGGTGCCGGTCGTTCCATATTCATTTACCAAGTCAGGGTTACGGCGGCTGCCAGCAGCAGTAATAGGCATGTGGCCTAGGCCCTTTTCTCTCTCTCAGCTGTGGTCCCGCCCTTGCAGAAACAGGAAATGAGGGCGGGACCACAGCTGAGAGAAAAGGGCTGAGCCTGCACGCCTTTTACCCCTAATGGAGGCCGCCATAACCCCAACGAAGTAAGTCAAGATGACTTTCAAACTTCATAGGGAGGGGTCTGGAACTGGAAGGAAGGGAGGGAGGGAGAAAGGGAGGGACGACGACCCTGGAACTGGGAGGGAGAAAGGAGGAGGGAGGGAGAGAGGGAGGGGACAACCCTGGAACTCAGAGGGAGGGAGGTGACGACTCTGGAACTGGAAGGGAGGGAGGGAACGACCCTGGAACTCGAAGGAAGGGAGGGGATGATCCTGGAACTCGAAGGGAGGGAGGGAGGGAGGGGACGACCCTGGAACTCGAAGGGAGGGAGGGAGGGAGGGAGGTGGCACACACTCTCAATCTCACACACATACACTCTCTCCCTCTCTCACACACACACACACACACACACTCGCACCCAGTCTCACTCTCTCTCTGTCACACACACACTCACACATTCACTCTCTCGCTCTCTCACACAGTCACTCTCACACACACTCTCTCAAACATACACACTCCGAGGAAAATCTTGCTAGCACCCATTTCATTTCTTTCAGAAACGGACCTTTTTTTACTAGTATTCTATGTTTTTACAATTAAATCAATTGGGGGCAACCAACAACTAATACAGTAAATCCCAGTACTATTTTGTATCTTTCATAATTGTCACAAAGATAGAGTATAGTGTAACTACACTCTTGATGAGCCATCAGTAACAACTCGATTCATATGAGCTATCTTCTCATAACTTGCCTTAATCTTCATCAGCTCTCAATTAATATTCAAGCAAAGATTAATCATTTTTGTTTTTAAATAATGCCACAAAAGTGGACACTTATCTTAAATTATGCAGACCAATCGACATGGACCATGTTTTATTCCTGCATTAGGGAAGTTCGTCAGCATAATGATATTCTTTCTACTGAAACTGTCTGTTTACTCATGGCATTATTTATTTTATAAAAAATTAAAAACAAAAAATGATTAATGTTTGCTAGAATATTAATTGAGAGCCAATGAAGATTAAGTCATGAGTCACTGATGGCTCATTGAGAGTGAAGTTACACTATACTTTTATCTTTGTGATAATTATGAAAGATACAAAATAGCACTGGGATTTACTGCATTTATTATATTACTAGTAAAAAAAGGCCCGTTTCTAGCACAAATGAAACGGGTGCTAGCAAGGTTTTCCGCGGAGTGTGTATGTTTGAGAGAGAGTCGGTGAGAGTGACTGTGTGCGAGAGAGTGAATGTGCAAGTGTGTGTGACAGAGTGAGAGTGGGTGCAAGTGTGTGTGTGTGAGAGTGTGTATGGGCGAATGAGTGTGTGCTAGTGCATATGTGAGACAGTGAGGTTCTCCCCTCTCCCCCCTCTTAGGTCTCAGGACCCCCTCCCCTGTGGTCTGAGGACCCCCCTTTCCCCCCTGTCTGTGGTGTTAGGGACCCCCTCCCCCCCTCTGGTCTTAGGGACTCCCTCCCCCACCTCTGGCTTAGGGATTGTCTTACCACCTCTGTTCTCAGGGACCCCCCCCCCCCCGCTGTGGTCTCTGTCCCCCCCTCCCAGGTCTCAGGACCCCCAAGACACATGTTGTGTGTGTGAGATACACAGTGTGTATCAATCAGTGCTGTTCCCCCAATCCGCTTTTCCATTCTTTCCTTTTTGTGTCCCCATCTCTGGCTCCTAAGACAGTGTGTGTGATTTATTTTGAGTGCAGTGCCCCCCCCCCCCCCCGAGCTCCCAGTTGCCGGCATGTGGCAGCATCGCAGGCCGAGCACCGCCTGATCAGCAATCGCTTTGAGGGAGCGGGACTGTTCTGTTGCCATGCGTTTCCCAAGGCGCACGGTGGAGCAGGTGGGGCTGCAGATGCTTGCGCCGGAGGCAGGCAGAGAGTACGGGTCGCTGAGGGGCCAGAGCGTGCGTGCACTGCTGCTGCTGCTCGTGCAGGTGTCGGATCTGTGCCACGATGCAGCCGATCTGTTCAGGGAAGTACAGTAGGAGGCCAGCGTCGTGAGGCAGCGCGGAGTCCGCCTGGAGTGCCGGCTCAGAGGCCTACAATGAGCCTGTGACTGACTAGACCACAGACATGGCCTCATCGGTGTGGAAGGGTTTAGCGTTGGTGAATGAGCGGGTGGTTGTGAGTGTCAGTGTCTCTGGGTCTGTGCCTGGGCTGCTATTCGTAGAGTGTCATTGTTCCGCCCTCAACGTCATCACGTTGTGACGCGAGGGCGGGGCAGACACTCTGTGTGAAACCGGATATCTAGACCGCCTCACACTTCCGGCTGGAGGCTTCATTAGAACGTTGGAGGTGCCTTTTATATAGAGAGATGTTCTATGTTTGGTCATATTTATTTTTAATTATTTGTTATTTATGTGTTTTTTTTATAGATATTCAAATATACCCCTGATGCAGACAGCAATCAAAACATGGCCGCATTAAATTCATTCCTTGCATTGTCACTGTACTGGTTCACATTTTTCCTCCCTTTCTCTAATCCCATGACTGAGTCCTTCCTGACTTGATCTGACTACATCTACTTATCATGTGTACTTTAGGCACGTGTTTTGGATGCGCGCAGATCCATTTTTCAGCACACATGTAAAAAATGCCTTTTTTTATTATGGCCTAAAAAGGACGTGAGGCAAAATGAAAATTGGTGCACATCCATTTTGGGTCTGAGACCTTACCACCAGCCATTGACTTAGTGGTATGGTCTCACGCGTTAACCAGGCGGTAATGATCTACATGTGTTGAATGCCTTTTACCGCCCGGTTAGCAACATGTGCCAGAAAATACAAATTATTTTCCGTCACAGTCATGTGGTAATTCCAAATTGCCGAGTGTTCGGCATGCGTAGGGCACTTACATGGCTTAGTAAAAGGGCCTCTAATTTTCTAAAGGGCCTTTTATTCATGTATAAAAGCCTCAATGTGCAACAAAGCCTTTAGAAACCTCATGTGTTTCATATAAAAGAGATGTCCTCAACTTCTCACGACACCAATTTCAGCACACAACACAGAAGTTGCAAAGCCACAAGACAACACTTCTACGGGTTCTACAGGTTTCATCTGAAAGTGTCGTCACAAGACAATACTTCTTTGCTATACAACTTCTCACCTATCTACCTGGCCTTAGTTTACTTACTGACTCACCATCTCATCTCTCTGATTTCTACTTACTGGTGTTAAGAGTTTGCTTCCTTTCTAGCTCCTGAGGATGCTACACATCAGCTTTCACCTCAATTTCTTCCATCCTACTCATCAGACTTCACTTCTTCTTCCTCCATCCAAGACAATCAGCCACAAACAGACATGTTGAGGAACATACAACACACGACAAACAACACTTGACAGAAAGTTTCCCATATGGTCTAAACAGTAAAAACACATTTTTCAGAGGACTTAACATACACTTAGTAACTGCTAATTTCAACTCTATTAAAGAGACCTTCAGAGTCAGCAAATGGGTAGAGAAACTTCTACAAAGGCACAATGACAAGAAAACAACATGGGGTGAAATTTTCTCCCACTGCTGTCTTTATGCCATGTCCAGGCAGCAGCATTGAATATCTGGGTATGTGTGGATAGCTGACATTTATCCGATTAAGTGCCTATATTCAGTCTTAACTGGTTAAGTTAAACCAGCCAAAGATAGGACAGCTATTTATGTGGTCTTATTTGGCCAGCTAACTTAGGGGTCCTTTTATTAAGCTGCTGGAAAAAGGGCCCTGCAGTAGCCGCCGTGGCTGTTTTTCTCGTGCACCAGGGCCCTTTTTACCACAGTGGGTAAAAAGACACCCCCCTCCCTCCCAAAAAATGGCCATGTGGTAAGATAATGTTTACCGCATGGTCATGCGGCAGGGAGCACTTACCGCCACCCATTGAGGTGACTGTAAGGGCTCCCACAGTAACCCGGCGATAACTGGGCAGCACAGAGTGATGTCTGATTACCACCAGGTTAGCGCCATGTTAGAAAAAAATTGTTTCCGGCACTCCAGAAATGGCACTTACTCAAGCCACAACTACTGCCGGTGGCCAAGCTGGGCCAGCGGTATTTCCAATTTAGCTTGCGGAAAGCCCATGTTGGGCTTACCGATGCTTTGTAAAAGAGCCCCTGAGGGCCCTGTTTGCTAAGCCGTGCTAGCATTTTTAACACGTTCAAACCGTGTAGATGCCCATAATATTCCTATGGGCATCTACACAATTAGCATGCAATAAAAATGCTAGTGCACTTTAGGAAACAGGGCCCATAACTGGTTAAGGGTTGAATATTGGGACTTAACCAATTAAGCCATCTTTTACCTCACTCAGCTCTCTTGACTCCCCAATGAGTAGCCAATTTTGGGTTAGATGGTTAGTGCTGACATTCAGCAGCTCTCTCTCTGGTTAAGTGCCTGCCCGCTTAATTCACTTTGAACATTCACTCCCATAATTAAAAGACTTACCCCCATTTATTAAGCCATGCTAGCGGCTGTCATGCGTTAATGCCAACACAGCCCCATTCATTTTGAATGGGCTGTGTCAGCATTGCCACGGAGCTTAGTAAACGGGGGAGGGGGGGTTACTTTAACATGTGCTTTATGAAACCACTCTCAACCAGAGCCAGATTTTGACTCCAAAGGCAGGATGGTAGAAAAAGGGGTGGGAGGAGGTAGAAGTGCCTAGTGCAGTGGCTCTCAACCAAGTCTGATTTTCAGGATATCCACACTGAATATGCATGACATAGATCAGCATGCACTTTCTCCAATATATTCAAATCTATCTCATGCACATTCATCCCCAATTCTAAAAAGTCACCAAAAATTGTATGCACAAATTTAGAAGTGTACCCAATTGAACTGAATAACGAGCCAGTTAGTGCTAATTGGATTTTTAACAAGCAATTAGTATTAATTGAAATAAATTGCTATATACATATGCAAATTTAGCTGTGTAATCCGAGCCTACATTTTACATGCATCTCGGAAAAAAGGGCACAGATATGGGAAGGTCATGGGTGTTTCAGGGCAGCATGTGGGTGTGGATTCAGGTTATATGTGCACTTATAGAATAAGGGGGTTCCACCCAGAAATTGAGGGCTCTTTTACTAAGCCGTGGTAAAAAGTGCCTTGCAGTAGTGTAGGCGTGGCTTTAAGGTGCACACAGAAATATTTTTCAGGCTACATACCAAAAATGCCTTTTTAAAATTTTTTCCGAAAATGAACATGCGTCAAAATCAAAATTGCCATGCGTCTATTTTGGGTGTCTGACCATACCGCCAGCCATAGACCTAGCGGTGAGGAATCTGCGTGGTAATGACCTACGTGCATCAGGTGCCACTTGGCGTGCGTCCGAAAAGAAAAAATATTTTCCAGATGCGCTTAGCAGACGCGTGCCAAAAATGAAATTACTGCAAGAAGTCAGGCGGTAAATTCATTTTGGCACATGCTGGGCACGTCTAGAACCTTACGTGGCTTAGTAAAAAGGGCCCTTAGTCAGGGGCTTTGCACCACATTTTTTTATCAGTGCAAATGGACTCACCTAAATTTATGTGCAACCCCTGTGCTTAAACACCTCATTGTGCATATGCTGAAGAACTGACTGGCTGGGTAAAATCCACGGAGTGAGGGTTGAGAAACACTGTCCTAAAGAAACGGGGAGCAGGCTCCTCTTCTGTCTTCTTAGTTGATACCTTCATAAGCTGATGCTGTAGGCAGTTGCCTATGTTGGCTATGTCAAATCCAGGCCTACCCAAAACAACTTATTTACTCCTGCCTGCAGCTAGCAGAGGTCCAGTCTGAGGAATATAACCTCACTTATAAAGAAGACAGCAGATATGTTGGTGGAATGGAAAGGAGTAACGAAATGCCTATGGTGGCTACTTCAAAGTGCTCAATGCTATTTCATTTTATTTTTTAGAGTTTGCTCTCCAAAGGCCAACTAGAACTTGAGTGAATTAGGTCTTCGATGATTTGAGCTTTATCTGTCCATTGCAAGAGCAATACTAGGGAATTCTACGAGTTTCATCTAGATCAATGCTCACCAATATTTCTGCAGCCATGATCCCAATTCACACAGCTGCAGAAAGCGTGCGACCTCTGGGTAGTGCAGGACAATGGCATCCTATGGACTGCCAACCTAGATCACAACCCCAAACTCAGGTTTTGAGGATTTGGGCTTGTGACCCACACTTTGGGAAGCCCTCTCTAACTGCCTCAGGCACACACTTTAGGCTGAAGAGAGAAAGGGGACTTCAGTGCTTTAGTTAGGAAGAAAATAAATCAACTAGTATATAGCACTGAGCCATCAAGCTAGTCCTAATAGACTTCTGGCCACCAGCATATCATCTAATTTCACTGTACGAGAGCAGCTATTCAACAGAGCTTTAGAATCACAAGATATTCATTCTGAAGTTCAAAAACACCTAGGGTGAACGGAGGCCTAGCTGCCCTGTTATGACAAAGTAAGCTCAGAATCAGTGACATATGAACATTTGAGTGACTATTCAAAAATTTGTTATAATTTCCCCAGGGTTTAGTGTGGAATTTACCATTGAATGGGAAACTGCAGTGAATCTTGCAAATAAAGCAAACCTACTCATACTCCCAATACAGATTTGTTAATACAAGAAATCTGATTAAAGAAAAAAAATGACAGATTATTCCAATGAACTCACATCTTAGAAATTGCATCTTAGAAATTGTTAATTATACAATGAGTAATGAGACAGTTCTGTTTTAACATGTAAATGTGGAAAAGCTGGGTTTTAGAATGAAAAACTCAAAACCTACAAGACTCTTGAAGATAAACACTGATTTCCCAAAGACAGCAGATATGCTGTATAATTGATTGCTTATTTTTATTTATTAATAACTTGCACTATTTACTAGGCAGGTCCAGAACTACATATACAAGTAAGGTAAAACAAAATAAAATTACTTATAATATGATATTTATCAAATGGTGGTATAACAAACGCTACAACCAAAAAACAGAAGAACTACCCTCCACGGAGGTGTTTTTTGGTACTTTTTGTTTGGTCACTTCGGGATAACAAATGCTTACATAAATAAAGGACCCTTTTACTAAAGGGCATTAAGAGCTAGATTCTATATATGGTGCCTGAAAAATCCATGCTGTAGAAAAACATGCCTAGGCGTATTCTCTAAAGTATGCCTACATTTTATAGAATCGGCTTAAATTTCCGCGTGGTATATAGAATACGCTGAGCGTCTCTCCACAGGACCAAATTTGGTAGTGTCCATTTAGGCCATGTTGTACTTGGCATAAATCCCGACACGTAAATTAGGCACAGAGCAAGTGTATTCTATAATAATGTGCATAGATTTTCAAAACGCCCATGACCTGCCCATTCTACACCCATAAACATGCCCTCTTTTCTACTTTGCAACTTGGAATTTACGCACATCATATTACAGAATAGATTTAGTGAGTTGTGTGCGTAAATTAATGCCAATTAGTGCTGATAATTGCTTGCTAACATCCAATGAACAGGGCTGATTAGCTAGTTAACCAATTAAAAGTTATGCGCATTTTTGTAGAATATGCTTCAATTTCTGCACAGAAATTGATGTGCAATACATAGAATTGGGGGGTAAGTCCTTAACGTGGGTATCATATACAAACAGGCTACCACAGAACATGTTAAAGCATTCTGCAGTATTCTGCCTGCTTTCGTAAGCTAACCTGCACTTTACCAATTTAAAAAAAACCAAAAAGCATTCCGAGGAGACATGCCATGGATGAACAGTGGGCATGTTAGGTTTGTGCATGCTAAACCGATGATGAAGAGTAAACATGGGAGCACTTGGCACCTCCTAAATGCTCCCACATTAACTCTATGTATATACTGCATGCTAATGACATTAGTACACAACCTGCAATAAAATATATAGGGGCCCTTTTACAATGGCGCGTAGGTGCCTATGTGCATACGGCACACATCAAATTGGCACTGACGCCCAGCTACCACATGCCCTGGGCAGTAATTCCATTTTTGACGTGCAGCCAAAACACATGGTAAAAAAATGTTTTCTATTTTCTACCGTGGGGCGCTTACCCAGTAGTAATTGGCAGTTGGCGTGAACTGGACACTTACCGCATGTGAGACCTTAACCCTAAGTCAGTGGGTGGCGTTAAGGTCTCAGGCAGAGAATGGATGCGTGCTGGTTTTCATTTTGCCGCATGTCCATTTTCCGGCACAATAAAAAAATCCCTTTTTTCCAGGCACACTCAGGAAATGGACCAGCGTGCATCCAAAACACGTGCCTACACCAGCACAGGCCACTTTTCGGCATGCCTTAGTAAAAGGGATCCATATTTTTTTTAACCCCCCAAAAGAGTTGCATTAAATCTGGGCTTCTCACAAGGTAAAATCCCACATTACCATGCGTTAAGCACAGATTCTAGCACATTTTAATAAAAGAGCTCCTAAATAAATATTAACAAATATTCCAGCATATGCAAAAAAAACCCCTCAAAATCAGCCTGACCAAAAGTGTGCCTTGAACTGTTTCTTAAAATTCTGAGGATCTGTCAGCATCTGAAGATAATGTGGTAAATGGTTCCATGTTTCTGGGCTGCCAACAGAAAATGTACATGCTCTTACTTAATGAAAAGGAATCTTTCACAGGAGGAAATGGAGAAATACCGCCGTGCACCAGATTTCAAATCTTGAGAAGGGGTTAATTTATCGCTGCAGAGTCTTAGTCCTCTCTGCAATTGATTTAGCTGATTCCGCAAAACTCACCTCAAATGCATGTATTCTTCCAGAGGCTTCCTATAGCTGCTGTGGCACTTAATAAGGGAGAGAATTTTCTGAATGTGAATAACAAGCACTACCACAAACCGACCGTGATGTAATGCAAACTTTGATCAGGATATCAATATCCTTCTTGGAACGATCAAGCTGCATTTTAATAAGGTACCTAGCCTGTGAAGAATGTGTGTATGTGCTGACAACTGATTTCTGTGGTTAGACCAGGTCACGTGGAAGACCACATGGTAAAACATCTTGAATATCTACTGTCATTAGAAAGCACAAGGAGACGTTTTGAGAAAAAAAATGATTTTATCCCAAATAAATGTTTCTTTCTTTCTTTCTTTTCAGAGGTGTGATATGCCAGTTGAGCATTAGTCAGGTGTTAATTTCAGCTACACATATATAGAAATGAAGGTTAAGAAATAAAAAAGAATGTGAAGTGATACCTGTTTTATCGGATTAAATACATTTCTTAACTGGCTTTTGGGAGCTGGAACCAAAATGAGGAAAAGATGACATAACCTGAAAAAGTAAATGAATCATAAGAAGTATTACAACAGCAGTTGAAAGGGGAAAGTTGCAGAGGCAGGTTGATGAGTGATCAGACTGTGGCAGTGACAAACAACAAGAATTTTTTATGGTATATATACTGAGTTAGAAAGGCCACGTCTTTGTTTAGTCCTTCCTTGTCACTTCTTAAGTGTTTGTTCATGTTAACTTTCTTACAGTCATGGAAACTCTCTGATATTTCCAACATTGGAGTATTAGGTACATGACAGCCTCATGACAGCTGCAGACTCTTGTGCACTGTCCAACTAATTCCTGAACGGCAACAGATACAGTAGATAGGGACCCTTTTTACTAAGGTGCACCCAAAAGTGGCCTGCGCTGGTGTAGGTGAATGTTTTGGACACATGGCCAATTTTTTTCAGCACGCCTGGGAAAAAAAACACTATTTTTTGTGGCTGAAAATGGATGTGTGGCAAAATGAAAACCAGCGCAGGTCCATTTTTGGCCTGAGCCCTTACCGCCACCCATTGACTTAGCAGTAAGGTTTCACATGCCAACCGGGCGGTAAGCGGCCAGCGCGCATAAAGTTACAATTACTGCCAGGTAAGCGCCACATGGTAGAAAATATTCTCTGTGTGTTTTGGGTATGCGTAAAAAGTGGAATTACCAGTTGGGGCATGTGGTAGCCAGGTGGTAGCTCCAATTTGGCACACATTGGATGAATATAGGCATCTGAGTGCCTTAGTAAAAGGCCCCATAGTTAGGCAAAGCATTTATGTCAGTCTTTGAGCTGGCATAAATGCTTGTGCCTGAAGTTAGGTGCATTAGCGTGGACTTACGCTAGTATTCTATAATACTCAGGGCTTTTTTGAGGGGGTACTTGGGGGTACTGAGTACCGGCACCTTTTCCATTGTCTGCTAAAATTAACCCATGGACCCCAGGTTTTAATGACAGAACTCAGGCTGTACACACCAATTCTGCCTTGCCATAGGTTCTGCGACTGGTTGCAGGGGGCCTGGCTATTGTGGGGTGGATCCCTCAGTGATTGCCCCATCCCTGAAGGGTGGCCTGGCATTTGAGTACCGGCACCTTTTTCACTACAAAAAAACACACTGATAATACTAGTTCTGCACTGAGCTGCCATTATAGAATTGATGCTTAGGGCCCAAATGTTTGGCACCTAACTCTTGGTGACACTTTTTTTTTTTAATAATTTTATTAATTTATCTTTTATTAAGTTTTACAACAATATATCCACCAAATTTTGAGATAAACAAGAAATCATGGAATAAACATGGCATCAGTGTTTGTTTTTAATGCACGCCAAGGCCCCCTTATACCACAGCAGGTAAAAGGGAAGTCTTTCTTTCCTGCAGAAAATGGCCGTGAGGCAAGTAAAGCACTTGCTGTGCAGCCATTTCTGGGGGGGGGGGGGGATCCCTTACCACCACCCATTGAGGTGACCGTAAGGGTTCCTGTGCTATCCTGGTGGTAACCGGGCAGCGTGCAGCACTGCCCAATTACCGCTGGGTACACTCCACGCGCCAAGGGTGGGAAGTACCACCGGGCTGCTGCAGTAGCCCGGCAGGACTTCCTCCGTAGCGAGCGGTAAGCCTGAGTTGGGCTTACCGCCACTTAGTAAAAGGAGCCCTATGGTAAATGTTGCCACACTGGCATGACAGTTGATATGAGCTAACTATATAGACTCTTATGGGATAGGAAAAAAAAAGAGATATTTTGGAATGTTCAGAGTCTGAAGTAACAGCAAGAGCCAGCTCGGTACTGAGATTGTATTCTAGGACTGCAGATACATCATTTTTGGGAGAAACAAGGCAGACAAAGTGGATGCAGACAAGAAGAAAGAAGCTTTTGGAGTTATGTTCTACAGTGACTTCTCTGGGAGATTCCTTCCTTCCAACTTAGAGTTCCACGTAAATGTTTTGTGGGGTATCAGAATGATTGATATATGATTTATGAACCTGTTCAGTTGAGATATTGTTTTTGGAAGGCAAAGGTATATCTCTCGCTTGAGACACAGTTATTAAGGGTTGAATTGGGTCTGTACAGTACTATCCATCATCCTATCTTAGTTCTCTCCTATTGTGGACTATATTTAAGTTTTCTGATTGCTGTATGTATTTACTTTGTTCTGAATTTCCTGTCAAAGTAATAATCTTTGTTGTATTGAGAAATGCAAAAACAAAACAAACAAAAAAAAGGAAATGGATAGGGCAGGGAATATGTGTGGACTATGAATTGCAGTTTGCACAAAGTACTTTACTGTATGCTGGCACAGATACACTTACCACACATAAAAAAAAACATCTCTGTGCAGTCGCTGTATGGGAACATGCTGGGAGCACTCCAAGCAGTTACCACACAGAGTTTGTTCATGTGCTAAGTTCAAAACTTTACTACACTTAAGTAAAAGACCCCTTAGAGTTGATTGTGCTCCATTTTTTTGTAACATATTTATAGAAGTTGTGCTACGTATGTGAATAAAATGTTTTCTGTTCACAAGCAAGATTGAGTCTGTCACACAAGTGAATGGAACTGCTTTCCCAGAGTTCAGAACTTAATGTAAAGTTCTGAGCACGTGCAGCTCTTTCTGTGTCCTCAGTTTTGTTTCTTCTGCTCAGCCAAACACACATGAAACAAAGCTCTCCTGAAAATATAGTTTAAATTACCGAGGGCCCTTTTTACAAAGCGGTGATAAGCCCAACGCGGATTTACCGCTCGCTAAAAAGGAAGTACCACCAGGCTACTGCAGCAGCCCAGTGGTAGATCCCACCCCCAGCGCGCCATCGTATCTGGTGCTATAAAAATATTTTTGTTTTTGTAGAGCCTGTGTGTACCCAGCAATAATCGGGCAGTGCTGCGCGCTGCCTGGTTAGCATGGGAGTCCTTACCACCACCTCAATGGGTGGCGGTAAGTGCTCCCCCCAAAATGACTGCACGGCAAGTACTTCACTTACCATGTGGCTATTTCCTGAAAAAGGAAAGACCTGCCTTTTACCCGCTGCAGTAAAAGAGGGCCTCGGCGTACATCAAAAACACGCGCCGTTGCCAGCACAAGCCCCCTTTTGCCGCAGCTTCATAAAAGGGACCCTGAGGTTTTTTTTTAGGCTGTTTTCATCTTCTGCCTTTTTTCTGTTTAATAAAATAAAATAAAGAGGTTAAATTACCAAAGTCGGATTTTAGAATTAAGTGCAACAGAAAAATGCAGAATTTTGATACACATTCCAAATATTTCGTAATATTTCATTCTTGACCACAACCACAAGGACTGTAAACGTGCTCAAATGTCGCCACAAGCATGGAGACATCATCTTAATTGTCTGTGACAGCATTTTGAACCTGAGAACAAGAACTTCTCCTAGAAAAAAAAACTGCACAAGAAAAGCTCCTTTGTGTAGAAAGCAACTACTCCTGCACATACCAGTCGAGAGTCTTCTATAGAAAACCCTTCAACTTCTCAGTGTAGTGACCTTATGAGTCCAGTCACCCAAAGGGGAAATCCCTTCGAGGCATCCAGGTTCACAGCACAGTACCTGCAAAATCCTGACAAAAGGCTGCTTTCATCAACTCCAGTTAAAGCGCTGATGAAACACAAGAATCCAACACAGATATTCCTACTACTTTGGGGAGGCGCTTGGACTCATTTTCTGCACAACACCAGCTGTGCAGGGCAAAAAAAAAAACAAAACAAAAAAAAACAGGATGCTAGAAAAGGGATGGTAAATAAGACCAAGAACATTACAATGCCTATGTATCACTCCATGGTGCAACCTCACCGAGCATTGTGATTAATTCTGTTTGCTGTATCTAAAAAGGTTCAAAGAAGAACAACCAAAATTATAAAGAGAATGGGACTCCTCCCATATGAGAAAAAGGTTAAAGAGGTTAGGGCTCTTCAGCTTGGAAAAGACATGGCTGAGGGGGATATGACTGAGGTCTATAAAATCCTGAATGATGTAGAACAGGTAAAAGTGAATCGATTTTTCACTCTTTCAAAAAGTACAAAGTCCAAGGGACACTCAATGAAATTGCATGGAAATACTTTTAAAACAAATAGGAGGAAACAGTTTTTCACTAAAAGAATAGTTAATCTCTGCAGCTCGCTGCCGGAGTATCTGGTGACAGAAGTTAGCATATCTAGGTATAAAGAAGGTTTGGACAAGTTCTTGGAAGAAAAGTCCATAGTCTGTTATTGAGATAAACATGGGGGAAGCCAGTGTTTGTCCCGGAAATAGTAGCATGGAATGCTGCTACTAACTGGGGTTTTACCAGGTACTTATGACTTGGATCGGCGACTGTTGGAAAAAGGATATTGGGCTAGGTGGACCATTGGTCTGACCCACTATGGTTATTCTTATGTTCTTAAAGTCATGTTCAGCACAAACCAAATTCTGCACAATCCTCTATGCAATGGGCTGCATCCTCTGTCGGTGTTAGATATAATGGTGGATGAATCTTCTTCAGCTTCTTTTCAGGTACCAGAACACTCTTAATCTTTTCTCCAAAAGATGTTTATGGATATTGTTAATGGTTACATACAAAAATTCATCTGAAGTTCCTTCACCACCATGATCTAAAGAGCCATCTGGCTTTACTCCTGTGCAGAAAGCCATGTGTTCAGTTATTTATTGTCTCCTACAGAGCATGAGCCTGCTCATTTGCCTCCTTCAGCCACTCCAGTCTCATGTCTATCTAATGTAGAGGACCTACTTGTTCTTTTTAATATTCAGCTGCCCACATCAGGCAATGAGGAAGACAGCTCCACAGGAATTACATCTTATCCTTTTCTACCACCACCAATAAATCAGTCTCCATATGAGGACATTTCATATCTGAAATTTGTCAAAAAATGGCTGAAGAAGTTTCTTTTCCCCTTCATCAGGAAACAGAATCCAGATCATACCTCTTTGGCCTCAAATGTATACAGGCATGCTCAAGGACCAGAAATTCTATATGTGTCAGAATCTACTTAAAGTTCAATCTGTTTCCAAAGGATTGGACATGAAGTATTTGGTTCACACAGCTCCAGAGTACAACTGTCATACTCTTCAGTAGTAGTATAAGCAGCCATGAAAAAAGCTAAGAAATATAGAGATTTCTCTAGCACTCCTATGGGAAAGGATTCTCATCTGCTAGATTTTCCAAGCAGAAGCTCATGAGTGTGGTACTCACTATATCAATGTCTTCAAAATCTTGACCAGAGTCTCTACTTCTTCAGTTGTAGCCGGGTACCTGGCATGGTTGTGAGCTTCTTGCTTGCATTAAGATGTCCACTGAAGACTCGCTCTTCAGAGAGAAAGTGATAGAGACTGTTGACATGATTAAAGATTACTGTTCTTCTCTTCAGCATATCTTAGCTGTTCAACCTTTTGTGAAGACTACCTCTGCTAAGTGCACTTCTTTCAACCAACAGCAATGTGATTATACTACCACAAAAGATGTTATTACCAAAAAACAACCTTACTAAGCTCTATGTAATGTTGCCTAAAGTCAAGGCAAAGAGATAGAGGTCATCCAAACAACAGCCTTCTTTTGACTACACTGCAAGCCTCTATTATCTTCAAACATTCATCTTGCTCCATAGGAGAAGGGCAGAATTAAATTTTTCTTATTGGCTTGGCAAGAGATCATGACAGATACATAGGTCCTATTTATAATTCAGATTAGCACCTCAGATTTGCCAATCATTCCCAGATTGTCCTCTGTTATGGACCAAACCTCTTTCCAGTTAACTCAGCTTCTTACAGGAGGAAGTCCATCTTCTCCAAGCCAAAGCCATAAAGCGTGTCCTGTCACAGAAGAGGAATCAAGGTTTCTATTCTATTCTATGTACTTTCTCATTCCAAAGAAAAGAGTCTTGTGTTCTATACTGAATGATCTCAGAGATATTAACTGTTTCTTCCTCAGGATTTATTTTATTTTAGTTACATTTGTACTCTACACTTTCCCACTCATGGCAGGCTCAATGTGGCTTACATCTACAGGTGCTTATTTGTACCTGGGGCAATGGAGGGTTAAGTGACTTGCCCAGAGTCACAAGGAGCTGTGCCTGAAGTGGGAATTGAACTCATTTCCTCAGGACCAAAGTCCACCACTCTAACCACTAGGCCACTCCTCCACCACTATCCCCTCCATTCTTCCTCTGCTCAACACAAGATTGTATTTGTAATCTATATTTGAACAATGCACACACATACACACATATTCCAATCCACTCTTCTTATAAAATGTCCCTCAAGTTTCCCTTCAATCCAACTATTTCCAGTACAACGTTCTTTCCTTTAGCCCCCAGAATGTTTTCAAAGTGTCTCTTGGTGGCAACTGCACATCTTTAGAAACAATGCCATCTAGTATCCCCATGCTTCTAGTGGTTTATTCAGAGTTACAGGTTTTAACACTTCTAAATGAACCAGCATTCCCCTTCAGTCCTTGGGATGCCTTAACAATTTACAGAAGTCCACACTTAAACTATCTAACATTGTTTCCATTATAGTAGTCCTAGACACTCTCTAATCCAGATCCTCTTCCAGAGGACAGAATCCAGACACTAAGATTAGAGGAAGACCATACCTAAAAATGCTCTGACACATAGCCACAGTTGTTCATGCCATCCTTTTAGCAATCTTAAAAAATGTAACATCCTCAATGGGATAAAACGTTCCCCACTGAGGGAATACTTTACCCACCTCCTGGACGTTGCCTTATATTACAGCTGACTCAGAAATTCTGGTTCAGAATTTCTGAGTCAGCTGTAGCTTATATATAGTTAAGGACTGGGCTGAGTTACTGAGGCCATTTTGTTTCTATGCAGGACTACAGGACACATATGCTTTGGTGAGTGTTTTTGTATTTAGCCTATCTTTTTGAATGTATGAGGGATCAGTATAATGTTGTGACAAAATTTCTAAGATGTTTTTATTCTGTTTTTGTAGAGAACCTCTTCCCTGAGGAAGTTTGTTTTACGAAACCTGGCCATGTCGGTGGAGGTTCTCCTGCTATTAAACATTGTCGCCAACCAGATAAGATAAGTGCTGTGTTGTGCTAGGTTCTTAGATAATCACGATTTGTTATATACGATTTATGTCACAAAATATATATATATAAAAACAGGGTGATCTAATGAGGATTTGCACCGCAACCATGTTTTCTAAAATGAAGAAAGAACAAGCTGTTCTAATGGTGTGAGTTGCATTAAGATCTGATGATCCCCAAAACTTTATGAAAGAAAAGACAAAAAAATTATAAATTATGGTAGATTTGGATTTGATTTTCCTTCTGTAATGTTAATATCTGGTATACATTTCTATGGGCATGTTAGCGTTTAACACGCGTAAATCATTTATGCTCATTAAAAATACTAATGTGCCCATAGCGTACCTTAGTAAACATCAGCATAAGACTCAATAAGTGCTGATAAATATCATTATTGTATGAAGCAAAACATCATATATATTTCTAATGATTAAAAAACCACTACAATTCGTGTTGGATAATGGGTGTGGTAGGCGGCAGTGAAAGAGTTAAGAACACAATAGCTAGTGGAAAACAATTTGTGCTTATTTTGCTTAATGGTTAATCCAGGGCTAAGTTTGTATAAAAAGAATTTAGAGCGGTGCACCAAAAGGCAGTACTCCTTGTTTGAGATATGAAGGAATAAATTAAGTTTTAATCAATTAATATACCATTTCTTATTCAAGAACATATAGGCGGCTCACTATCCAAACACTATGTCAAAGGGGCATTACAATGTGCATCATCATCTTAGGTAGAACACAGAAATCAGAACTGACACATCTAGGTCAGGCTGTACACAATTCTGGTAATATTTTTTAAAAGGTTTTACCGAGGTAAAGCCTTTTCTAATACATGTGTGGGAATGCATGTGTATTTGGAGGTAGCCGTAAAACAAAGATACACTTTGCAAACCTGAATGGAGACAACATGACAATTCACACATGTGGAAGTTGATATTCTACATTCTATACCTGTATATATAAACACTTTTTTTGAATTCAGGAACCATTGGTATTTTCCTGAAGGCTTTCACAGTTTAAGTATATAGCGGAGGCAATGGACAGTTAAATGAATTATTCATGACCACAAGAAGCCATGGTAGGATTTGGATTTCAACTGGGATCTCCAGGTTCTCAGCCCACTCTTCTACTTCTGTGCTTACATATGACTACCAGTTTGCAAACCTACATATGTGCATGCAGCTAAACCAATAATTTATTTATTTACTTTATTTATTGGGATTTATTAACCACCTTTATGAAGAGATTTACTCAAGGCGGTATACAGCTTTAATGACAGAGGCCTCAATCCTTATTTATTCTCAAAGTTGACGGGGGAAATGAGCACTAGGAAATAAGGGGAGAACTCCTTTAATTGCTCTTGGTAAGGACTGGCCCAAACAAGCACGTTTTTCAAGTCTACAAATGCAAGGCAACAACTGTAGAGCCCGGTGTTGATATATGGGGAATACATGCGCAGTCTCTTTTTGAAATGGTGAATATACATGTAGCGGACAATATTCAAAACAATTTAACTGGCGAAACGGCCGCCGACCAGTTAAATCGCTTATCCGTGGCAATCCATCATTTTCAGTTTCACGCGCAATTATAGAAAGGGTGTTTTACTAAGTGGTGGTAAGCCCAATACGGGCTTACCACTCGCTAAAACGGAAGTACCGCTGGGCTACTGCAGTAGCCCAGCGCTGGTTCTCACCCCCAGCGCACACCATTTCCGGCGCTACCGCTGTTTACCCGGCAGTAATCGGGCAGTGCCGCTCACTGCCCAGTTACTGTTAGGTTAGCTCGGGAGCCTTTACCACCACCTCAATGGGTGGTGGTAAGTGCCCCCCCCCCCCCCCCCCCCCCGCAAATGCAGGTCCCCTTTTGCCTCAGTTTAGTAAAAGGATCCCAGAATTAGGTGGGATCTGCACCTAATTTAGGGGTGAGCATTTGCACCATATTTCAGTTGGAGTAAATGGCCACGCCTAAATGTAGTTGCTGTTTCCAGGTATAAACTATAAACTGTGCCTAACTTTAAGCACAGTTTATAGAATAGTGCTGAGCTTCCTTTTTCAGCACCGATTTCTTTCAGCACTATATATAAAATTTACTCCATAGTGCAGATATATATGTGTACATACAGGCTTTCTAAAACTGGGTTTGACACGTGTATGCGATACATACATGCAAGTGCAGGTATCTACATGTGTATGTCCCGAAAGGGGCTTCTAAAAGAAAGGCCATAATTTATTGAGAGCGGGGGCTGCTCTAAAACCTTGACTAAGAGTGGGAGAAGATTTTTTTCTGAGATGTATGAGGCCTCATATCAGCATTTTCCACATTTAAGATATGAATAAATGCATTTGTCCAATGTCTTGTATAGGTTTGGGCAAATGAGTAGGGAGTGACTTGAGCCGTTAATGGCAGTATTTTCTTTTACAATTGTAATGGCAAAGTAACTATGTCATGCGGGGGGGGGGGGGGGGGGATAAGAAGAAGAAAGAATTTATTTGTTTGCTTATTTATTTTAGACTTGATATATCTCCTTGATGAAAATACATAAGAGAAATTTGCAAACACTGGATGCCTGAATTTTTTCGTTTTTAACTTTCTTTAAAAGCCTAACTACAGCACTACATGACACATAGTGGTAAACAAATACGAAAAGCATATGTTCCATTGGCAGGCAGCCATGACACAGATAAATGGATGGGGTTTTTGTATTGGTAAGAGGATGTTAAAGATTTAGAATGAAGAAAGGATGCTATGTTTTGTTCACAAATACAGAAAAAGATTTTTTTTAAAAAGCCTCTCCAGTAAATGAAAATAAATTCAAGAGCAAAACACGAAAGTTGCAGGAAACCATCCTGCATTTGGGAAAGGAAGAAATGTTCTAAATCACCCCCTAAAGATTTATCAATTGAACTTGGCAGACAGCAGATGGCACAGAGGGGATGGCACGGTGCCCATCTGAGTCTTAAGGGAGAACAAGGACAAAGGACAAGACAATGTGCCAGTGGCAGCTTCATTGGCAGGTTGCCTGACACTGCCAGCACTCTTGATATATTTATCTGTCAGAGGTCAAAAATCTGAGTTTAAACTGAAGGCGGCCACTCCCTGGAGGACTGGGTGACAGGCAACTTCTGACATTGATTGGTTGCGTTTATTGTTGTGTGATGGCATTTGTGGTACTGTCCTCACTACAGACTGAAAAGGATCCAGGGTAGGTGAGATTAAATTTTGACACTCGTATGAGCTACTGCCTTTAGGATGAAAAGGAAATGTAGGGGGAGCTGCCTGAAGATACTTTGACACAACAGCTTTAAAAAAAAAGGCATGCATATATTTAAATAAAATCACATTAATAAGGCCCAAACACTTGCCACACAAATCAAGAAAGAAAAATAGTGGTATGTAAGTGCCAGGAAGTGAATATTTTAAATTTAATACCGAGTTTATGGTCACACTCGACGTGCACTTTTTCTAAAGTTGAAGCTAACCAGAATCAGCCATTCCCTTCCCAAATGAAATACTCTCAACGAATGGAATAGAAAAGGACTTCTAAAAGCTTAAGAGTGACAGTCAAGATGTGTTTAATGGTGCACTTTCTTTTCCAAGAGATGAATGGAGGAAAGAAAACAGTTTGTTTGGTTTTTTTTCAAATGGAAAATACAACAAATATCACCATTATTAAACAAATCAGTTGTGCTGTTAGGCAGCCTGCCAACAAGGAGCCCTTTCATTAAACCATGTTAAGCGTTGATGCGCGCTTAATATAGGAAAAAGACTTACTGCAAAACACATTAAAGTGTTTTGCAGTAATTTGTCTGTCAGTGCACACTAATTGTGCATTATTTATTTTTTTCCTAATTTTTTCAGCAGACGGTATGCCATGGGCGAGGAATGCGTCTGGACAAGTTGTCTAGCTAGTAGCCTAATGGTTAGTGCAGTGGCCTGAGAACAAGGAGAACTGGGTTTGATTCCTGCTAGAGCTCCCTATGACTTTGGGAATGTCACTTTAAGGCCCTTTTACTAAGTTGCGGTAAAAAGTCAGCTGCCTGTGAATTTGGCATGCGCTGGCCACTTTTTACAGCAGCAGGAAAAAGGCCTTTTTATTTATTTATTTGTTGCATTTGTATCCCACCTTATCCCACCTCTTTGCAGGCTCAAAAATCAAAAATTTTAAAAAACGGGGCAGTAAATGGCCGTGCGCTAATATTAAAATTAGTATGCGGCTATTTACTGCCTGAGCCCTTACTGCCAGCGTCATCTTTCACCTCCTCTGTTTTCATCTTTTATCATCCCTTCACAGAGCCATCTCTTTCCTCTCTCTTATCCCTTCCCAAGGGGCCCACGTCTACGTGCACCTAACACATGCCAAAATGGAGTTACTGCACCACTACTGCATGGCTCTTGCGGTAATTTCATTTTTGCGTGCATATTGGACGCGCGCCAAGTGGCATTTGACATATGTAGGTCATTATCGTCCGGTTACCATGTGAGACTTTACCACTAGGTCAACAGCTGGCGGTAAGGTCGCAGACCCAAAATGGACGTGCAGAAATGTTGATTTTTGCTGCACGCCCATTTTCAGCAAACATTTTAAAAAGGCCTTTTTTACAGGCGTGCTAAAAAATGGATCGGTGCGCGCCCAAAACCCAAGCCTATACTAACGCAAGCCATTTTCAGTGCACCTTAGAAAAAGGACCCCCTAGTGCCTCCATGCCCTTCACAGTTTCACATCATCTATCCACCCCACCCCACCCCACCTTTTTTATGCCTTGTCCCAAATACCCAGATGTCTCCACTCAGTTACTTTACCTTCATTGCCACACACAGAGGTTATATGACGGCATGAGCCTATATGGGCTGAAGCCAGTGGGTGGAGCTTGACCCCCAAATATTCGCAGACACTATTGAAAACAATAGCAAACTTCTGAGGTTTATGACTTTTTTAAAAATATTTGAAAGCCTCCCATACATAACCAAAAGGGTTTTTTTAACCTCTGGGGGATCCTGGTACGTGAGCCACAGTCCGCGGATATGTGCACTCTGGAGGCTCAATTTTTATAGGGGGCAGCTTTAAGAAAAACCCCGGATCTGCCTGAGCCTTGGGGCTGAGTTGTGGAGACCCTCCAAAGGATTAAAAAAAACCTTGGGTTACATTTGGGAAGCTCTCAAATAAATAAGAAAACTGTCAAATTAAAAAAATAAAACACATAGGCACTCATAAACTTCACAAATTTGCTATTGTTTTCAATAGCATCTGTGAATCTTTGGGGTCACACAATATGGCATCTGCGCAGGACAGATTACTTCAACTTTTTGACGTCATGCCATCTCCTATTATAAAACCTCCTTGTTGCTACACAAGCCCTGAATCCCTACTCAACCTGTCAGTGCCTTCTGAGTCACACACACTCCTGCCTAGTTCCCTGAGTTCCCTCCAATTCCAGAGTTCTTGTCTAATCTCAATCCTGAAAGCCATTTTTCTGAAGAGGGTTGCACTTGCCACTACAGAACTGCACAGGAATGGGGTTTGCGGGAATCCCGTGGGAATCCCCTCTGGGGCTACAGGATTCCTTTGGTGACAGAAGCAGTTCCTCTGGGGTTCTCGTAGGGATGGAAACAGTTCTTTCAGGGTTCCCATGGAAGTGTAAGCTGCATCTGCACCAGCCTCTTACTTACAAATTCTTTGAGTGCCGCTGCCTCCTCCTCCTTGTTTTAACAGCTCAGGTGTGGAAAGTCTTTCATTAATCCTCTCTGCTCCCTGGCTGATGCGCAGGCCTCAGCTGTGACACAGGCACAAGCATCAGAGGTCACCTGACCTACTGGTATGTTAATGTGGCGACCTCTTAGCACACAGTGCCATTGAATTGGAGACAAGTCTTACATGTGCGCACCAGAGTGTTCCAAGTTCAAACTTCTGTTCCTTCCTTGCCTGCAGTGCTGTGGTTCAAACCCAAGGAGAGACAGAGAGCTGACTGGAATTTTTTTTTTTAGGTACTATTAAATTCTTTCAGGGACGGGTGGAGATGGGTTAAATTCTTGTGGGGACAGGTGTGAATGGGTTGTATTCTTGTAGAGACGGGTGGGAAAGGGTAAAATTCCAGCAAGGACGGGAGGGGATGGGTTAGATTTCTGTCCCCATGCAACTCTCTACTTGCCACCCCTAGGGTTCTCCTCCTGTAGCAAGACCACTGTACCAGTTTTATAAATTTCCTCACATGCCACCAATGATCACTCCACTCTCTTTTAACCCCACCCCTATGCCTTGTTCTTTCTTTTTCCCTTGCCAAAAACACTCCTCCTGCCACCAGTCCTCCTTTTAAAATATACCCTTTTGTATTCAATAATCAGAGTTGGCAAAAGAAAAAAAAAGTCCAGTGGGGTTGGGGGAGAGAAATATTCCTTCAGGCCATCTCCTCTTTCAAAGCAGCCTGCAATGACATAATTATAGCAACAGAGGAGGGTTAGAAGTCCCACATTTTTGGGCAAGGATTACAGCAGTGATCCCAGCCAAAGTGGAGGGAACAGAACCGCACATTTCTGGGCCAAACTGGCCGCAGTGACCATGGCCACAAGACAGAGCAGGATGCAGCTTTCCCAGCCCTGGCTGGCTGTAGCAGTGATTGTAATGGAAGCACAGGCAGTTAAATGTGTAGTGTTGCTGATTGTCAATGAGAGCCAGGTGGTGGGAGCAAAACTACAATAGCTGTAGCTTGGGCTGCTGGCAAAAGTAATCATTGGGAATGTAGAAGAAATAGAATTAGAGAGCAGTTAGGGAGGTTTCAAGTACCTGGTTCCAGGGCCGCCAAGAAGAGGGGGCGGGGGGGGGGGGGGGCAAAATTCCCTGGTCCAGGCGCCGGAAAGCTTCTTCCTGCCTGCTTCCGAGTCTGTCCTCTCCTGCTCCTGCATGCCACTCAGGACCCGGATGATTACATTAACACAGTTATCCTGGTCCCAAATCCCGGCACACATGAGTACTGGCACAGGAGAGGATAGAACGAGGGAGCAGCGCAGCAATGACTCATAGACAGAAAGGTGCGAGGGCGGGGGGGGGGGGGGACGACCACGGTGGCGGCAGTACAGTCCTGTGTCTCTCGGCAGCCCTATCTGGCTCCATACTTTGCATCCACCCAGACTGCAGACACTCCTGTCTGTAAAGGAAAAAATAGACTTGCTATTTAACATTTTACAACTCCCAGCTCTTTGCTAAACACTGATGTATCCCAACATACTAGCTGGGAATCACTGATGTGGGTTTAGCTGAAAAGAGCAGACTGGAGGGAAGCAATTACCAGGGGGATAGTGGGTAGGCCCTTATCACCTTCTAAATGGGTGGTGATAAGTGCTCAGGCAGTAAATGGCTATGTGCCATTTAAACAAAGGCCTTTTTCCCCCGCCACAGTAAAAAGTAGCCCAGTATGCATCAATTTTGCGCTCCAAAATTATCACAGACCAATTTTTTACTGCAGCTTAGTAAAAGGGCCTCTATGTAAGATATATATAAATATTTACAGAATAGTGCTTAAGTGGATTTTCACCATTTCTGAACGTACAAGCACATAGAAGTGCGTATATGCTTCTATTCTAAAAATGTACGTGTCATCAGCACATAAATATTAGCTCCCACTTTATGGAATTATCCCCTTGTTGTGGAAAGTCAAATTTTCTTCCTCCTCCTCTTTAAGTTTAATTTCTTTTATTGATTTTTGAGACAGATACAATCAAGAGCTCACGACATAACAACAAGTAACATTTTACAAAGTAAGGCAATACCCGAGTTCACATGTAAGAAGTAGCAATCTACATCCAGAATCAAATTAAGTGAAAACTAGAGAGAGGGAGGACAGAGGAAAAGGGGGGGGGGGCTGGAGGATACAAATCAAAGTATAAAGCATGCGTATGCCAAAAAATACATCAAATTTAGTACTTATCTTTGTACCGTATCAAAATAAGAGACAAGTGGTAGCCATTTTTCCCTATATGAAGCAAAACGAGAAGATTTCTTTGCAAGGTGTGATTTGAATTCGTAAATTTGGAGCACTAAGTTCCACCATTCCTGGTAGGTAGCCTGATGTAAAGACTTCCAATGGGAGAAGATTGCCTTCAATGCTAAAGAAACCATGGTGCTAACAAGAGCTCCTTCACTAGGAGTCAGCAGACTCTTGTAATACTGATCCCTGAGAATTACAAATTGATAAGTGAGTGAGCCAGGAAGGTGAAAAATGTCTACCAGCTGTGACCAGATTTCCAGCCAATACTTACGAAGGCACACACAATCAAAGGTAAGATGCTTTATATTCCCACTTGAGACTTCTTCGCTCTTGAATAGCTTTGCACAATCTTCTAGCCACACTGGTGATAAGGGAGGAAGTTATCAACGTGGGTTACTGTTAAGATGGGTTATTTTACAGTTAACTTGGGTTACTACTACTACTACTTATCATTTCTTAAGCACTACTAGACATATGCAGCGCTATACACTTGAACATGAAGAGACAGTCCCTGCTTGACAGAGCTTACAATCTAATTAGGACAAACAGGACAAACAAGAGATAAGGGAATATTAAAGTGAGGATGATAAAATAAGGGTTCTGAACAAGTGAATAAGGGTTAGGAGTTAAAAGCAGCATCAAAAAGGTGGGCTTTGACGCGAGAATCCAAGATGGCCGCACTTCACTAAGACGCTGCAAGTCGCGATCTTACCTTTAGAAAAATGCCGAAACGTCGAGGGAGAGTAGCAGCCAGAGCTTCCCCGCTACCCCCTCCACTGCCTGGTCCTATTGACCAATTTTTGAGACCGCAGGGAGTTGCCTCAGAAAGCGGAATGCTGCCAGCTAGGAATGCCATTGAGCTGGAGACTTCGGCTTCCGTTGGCCTTGATGTCACTCTAAGCCCTGCTATGCGCTCACCACCTCCCCAGCCGATTGGCGCAAGCTCCTTCCTCCTTGGATCGACAGGGTCCACTCCGGAAGGTATAGAGGGCCCAGAAGAGCGTCGAGTGGAAGCACTGTTAACATCGGGGCAAGGAACGGAGGGCAGTTTGCCCGTGGATACATCGCGGAGTGAGGGGAGAGGAGCTGAAGGACTGAGTGGGATTCCTGAGCAGACTTCCATAAGGTTAGAAATTCCTAAAGCGCTAGTAGAAAAACCAAAATAAGTGACTTTAGACACTTTATGGGATTTGGTGTCTAACTTGGGACAATTTTTTCTGAAACAAAATAATGAGATGTTACCTAAATTAAAAACTTTGAAGACTGATTTACAAAAAAAAGAAGAGGAGTTTAAGGTTCTAGATGGTAAATTTGGAAAATTGGAGGAAAAAGTGGATCAAAAGATTTTGAATCTTGAAACAACACAATCTATGATGATAAAAGATTTGACCAGCCTTAGGATGAAGACTGAAATGTTTGATAACTATACTAAAAACCATAATCTAAGATTTATTAATTTTCCCAGAATACAAAATGTAACTCCTCTGGAGATGTTAAAACGCTATTTGTGTGAAATTTTGAATATACCTGAACAGAATCTACCACCTTTTACCTTGGCTTATTATATTCCCGGGAAAGACCTGAATCGGACAATTGAAAAGCCGATAGACATTTCTCTTTTGCTTGAGACTACTGACTCTGAACTTGCATCAGCCACTACTTTGGTGGCGACTGTTGCATTATTGCCAGATAAGCATTGGATTTTCCGCATGTTTTTCCGTAATAAAGAAAAGCCTTTTTTAGGTTTTAAAATTCTTTTGTTTCCTGATGTCTCTAAGGAGACTAGACGGCGGCGGAAACAATTCTTGCTCCTTAAGCCTGAAGTTTTGCATCTGGGGGGGTACCTTTTTTTTAAGATACCCCTGCAAGTGCATAATAAGGCTTGGGGGGGGAAATATGTCTTTTTGGAACCTGCTCATGCATCTGCACTTATAGCCTCAGCAAAATTGGACAAGCGATAAAGTAATAAGGCAAACCCACTTAATGAAGTGTGATATTCCGTTTATATTATCCTTTTTGTTTTTCCAGTAGTTTTCCTACATATTGGATTCTTGATTTATGGACTTGAGTATCAATTTCTTATGAAAAAGTGAATTATTTTACTTTTCTTGATCATTGTTTCCAAGCATAGGTTTACGTATGTATTAGATGATACTTTCCACACAAGAGGTTTCTTGTACTAATTTGAATAATTGAATAAATAATAATTAAAAAAAAAAAGTGGGCTTTTAGCTTAGATTTGAAGACGGCCAGAGATGGAGCTTGACGTACTGGCTCAGGAAGTCTATTCCAGGCATATGGTGCAGCAAGATAAAAGGAACAGAGTCTGGAGTTAGCAGTGGAGGAGAAGGGTGCAGATAAGAGAGATTTACCCAGTGAACGGAGTTCCCGGGGAGGAATGTAGGGAGAGATGAGTGGAGAGGTACTGAGGAGCCGCAGAGTGAATTAATTTATAAGTCAATAAGAGGAGTTTGAACTGTATGCGGAAATGAATAGGAAGCCAGTGAAGTGACTTGAGGAGAGGGCTAATATGAGCATAATGGCACTGGCGGAATATTAGTCGTGCAACAGAATTTTGAACAGATTGAAGAGGAGAGAGATGGCTAAGTGGGAGACCTGTGAGAAGCAAGTTGCAATAGTCTAAGCGAGAGGTGATAAGAGTGTGGATGAGGATTCTGGTAGTGTGCTCAGAAAGGAAAGGGCGAATTTTGGTGATATAATAAAGAAATGACAGGTTTTAGCAGTCTGCTGAATATGTGCAGAGAAGGATTGGGAGGAGTGGAAGATGACCCCAAGGTTATGAGCTGATGAGACAGGAAGGATGACAGTGTTATCCACAGAAACAGAGAATGGGGGAAGAGGAGAGGTTGGTTTAGGGGGAAAGAGTAATTAGGTCTCATTGCATAAAATAGGACCAGTGCTAGAACAGCATGAGTTAGTGGTAAAATAGCACATGCTAAGAGACTTTGGAGATCTGACCCTAGGTGGGTGGTATATCTCTCAGTAAGCTGTAATTGCTTTGTCAAATTACATTATTGTTTTCTGCCAATAAATATGATAAACCTCTGGGGGTAGAGTTACAGCTTCATATCAGAATCTGATTCAATTGAACTACTGCTGAAAAGACATGAACTATATCCTAAGCACTGTTCCTTCTAACCTGAGTAGAAATCCTCCACCTACATTCCTGCCAGTGGAGAGTGCTATTTCACGATCATATTTTCAACAGTGAGGGGCAGGCAAGCTCTGCAGGACTCCAGGGAGCCTGCCTATCCTTAGTGATTGAAAACACAGTATTGAAGCACCACTTACCCCCTCCCCCGGCTGGCAGGAATGCAGTTGGAGGACTCTCGCTCAGCTTAGAAGGAACAATGGTCCTACGATATTATAAAAACAATGTGATATTTTAGCACCTCATTAATTTAGTACACAATGGGGCTCATTTTCAAAGAGAAAAACGTCCAAAAAGTGACATAAGTTCTACTACTACTACTATAAATCACTTTTATAGTGCTACCAGTCGTACGCAGCGCTTTACATTGAACATGAAGAAGAAAGACAGTCCCTGCTCAAAAGAGCTTACAATCTAAATCAGGACAAACAGACAGGACCAAAAAGGATAAGGGAAGGACAGACAGAAGGACACATAGGTCTGCATTTGGACGTTTATCTCACAAAAATGTCCAAATCAGTATTTTTGAAACCTCTTTTTAGATGTTTTTCTCTGAGGTCTGTCAGAAGGATGTCTAAATCTCAAAGGGGCATGCCAGAGGCATGTTCAAGGCGAGACTTGGGCGTTCCTAAGACTTAGACGTTTTTCAGCCATAATGGAAATAAAAACGTCCAAGACTAAAACTTAGACGTTTTGAGCTAGACCTGTTTTATTATGAACTAGTAAAAAAGGCCCGTTTCTGACACAAATGAAACAGGCGCTAGCAAGGTTTTCCTCGGAGTGTGTATGTTTGAGAGAGTGTATGTGAGAGTGACTGTGTGTGAGAGAGAGAGAGTGAATGTGCGAGTGTGTGTGAGAGAGAGAGATTGAGTCTGGGTGCGAGTGTGTCTGTGAGAGAGAGAGTGTGTGTGTGAGAATGAGAGTGTGTGCAAGTGCGTATGTGAGATACAGTGTGTGCAAGAGAGAGAGTGTGTGTGAGAGACACAGACTCTCTGTGAGTGAGTGTGTGAGATCAAGAGAGTGTGTGAGTGATTGTGTGACAAATAGAGAGTGAATGTGATACAGTGTGAGAAATAGAGTGTGTGAGAGACAGTGTGTGAGAATGAGAGAGAGAAAGACATTGACTGTGAGAGAGAGAGAGAGTGTGTGTGACAGAGATACCTCCCCCCCCTGTCTGGTGTCAGGCCCCCCCCCTCCCTCCCTCTCTCTGGTGTCAGCCCCCCCCCCCCCCCTCTCTCTGGTGTCTGAGCATTACTGTGCAGGACGCTGAGCTCTGGCTGTGCTTCAAGGAACTGACCAATCCTATTTAATAGATGCACCTCCAACATTCTGAAGCTGAGAAACCTCGTCTGGTTGGTCACTTCTGCTCGTGACGAACCCGGAAGTACGTGATGTCAATTCAGAAGATGGATACAGAGAGCAGGAATGCCTCAGCCATGCAGTCAGCTTCAGAATGTTGGAGGTGCATTTTATTATATAGAATAAGGCACAAAAAGGTGCCCCAAATGACCAGATAACCACTGGAGGGAATCAGGGATGACCTCCCCTTACTCCCCCAGTGGTCACCAACCCCCTCCCACCCCCCAAAATTGTGATTAAGAACATTACTTGCCAACCTCTATGCCAGCATCAGATGTCATACTCGGGTCCATTACAGCAGCATGCAGGTCCCTGGAGTAGTTTAGTAGTAGGTGCAGTGCACTTCAGATAGGTGGATCCAGGCTCCTACCTCCCCCTACCTGTTACACTTGTGGAGGAAATTGTGAGCCCTCCAAAACTCACCAGAAACCCACTGTACACACATATAGGTGCCCCCTTCACCCGTAAGGGCTATGATAGTGGTGTACAGTTGGGGGTAGTGGGTTTGGGGGTGGATTTTGGGGGGCTCAGCACACAAGGTAAGGGAGCAATGGTCAGATGTGTACCTGGGAGCAGTTTATGATGTCCACTGCAGTGCCCCCTAGGGTGCCCTATTGCTGTCCTGGGATGTCAGGGGGGACCAATCTACTAAAAATGCTGGCTCCTCCTACGTCCCAATGGCTTGATTTTGGACATTTTGCACTTAGACTTTTTTTTTTTTTTCGAAAATGCCCCCCCCCCCCCAAAAAAAAACATCCAAATCATAAAACGTCCATAATATTTTTGAAAAAAAAAGGTAGACATTTATCTTTTTCGAAAATGACCTCCTTTTTCCTGTTCAGAATTTGGACGTTTTGTGTAAAACATCCAAATTCTGATTTAGACGTTCTGTCGAAAATGCCCCTCAATGTCACATATTAATGTGATGGCATTTAATATATTGGTATTGATATTTTGTAAATATGATTCATAAAAAAAGAAAAAAATAGCTTATGAAACAAACCAAAAATTAAAAAAAAAAAAAAGAAACAAACCAAACAGAATTTTCTACAAGTTTTGCAAGATAACCTTACCCTCCCCCCTACAAAAAAACATACTTGGGATTTGCATTGGTCTGGAAAAAGGTTGATTTGTCCAACATAAAAATCATGACAGTTTTGCCCACTTTGAGCAGCGGAAAAGCAGAAACTAGATACAGCTTGTGGATCAAGAAAAGCACCTGACTTAAAGCTGCACTTGGCTAGAAAAACATTTTGTCATCCAACAGCCCCAGAGCCAGCTTATAAAATATTAAACCAAATAGCAGATGGTATTTTTAATTAAAAGTAAATAAAGGAATAACAAAGCCAGCCCATACATTTTTTTATTATTATTTTGAACTACTCTCTCTCAAATTAGATATGTTTAAGTCACAAAGGACAACCTCAAATCGCTTTTAGGAAAGCAGCATCCACTTACAGATTTATGGTGCTTGGTGGGCATATTAAAAATTGTCATTGGGATTTTCTGCTTAAGAAACAGAATTCAAAATAAAGGTAAAAATGGATACAAGACCATCAGCAAATTAAATTGGGTTGTGGCATTAAAAAACACACACACTCGCACACAGACAGACAGACACATACACACTCATCTATGAAAACAATTCAAATGTATTTAAAGACTCCTCAAGAGTTCGAATCTCATAATTTAAACCTAATCAGGCACAGTTCTGCTATAATGACAAGCACCTCAATGCACATCAAATCTTGAAAAATCTTCTAAAATCCCATCTGATATTATAACAAACTAAAACTATATTAAAGTTTTGATGTCCCCTCAGTATGCCCAACAAACAATCCCTCCACTGCAAAACACTATGCACAAACATGTGCAAAAACCACACATTTAGAACCTTACCATACTATAACAGCACTAACTTTCAGGACACAAAGAGCAACAACCTTGCCTGTAAAAAGACAGCACTATAAATATTATGCTGGGCCCTAAAATACCAATACACCACCTAGTGAGAAAAAAATGGGGCTGCAATAGTCTCTATACAGAAACTATATACCAGCAGAATACTGCACCTTGGTAACATGCATAAAACATAGATAGACCCTCAACAAATATGAAACAAGAGACAACAGATCAGTATTAGAGAGCTGAAGGCAAAAAGACTGAACTGGAACCTCAAAAAGTCAGACTCTGCATACAGCAAACAAAGAAATAGAAACTGAAATGCAAGATATCAGATGTGCATTTCCAAAGCCTGATTTTTTGCAATTAATAAATTCAAATAACTAATTTTTTCTACCGTTGATGCCTGAGCATTTTATTTGTTCCATTCACTTTGGACACAGTATCTTTGTTCAGCTTTCCTCTATTTTCTTTTCTATCTTTGCAGGGTCTATTTCTATTTAACTTTTCTTCTCTCTCTGTGTCCACCATTCATTTTCTCTCTGCATCCATATCTGTCCTGTCCAGCATTCCCCTTCTAAGTTCTTTTGCATATCCCCCCCCCATGTTCAGCATTTGCCCTCTCAGTGTTCTCATTCCATCTTTTCCAGTATCGTCCCCCTGAGTTCCCATCATCTCCCCATCTGTTCAAGCATCGCTACTCTGGGTCCCTCTCTTACCCCTTTTCTAGCTTCTCCATCTGTGTCCCTCTCCCTATTCCTATCCTCCCTCCCCTATGTTAACCCTCTGCCCCCTCTATGCCCCTATCTCCCTCTGCTTTTTCAGCATTGCCCCCTCTGTTTCTCTATCTCCCCTCCCTTTTTTCAGTATTGCCACCTATAAGTGCCTATCTACCTCCTTTTAACATTGCCCCTCTCTGGTCCCCTATCCCCTTTTCACCATTACTCCTCTGTGTCTTTTTCTAACCTCCTTTCAGCATTGTCCCCGTTTGTGTCCCTATCTCTCGAATTGCCCTTTTGCATCCCTGTCCTTATAGTTCCTACCTGCCCCCTTCTCTTCTCTGTATCCCTGTCTTTCCTCATGTTCAGTTTCTTCCCTGTCTCCTCTTTCAAAGAAGAGTGACTAAAATGATAAAAGGGATGGAACTCCTTTCGTATGAGGAAAGACTAAAAAGGTTAGGGCTCTTCAGCTTGGAAAACAGACGAATGAGGGGAGATATGATTGAGGTCTACAAAATCCTGAGTGGTACAGAACGAGTAGAAGTAAATTGATTTTTTACTCATTCCAAAAGTACAAAGACTAGGGTACATTCGAGGAAGTTACATGGAAATACTTTTAAAATAAATAGGAGGAAATATTTTTTCATTCAACGAATAGTTAACCTTTGGAACTCTTTGCCAGAGGTGTAACAGCAGTTAGCTTATCTGGGTTTAAAAGAGGATTGGACAAATTCCTGGAGGAAAAGTCCATAGTCTGCTATTGAGACAGACATGGGAAGCAACTGCTTGCCCTGGGATTTGTAGTGTAGGGTGGTGCCACGATGTGGGTTTCTGCTAGGAACTTGTGAATTGGCTTGGCCACTGTTTTTACAGGGACCTGGGGCAGCTGCCCCTTTTGCCCACTGGTAAAAGCAACATGCAAGAGTGGATGTGTATTTGTCTGCATGTGCAGCGGGAGCAGCCATTTTAGAAATATACACATGGAAAATCTAAGCAGCTCGAACTCGGTAGCTTCCACATGGAAGTGTTGGAGATTTCATGTGAAGACAGCAATTTCACTATTTCCAAATGCAAGTGGCATCACTTCCACATGTGGTCTGCCCATTTTACAAACCTACAGGTTCAAGTGCTGCCAATCAGGGCTTAATTTGTAGGGGAATGGCCTGGAACACAGTTCTACCACTTATTTTCAGACTCCAAAGCAGCAGGGGCATTCAACTCTAGCCCCTCCCATCCGAGCAGCCTGCAGGGAAGGGGAAGGAAGGTGGGGAACCTGGAGCGAGCACAGAACAGTCACTGTACTCCCTAATCTAGCTCCTCTTCTGTTGCTCCTGTTCCTCCTGCCTATGCCTCTCTCTCTCCTCCCTCCAAGCTCCACAATTCCTTTTTTTATCTACAAATAAACCCCTGTCATTAAGGCTGCAATTTCTTTCTTCTTCTTTTTTTTTTTTTTTCCATTTTAGAAACAGAATAAAACAATGGGGAATCAAGAAGAATTATTCCCTTAATTCCTCGTGTGAAACCCTGACTGAAACAAGCATTTTTTAAAATCTGTGCTTACAGGTACAAAACTTGACAGGGCCATTTTTTCCTAGAAATATGTATTCCCTTTGGAAAAGCGTGGATTTTTTGTCCCACCCAAGCCATGTGCAAGCCATCCATCTTTGAAACCTCTGTATGATGGGGATCTCCACATGTAAACAGCAACTTTCTGAAATCATCATTTACATGTGTATGCACCATATATATATACGTAATTGCTGCTATTTATATGTGGAGATGTATCTAAAATAAAGGTCTCATTATCCTTATTACCCCTATTATCATTATTACCTGCACATTCTCCCTCCTGTTTTCCTGTAGCTGCATCCTTAAAAGAAAGCGATTGTAGTGTAACATCTTCAGTCAAGATGTTGCTCTACTTTGTGCTTCAGCATTCATTCCAGTTGAAAAGACAAGTTCTCTATTCTCTCTTGATCTGCATTGTTGTGCAGAAAGATACCTTACAAAAGCAAAGTGCTTCTTTAATCTTCAAATGGAAGAGAAAGGAAGGCACTCATTCATCCAGAGCAGGAATGCCTTCCCTGAAATGCCAGATTGTTTTCAATTTTCAAACCGATGTACTGCTTTATACTTTTAAAAGAAACTGATGTTTATAGACTGCCGTCCTGGGGTAAATGCCTTCATCTTTATTTCTCATTACATTGTCTTTTAGATGTTGTTTCACCATCTGTAGTTCAATTCACGTATATTACTTAGATGAGGGTTTAGGGAATTGTAGAGTTCTTTATTTTTGCATCAGATTATGAAACACATAGCATTATGTAGTGGGTCTGTGTGAGGTTTTACAGTCAGTAACACACAAGTAAAAGCAATAAATCCATGGGCAGACTAGAAAAAATGAAATCTGGTATCCCTACCAACTGATGTTGAACTCAGACTTCAAATTGCTATAACGGTGAAATAGGAAGCAGGGATCCATTGATGTCCTATGAATTTCTCATCAGTAGGCTGTTGGCAGTTCTTTTTTCCAGTAAGTAGACAAAAAAAAATTATGATGAAATAATATAATAAGGGACTACTTGGAGCCCCCCAGGAGTTGTCTTCAGCTCATCACTGCAGGGTTCAATATGCAAAGACGTTAGCCACAATAAAGGGACCACTGACGTGTACCTCCCTCATCTACTGCCATGTTTAATCTTCCTCTCTCTATGTGGCATGCTCATGCAGGTAGCCTGCCTGGCTCTGAGGGCTGGATGAAAGGCTCCGCCAAGATAATTCCTTAGTACTGTTCCTCATGTTTGACAGTCTGCACCCATCAGCAATGTGTGTGAGTCTAATCCATTTCAAACAGGGAGGAGACAAGACATGGAATATTTACTAGAATTACCAGGAGGATCAGACAAGAGTAGTACTCTTCATAACAAGGGTGCTTCTACAGGACCAGTTGGAGGATGGTTAGGTGGTAGCTGCATAATATGGTCCTTATTGATTCTCAGTCAAGCAATGAACAAGAACATATGATGTCTCCATACATATATTCATGTCATTATCTAGACCCGGAGATCACCATATTTTTTTTGTACTCCAGTCACGGTGTCTAAAAAATAGACTTATACAGCATCACTACAGAGTGGAAAATGGTGAATAGAGAGATAGATAGACAGATATAGCAGAGATATTCAGCTGCCACACATATATACGTCTGGATTCTGTATATGGTGCCCAGAATTATGTACCCAAATTAATTGAGCCAATTAACATCAATAATTGGGTACTAACCACCAATTATTGATGTTAATTGGCATTCATTAAAATTTGCATGCACATCTGGTTGTACGCTATTCTATAAGACATGATGCCTAACTCTACTAGGACGTAACTCAAAAGGGGGTGTGGTCATGGGCATGTCAGGGGCATTCCAAAAGGTTGTGCATGGGTACCAACATTTCCACCAGGTTTCAGCAGGTGTTAAGTCTGGTACCTAAAGATAGGTGCAGGAATCGATTTTGATTAGGTTATCCCAGAAAGATGTATATCATTTACAATTAGAGCAAACTACTGTTGCAAAGCTTGTAATGGGGATATTATGCTGGATTTATTTTAAATTGCATTGGCTTCCCATTCTGTTTTAAATTCAGTATAATGGTTTAATGCTGCTTTTTTAAGGTTCTATGCGGCCAGACAGTGGGTTATTTGATAGAACCATTATGTTCCAGGTAAGACTTTGTAATCACATAAGGAACGATTTTTATGTTTGCTATTTATTAAATGTATGGAAATGTCTCATTATCAAGACAGGTCTTTTTCTGCTCAGGTGGAATGCACTCCCTGCTGCAGTGAGGACTAAGAAGGAGTTAAGCACTTTAAAGCATGGTTTGAAGACTTACATTTTTTTTTACAAGTATATGAGGAGATGGGTGATGAGGGTTATAATTTCTTGTTCTGTATGCCTTGATTATTTATTATTTATAATCTTTATTTTTATACTTTTTTTATTTACTAATGTGCTTACTGTACTGCATGTCTGAGAAAATCCAAATGGTTTACAAATACAATACCGCCTTGGGTGAATCTCTTCATAAAGGCGGTTAATAAATTCCAATAAATAAATAAATAAACAAACAAACAAACATTATAAAAGAAATACAATACAAAGAAATACAAAAAAACACACAGGGAAAATGTTCACAATTCAATGGTAGAAAAAGAAAAGACAAACCAGCTTATTTTCGAAAGAGAAAAACGCCTATAGTGTGACCTAAATCGGGAGATAGACGTTTGTCTCGCAAAGGCGTCCAAATCGGTATAATCGAAAGCCGATTTTGGGCGTTTCCAACTGCACTCCGTCGCGGGAATGAACAAAGTTGATGGGGGCATGTCGGAGGCGTGGTGGAGGCGGAACTGGGGCGTGGTTATCAGCCAAGGAGAGATGGGCGTCTGTAGCTCTGATAATCGAAAAAAAGGCGTTTTTACCGCGATTTTGGGTCACTTGTTTTGGACCCTTTTTTTCACGAACAAGTCCCAAAAAAGTGCTCCAACTGCCCAGATGACCACTGGAGGGAATTGGGGATGACCTCCCCAGACTCCCCCAGTGGTCACTAACCCCCTTCCACCAAAAAAAAACACTTTAAAAACTTTTTTTCCAGCCTGTATGCCAGCCTCAAATGCCGTACCCACCTCCATGACAACAGAACGTGTTCGATCCTGTCACAGCCTTTCCCTGGGTCAGATGTGGCTCTCGGGTGCAGTACAGGGTCACATCAGCATTACATTGTGGTGGGTGTAAGGTATTGGGCTCTGTGATTTCATTAGCTTGTGTTACAGTCTCACGATGTTGGTAGTTGGTAGGCTCTTCTCCCATGGTGCTTTTCCCCCTGCCTACTGGGTCAGAGTGTGCCCTGTTGTGTTTCCTGTTCTAGTCCATGCGGTAGTGGCCATTTTTGTAAGCCAGTTTTAGTTCCCTTTCCTGTGTTAGCCACGTTAGACAACTTAGTTCTTCCCTTGAATGTGGCTGAAAGAGGGCATTGTACAGCATTCTGCCAGCTCTGACCTACTGCTCATCTCAGTACCAGGGAGACTCGTTGCCAGTGGGGCACAACCTCTGATCTGCAATTAACTGTGAGTAAACGCGGTTATTTCAATAAAGGACGTTTTTGGAGAGATTAGTCTTCAGGTGTCAACTGGTGTGCCAATGTTATATAGCAGCAACCAGTCCTAGAGGCCTACGTGTATGCAGGTCCCTGGAGCACTTTTAGTGGGTACCGCAGTGCACTTCAGCCAGGTGGCCTCAGGCCCATCCCCCCCACCTGTAACACTTGTGCTGGTAAATGGGAGGCCTCCAAAACCCACTGTACCCACATATAGGTGCCCCCTTCACCCCTAAGAGCTATGGTAGTGTTGTACATTTGTGGGGAGTGGGTTTTGGGGGAGGGGGGTTGGGAGCTCAGCACCCGTGGTAAGGGAGCTAAGCATGTGGGAACTTTTTCTGAAGTCCACCGCACTGACCTAGGGTGCCCAGTTGGTGTCCTGGCATATCAGGGGGGGCCAGTGTACTACCAATCCTGGCCCCTCCCACTACCAAATGGCTCAGATTAGGACGTTTTTGAGCTGGGCATTTTTAGTTTCCATTATCGCTAAAAAAAACAAACGCCCAGCTCAAAAACGTCCATTTTTTTTGAAAATTCAGTTCAGCCCGCCCCTTCAAGGACCCGTTCTCGGAGATAAACGCCCATGGAGATAGGCGTTTCCGTTCAATTATGCCCCTCATAGTATAAAAGAAATGTTCCCATTGGTCCATGTCTGCAGCTCCACCAACACTGAATGTATTTAATCATAGATCATCAAAAGTCAAGCAATATTAAGTCTTCAATTCAGTTTTAAATATTTTAAGGCTAATTTCAGTTCTAAGATATTGGGGCACTAAATTAAAAACTACCACCACATATCTGCAATACTTTGCATTGATGGATGGGTATGGGCAGCACATTTTTTTGTGGTTTTGCTAGATATTTCTTCAGCATTTGATACTTTTTGCCAAGAGATTTTAGTTTGTAGATTAAGGCAGTTGGATGATATGGGGCACTAAACTTGTTTTCTAAACCACATAGAACATCTTTGGGAATGTGGTCTATAAATGTAATTAAACAAATAAATAAACTGTAGCTCCATCTATCACAGTCTTAATTTGGCACTGTTAGATGCATCCAATACGGTGATTAACTATTGCACAATGCTAAAAATATGATTATGTCACCCCTCTACTTAGAGAACAGCTTTGGCTGCCTATTTCTCTCTGATGTCAATGTAAAATTCCAATAATTACTCATAGGGTCAATTACTCGGCACTGACAGGTTTTATGGTTGACGTGATATTACCTTATATGCCATCTCAAGTGTTGAGATCATCCCAGATTCGTTCTATTCCTCCTTCATCTAGAGCTAGGTTAGACATCAGAAGAAGGAATGCCTCCTTCTTTAGATCTCCCTCGCCCTGGAATGCTGTGTGACTTTATTTAAGGCTTTTAGAGTCCTACCCTCACAGCTAGCTTGAACTTTGGGGCCGTATGGTCAATAGGTAGGGGGAGTGTGTCACCATACTAATGATCCTGTGTATACCTCTCTATCCCTTGTCCCAGCTTAGTAATCTTCTGTTTTCTTAATGTGAAGTCTGTTTTTCTTTATTTAATTTTGTCATTTACTTGTAAACTGCTTTGATATGTCTCATGTACGCAGAATATCAAACTGAGATAAAAGAGGGGTATAATCGAACGGGGCCAGCCATCTATATGGGCGGCCATCTCTAAGGCCGGCCCCGGAAAGCGGCATTACGACCATATTATCGAAACAAGATGGCCGGCTATCTTTTGTTTCGATAATACTGTCAGGGCCAGCCAAATCTCAACATTTGGGCTGGCGTTAGAGATGACCGGCATTAGACATCGCCGCCATTGGTTTCCCGCAGATAATGGAAACTAATGGCGGCCATCTCAAACCCGGCCAAATCCAAGCCATTTGGTCATGGGAGGAGCCAGCATTTATAGTGTACTGGTCCCCCTCACATGCCAGGACACTAACCGGGCACCCTAGGGGGCACTGCAGTGGACTTCACAAATTGCTCCCAGGTGCATAGCTCCCTTACCTTGTGTGCTGAGCCCCCCCCAAACCCTCCAAACCCACTACCCACAACTGTACAACAGTACCGTAGCCCTTATGGGTGAAGGGGGGCACCTACATGTGGGTACAGTGGGTTTTGGGTGGGTTTTGGAGGGCTCACATTTATCACCACAAGTGTAATAGCCTGGGTCCGCCTGCCTGAAGTCCACTGCAGTACCCACTAAAAACTGCTCCAGGGACCTGCATAGTGCTGTGATGGAGCTGGGTATGACATTTGAGGCTGGCATAGAAGCTGGCACAAAAATGCTTAAAAAATTTTTTTTGGGTGGGAGGGGGTTGGTGACCACTGGGGGAGGAAGGGGAGGTGATCCCCGATTCCCTCCGGTGGTCATCTGGTCAGTTGGGGCACTTTTTGAGGCTTGGTCCTAAAAATAAATGGACCAAGTAAAGCCGGCCAAGTGCTCGTCAGAACCAGCTTTCTTTTTCCATTATTGGCCGAAGCCAGCCATCTCATAACCACACCCCCGTCCTGCCTTCTGTACCCTGCCGAAACGCCTCCTTTAACTTTGGCCAGCCCTGCAACGGAAAGCAGTTGAAGCCGGCCAAAATCGGCTTTTGATTATACCGATTTGGCCGGGTTTAGGAGATGGCTGGCCATCTCCCGATTTGTGTCATAAAATGGCCAGCCTTCTCCTTCAAAAATAAGCAGGAAAGTGAACTAAACAAAGCAGCTTCTGTAATAAGTGTGATATATAAAAAAAACCTAATATGAACTTTCATGGACAATGTCACATCCAAATCAACAGATCCCAATCCAAAGAAATACTCTAAGGTCCTCTTTTACAATCCCAATTTGCATAAATACATATGCATAAACCAGCACACTTAAAATTAAATCTTGCATCAAGGTCTAAATCCCCATTTTACAAAGCTGGGATATGCACATATCAAACCCAAGTACATGCAAATGGCAAGGAGACATGGTCTGGGTGTGTCTTTGATGGGAGTAAGGTGTGTCAAGTTCATAGATGTTTATTTTCCATTTCAGAAGTGGACTAAAAGTCTATAAGTTAAAAGATTGATGTTGGGAGTTATACCAAGCACGTTAAGGATTTGGAAAATAGCTGCTATTGGGCAGAACTCCACTGGAGGAACTGAGGGGAAGGGGCGTTGCCTCTTTAATTGCCCAATAGATTTTGCCCCCCCCCCCCCCCCCCCCCCCGTCTGTCAAAAGAAACCAGCCAGTCTGACAGCATCAGTATAATAACCGGTTATGGGGCTCTTTTATTAAAGACTAGTAAAAAAGCCCCGTTTCTGATGCAAATGAAACGGGGGCTAGCAATGTTTTCTTCTGTGTGCATGTGGGAGTGTGTGTGTGTCCCTGCCCTCTGGCCTCTCTCCCTTCCCCCCTCTGAGTCCTTCACTGTTACAGAGCCAGCGATTTGATTTCGTGCTCTGCTGTTTTCCTTCACTGACTGTGTTACAGAGAGGGCGGGGCAGACACTCATAGGGAAACCGGATATCTCGCCCCCTTCACACTTCCGGCTGGAGGCTTCATAGAACGTTGGTGTTGCCTTTTATATAGAGAAATTAATGAGTGCTGATGGACATTAGCATACGCTAAGTGCCACATGGCTTATAGGTTTAAAACAGGATGTATAGCATTTAGCATGCGCTAATTCTGTTAGTTCACACTAAGCTTTAGAAAAAGGGCCTCTATATTGCCAAGGTCAGAAAGATAAAACAGTTATGTGCAAGCTTTGAATTCATCGAATGTTTATACTTTTAGTGTCCCTTTTACAATGCAGTGGTAAGCCCAATGCGGGCTTTACCGCACGCTAACCCGGAACTACCGCCGGCCCAATGTGGCCACCGGTGGTAGTTACACCTTGAGCGCGCACCGTTTCTGGTGCGCCAGAATTTTTTTTATTTTATATCGCAGCGGTAGCCCGGTAGTAATCGGACATCACTTTGCGCTACCGCTGGAGCCCTTACCACCACCTCAATGGGTGGTGGTAAGTGCTCCTCCCCCACGTGGCCAGGCGATAAGAGTAATCTTACCTCATGGCCATTTTTTAGGGGTTTTTTTACGCGCTACAGTAAAAAGGGCCCTGGCATGCAGGAAAAATGACCCCGCCGCTACCGCAGGGCCCTTTTTATAGAACCTTAGTAAAAATATCCCTTAGTTTTCTAAAATGGGCACTTATGTTGCATGCACCCAGCACATAAATGTCCATTTCTCCTTTATTCAAGAACAGGCTCTGTGCCAAGAAATTCTGTTCTAAAATATTAGTTAAACATGAGATGCACTGAACTGCAACTCACCATTCATACTTTTATGACCTGTCTAAAATTGGGATGCACATCTCAGTTTGAGAGGCCCTTTTACTAAGCTGCAGTAAATGCTAGCATGTGCTTGCCACAGCTTAAAATGGCTTTCTGTGGGTCATCTTATGCATCCTACAGTAATTTCCAAACCTGCTCACGCTAACCACACACCAAACAATATTTAACATTTTTCTTGGAGGGGACATGCTGGAGGTGGAGAGTGAGCATCCCTGCAGTAATCAGTTAGAACAGATACATTACTGTGTGCTAACTGATTAGTTCAGGATTAGTGGGTGAGCCCTTACTCCTACAAAATAGGTGTCATCAAGTGTTCACGTGCTAATTTTTTTAATGGCCATTAGTTCAAAGAAATGGAAAATTGGCCATTTTACTGCTGTGGTAAAAAAATTGGTCTTAGCATGTGGGAAAACCCTGTGTAAGGGCAAGCTAAGGCCACCTTTAATTGTCCCTTAGAGACGTTAACGGAAAGCCAGTTCTGTGTAATTCAGCAAGTTACCTCTCTCAATAAAAAAACAAAACAGAGATCTCTTCCATTGAGCCTTAAATTTGAGGAGTCAACTAAACATCATCCAAATATAAATAGTAAAATTTATTTATTTATTTATTTGTTGCATTTCCCCACCTATTTTCAGGCTCAATATGGCTTACATTGTGCCGGAGTGGTGATCGCCGTTTCCGGGTTGAGAAATACAAAGTGATATTTCATTAGAGTTCATAAATGATAAGGTAAATTACAAAGTAGCTCTGTATTAAAGTTCATAAATTATAGATTATAGAGTAAGTTAGACAATCAAATATAGAAAGTTCATATCCTGCACAAGAAGTAGAGTGGTTGTGAGTAGTGCGTAACGTTCATTAGTGACTGCGTAAATGAAGCAGTCAAGTGTAGAGAGTTCCGGTTTGTCTAGTTTTGGTGAAATTTTGTTTCTGTTATTTAGGATGGATCATTGTGGTATGCTTTTTTGAACAGGTTGGTTTTCAGTTTATCCACCACAAGCCTTTCTTGGGATTTACAAATTGTCTCAATGGTAGATCAGGGGTGCCCAGGTGGCAGTGGTCACCATCCAATGTCACCCATGTTGGCACTGTCATCCAAAATGGCACTGATTACCCCTAGCAGTAGTCTCAAAGAACTACTAGGGGGTCATCCTTCCATGTAAGGAGATTTACTCTTTATAAAGAGAGGATGACCCTCTGGTGATATTACGATAAGATTACCGCTAGGGGGGTCATTGTCATAATTTTGAATGACATCACTGACCCAAGTGACAGCAGAGGATGACTGCTGCTACCTGGGTACCCCAAACTGCTAATGAGGCCCTGAGAAAGTCACAGGGAGGGGTTTGGTAGAAGTCTGCAGGGACAGAGAGATGATGCCAGGGGCGGGGCTTGGCCCTGAGATGGGACTGGGGAATGGACCATAACAAGGTCATGTGGTCTTATTTGGGAGATCAGAGAGGATGTGACCATGTTGGGGGGAATAGAGGCTGTGCTGCAAGTGGGGACAGAGCAGCAGGGGGAGGGAGGAAGTATACTTGTATCTTTCTGGGTCTATACCACATTATATGCAGTTCCAATTCACCTTGGTCATCGTACTAGACAGGTTGCCCGCTATCCCTTAATTTAGCATCGCAAACCCTTCTTATAATTAACTCTCTACTTGGTACTTGCTTTATAAAAATGCTTATAAGTCCACCACTTGCAAGAAAATCTCTCACTATGATATTGTACGTTCTAAGAGAAAAAGACTTCAGATAGTCCTCACTGTTATTTATTTTTGTTACATTTGTACCCGGTGCTTTCCCACTCATGGCAGGCTCAATGTGGCTTACATGAGGCAATGGAGGGTTAAGTGATTTGCCCAGAGTCACAAGGAGCTGCATCTGCCTGAAGTGGGAATTGAACTCAGTTCACCACCCTAACCACTAGGCCACTCCTCATCTCACACAGTGGACTGTGTCTCTTAGCGTTTACTTTTGAAATGTAACTTTTCTTTTGTAAATCAGCTGGCGAACATCCTCATAAGTAAAAAAAAACTCATTTTTCTGCTTATTATTCAAAACTTACATTTACTTATTAAGTTTCACATTTTATAATAAGTTTTGCATATTTTGTAATAAGAATGAACTAGTACTTAGCTGCTGTTTGCTCTGGAACTAATGGGTATGCCCGACAGCGAGCTCCTGTTTCGCTGGTGGTTTTTAAGGAGCTGAACCCAAAGTTTTCTATAACACCCTGTAATCAAGTAAACAGCATTAATTTTTTGTGTGAGATTTAGTACTACACTGTTTAGAAAGGAAACAGAGCGCAATTCCCTCCTTCGTTATCGAAGTTTTCACCCTAAAAATTTAAGAGATAGGATCTTGGTGGGCCAGCTGCTGAGGGTTAAAAGGTTGTGCTCAGATGAGGAGGATTATAATCGACAAGCATCCGTAGTAGTAGATCAGTTTGTTCAACGAAAATATCCAAAACCAGTTATCAAAAGAGCGCTAAAAAGAGCCAAGAATGCACATAGGGAGTAGCTTCTACAGGAGTCGATACCTGAACAGAATGAATGCTTGACGTGTATTCTCCCATATTCTAAACAATCTATGGCTTTGCGGAGGATACTCATGAGACATTGGAGTATGCACTACCACTTCATTTCGCCGAAATGAACTTCTATATTTGATTCTCTAACTGACTCCATACTTTATCAGCTATGAACTTTAATGCAATACCACTTTATATTTCTCATCCCAGAAATGGCGATTGCCATTAAGGCATAATGTAAGCCACATTGAGCCTGCAAATAGGTGGGAAAATGTGGGATACAAATAAATAAATAAATATTGTTGGTTCATCGTGTATTTGATGAACCTCCAAAAATAGAGTATAGAAGGGCATAAAATTTAGGTGAGCTTTTGTCTGCCACGAGATACAATACATCTATGGAGCCAGTTGTTGGAAGGAATTCCAGATGCAATGCGTGCATCTAGTGTAAATACAATATATGTACTGATTGTGCTATGTTTGGAAACAATAGAAGACACTACTTGAAAAGTGAAACTGATTGTAATTCCCAAGAGGTAGTATACGGGGTTTGCTGCCCATGTGGCAGATGGTATATCGGGTACACGATAAGAAAAATTAAAATTAGAGTAGCAGAACACCTGAGTAATATAAGATTGAATACATTTGAGGCACCCCTTGTTGCCCATTGGGTGGAAGCTAGGCATGCAATAGATACACTGTGCTTTGTGGTTTTATACCAATTGAAAAACTCTAGAGGTGGGAATGGCCCATATAGATTGCATCGAATAGAACAAAAATTTATATTTCTGTATGACACTCTTGAACCAGCTGGTCTAAATTGTGAAATAGAGTGGGATTTGGTGAGTTGAGGTAATCACGTTTGTGGTTACTTAGAATGGGACATTATGATTGGATACGTGCAAATCTCTGACAGAGTTTAAAAATAGGGGGCATTTGTTCCCCAACACGCATGCTTAGAGTCCTGATGGAAGTTGGATGGGTTGAGCTTTCCAGCTATGGTATGCCAAGAACATTTGTATTATGGTGAGTAGATTTATGTTATTTATAAAAATATTGTTTGTATGGGTGATGGTATGGATAAGTAATTGTAAATGGTTCTATACACACAGACTGACAGCTCCTGAAGATGCCAACTGAGCGAAACACAAAATTTGTGTCGGGCTGGACAATCTTTTGGAGGAAAAGGATGTTTGACTTTAAACCAGCTGAAAATTGAGGAGTCTGGGAAGATTCTCATGGTTTATAAAATTTAAAAACTGTGACTACGTGACAGGTAGAACTAGATGTGGGTTCACCTGAAGACTGGTGATTTACTAAGGAGAAATACCTTCATCACGGACTGACTCCTAAACCCTGGATGAGGTTTTTAAATGGGAAAAATGGCCGCCTGGCTGTGATCTGGCCCAATCTTTTCGGCTGTTACTTCGTGGGCTGCTGCGGAGCTCTGATCATCTTTGGGTCGGTTCCTGCTTGCTTTTCTATCACCACCAGCGACACTGAGGGAGGCTGATGCCGGGAGGGTCGGCGTTCAGACCCGTAGCGCCGCAGGGAGATTCATCTGCAGCAGACTCGAGCGAGGAAGTGCTGCTGCTGGTGGAGGAGATGGGCAGTAGGTGCTGTCGGGCACAGGGTGGGGTTCATAAGCTGTGCTTGGCGCTACAGCCCCGTCGTAGCAAGGCTGGGTGTCCACGTCGCGGGAGGAGCCCCGGCGGCCGTGGAGCCGCGATCTTGTCAGCTGGAGTTGAGCACGGGGTGGTGGTACAGAAGGAGGGCTGTGTGATCTCAGAACCGGCCCATATCATGGCAGCAGTGCAAAGCCCAGGGGTCCAACTACTCCGCATAACCAGCTCTGTGGAAAAAGAGTCACCAGACTCTTTCAATTTCTTCTGTAGCCTGCTTTTTCGCCTTGGCCTGTCCGGTCGTTCTCATTTCATCCCTTCTCTACCATCAGAGACTGGCACAGGCAGCAAAAGGCGGTTCAGCCTACACCTTGGCCTCTAGATGTCACCTGAAGTCCTTCCTTCCAGCATATTTGGACTATTTTGGACTTTTTTCCACCTTTCCTGATTTTATTGTACTTGTATCTCCCCTGATCTGGCCAAAGCCTTATAGTGCATTTTCCCTTCCTTTCTCCCTCTGATCCTTCTACCCTCTATATTGACATTGTAATTGTAGTTGTTTCCTCAGTTCATTGTAAGCTGCTTTGAGGCTGCTTTAAGTGGTATTAAGCGAGGTATAAATGTTCTGAATAAATAAATAAATAAATAAATCTGTTACAGATGTGGGTAATGAATGAATGATTGAATGATGTGGGAATATGTCTTAGATGATCATGATAGTTTTGCTGTGTTTTTGTATAGAAAATGGTTTTTTGAAAGAAGAGTTAAAAAGACTTCTTTGGAAATAAATAAATGTATATGATAATTTAATGGTATAATTCATGAAAGTATTTCCCTGTAGTTTATATGAGTTTAATATTGAGGAAATTTTGTATGTTAGATTCCTGAGTGAGTATTGTTGATACCCATTTTTGAGTGCCATTTATAAAATTCCTCCCATAGAGGCCCTTTTACTAAGCTGGGGTAGGCTCTCTGTGCGTGCAATGCACACCAAAATGAGACTACCGCTGAGCCAGCATCCAGCTTATTTTCGAAATAGATCGCCGGCCATCTTCCGACATAAATCGGGAGATGGCTGGCCATCTCCTGAACCCGGCCAAATCGGTATAATGGAAAGCCGATTTTGGCCGGCGCCAACTGCTTTCCATCACGAAGCCGGCCATACTTCAAGTGGGCGTTTCAGTAGGGTAGCGAAGGCAGGATGGGGGCGTGGTTATGAGATGGCCGGCTTCGGCCAATAATGAAAAAAAGATGGCCGGCTCTGACGAGCATTTCACTGGCTTCACTTGGTCCATTTATTTTTAGGACCAAGCCTCAAAAAGTGCCCCAATTCACCAGATAACCACCGAAGGGAATCGAGGATCACCTCCCCTTACTCCCCCAGTGGTCACCAAACCCCTCCCACCCAAAAAAATATATTAAAATTATTTTTTTGCCAGCCTCTATGTCAGCCTCAGATGTCATACCCAGCTCCCTGACAGCAGTATGCAGGTCCCTGGAGCAGTATGTAGTGGGTGCAGTGCACTTCAGGCAGGTGGACCCAGGCCCATCCCTCCCTACCTGTTACACTTGTAGTGGTAAATGTTAAGCCCTCCAAAAAAAACCAAAACCCACTGTACCCACTTGTAGGTGCCCCCTTCATCCCTAAGGGCTATGGTAGTGGTGTAGAGTTGTGGGGGGTGGGTTAGGGGGGGGGGATTTGGGGGTGTTCAGCACCCAAGGTAAGGGAGCTATGCACCTGGGAGCTATTTTTGAAGTCCACTGCAGTGCCCCCTAGGATGCCTGGTTGGTGTCCTGGCATGTCAGGGAGACCAGTGCACTACAAATGCTGGCTCCTCCCACGACCAAATGCCTTGGATTTGGCCGGGTTTGAGATTGCCGGCATTAGTTTCCATTATCAGTGAAAAACGATGCCGGCCATCTCAAACTCGGCCATCTCTGACATTTGGCCGGCCCCAACCATATTATCAAAATGAAAGATTTAAAGGGGGTTTGGATAGATTCCTGAGGGAAAAGTCCATTGAACATTATTAATTTTTTTTTTTTTTTTTTTTTGGGGGGGGGGGGGGGGGTTGCCGGGTTCTTGAAGCCTGGATTAGCCGCTGTTGGAGACAGGATGCTGGGCTTGATGGATCCTTGGTCTTTTCCCAGTATGGCGGTACTTATGTACTTATGAAATATGGCTGGCCATCTTTTTCAATAATACAATTTGGGACTGCTCTTTGCTGCACCGGCCAAATAGATGGCTGGCCATCTACTTGGCTGGCACCATTCGATTATGCCCCTCCATGTCCCCTTGTGGTAATTTGAGATGGCGTGCGCCCATAACACCTGGATAAATTATTTATTTCCTCCCACACGGTAATCAGCAGTTGGTGCGCCGACCAGTCACCGCGTGTGTAGCGCATCAGCCCTTACCGCTAGATCAATGGATGGCGTTAAGGGCTCAGGCCAGTTTTAGACACGTGCTGGTTTCACTTTTACCGCATGCCCTTTTCCCGTCACACTAAAAAAAAAAAAAAAAAAAACCTTTATAGCAGACACGGTAAAAACTGGCCCAGCATGCGCCTAATACCTGCATGCGTCTACACTGCCGCAGGCCACTTTTTACTGCAGCTTAGTAAAAGGACCCCATAATGCACCCTCTTTCGAAAGAGTTCATACTCAATAACTTTGGTCCCATTAGAGAATGATGCGGGGATAAAGTGTGTCCCCGTCCCCACGAGCTATGTCCACGTCCCCGCGAACTCTATCCCCATCCCCACCCCGTCCCCACGAACTCTATCCCCGTCCCCACTCCGTCCCCGCGAACTCTGTCCCTATCCACAGAACACTAGCTGTTTAACCACACTTTTACCTTTGGGTTTAAAAAGCAAAATCAGGTGCATGTAAGGACTGCATACACGAATTAAAACAAATGCCCTTAAAATGTAATAATAGTGGACTGGTCTGGTAAGCAATAATGAAACAGTGATGGAATATTCATTCACATAACAAGCAACAATGAGCACTAATTTTTCTAATCATTCTACAACTCCAAGCACATTTAATACTTTTCTCACTATACAAAACAGGGAACCACAGAAAAACTGAAATAGAGATCTCCCTCAAGAAAGCCAGGTAAACACTGGTAAAAGAGAAACAGAAATGTATTTTCTCCTGCACTCTGCAAAATACAAAAATAGAAAAGACGTACATTTCACAAAGCAGGCACATCTCAGTCCTTAAAAAGTATTAAATAAAAATATTTTTCTACCTTTGTTGTCCGAGCACTTTATTTTTCTAATTGGGATGGTCCCAGTCTCTTTTCCATTTTCCATGTGTCCGTCTTCTCTAAATTATTTTCCACATTGGCGTTTCCATTTCTTCTCTCTCCTCTTGGCTTTGTCCTTTCCTTCTCTACATCTGTCTTGCAGTGACCTTTCATTTCATGCCCCCCCTTATTTGTGTTTATTCCCCTTTCTCTCACCTTAGTCTCTGTTTCACTTCTCATCTACCTACTAGCTTTTACCATTGCTCCCTCTGTCTCTCACTTAATATCCAGTCTCCTAAACCCCTATCTTTTTTCACCCACTTCCTTAGCCCTCATTCCCATCCTATTAGCCCTCATCTACCCTCTACTGGATCTCATAACCCTATCAGTCCCCAGCTCCATCCGTTTCTCTCTTTTATTCCCTTGCTTCAAAGGCCCTATTCCCCATGCCCTTCCTTCCTCTTCCCCCTTGCAAGGTCGTGTCACTCTTCCTCCCTCCCTTCTTCCTTCCTTCCAAGGTCTGGTGTCACTTTTCCTCCCTCTCCCCCTCCATAAAGCCTGGTGTTGCTTTCCTTCCCTCCATCCTTGTCCAACATTTCTCCTCTCTTCCCTCCCCTCCATCCATGTGCATCTCCTTCCTGACTTCCCTCCCCTCCATCCATCCATGTCTAGCAACTCTCCATTCTCCCCTGCCCTCTCCTCCATCCACCCATATCCAGCAAATCTGCTCTCTCCCCTGCCTCCTCCATTCATCCATCCATGTCCAGCAATTCTCCTCACTCCCCTGCCCTCCCCTCCATCCATCCATGTCCAGCAACTCTCCATTCTTCTCTGCCCTCTCCTCCATCCACCCATATCCAGTAAATTTGCTCTCTCCCCTGCCCTCTCCTCCATCCATCCATATCCAGCAATTTTCCTCTCTCCCCTGCCCCCTCCATCCATCCATCCATGTCCAGCAATTCTCCTCTCTCCCCTGCCCTCCTCTCCATCCACCCATATCCAGCAAATTTGCTCTCTCCCCTGCCCCCTCCATTCATCTATCCATGTCCAGCAATTCTCCTCACCCCTTCCCTCCCCTCCTCTCCACTTCCAGCAATTCTCCCCTGCCCTTCCCTCCATGTCCAGCAATCTGTTCTCTCCCCCCTCCCCTCCCATCCATGTCCAGCGATTCTCCCTGCCCTCCCTCAGCTCCCCGACAGCCTTCCTCTCCGTTCCTTCCTGCACCCTTCCCCTGCGCTTTTAAATCTTTTATTTTCCTCGCAGCAACGGCAGTGAAGCACACAACACAGCGGGCTCGCCTCCAGCCTTTCCCTTCCCTCACACAGTGTCCCCGCTCTCTCAGAAACAGGAAATACATCATCGCAATAAGGCGGGACACTGAGTGAGGGAAGGGAAAGGCTGGAGGTGAGCCTGCTGTGTTGTGTGCTTCACTGCTGTTGCTGCGAGGAAAATAAAAGGTTTAAAAGTGTATGGGGGGGGGGGGGGCAGGAAGGAACGAAGAGGAAGCCTGTCCGGGAGCTGAGGACAGGAAAAGCTGCCTGCAGCGTTGCGCCAGCCCCGCTTTTGGGGAGGCAATGCCCCTCATCCCCCCCAAAATACGCCCATGGGTAGGCGTCTGTTGTGCCGCGGGTGTGTGGTTATTACTGCTCCTGCAGGGTGGGGAAATAACCTCTTTTTGTACCCGCGGTAAAACTTTAAAAAAGTTCCTCATTCCTGTGGTTTTACTGCAGATTACTGCAGTTTACCATGATTACCCGCTCCTGTGCCATTCTCTAGATCCCATGGCAAAATAGTGGCTAGAAGACGTGGAGGAGTGGCCTAGTGGTTAGGGTGGTGGACTTTGGTCCTGGGAAACTGAGGAATTGAGTTTGATTCCCACTTCAGGCACAGGCAGCTCCTTGTGACTCTGGGCAAGTCACTTAACCCTCCATTGCCCCATGTAAGCTGCATTGAGCCTGCCATGAGTGGGAAAGTGCGGGGTACAAATGTAACAAAAAAAAACACATAAAATGAACATTCCCAAAATTGACATTGGAAATGGTACCCATCCCTTATGTGCATTACCTACTGTAAGTTATACATGTAAGAGGCAGCCCTGTCTATGTCCTATCCATGCTCCCCACTTATATAAGCCCCCTTACAAATACATGCTATGCCAAAATGTCAGGATAAGCGTAATTAAAATGGACGGTATAAATTTGCATAAACTGAAGACAGTTCATGTGTATCTATCATATTGTCTGGCTGTGCTCTGAGGACTAGGTTGCAAACATTCGTTCTTATTTCCAGCAGATATACTGAATGAATGCTTGGGATAATGAGCCATTGGGATGATCTCATTGCCACAAAAATGAAATTGTAATTAATAAACCAATCTGTAATTAGCTAAACTATCATGGGTAATTTATTATTGCAGAGAAAAAATTATTTTTTCTTTTCAAGCTTACAAAATCCATTACATAATTTCTCTAGTTAAAACACTGCAGAAGATTATCAAGGACATATTTCCCCTTCATTCTGTGGGAACAGATTAGGAACTGAGGGTCAACTAAGGCTGAATTTCCTATGAAACAATTTTGTACAACTTGTGTGTGAATCTCCTATTCATTCCAATCCAACCGGTTGGAAAAAATTATACAAAAAGGTTGAAATTTGTCTGTCTGTCTGTCATCGGCAAATCACGTCTCCTAATATTTAATGGAATTGGATACAACTACTTATGGGAGAAACACAGTGAAAGGCACATCCAATTCAAAAATGGATCAGACTGGTGCTTCCTGAGAAATAAGTTATCCCACCTCCTCACCCACCCATCCAAAAGTTTCAACTTCTGTAGCATAAAAACTTACACACAGTAAAATATAAGAATCTGAGAATTTTTCCTTTTAAACTATTTCACTCCTGTTCTCTACTCTTCTCACTCCTTGACCTGCTCCCACACCCAAAAAGTAGCCCCCAACTACCCCATTACCCAAACTGCCTCCCTAAAATTTACCCCTCAACTGCCACAAAACCCATCAAACTTCTCTACCTCCCTAAAAAAACTACCCCTTTCAATTTCTCCACCACCCCCAAACCTCTAAAACTTTCCGCTTTAACTGCCCCACCACTCCAATCTGCCCTATTCCCAAAAACTACCACAATTGTCCCACCCTCTAAATTTCCCCTGCTCTTAAACTACCAACCTGCAACTGCTCCACTGCTCCAATCTGTCCTACCCCAATATTAACCCTATATAGCTACCCCACCATGCCCAAACTTCCCCACTCAATTGCATCAACTGCACCTACATCTGCCCCACCCCAAAAGCATACCTCCTAGTGCCTCACCACCACCAACTTACCCCTATCTACAAAAACAATCCCTTGCAACTGCCCCATCAGCCCCATTCTGCTATCAACCCTAAACAATACTCCTTGCAACTGTCTCCATCCCCAGAAACTACCTTCCTGCATGGAATACAGTAAACGTGGATGACAGCTTTAGCTGAAAAGACTGTGGGTAGGATCCTATCAATACAAAGTGACTTGAAGGCTGCTCCAGTCACAAGAAGGGAGGAGGTGAGCTGGCAGAAGTTCTTGTGCTATATAATGCATGTGATGGGGAAATAAAACTCCCCTCCTCCAGCAAATGCCTCAATGCATTTCTATGGGAAAAGTAGCTCCAACAGCTGCTGCATACAAACAGTGATTCAGTGCAATATAGCAATTAAAGTATTGCACCTTTCAAGCAGTCCTACCCTCATCTTTTCTGCTGATCATAGACAGGCAGTGAACACACATGAGAATTGGCACTTTGTATTTCAGATAAGTAAGACATGCCTGATCTTGCTTTTTAAACCCTCCCATGGTGTTGGCAGAGCCAGATGAAAATATGTAGAGCAGCCAGAGCAAAAAGCACAAGCTCCCACCACAACAAAATGTGTCAAATTTCTTGGACAGATGAGAGAGGAGGGACTGGAAGAAAGGGGAAGAAATAGGGGACTGAAAGAGATGCTGGAGCTGGAAGAACAGGGTGAGGGATGAAGCTGATGCTAGGACTGGACGAATGGGGGGAGGGATGAAACTAATGCTGGGGTTGGGAAGGGTCTGAAGTTGATGCTGAGGCTGGAAGAAAAGGATGAAGCAGATGCTGGGACTGGACGAACATGGGAGGGGGATAATGAACCAAAAAAAGATAAATGCACAGAGAACAAAAACATCTAGCAAGTAGCCATTTTTGGAAAGAAAAAAAGGCATTTTGCTGTTTTGAAAATCGCTATATTTGTCACCTAGATTCTGGATGTTTTGAGCAAAACATTCAAAGTCAGACTTAAATGTCATATTGAAAATGCCCCTCCATGTATGTTAAATAGTGTGCACTCCTTAAGAATAGTGTGCATTCTTTCAAAAGAACAGATACTCCTAATGACATTGCTCAAGTGATGACATAATGCAAAATAAAAATTTAAATGAACATTTCTGGAAACAATACGAGAAATGAAACAAACATTTTCTGGCTGAACACCCCTGGAAAACATTCACGAGACCACAAAAACTACCTATAATAATTTCTACTGTTCATTGGTTCTTTAACAGATCTAAGAACCTTGAACATATGCTGTCTGCTCCGGAACCAACTCAGATGCAAAAAATGGTAATCCAACCAACTATGCAATGTTTTTGAGTTTTTTTGTTTGGGTTTTTGAGGGGAATGGACAAAAAGACAGATGCATTTATTTACTTAATTTCAAACACTGTTTCTTGTCCTGGGGGCTCCCCAGCCAGTCAGGTTTTCAGGATATCCACAATGAATATTCATGAGAGAGATTTTCATGTGCTGCCTCCATTGTATGCAAATGTCTCTCATGAATGTTCATTTCTCTGACTGACTGGGGAGCCTCTGCTTTAAAATATTTATATTCCACCTATAATCCTAAGCAGATGTCTAATACATGTCTAATCAATTACTTAATATATTACTGGTATATAGTGTTGATGAAACTGGCTAAGTTGTTTGAATATACAATAAATAAATAAAAAGAAAGAAAAAAAAGAAGATAGATTGTGGATTTGGACTTTTCAGTCAGTCTGAGCCATCAGTTGGTAATTGCACTCCATCAATCAGGGATAATTAGTTGCTTATGCTGATATATTTGGCCTTCCTTTGACTGTAATATAACTGATGAAAGGAGACGCGAGATGGTTTTTATTTTTTTGCGGGGGGGGGGAGGGGGAGGGTATGATTCAAGGACATCTGTTAACTGCCTGTCCAACTATTCCTTTCATCATGGCTCGCCAACCAAATTCTCAACAAATCAGCAACAGCCAAGAGTTGTTGCTGGGCAAACATTCATAAGCATACAAAAATGTCTCAGATTGGTACCTTTCAATACCCCATTTAGGCTATTATTTTGAAAGTACAATGTGTGGACCGGACCCTGATGCAACAAGGGCGAAACATGCCGCATGTCGGCCAGCGATCACTTTTTTTTATGACTGCAAGCAAAGTTAAGTCATTTTTGTAAATGTTTTGTCAATATATGAGATAAAAGATAAAGATTTAAGATGGGATATGAATTTCTTTTTAAGTTTCTGAAATATTTCCCAAAATACGCAAAATAATGAACTCAATTTAACAATTATTTTGGATCTGTGGAGAAGCAAGGCGAGCTAAGAGAGATTCTGGCTCTTATGAAACGAGTCACCGCTGAGGTCCATAATTGATTACAGCATAAATTCATTATATAAAAAAATTTTGGTATTAAATGTTTTAGACGTTGGGCTCTTCGGGGACTATTCATTTTCCTATAATCATGCAAAATGACTACTAGGTGAGCCAGTCCTGGTTTTACATCATTGTATTGATTGATATATTGCCCTGCTTTCCTTAAGAAATGAAAGGGAAATCAGATCTACATCTCCCTCAATGCAATGGTGTAAAACCAAGGACTGCTCCATCTCTTTACATGGAACTATATGGTTATCTACTACTACTACTATTTAGCATTTCTATAGCGCTACAAAGCGTACGCAGCGCTGCACAAACATAGAAGAAAGACAGTCCCTGCTCAAAGAGCTTACAATCTAATAGACAAAAATAAAATAAGCACATCAAATCAATTAATGTGTAGAGGAAACAGGAGAGGAGGGTAGGTGGAGGTGAGTGGATACAAGTGGTTACGAGTCAAAAGCAATGTTAAAGAGGTGGGCTTTCAATCTAGATTTAAAGATGGTCAAGGATGGGGCAAGACGTAGGGGCTCAGGAAGTCTATTACAGGCGTAGGGCGCAGCAAGACAGAAGGAGCGAAGTCTGGAGTTGGCAGTAGTGGAGAAGGGAACAGATAAGAAGGATTTATCCAGGGAATTGAGTGCACAGGAAGGGGTGTAGGGAAGGACGAGTGTGGAGAGATACTGGGGAGCAGCAGAGTGAGTACATTTATAGGTTAGTAGAAGAAGTTTGAACAGGATGTGAAAACGGATATGGAGCCAGTGAAGCGACTTGAGGAGAGGGGTAGTATCCTATCTGTAGAAAAAAAGCAGAGAACACATGAGGTTTGCTCAAATATTATTGGGGTAACTAATGACCACCCCCCCCCCATAAAAATCCTTGTCACACTTCAGTTATGACTCTGTACCATTTATATGTATTCTTTGAGGATTGGCATGAAGCTTCATAGAGATATTATAGGTACATTTAAAGGAATAAGATGCCTCAAGAGTACAGCAATACCTACACATATCTCAGAAACATTTTTAAAGCACAATTATTCAATTTATGAGGGAATCCAAACAAAAAATTGTTATGAACACCAGTTTTTCTGGCTTGCCACAGTGTTTCTCATCCCTCTCTTGGCATGAGCTTTTCAGGAGTTCCACAATAAAATATACATGAGGTACATCTGCATATACTGGAGGACCACTGTATGCGACGCTACCTCTTACTTATTCACTGTGGTAGCCCTGAAAATCTGAGTGGATATTTGTGCCTCCAGGAGAGGGCTGAAACGCAGTGGCTTATCACACCAAAGAGGGAAACTAATTAGGAACTTTTGAAGCGTTTAAGCCCAAAAGAGAAATAATACACTGACTTTCAAACAAACAGTCCATACACCCAAGAAGGCATTTAGCACCTCTCCACACTTAACAAGATGCAAACTGCATAGAAAAGCTACCTCCACACATCCTTTTCTACTGAAGTATCATCTCAACACCACCCCCTCTCACAACAGTGCTGACCAAAAACACAGCTGGATGTCATAATTTTAAATATGAAACTTTGCATTGTAGGTATGTGTATGTGTAATGAGACCAATTTCCAAAAAGTAATTTACTCAAGTAAATGGCTTATTTGAAAACTGCCCACTCTCCCTAGGTGTAAAATAATGTTCTGATGGTTATTTTGCATTTCTATGGCTGTCAGGATCTACTTTGACTGCAGTTGCCCATCTCAATCTGTCACCCTAGGTCTTGCCTAATGGTTAAGCCAACCCAGATCCTTCTTCTGATGGTCCCTTTGGGTAGGGTTGTAGCCTGCATTCTTTACTAGCAACTCAATCTCATAAGAGAGAGGTCATGAATATCATGAAATGCTTAACTCGTGAGGAAATTGATGTGGTTTTCCACGTATCTAGATGTTATAGTCTTCTATATACTATGAAAAAATTCAATTCTGGTTGCCATGGATGTCTCAAGTAGGATTATTTGCCTTTGAAGCTGTGATCTATGATGCATCACATGTAATTATGTTAGGCTGGTTACTACTGTGCAGTAGAAAGATGGGCTGACCCTTTATATAGGCAGTCCTTCAATAAATGCAGTGAATGTAAAGTGGGTATTTTGTACTTTTCAAGTGAAAATTCATCGCCACTGCAAGGGTGAATTATACAGACCCTTTGATGTTATACTGTGACACAGAAAGGAAGAAATTAATGATATGATGATGTCCTGGAAGACAAAAAACCAGGAAAGGCTTACATTTACAGGATGCAGAAGATTTCTGCCATCCCAGAAAAAGTCTCACACTGTGTGGAATCACTTTTTCTATGTGAATCTAGTGTTACAATACAAGAAAAAATAGCTCTTAATTTTTAGCAGGTAGGAATGAAAACTTCTAATTGTGAAAATGTGATTTTTTTTTTAAATAAAGACAGGACTCATGAAATATAGTGGGAAAAGTATCTTTAACAATGGAAGAAAAACAGGACCCCCCCCCCCTTAGAAGAGAGGAATAGTTCAATGGGTGGAGCAGCAGGTTGAGAATATGGGAAGCTCAGTTCAAATCCCAACTGGGCAAGTCACATGCTCCCAAATTATATAAATGGTGCCTAACGCTGAGTACACAAATGCTTGCCCAGTTATAGAACAAGGTCAGTTATGCAGGTTATATAGGGGCCCTTTTACTAAGGCACATAGGCGCCTATGCGAATCCAACATGTGCCAAATTAGAACTACCTCCCAGCTACTGCGAGCCCCCGGTGGTAATTCCATTTTGTACGCGTGTCCAAAAAGACGCGGTAGAAAATATTTTCTACCAAGTGGCAATTACTCGGCAGTTTACGAGCGCTGGCCGCTTACTGCCTGGTTAGCGTGCGAGACCTTACCGTTAAGTCAATGGGTGGTGGTAAGGTCTCAGGCTGAAAATGGATGTGTGCAGGTTTTAATTTTGCTGCACGTCCATTTTTGGCCACAAAAAAAAAATGCCTTTTTTCCAGGTGCGCTGAAAAAATGACCTGCGCATGTCCAAAACACATGCCGACACCAGCACTGGCCACTTTTTGGTGTGCATTAGTAAAAGGGCCCCATAATTAGCAAATTGGCATTTAAATTGAAGATAAATATCAATAATTGGCAGTATTATTATTTATTGCATTTGTATCCCACATTATCCCACCTCTTTGCAGGCTCAATGTGGCTTACAATTCATCATGGATACTGGAAATAGAAGAGAATATACATTTGGTCTTACAGAGGGTTTTGGGTTACATGGTGGTGAAATACATGATAGTGTTAAAGCAAAAGACATTATAAGACATTTCTGGATATTTTAAAGATTATACAGTTACACGTGTTGATCTTTGTGATATATCTTGTCGAAGAGATAGGTTTTCAATAGTTTACGGAAATTGGTCAATTCATAGACCGTTTTCAGGTTACGCGGCAACGCGTTCCAGAGTTGCGTGCTCATATAGGAAAAGGTAGATGCGTGCATTAATTTGTATTTCAGACCTTTGCACTTGGGAGGATGAAGATTAAGGAATGTGTGAGAAGATTTTTTTGCGTTCCTGGGTGGTAGTTCTATTAGGTCTGACATGTAGGCTGGGGCGTTACCATGGATGATTTTATGGACTAGGGTGCAAAGTTTGAACGTGATGCGTTCTTTAAGTGGGAGCCAGTGTAGTTTTTCTCGCAGGGGTTTTGCGCTTTTGTATTTTGATGTGCCGAATATTAATCTGGCTGCCGTGTTCTGGGCTGTCTGGAGTTTTTTAAGTATTTGCTCTTTGCAGCCAGCGTAGAGTGAGTAACAATAGTCCAGATGACTGAGTACCAATGATTGTACCAGATTGCGGAAGACAGTCCTTGGAAAGAATGGTCTAACTCTTTTTAGTTTCCACATTGAATGAAACATCTTTTTAGTTATGTTTTTCGCATGATTCTCAAGTGTTAGGTGTCGATCAATGGTGACTCTAAGACTTTTTAGGGTGTCCGAAACTGGTAGATTTAGTTTAGGTGTGTTGATGGTGGTAAATTTATTCTTATTGTATTGCGAGGTGAGTACTAGGCATTGGTTTTTTTCTGCATTAAGTTTCAGCTGAAATGCATCTGCCCAGGAATTCATGATATGTAGGCTTTGCTTGATTTCATTGGAGATTTCCCTTAGATCTTGTTTGAATGGGATGAAGATCGTTACATCATCAGCGTATATATATATGGGTTTAGGTTCTGATTCGATAGTAGTTTGGCCAAGGGTGTCATCATTAGGTTGAATATGGTCGGTGAGAGGGGGGATCCCTGTGGACCTCCGTATTCAGGTGTCCATGTAGCTGATGTAGTCGAATTTGATGTCACTTGATATGAGCGTGTAGTTAGGAACTCCTTAAACCAATTGAGAACGTTGCTTCTGATTCCGAAGTATTCGAGGATGTGTAATCTGTAAGTGCTATAGTGTGTTACTACAAGGAGATGTACATGTGGACAGGGCATAGTTGGCATACTGTTGGAGCTCCAATTTACATGCATAACTTACAGAATACTGTGTATTATGTACCTTTCCTGCAATTGGGCACCCACAATTATGCCAGGTCTATGGCTGTTGTAATGTGCATGCCTAAATGTAGAGGGCGCCAATACCAGATTAAGTTAGTATTCCATAACAGCATCTTGGCACCTAGAGGACACTTTAGACTTGATGCTCATATGACGCTGCATCAGGACCAATGTTTCCTCTAAGGAGTGGCCTGGAGTGTGCAAATTGTTTTCCTGTGAGCAACAAGTTTTAAAAACCAACAGTTTTGAGCGCCAGTATTAGCAATGCATTTCTGTATATAGCACACACACAAAAAAAATTGTGAGCAACCATATAAAATCTGTGAGTGACGCTCCTTAACGATATGAGCAATCGCTCATGCGCTCTGCTTAGAGGGAACATTGATCAGGACACCTAAAAGGAGGTGACCACCTATACAACCTGCCATCTCATCATTTAGTGTTTCCAATAAACAAATAATACAAGTAAATTAAGATTCAAAAGACAAGAAAACTTGATATATGTCATTCCACCCCCCCCCCCCCCAGCTCAGGTCCTTAACACCTACCTAACCTTAACCTAAGCCTATGTTCAGGAATGAATTCTAAGGAGCCGATATTCAGGCCACGGGAGGGAGCCCGGCTAACTCCTGTGGTCGGCGGTCAGCCTGGATATTCAATGCTAGGCCATTTCCGGTAACCGGCATGGAATATCCAGTTTATTTTTGGCCAATTTAAACATAACCAGCTAACTTAATATTTGGAGATAGTCGGTTAAGTTTAACCTGGTCAAAGATATTCCAGCTATTGATTTGGCCCAATGTGGCTGCTTACAATAGCCAGCTATGTGCTGAATATTTGGGATAGACAGCTATATTGCGTGATATAGCTAGTTATCTCCTAGATGCTAACCAGGAATATTCAGTGGGGATAGCCGATTATCCCCTGCTGCATATTGCTGGATAGCCAGTTAAGTGTCATTTAATTGGCCAGGTGCTGTTCCTGGCCAGTTAAATGGTTTTGAAAATTGGAGGGGGAGGGGGAATATTCATTCAGTGAATTTGGATATGTGCTCTTAAGACAAGATGTGTCACTATTGCTTGCATTCAGCATACTTGTGTAAGAGGTTTGCAAGTACTCTTTGCTTGCAGTATTCTTTTTTCCATTTAGAGCATTAAAATTCAGTAACTCAAGGTTTAAGCCAGTGGTTCTAAAATCTGTCCTGGAGGAATCCCAGTCTGTCAGGTTTTCTGCTTCCACTTCATGCAAATTTCTCATGTAAGATGCCATTTTGCAAACCTACAAGTGTAGGTAGTAAGGTGCAGTAAGAGCGGCCATCTTATAGCACCTTACTGGCTACCCCCTGATCACATCACCCCATGCCCCTGGGAATGTTCCAGCCTCCCCATCAGACAACCCCCCCTTTTGAAGTCACTCTCCCAACAACCCCCTCCCCCAACTGCAACACCTCTTCCCCTTTAGGACCCTCTATCCTCCATCCTTCCTAAGATCTTATCCCCCAAACCCCCTTCAAGCCCCTCCCTCAAAACCAAAACCCACCTTCCCCCAATCTCCGGATTCCCTACCTATCCCTGGGACCTACTTGGAGGTGGTCCCAGGTAGTCTAATTTCCACCAATGGAATCTTCTCCCTCTGCTTCCACCCTATCCTGGGCTGGCTTCACGTTGGTCAAAATAACCCCTAGCAGTTCACTTGTGGTTCTACTACTAAGGATCAAACTTCCTTATATGAGTCATTGCTGCCATTTTGGTACTAGCCCAGGATGGGGTGGGAGCAAAGGGGGACTGTAGCCACAGGTGGACACTGGATCACCAGGAACCACCTCTGGGTAAGTCCCACGGTAGATAGGAAATCCAGGGGGGGGGGGGGAGTCTGGGCTGGGGAAAGGATGGGTTTCAATTTAGCAGAGGATCTTGGAGAGGGTTTGGGAATCAAATCTGAGGAAGTGTGGATGATCAGAGGAGGAAGGTTCCAAAGGGGGTGGGAGTGTTGTTGTGATGAGGGAGATTGTCTGATTGGGTTGGTGCCCTCAAGGAAGAGGGGTTTTCTGATCATGGGGTTGTCTAATCGATAGGGAGAGTTGGGAGAGATTTTCCTGGGGAGGATATGATTACTTGAGGGTGGGGTAGAAGCCAGTCATGTGCTGAGAGAAGGCAGCTCTTACTGACCTTACAAGCACTTGCCCCACACATTTCTGGGGAAGAGCCGGTGTAGAATCCCGAAGTTTGTCTGTTGGGATACACATATGTATTTCATATACGAAAAGGACAATACACATGTAGATTTCTGTTCCACCTTAGCCCCACCCATGACCTACCGCTTCCCACATACACATAGTTCTAATATACAAGTGTAAAAATTGGCTTTCAGAAATCAGGTTTTGTTTGTGTTTCCTATATACGTATATATCTTACGAATAGAGCTTCTAAAATCAGAGCCTTTATCTGCTGCCTTTTTTATATGATGATTTTCTTCTACATATTTTTGTTATTGCACATACTTAAATACTAATATTAAACTGCTGAGACCAGTTTTCAGTGACTTGTCTTGTGTCATGAAGTGCATGAAGCCTCTGATCTCAGGTGGGAGGGGATGTAAAAAATCAGGTATCCAGAACACATCAGTGTGAACTCTTGGTTAACAAGTTGTGTATAGACTAAGAGAGACCCTGAAAACTGTCTCTTTCTGTCATGTACACAAACTTGTGCATGAAATTCCAGTGGTGTTCACTTCTGATCCTCAAAAGCTAGAGAGACAGGAGATAGCTTAGTATGCAGTGGAGGTGGCATGCATGCCAATCTTTCTCATGCATATTAATTATCACACAATAATAGGTTCATTAATAGTTCGATATAGTTATAACATTTACATATCCCATACACTTAACATAACTATAACAGATATGACCTCTTCATTTATAAACTTTATCACAAATAACCATTATACACAATCCAGCTTATAATTGAAAAAGAAAAACGCCTATATTGCGACCCAAATCGGGAGATAGACGTTTATCTCACAAAAACGATTAAAGCGGTATAATGGAAAGCCGACTTTGGACGTTTTTAACTGCACTCCGTCGCGGATGCGGACAAAGTTGATGGGGGCGTGTCGAAGGCGTGGTGAAGGCGGAACTGGGGCGTGGTTATCAGGCGATCAGAGATGGGCACCTTTCGCCGATAATGGAAGAAAAATATGCGTTTTTAGCGAGAATTTAGGCCACTTTTCCTGGACCCTGTTTTTCCACGAATAAGGCCCCAAAAAGTGCCCTAAATGACCAGATGACCACTGGAGGGAATCGGGGATGACCTCCCCTGACTCCTCCAGTGGTCACAAACCCCCTCCCACCACAAAATATGCCGTTTCACAACTTTTTATTTTCACCCTCAAATGTCATACCCACCTCCCTGGCAGCAGTATGCAGGTCACTGGAGCAGTTATTAGGGGATGCAGTGGACTTCAGGCAGGTGGACCCAGGCCCATCCCCCCCTACCTGTTACAATTGTGCTGCTTAATGCTTAGTCGTCCAACCCCCCCAAACCCACTGTACCCACATGTAGGTGCCCCCCTTCACCCCTTAGGGCTATAGTAATGGTGTAGACTTGTGGGCAGTGGGTTTTGAGGGCGATTTGGGGGCTGAACACACAAGGGAAGGGTGCTATGCACCTGGGAGCTGTTTTACCTTTTTTTTTTTTTGTAAAAATGCCCCCTAGGGTGCCCGGTTGGTGTCGTGGCATGTGAGGGGGACCAGTGCACTACAACTCCTGGCCCCTCCCACGAACAAATGCCTTGGATTTATTCATTTTTGAGCTGGGTGCTTTCATTTTCCATTATCACTGAAAAACAAAAACGCCCAGCTCACAAATTGTCGAATAAAACATGGACGTCTATTTTTTTCAAATATACGGTTCGGTCCACCCCTTCACGGACCCGTTCTCGGAGATAAACGCCCATGGAGATAGACGTTTTTGTTCAATTATGCCACTCAATGTTTTCTATTACCCAATAAAACATTTAATTTTATCATATGTCTACTGCTTTGTAACCTGTTCAATATTCAAGCGATTCTTAGTCTTATTGCTGTTTATTTTATAAGATCTTTTGTGTGACGTGATTTTGAGAATACTGCAGATAAACAGCATTAACACTGATTAAGAGTCACTTGAATATTGAACAGGTTACAAAGCAATAGACATATGATAAAATTAAATGTTTTATTGGGTAACAGAGAAAACATTTGGTATAATGGATATTTGTCATATAATAAAGTTTATAAATGAAGAGGTCATATCTGTTATAGTTATGTAAAGTGTATGGGATATGCAAGCATATTAATTAGGAATACCCTGAAAACCTGGCCCATTTTGACTCTCAAGGGCAACCTGTAAATACCAATGCACTATTCCCTGTTTAGATTGACAGTGTAATTGTGTAATTTTTTCCTTAACCTTTGCCTGACAGCATTTCACAATAATTGAGGGTGCCAACACAACACAAATTGCATCTCCCTGGACACAGTGGAGGTGCTTGCTCAACACCCACTGAAACCCACAGGGCTGGTACCTATTCACACTTTTCCAATTTCAGTCCTCTAAGGTTGCAAACAGGCCAGGATATTCTTAATGTATATGCATGAGAGAGTTTTTCATACGGTGGGGATGAAGGGTGCATTTCGCTCATGTATATTCAGATCCTGAAAATCTGGCTTGTTTGCAGCCCTCAAGGACCAAGCTCTGTTAAATCTAAATTTCCACAGACAGTCAAAGGGAAACCACAGAAATATGTCTCTACTGAGGAAAAACAAAATGCATTAACTTTTAACTTTTCTAACCTTTCTAGGAAAATGGATAATACACATATCCATTTTGTAAGTCAAAGACAATGTTCTAGGTTAGCGTTTGCAAAAACAAATTACAGGAAACCTAAAAGAGGCAGAAAAGCTGATGGGGAATACTATGTTTTACTGGAACTCCCAGGGCTCTAATCTTTCTAAAGCCCTCCACACGGATTATGTTTCATTAAAGGCTTAGGTCTTGACAAATGCTCCCATAAATCAATCTCCAGTCTTGCATTAATCATTGTTCTGTAATCAGTGACTATTCACCACAAAATTTGCATCTCATTTCTGTTGGCCAAACAGCTACTTTAGGGCCTTGAAGGGTATTCAGGCTTAAATGATTATATTCCCTTAATAAACGCTGCAGCCTTTCAGTCCAGTTGCCAGATGCTAAGCTAATGCACCGCTGCAAAAGCTGAGGTCTTCCTGAGTCAGGGATGTTTGTTAGCAGTGGAAGATCCCCCCATGGTGAGCCACTGTCTTACTATTCTGATATCCCACTACTCAAAAGGGAAGGCAGGCAATGGAATGCCAGATATTTTTAGCTCTTTTCTAAAGGAAATAAACCCCTCAAAGAGATCTACTTCCTGTTCTTTCCTGGGCCCAGGATTCTTACAATGGAAGCCACCATGCCGTGCAGATTGTTGCTCTATAATTGGCAAAAAATATGATGAACTAAACAGTAAAGCTTTTATGGTCACACTTGACTTAAGGCACCCTCCAGCACAATGCACTTTCATAAAAGTTGATGTTTAAGATGAAAGCACTTAGTGTCAGTATTTCAGTATGAAGTACGCATTATTGAAATAGTCAACCATAGTATACCACAAAGAACAACAAATGTGAACTACTCCAGATATATCCAGATTTGTCTTATAATTTCTGCTTGTTATACTATTATCATGTTCTTCTATTATCATGTTACCCAAGATCCTTCTGTAATATTACATGTCTATTCTCTTATATATTTCCACTATTCATGATGTATTGTAAGCCACATTGAGCCTGCAAAGAGGTGGGAAAATGTGGGATACAAATGCAATAAATAAATAAATAGTAAAAACGGACAAAGTAGCACAATGGATTTGTATTCAGCGATATGGCAACGGACTGTAATTTAGATACATGTGCCTGTGTAACTCATGGTTTGTTTAAGAACGTGATAGAGTGAGACCCCGGGTAGCAGGTCATTAGGGGACTGGAGGACCCGGGAGGAGCTTGGAGGGTATATAACGGAAACCTTGTGGAAAGGATTTTGTCTGTGGTTCTGCCTCTTGATAAAGTAACTAGCTCTGTGTGTGAGAGTTGGCTGTTACTGATAGTCCCCCTGCCAGATGACCCATTGCAAGAGAAGGGGGAGTCCTATAGCATTGTGACCTGTGGTTAGATTATCTGGACAGTAAGCTGCTATATTGCATCAGCCATTAGAGGAGCCAGAAACCCAGCAGATTGGGGATTCCAGCCGTAACTGGGGCTCAGGTGGAATTGCAGTCTACCCCTGGCTGATAGCAAGACCTTCAAGGTGGCAGCCCGAAGGGAGTATGCAGTTACTGGAAGTCTAGCCCGGATGGTATTGTAGTACATCGGATATGTGAAATCCACTCTGGGTTCTAACTGAACTGCAGGACAGGCATGAGGGTTAAGCACGTGTATTAGCCCAGAAATGTATTCTTATTTCTGATCACCTGGAAAGTAATATGATTTATAATTGAACTGTATGAATACCAATGCAGTGGAAACCATCAGTTATAAAGTTAATAAATGTTCCAGTCTCTTTTAATCCTCTGAGTGTCGTGTGGTTCCTGAGTTGATAAATTGACGCGACCAGAGTGAGTAAGAGATAAAGGATGTGGTGCCTCTCGAGCCGCTTCTAACCTGGGATAGCAGGACTGGGTTACACATGACTTACTTTAGTTCTTTGTAATGTTCTTATACTCAAAGATTAAGTTGAGGTATAATAAAGATACAAAAGGTATAAACAAAGATATACAATGTAAATTAGAGTATAAATACCTAATGAAATCATAGAACTGAAAAATCATACAAAGCAAAATAACACGGAAGCAATCATCACAAAACACATCCATTTATTTTAAAAAGTATCTATTAAAAACTAAGTCAGAAATTTCTATGTACCTTTTCAGAAATGATGCCCAATAGGTGCAAAAACACATCGAAAGAACTAATTCCTGCACTTCCAGAGGAATTGTCGTGTTAGTCAAAAGCAGCAAAACTGACAAAAAGACTAGTGGCACCTTATAGATGAATCAATTTATTGAAGCTTGAGCTTTCAAATAGATTCCGCTTCATCAGATGTACCTGATGGAGCAGACGCGACAGCTCATGCCTCGATAAATTGGTTAGCTTGTAAGGTGCCACCAGCCTCATTTCTCAAGATGACTAAAGCAAGGCTTCCCTGCCTCGTCTGGTGACCTCACAGTCAATCGAATTTTGAGGATATCTATCATGAATAACTATGATATAGCTTTGCATTTAATACTGTGTCTCTAATGCAAGCATATTCATGGTGGATACTATTAAAACATGACTGGTTATAGAACCAAGATAAGTCTGGGAAGCCTTGGTCTAAAGTCAATAAGAGCATAAACAAGCATTTTTTTAGAATGGTGGTTCTCAACCCAGGGCTCAGAACACACCCAAACAGTCTGGTTTTCAGGATACCCACAATGAATATTCATAAAACTGCCTTCAATCCATGCAAATTTGTCTCATAAATATGCATTGTAGTTATCCTGAAAATCTGATTGGCTGGCTGCATCCCATGGACTGGCTTAAAAAAAAACACTTTCTGATGCAAATTCCATAGATAACCAACAATGTAGCTCTTTCTGATTCCTCCAATAATGATGTCTCCATAATTGCAGAAATATTTAAATCTTCCACTTTTTGATCAATGCCCCCAATCGATCTTCTTTAGCCTAAGTAGGAATATAATATATTTTATTCACATGGGGGAATACCTTCTGAAGAATATTTAAAAATGCATATCAAATATCTTTCGAAAACATCAAGAGGGGACATTCCTGGGGACCTAGGAAATTTTAAAATGCTAAGGTTCAACCTCCTGCTATAATTTTCAATTTGTTCAATCTTAATGTACAAAAGAACCTTATCTTTCACAATAGCAGAGGTAAGATCTTGAAAGGATTTCACGTCCTTCTGAACATCTTTAATTATCTCCAAATTCACAGTTTCCAAACTCTGAGAAATCAAGTCAACTTTACTCACAAGCAACGAAAGCTCTTGAGATGACTTGTTGATGGTGGAGTCCAGCTTCTGGAGAGCAATCCGAATGCTCGCCAACAAAATCGCCACAGGTGTTCTTCTCTGGGACATAAGCCAAGTCTGAGCTCCAGCTTTGTTCACCTCTCCCATGATATCCTTAGCATCACTGCCTCCGAATGAGGCTCCCCAGCCCTTTCTTCTGGTGAGGGTTGAGCTTCAACTGCTGCCAGGGTTGAAGGGCATGGCGGCAGATTGTGCACCAGAGGGGATAAGGTCTCCTCCAACCCCATGGTCTTGAGCACTCCTTCACTTGGTACTGCTGCAGTAAAACCTCTGGAAGTGCTAAGATGGAGTCTGGATAGCATACTGGGCCAGCGTTTGCTGAACAGGGGAGGATGTCAGACCAACTGGAGGAGCAGTCATGACTACCCCCTTACACTTGGTATGAGGCATTCCTTCCAGGAAAAGTTCAAGGGATAAAACGGCAACACAGAAGAGAGCTGGTAGCTGAATGGAGTCACACCACCATCTTGGCCATTTCCCTCTATTTAGGTTGTTTTAAATCTATTTAAATGAAAGCAACTGACTTCTATCCATCAAACTTTGAGAACTTGCTCATGTAAGTCCAATAGTTCTGCCAAACATGGAAGCCCAGTTCATTCATGCCTAGACTAACCATCATGAACTACATTATATATTACTAATATGTACACCTAAACCTAGTTTAGTGAAATCTAAAGTGTGACATGGGTATAAGCTCAATAACTCTTTTGGGGAGACAATAGCTTGGTAACACAGAAAGAAAGAAAAAAGTGGTTACTTAGGAGGAAAGTTATCAACGTGGGTTATTTATTTATTCATTCATGACATTTATACCCCACATTAGCCCAAAATAGACTCAAGTTCAAGTTAACATTAAGATGTGTTATTTTACTATTAGTAATTAGGTCTCACTGCATAAAATGGGACCTGTGCTAAAATAGCACAAGTTAGTGTTAAAATAACACATCTTAATAGTAGCCTACGTTGATAACTCCCCACCCCCCCCCCCCCCCCCCCCTTAGTTCATCCAGTCTGCCTAGTGTTGAACTGTAAGTCAAGAAAAGTCTTGGGATGTGAATTCAATGCTCCCCACTGCTTCTGAATCTGTGATTTGAAGCAGTTGATGCTGTTTCTCTGTCTTAGACTGTTCAAAGAGTATCACTGGCATTGTGTCTTTCTCATCCTTCTCCCCTCCTCCCCCCCCCCCCTAATTCAGGCACCAGAAGCCTGCCACAATGTCATTCATTCCAAAGGCAGCTGTATGCATATTTTTGAAGTACTGAAATCTATACAGGGCACTCCAGTTCTGTTGGAATATCACTGTTTAAAAGTCCTAATATTATTGTAAATTACTTCTGGGCAAAACTGACTGTATGCTTTTAATTCCTATTCTTCAGAACACCTACATTGTGCTTATAGGGGACAGGTTAGCCATTTCACTATTCCCATTGCATCTCACAGCGCACACAGCAATCATTTCCACTCCTGGAATCTCTTCATCTAATCATTTCTTATCTTTGGCCTACATTTTCATTTTAAGGCAGTGGCTGCATATTCGTAATGGAATCTATTAATTCTCAAGCACATTTAAAGCAGCAGTGTCTCATATTCAATCCAAAAGTTTACTTCGTAGCAATAATGAACCTAAAGACGGTCATTTTCAAGGCCACTGTTGTGAGTAATTCAGTGCTTTATCCATGGAAATAGACTTTTTCAAAAGTGCCCTTCAGACAGGGAGATAAAGTAATCACACGGGGGGGGGGGGGGGGGGGATTCTGAAACTGGGTGCTGGAAAAAAATCAGTGCCCTTCATTTAGATTCCATGAGGACTCACAGTGGGAGCCTAGGGCACCCAGATTTTGTTACAGAGTACTAACACAACCCAGTATCAGCATGCTTAACACATTACCAAAAATATTAAAAACAACGTATGACCACCTAAATTTCCGGAAAGGACTAAAAACAAACCTGTTCAGAAAGGCATATCCAACCGACCCAACATAAAAGCCTGAACACCTGCAACACAACTAAACCAAAGATCTGAATGGACACACCCTACTTCCCTCGTACTCCCTAAATACCCCATCATACCTACCTTACATGAACCTTATTCCACCACAATAACACCTTGTATTTGTTCATACCGGAAATGATGAATGCCACTACGGTAAAATGTAAGCCACATTGAGCCTGCAAATAGGTGGGAAAATGTGGGATACAAATGTAACAAATAAATAAATAAATAAACAACTGCAATTACATGAGCCATAGATCTAGCTTAACTGCAGGTGGGTAAACACAGCAGTGACATGTGTAACTTGCAGTATTCTGTAACTGGGAGTCCCACCTATGTCCTGCCCATGCTCCACCCAAGTATATGTTCCTTTGCATTTATATACTATTCTCCAGATTCTGTATATGGCACCCAGATTTGCATGCCCAAATTTGCATGTGCTCCTTAGATGCCCAAGCAGATTAAATGGACTAACACGTTCTTAACCATCAATAATTGGGTGCCACAACCAATTATTGATGTTGATTGGCACCCAATTAAAATTTGCACATGCACCTGGCTGTTTGCTATTCAAAATATCACTGCGTCTGACTCCCACAGCGTGTATCTCAAAAGGGGGCGTGGCCATGGGCATGTCAGGGGCATTCCAAGAAGTTGTATGCATAGTTATAGAATATAGGTTCAGCGAGTGCTATTTTTGTAGGGAAAAAAGGTGCCGATACTCATACAGTGCCAACCTTAATGGTGGGGTCACTATCTATGGTTCCACCCCTACAATAGCCACATCCATTTTACCAGCCATGGAGTATATAAAAAGGTATCATTGAAAATAGTACACAGGTCACTAGGACCAACAAAAGAACCCTTAAGATTGACCATAAACTAATAAAATATGTACAGAAAAAAATAATCTGACCCCCCCCCCCCCCCCGAAAAAAAAACAGACTCTATAATGAGGGATAACACCAGAAAAACAAAAATATTTTCCTCTTGCTATAAAAATAGCAGATATAAATTTCAAATATTCCATTCACTATATTACAAACCTGGCCATGTACTTCTTTTCATTTGTGTTTCTCTGGTTTCTACTCTCCTCGTCTTCTCTTAACTCTGTTGCCAGGATTACCTATTTGTCATTTTTCTCTCCTCCTTTTCCTTTCAGCTTTCTTCGATTTTATTTTTTGTCTTTATCCACATTTAGTTCTTTCTTACTATCCAGTCTTCCAGCATTTCTCCCATGGCCGTCTCTCTCCCCATCCAGTATTTCTCCCCCTGCCTCCTCTCACCCCATCCAGCAACTCTCCTAAGGCCGCTGTTCCTTCTGCCAACTAGCAGCAGCGATGGGGAAAAAAAATCAAGAAGTAAAAGGCACAAGGCCACAGTGCTCAGATGCGTGCTGTAAGCTCTACCGATCCCCTGCCCTTCTGACATCAACCACCTGTTCAGGGGAATAGGCAGAGAGAACAGTGCATCTTCTAGGTGCTCTGCACCTGCTACTCCTTGCTGTGCCTATGGTGCTGCTGTTGCTCATTGGGAAAAGCAGCTGTGACCGCAGGAGAGAGGCGGGAGATGGGGGAGAAGAGCGGGGAAGGAAAGAAAAAGGTGCCAAGTACGCCGTAGTGGTGTGTACCGGCACAAAAAAAAAGCACTGGCATGCCAGCATTTACACCAGGTTTCAGCAGTTCTGGGTACTTACAGTTTGTGCACGGGAATCAGCACAAAGCGCAGTTCTATAAAGAGCGCTGATCTTTTCTGGCACCCACTTTTGAGCATAATTTATAGAATCTGGCCCTATGCCACTAATCTGGATCATTATAGAAAACTGCTTAAGAACCCTGCTGGCATTTTTGAAGGTATACAAACACTTAAGCGTTGTAGATGTAGTCTGCACATTTCCATGCATGAGCTGCATAAGAACATGGGTAGCCAAACTGGGTCAGATCAATGGTCCATCTAGACCAGCATTCTGTTTCCAACAACAGCCAAGCCAGGTCACAAGTACCTGGCAGAAACTCATAATCATAGCAACATTCTATACGGTCACCTAGTTTATAGAATTGGCCTTGAAAGGGCTACATGCACACACTTTTACGATCAGTAAACAGAGATTTCTGAGATCAAGACTGAATTAGGATTTACACTTATGTTCAGACTTTTGAAAAGGAGGACACACTCCACACAACACTAAAACTCAAACAAAAACCAGTGAAGTGGACAATGGATGGCTGAAGATTCTTTATTGAAAATACAAATGACTCAACATGGACCGTGTTTCGGCCCAAAGGACTGCGTCAGGAGTCAGTTGATATCTGATCAAATGAAAGTGCAAAGTGTTACTCACACTGCCCAAAGATACAAAAATCCACAGACTATTAGTGAAACCTGTGTGCAGAATAATGCAGAATTCTAGATGAAGGCTTTGTATAATCAAATAGTATCAAATGTAAATGTAGCGTAACGATTCTCCCCTTAAACTCAAAAGTGGATTTTTGTGTCTTTGGGCAATGTGAGTGCACCTTCATTTGATCAGATATCAATTGATTCCTGACGCAGGCCTTCTGCCATCCATCATCCACTTTGCTGGGGGGGGGGGGGGGGTGTTCAGAATTTTGAAAATTCAAATGCTGTTTTTCATGGAAAATGCATGTGCACCAAATAGCAAGTGCCAACTTGTTCTCAGGTTTCCTGGACTAATTTTCAAAGTGGAAGTAAAGTACTGATAAAAGTTCACCCTTAATATATCCACAACATTCCCTGTTTGTTTTTACTTTGCTGTCAGGGCTTCAGCATCCCTGCCAGCAAAGGTAAAGGGGTTCTGCAGTTCTAGAAGGGGCCCCACTGGTGTGTGACTTGCAAGTTAGTTGCTTCTTCCATTAAAGTTTTCAGAGAACAGTCAAGCTTTCACTTGCTTCCTAAAGTACACGTAATCTTGTGTTGAGTGAAGCCTTTCAGGGAGTGCATTCCAGAGTGTGGGAGCTATTCCAGAGAAGGCTCAGGGGCAGGTATCACATTGTATAATATCCTTTGGAGAAGGTGTGGTTAGGGATATTCCTTAGGAGGACCTTAGTCACTTTGGAGGTGTGTAGAGGGACATTTTGTTCTTCAAGTACTCTGGCCCATTTCCTTTAAAGTCCCCCTTAGTGCATACTGTTGGCTATGCTCTGTCATCCCCTGCTCCAGGATTTTGTCAAGAATTGTTGAGCTATTATACACTGGATGGTTTGTGAATTTCATCTCCACAACCCCCAGGTCACCATTTGACTGCTTCAAAATATCTAAGGGTCCAAAGTGATCAAAGTTCAGGAATGTGTAATATTTTGGTTCTTCAAAAAAGCATATTTGTAACATTCTACTCATTTCTCTTACAGTTATAAAATCAACAGTTTGTCTATATTTATCTTTATTCCCAGAACTTAGAGGCCACAAGAATAATGGAAGAGTGCCTATTAAATGTGAAAGCCAATATATTAATCCATTAATCCTTTTTGCTGACTGTCTTGGGACAATTTATTACACACTCTAGGTTTACTCATTATCCTTCTCTCTGTGCCAAGAAAGATACATATAAATTACAGGCAAAGACCTGAGACTTGTCTATGGAAGCAAATAATTAGATAATTTAAAACTACTACAAGATAAGGGTCTATCAATCAAATGTACTTTTTAGTTGTTCATTATATTATTGTTTTCTAATTTTTTAAAAATTTATTTCTATAGAAGAAGAAAAAAAAACGAATTAGAAATATAACAGAAGTTGGAAAACATTGTTATTTTGTATTGTATTGGATGTTCGTTATCCTTAACATTTTAATAAAATTTACTTTATTAAGAAATATAATATTTTGCTACATTTGTACGCTGTGCTTTCCCACTCATGGCAGGCTCAATGCGGCTTACATGGGGCAATGGAAGGTTAAGTGACTTGCCCAGAGTCACAAGGAGCTGCCTGTGCCTGAAGTGGGAATTGAACTCAGTTCCTCAGGACCAAAGTCCACCACCCTAACCACTAGGCCACTCATCCACTTTTATATTTTTGAAAATTGTTGTTTTGGATTTGGATAAATGACCCAACAGATGCATTCATGAGCCATCTTGAGATCAGCCATTACAAATTTCAGCATTCATGGCCATTGGAAAGGTAAACCAATCAGAATACACTGCAAAGGGGATGACCAAGGGTCAGTTAAGATTATGCATTAGATAATCTAAGTGACAAGAGCTGAAAAAGGAGATCCAATGCTGCTCTAGGGCCACTGACCTTTGTAGGACCTGAACAACTATTTCAAGATACCCATTTGATTACCACAATATAATAAAATCAAAAGTGACACTATGAGCTGAATTTAATAAATGGTGTCTAAAGTTAGTCTCCATTAGGATCAGCGCTAAGTGCCAATTCTATAAAAGTTGCTTAGTGCTAAACAATCTTTATAGAATAGCTCTTAGAGCGGATTCCCGCACCCAGGACTTTCGCCTGTTGAAACCTGTTGTAAATCCTCATGCCCAACTGATGGGAGTTGGGCCTTGAAATCCCAAGTATCTCATTACATGGCACCTAATTTCTGGGAACGTCCCTGCCCCTCTCATGTCTACTTCCCATTTTGAGTTGCGTACTATGAAATATAAGTGTTCACATTATAGAACAGAATACTGGGCAGGTATGCATAAAACTTAGAATTAGCACCAATTAAGTGCCAATTAACTAATTGATTGCACTTAATTTACTAAATAACACACACATCTGGGATTTGCACCCACATTTGGACACCCAACTTTGGGCAACCTTTATAGAATCCAGGGGTTTATGGCCAATTTATGAAACTGCATTAGTTAATGCACATTAACAATTAATACAGCATCTTATAGCAAGGTCGCCATTAAAATACTCTCCTAACTTAAAAATCTTAGGAACCTTTATTGACCCTAAGCTGTCTTTTAAATCACATATCTTCCACTGTTCAGTAAGTGTTTCTTGAAATTAAAAGTAATACATTCCACGGCATCCCTTCTCTTTCAAAAAGCACTAGGGGAACCCCAGCTAGTGAGGTTTTCAAGATATCCGCAATGAATATGCATGAGATAGATTTGCATACCAAGGAGGTACTGTATGCAAACTGATCTCTTAAATATTCATTGTGGAGATCCTGAAAACCTGACTGGTTGTGGTTCCCCCAGGACAGATTTGGGAATCACTGACTTAAAAAATTAACACACTCTCTAGTCATCAGTCAGCTGAACTACTGTAATTCATTAATCAAAAGTATTCGGGCATTAAAAATTTGGCAGGTACAATAGATTTGACAATCTAATATCTTTATAGCAAACTATATAACCCTACACAGTCTTTTTTATATAGAGGTAAAAGATTTCAGATCCCCAGTGCCATTCTCTCTCTTTTGAACAGCACCGCTCCACTATGCCGCTGGTTATTAATATAACTACCAGAGCGGTATCTTGTGGGAATCCTCATCAGCCAGAAGATATTTTAGGTGGAACACGATAAGAGGGCAATATCAATGGAGGTTCGGCTCCTAATGAAGCGGATGCGAAACAGTAGCTCGCTGTAGAGCAAACCTACCAGAAAAATGCCCGAATAAAAGATAAGTGCGAATTTTGCAGATATTTACATTGTTAAACTGCGACAAAAAAATAAAAAAAGAGGAAGTTTTGACTGATGAGGATTCCTGCAGGATACCGCACAGGTAGGTATATTAATAACCAGCGGCATAGCGGAGCGGTGCTGTTCAAAAGAGAGAGAATGGCACCGGGGATCTGAAATCTTTTACCTCTATATAAAGTGGTGGAAATAAGTATTTGATCCCTTGCTGATTTTGTAAGTTTGCCCACTGACAAAGACATGAGCAGCCCATAATTGAAGGGTAGGTTATTGGTAACAGTGAGAGATAGCACATTACAAATTAAATCCGGAAAATCACATTGTGGAAAGTATATGAATTTATTTGCATTCTGCAGAGGGAAATAAGTATTTAATCCCTCTGGCAAACAAGACCTAATACTTGGTGGCAAAACCCTTGTTGGCAAGCACAGCGGTCAGACGTCTTCTGTAGTTGATGATGAGGTTTGCACACATGTCAGGAGGAATTTTGGTCCACTCCTCTTTGCAGATCATCTCTAAATCATTAAGAGTTCTGGGCTGTCGCTTGGCAACTCGCAGCTTCAGCTCCCTCCATAAGTTTTCAATGGGATTAAGGTCTGGTGACTGGCTAGGCCACTCCATGACCCTAATGTGCTTCTTCCTGAGCCACTCCTTTGTTGCTTTGGCTGTATGTTTTGGGTCATTGTCGTGCTGGAAGACCCAGCCACGACCCATTTTTAAGGCCCTGGCGGAGGGAAGGAGGTTGTCACTCAGAATTGTACGGTACATGGCCCCATCCATTCTCCCATTGATGCGGTGAAGTAGTCCTGTGCCCTTAGCAGAGAAACACCCCCAAAACATAACATTTCCACCTCCATGCTTGACAGTGGGGACGGTGTTCTTTGGGTCATAGGCAGCATTTCTCTTCCTCCAAACACGGCGAGTTGAGTTCATGCCAAAGAGCTCAATTTTTGTCTCATCTGACCACAGCACCTTCTCCCAATCACTCTCGGCATCATCCAGGTGTTCACTGGCAAACTTCAGACGGGCCGTCACATGTGCCTTCCGGAGCAGGGGGACCTTGCGGGCACTGCAGGATTGCAATCCGTTATGTCGTAATGTGTTACCAATGGTTTTCGTGGTGACAGTGGTCCCAGCTGCCTTGAGATCATTGACAAGTTCCCCCCTTGTAGTTGTAGGCTGATTTCTAACCTTCCTCATGATCAAGGATACCCCACGAGGTGAGATTTTGCGTGGAGCCCCAGATCTTTGTCGATTGACAGTCATTTTGTACTTCTTCCATTTTCTTACTATGGCACCAACAGTTGTCTCCTTCTCGCCCAGCGTCTTACTGATGGTTTTGTAGCCCATTCCAGCCTTGTGCAGGTGTATGATCTTGTCCCTGACATCCTTAGACAGCTCCTTGCTCTTGGCCATTTTGTAGAGGTTAGAGTCTGACTGATTCACTGAGTCTGTGGACAGGTGTCTTTCATACAGGTGACCATTGCCGACAGCTGTCTGTCATGCAGGTAACGAGTTGATTTGGAGCATCTACCTGGTCTGTAGGGGCCAGATCTCTTACTGGTTGGTGGGGGATCAAATACTTATTTCCCTCTGCAGAATGCAAATAAATTCATATACTTTCCACAATGTGATTTTCCGGATTTAATTTGTGTTGTGCTATCTCTCACTGTTACCAATAACCTACCCTTCAATTATGGGCTGCTCATGTCTTTGTCAGTGGGCAAACTTACAAAATCAGCAAGGGATCAAATACTTATTTCCACCACTGTAACAAAAAGACTGTGTAGGGTTATATAGTTTGCTATAAAGATATTAGATTGTCAAATTCACTAAGCAAAGCACAGACGGTTTAACAGGTACAATAGATACAAAATATTGCCATAAAGCTCATTCTTGAGGCTAAGAAACAGGATCATGTAACACCCCTACTGAAGAGAGAAACCTGGCTCCTAATCATGCACAGAATAATCTTTAAGATATGATTCTCGTGCAAAGATCCACTATGTTGGAGAACCACAGTTTCTCTCCTGACTAGGAAACTATGATCCATGTATTAAGTTAGTCCAATAAAAAGGTATCATCTTATTATATTTTCTTTGTTTTATTTTATTTCTAAAGTGAATGGGCTGTGTTGGCATTACCACACAGCAGCCACTAGTGCAGCTTTGTAAAAAAAAAAAAGGGAGGGGGGAGAGTGAGCTGATGTGAAAATATAGACTCTGATGGTTACATTTGTTATGGAACAGGACAAGAACATGAGGAGGTGAATTTTCTTGGGGCCGAAACACTTTTTCTTTTGTCCAACATGACCCCGGAACAGAGAAGGACATTTTTGGCACTTTGGTAGTCCTTCCTCTCAATGACTGCTGTATTTCTTTTAAGGTGTAGTAAAATAAGGTAATAATGATTATGTTTTCCCTGACCTTGAACAGCTAAGGCAGGTCTTAGAGTGCATAATCCCGAGCAAATTGGCTCTCCTGAGGTGTCTGGAGTTTAGCTGGTGCTATGTTATGAGATCATTCTTTGAATATGTGATTTTTCCCTTCTCCTCTCATTTGAGCAATATAAAAATGTTCTTTATTTTTACTGACATTTTCCCATCTTAGATCCTTAGATTTCCTCATGTTAAGTGATCTATTTGCAAAATCTATGTTGTTTTATTTTTTTTAATTGGTTTATTTCCAATTTTTTTAATCCTATTATTTCTGTGGGTCAGGATTGACTGTGTAATATTACAAATTCCTAAATAATTTTTGAGAAATCTCTTTTTCACACACACAGAAAAATACTTTATACATAAAATTAACTTGTAACCTATAATATGAGAAGAGAATAGGCCTTATAGTTAACCCCAGTTTCTGCCATTCTCTACTCATTTTCTGCCCTATTCCATGTTACAAGTTAGAAGGTAATTTTATTTATAAAGCTCTTCCCATGTGTGAAGCCTGGTTTTTACACAGAAAAGGGCTTTCTTAAAACTTTATTTTATAATTTTCAATATTACACAGTCAATCCTGACCCACGGAACACAGCCGATAACATAGCACAGCTACCACCCCTGAATAGGTGTAACTGCATGATGTTATCTGTCATTCAGTTTATGCACAGTAAAGAATTAATGAAGAGAAAACTTTTTGCCATGCGTGTGCCCAGCTCCATTTGAGAGAGAGATCGTAGAAGTAGAAATTGAGGCATGCAGGTCAATGTGTCTCAAGTTTCACCAGTATTTTAGAACAGAATCTGCTGACATGGAGCCTGTTCTAAAATGCAAGAGAAATGGGCATCTATGTACTGTGTGAATGCAGCACAAACATCTAGTTTAGAGAAATAAACATATGAAAAAAATCAACAGATTCAAAGCCAGCACATAACTGGCTATCTTTGCGAACTTGGAAGCATAATTGGGTATTATCCTAGTGCTATAAAAGCGATTGGTTTCTTTTGCCAGTTTGACATCTGAAGGGACAAAAATCACTGGAAGATTCAGGAGGCATCACCTCCTAATTCTTCCAGTCACTGGGGGGTTCAGGAGGCATCTCCTAATTCTTCCAGTCACTGGGGGATTCAGGAGGCATCTCCTCCTAATTCTTCCAGTGAAGTACTGCTCAATCATGCCCCCCCCCCTAAATAGTGCTCCCAGTCTGAAGGGTGCCCCCTATTGTAGAACCCCCCCCAATGTTCCCCCATCCTCCTTCAGTCTCCCCCCATATGGAAACATGAACCTTAGCAGTAGTACCGCTAGACTATTGTTAGAGGTTGCTGACACCGTTTTAGATGAAGTGTCAGAAGGGGAAACTGAATATTGCTCCTTCTTACACTGCTAAGGACCAGGAAATTTATAAACGTAGACCCAAGGTGTCTTTTCAGGAGGTTGGGGGGGGGGGGGGGGATTCAGGGGATCTTCCAATGTGAGGAGGAACTTCTGGGGGCACTCTTCAAATTGGTGTGTTGTAGTTGCAGGGCACTATGGGGGTGGGGGTGCTACAGTAGGTTTGTGCTGAGATGGGGTGATCTGGCCACAACTATTTCCTAAGGTTGCTGGTCCCTTTAAGATGCATCCCAGGCAGAAAAACACCCCTGCTTTTTGCTGGGGTTATTTTACTGGCTATAACACTGAGTGCAATGTGGACCCAGCTTGTGATGTGCATGAGTAATACACCATGATATGGGTATTTCTAGAGCCCACAGTGATAGATTTTTCCAGAGGCCCTGGGAGGAGGGATGTCCCTACCAGTGGGCTGGAGAATGAGGTTTGGAGGCCTGCCCAGGGAAGGGGTTGGCAGAGAAGTTGCAGAGATAGTGTTTCCCTGCAGTGAGTGACAGCAGGGGTGAAGCTGGAGAATAACAAAAGGGATTGCAAGGAGGTACAAGATAATGAGTGGAATGGAGTGGACAGATGTGAAGTGTTTGTTTACACTTTCTAACAATAATAGAACCAGGGGACATAAGATGAAGCTAGAATGTGGTAGATTTAAAACAAATAGGCAGTGGCATAGGAAGGGGCGGCGAGGAGGGGGGGGCGGGGGCGGTCCGCCATGGGTGCACGCCGCTGGGGGGGGTGTCCGCTCCATTGGTTCCTTGCTCCCTCTGCCCCGGAACAGGTTACTTCCTGTTCCGTGGCAGAGAGAGCAAGGGACCAACGGAGCCGACGCAGCTCCCAGCGACGTGGACTCGGGGGCGGATCGGCCCTCCTGCCAACCTCTCACTTTTAAATCAATTAAAAATGTGCTCCGGGGGGGGGGGGGGGGGGGGGAAAGGGTGCGCGCCGGAGGGGTGGTGCGCGCCGAGGGGGTCACCGTGCTGCACCCGGTGGGGGGGTGCGCAGCAGCGACCCGCCCCGGGTGTCAGCCGCCCTCGCTACGGCACTGCAAATAGGAGAAAGTTTCTCTTTACTCAGCGCTTAGTTAGACTCTGGAACTCGTTGTCGGAGAATGTGGTGACAGCAGTTGGCCTTGCTGAGTTTAAAGGGGGTTTGGACAGATTCCTGAAGGAAAAGTCCATTGAACATTATTAATTTAAATTTTTGTTTAGCTTTTGGGTTTTTGCCGGGCTCTTGAGGCCTGGATTGGCCACTGTCGGAGACAGGATGCTGGGCTTGATGGACCCTTGGTCTTTTCCCATTATGGTGATGCTTATGTTCTTATGTACACAAGGTCTTTAGTTGCCTGTACCCCCACCAGGTCCCTTGGGAGTATTGGGGGACCCTGGAGTGAGAGAAATAAATACAGGCTGATTTCACAAGAAGTTGCTGCCCCTCTAAGCGGCGACTGAGGAGGAGATTGCGCTTCAGGTGGATAAGGATAATTCAGTCTGGAAGCAGGAATCAGAACAAAGAGAGCCTGTTCAAGGCTGGAGTGTAGCCCTGTGAAGTGCACTGCTAGAAGGAGGATAACCTAAAGGGTCTGTGCTTGAAAGAGTTGGATTAGTATCAGGAGTAACAGAAGCAACCTTAAATTTATTCCTGACACAAGAGGATGGGTAAAGGACAGGAGTCTGTGCAAATATGTACAGCACTATCTCCAAGAGTAAAGTGGAGTGGCTAAGATTATCACCAATAATCTCAGATGGACAATGTATATAGAGTTTCTGAAGAGTTGACTGCTGGTTGCAGAAGTTCCAGTAAAGTTTGCATTCTACAAAGTTCGGGATTGAAGAGTAATTTTTGGCAAAAGAGGGAGCACGCCTGCTTGTGAGAAATGTGCCATTTGAGTCTCTCCTAGCCTTCTCAAATCCCGGATCTCTATTCTGGACCATTGATCCACTCGCAATTTTGGTTGCACTATATAGAATCTAGGGGAAAGTGTGGTAACCATTATTCGGATAATTTCTTCGCCTGCCCTCACATCTCCTCAAACCTAGCCCCTTCTTATACAGATACTATCATGTGATTCAGTCAGATATTCAGTCAGACACACTATCTGTATCATTTTAAAAATGCACAGATAATGAATGTATATATTCAGCAGCCACCAGTGAACATATAACATCTTTTGAATATTGTCCCATGCATTTTAAAATCCTGTATTTTGTTCTTGTATAGGAAAATATATATTGGTTGTTAACCTGTAGTGAATGCAAAATCTAACCACACTTTAGTAAATTGACCCTTATGTGAGGATAAGGATTGAACATTCTAATTGTACCCAAATAAAAATAAAGCATGAGTGGGAAGGACATAGCAAGATAGTAATCAACTTTCCTACTACTCTTCTATTTCAGAGACTGCAGAAATTTGAAATGTGCTATTTGTGGGGGCAGAACAGTGTGCTCTGCACCAAAACCAATGGACTAACAGAGAGAGATGGGCAAATGAAGTCTTCTCTACAAGCATTCTGTTCCACAACGGACACATACAATTCACTTGCCATTGGCTAGATTTACTAAAAGGCAGACATTAAGGTACATTATTTACCGCAGATCCCATTGGAACCTAAAAATGCATATTAATAGGGTTATCAAAGCAGACTTTGGCGGGAGGGGGTCCAGAGCCCGAGGTGAGGGGACACATTTTAGCCCCCCCGGCGCTGCTGACCCCCCCCCCCGCCATTTTAACCTTTCCCCATTTTTGACCTCCCCGCCGCCACCACTAACTTTGATCCCCCCAGCACCAACCCTTTCAACCCCCTCTTCCCACCACCACCAACCCTCCCCCGCCGCTACCGTCGGGTACCTTTACTGGCGGGGGTCCCCAACCCCCGCCAGTTGAAGTCCTCTTCTTCAGCGCGGCCGCGTTGCTGATCTGCAAGGGCAGGCTTCTGTTTCACAGAAACACAAGCCTGCCCTTGCAGATCAGCAACACAGCTGCACCGTAGAAGAGGACTTTGGCTGGCAGGGGTTGGGGACCCCCGCTAGCAAAGGTACCCGACGGCAACGGGGGAGGGTTGGCAGCAGGAGGGGGGGTCGAAGGGGTTGGTGGCAGGGGGCAGGGCCAAATCTTCAGGGGCCCATGCCCCCATGGCCCCACATAGCTACGCCCCTTGCACCAAAGTTACATACCTAGATGCAGTGCACCGAGTGCAAATTCTATAATGGCATCTGGGTGCCAAGATTCCAGTACAGAACACTAGCACAAATTGGAGTCTACACACCCACAATTATGCACACCCATTTACATATTCTGTAAGTTATGTGCATAAAGTTGGAACACTGCCTATGTCCTGCCTATGCTCCGCCCACATGTAAGCCCCTTGCATTTATGTGCTGAGGGGTATATTCTATAAGTAGCGCCTAAAATATCACCACCTAACATTTAACGCAGTTAGTGCGATTCTATAAAGAGTATGCATTGTTTATAGAATCACTCTTAGGTGCAGTTTGGCCATGTTCTATATCAACGTGCATAACATTTGTGAACACCCCCCCAAAACACCCCTATTCACTCCCCAAAATATGCATGCACATTAGGATTTAAACGCACATCGTTACAGAATACGTTATGCCCATCGCTTAGTGCCCGGTTACCGCCGGGTTAGCACGGAAGCTCTTACCACCACCTCATTAGGTGGCGGTAATTGTCCCCCCCTCCCCCCACACCCAAAATGGCCACACGGCAAGCACTTACTGCATAGCCATTTCAATTTTACCTATTTTCACCTGCCTGTGGTAAAAGGGGCCCTAGTGCGCAGCAAAAAATGGCCATCGCCACTAGTGTAGGGTTCCTTCTAACATAGCTTAGTAAAAGAGCCCCAAAGTTAGGCCTGAGAATTACGGACTTAAGCTAGTATTCGATAAAGGCAGTTCTGCATGGACGTGCACTCCATCCCAGAGCCTAACTTTGGAAAACCTTTACTGAATTCCCCCTAAGTCCTAAATCTTTTCACACCTTATATTTTAGAAGCCTTTAAAAACTGCACATTTTAAACTTCAATGACGCTTAAACCATAGCACAAAATTCAAATTCATGTATTACTCTTTTTTTTTTTGGCTTTTTTATTTTTCTATTTGTTCTTTTCCTCTTTAACTTACTTTCTCATCTGTTTGAACATGCTGCCAGTTTGTCTATTTTTTTTTTTAAATGCATGTTTTCAAGTAGTGGTGGTGTTTGGGCATTCTCATCAGACTTACATTTCTGCAGTTAAGCAATATGGATTGAAGTGCAAAACCATGTTTATGCAAAAGTTAGTAACCTTCCTTTGAAAGTGCAGCTGCAAGAAGAATGCAACAAAAATAGCAAACCTAATTAAAGAAAATTGAGCGTAATTTTGTAGATGGCCTTCTGAACAATATACATGAATGAGCCGAATGTTGACTATTGAAAGACCAGCGAATCTGTGAAGTATGTACATGAGAGAGAAAGCGAGGACAAAAAACAATAATGACAAATACATACAATATGAGGCTAATTATAAAACATGGTGCCTATGTGAAAAGTCCAAAAGAGAGTTTATTTTCATAAAAGCAACATAGGTGTCTCTGTGCCTTTCTAAATTAGGCCTCTATAGTAACTTGCAGTATGGCACAAATTATTTTACATTTTCTGACTATAAAGAAGGTGTAAATATGTATATATACTGTAGAGCAGGGGTGGGCAGGGCCGCCAATAGACTAGGGCCACCAAGAGACTAGGCCGGGCCCAGGGCAAGGCTGCCCTGCCTCCGCTCCCCCGCTGCTGCCGCCCCCCATCGCTCCCCCCACCGCTGCAGTCCCCAGTCTCACCTACCTGCCTGCACGGCTCCAGGCCCCCTGCATTCAAAGTGGCAGTCGCAGATCACCTCTCTTCTGGCCTTCCCTCCCTGTGTTCCGCCCTCGCCTGATGTAACTTCCGGTTTCCGCGAGGGCAGGACACAGGGAGAGAAGGCAAGAAAAGAGGCGATCTGCCACTTTGAATAGAGGGGGCCCAGAGCCATGGAGGCAGGAGGTGAGACCACCAGGGCAGTAGAAGGTAAGGGGAGGGGGGTGACGGGGAGGGGGAGTGATGGGGTTTGTGACAGGGGGGAGGGAAAAATGTGACAGGGGGCGGAGCGGGGCGTGAAAGGGAGCAGGGTGGGGTTTAGAGCAGGGGAGGGAAGTCCCAGCCACTTTCCTGTGAAGACAGTCAGTTCATGCTTGGCACCAGAGCTTCTGACTGTCTCTGACCTCCACCCAGCTGGGAGCTAGAAAGGTGCAGACCAGCAAGCAGTGGGAGGCGTGGAACCCATGGATAGGCAGCCAGCTGAAGGGCCAGAACAGGGAGCACCTGTCTCAGGGACTGCATTGGAAGGGGAACGTGAAGTAGATTTACCCGAGGCCTAACCCAGAGTTTAGAGGTACATTGAATCAGCCCGTTTATCCCTCGTTTCCCTTTAGATTCCCTGCACCGACCACTAGGCTGCCCCCGCTGCTTTTCAGGGCTGTCTGTCAGGCTATCTTTTAGCAAATGCTGCCGGACAGACTTCCTTGTTCCTGTTTTTTTTGCTGTTCATAATCTTGGACATTTTATTTTGGAAAATGGCTGTTCATTTTGAACGTTCTCACATGTTTTCGAGCAGGAAACCTCAACATTCTCCCTGTTTGAAAATGGCAGTGAGATGGATGGGTTTTTTGAATGTTATGACGGGACATCCCGGTTCTGACTTGGGCATTCTTTTGAAAATGCTCCTCCATGTGTCTTTGTAAAATAGACTCCCAGGTTCAGCCCCAATAGTGCACGATACTAACTCACACACTTATGCTTGCATAGACACTACATGTCACACACTTACCCCTCAGATTCTCAAGGTTCCCCAAAGTTAAGGACCCCAAATCTGGGCACATGTAAACTAATTAGTCAATTAGGCACCAACAATTCATTTATTTACAACACCTTGGTATACCGCAAGGGCCATGGAATGGGTTTTATGCAGTTTACAATAAGATAGTGAATAAGGCTGGTAACTGAGAAGAAAGAAGAGCAGAAGGTAGAAGACTTGGCGGGGGGAGGTAAGTGATCCCTAGCGTGGTAACTTCTTTAGGGCATCAAAGAGCAGCTGCCCAGATTATGCCCATCTTCAAACTATGTGTTGTTGCATTTAGGCACATTTTCATAGAATAGCAGGTAGACAGAATGTTGGCATCTAGAGGAATATGTACACAACCAGGAGTATTCAGGTTATTTATGTATGCACTTGGCACCTAAATGTTGGTGTCTGCTTTATAAAATTACCCTCACAATGCTATTAGGGATGTGTATTTGTTCATTAGCATGCCTTAAAACATTTATTGCACACTAAAGTGGCAATTCTATAAATTGATGTCTTATTTTAGGATTTTGCCGGATTTAGATTAGTTTGGCTACATTGTGACGGAGCGCTGTGGGACTCAATGTATTCACACTTCTTCTGTTTTGTCCTCTCCTGCTTTGCTTTGCCGGCTTGGCTTCTTGACCTGTCCTGTTTTATTGGAGTTCCTGGATCTCATTCTTGCATTCTTTCCTTTTTCTCTTTTGAGTTGGTCTGTGTGTTCCTTACCTATTTATTATTGCATGCACACCACCCTGAAGGCCTGTGCCCTGGGCAGTATATCAAGGATTTATTAAACTTGAAACTAGGTGCCACAATAGGGCATGTTTAGTTAAAACAAAGTCGCTTTGGCATACCAGATCTTAGGTGCACCTACTTACAGTATGACAGGTCAAAGGCTGGCATAAGTGGGTATGTCTAATTGTACCACACAATGCCTGTGACTGATGGCTGAGGAGAGATATGATAGAGGTCTATAAAATAATGAGTGGAGTGGAACGGGTAGACGTGAATCAATTGTTTACTCTTTCCATAAATACTAGGACTAGGGAGCACACAATGAAGCTACAAAGTAGTAAATTTAAAACAAATCAGAGGAAATATTTCTTCACTCAACGTATAATTAAACTCTGGAATTTATTGCCAGAGAATGTGGTAAAAGAAGTTAGCTTAGCGAGGTTTTGAAAAGGTTTGGATAAGTTCCTAAAAGAAAAGTCCATAAGCCATTATTAAGATGGATAAGGGGAAAATCCACAGCTTATTTCTAGGATAAGCATCATGAAATGTATTGTACTGTTTTGGGATCTTGCCAGGTACTTGTAACCTGTATTGGCCACTTCTGGAAGCAGGATGCTGGGCTTGATGGACCTTCAGTCTGTCCCAGTATGGCAACACTTATGTTCTTATGTTATGATATATTTCAGTCTGATGTGAATTAAAGACATGTATTTGTGAAGGTGAAAAGTCCTTTTTTTTTCAGATGATTCATAGATGCAGTGAATGGTATTAATGGACAGTCAAGGGCAGCTTCTCTGTCTACAGGCTCCAAATATTATTTTCTAAACCACAGCAAAACATCTTTTGATCACCATGCATATCTTTCAAATATGCCTTTTTATATCAGTTGCTCTCTTGTAAAACCCAAATAACTGGAGACATTTGCCTTCCAGGGGCTGAATTTAGTCATTAACATGTATCTTTAAATTGGGTTTTCAAGCTCTCTGGGGAAGCAAATTTAATGAGGATTGTGACGTCAGTTCTTTCCCCTTATGTGAATGATTTTGATGACCTTTATAAATTTGGTCAGAAAATTGTACTCCACCAATCTCTCCCAATTAGCCCTCTAGACCTCACTCTAGACAAAATTGAGGATTATTTTCTTGAAGAGGGAAACACATGTTTCAAGACTGTATAGGTGGGGACCACCACTCTACTCCAATTTCATCTGGAATGCAAAAACCAGTCCACACACAAGCTCCCCAGTCATTTCTTTGTTTCTAAAATTAAAGACGATCACAAACTATAAGCAATACCACAGTCTTTTTACACTCCATCAGAATACAATAAATTCGTATTTACTGATGATTGAAAGTGAGCAGAATTAGAATTGTGAACACTGGTCTCTGCCCTACAACACTTTGCAGGCTTGATTACAGTATAGAAGTCTTCCAATGACACTGAGCAGTTTCCATATTGTTACGATACAAGATGTCAGTTCGACAAAATGGTTGCAATACTGTGGATCAGAGCCTTGATCCAGTTTGAGCATAACAACACAATATTCAAGTGGGAAACATTCCCAAAGTCCCAAGCACTTGTGAGCTATCATAGGCGTCATGAACTTCCTTTCCTACCTTTCAGGTAAGACATCACTGCTTTCATTTTGAAGCAAAGACAAACTGCTCAAATTATTCTCTTCTGGAGGAAAGCTTCTCTAGTTCTACCTGTATCAGAGATTCTATTTCCTTTCTCACCCCTCTCCAACCTACGGGCATCTGACTATCCTTTCAGAGGTTCTCATAACCTCCGGCTGGCATAAAGCCTAAATGTGCTTATCGACAGGAGTGCATGAAACTAGTTTGAAACCACTTCTTAATTCAAGTTATGATTGAATTAAAAGTCTTAGCAGCAGACCACAGGGACTGTATGTAACAAAAACAACTTCATCACAGCAAAATACACACTTAAAACCAGTGGCGTTCCTAGCCTGCATGACACCTGGGGCGGATCGCCGATGCGCCCCCCCCCCCCCCCCCCGGGTGCAGCGCGGCCCCCCCTATGAAATGACACCCCCCCTGGTGCACGCCGCTGGGGGGGGTGCCGCGGTGCACGCCTGTCGGCTGAGTCCGAGTTCGCTAACTTTGCTAACTTCGTTTATTCTTTCACTGCAGCTCCCTGTTCCGGGGCAGAGGGAGCTGCAGCAAACGAACGAACGAAGTTAGCGAAGTTAGCGAACTCGGACTCAGCAGACAGACGCGTGTCGCGGCACCCCCCAGCGGCGTGCACCTGGGGCGGACCGCCCCCACCGCCCCCCCTTGGTACACCACTGCTTAAAACTTTTCTTTTTACGTTTACCATGTCAAGTACAAACGTTCTATCATACCTCTCTGAAATCTGTTGTGAAAGTTTCATGTGCCAGCACTAGCAATCAAACATTTTAAATTCTACAACTGACGAAAGAAGTAGAGGGGTCCTTTTACTAAGCCGTGTTAGGTGCTAATATGTGCCTAACACAGCTAAAATGGAGTACCATGGGACACGCTCAGGCATCCTGCGGTAAATGTGCACATGCTAACCATGTGTCATTTTTTTTGGGGGGGGGGGGGGGGGGGGAAGAGGGTGTGTCATGGGCACAGAGTGGACATTCCTGTGTTAACCAGTTAGTGCACAGATAACACAGGAGCCCTCGTCGCCTACAAAATATGTAGCAGTAAGTGCTCATGTGGTCATTTTTAAAAATGACCATGTACTAATGACAACATTAGCACATGAAAGACCACCAGAAACAAAACTGAGGATACTTTTTGTGGAATAGATGAGAAAGGAGAATACACTATGCAATACTAAATTCCCATCTGCTGTACAGATGTAACACGCACTGCTAACAAAAATCCTTTAACAAAGATATTCTTCATATATAACAATTCTTTATATATATAAATTATATGTAGGGATGTGCTCATATGTTTTAAGACACCCACTGTAAAATCTTAAATTCTTTAAATGTAAAAAGTATCCTTCACGTGCAATGCTTTTATCTGTAAAACAGCTCTGGCAAAAACATGGACCATGTTGGGACCCGTTTCATTTATTTCATCTAGCAAATTAAGTAAGAAGTTTACAGAATTGTTATACACACAAAAAACTGTTATTTGGCACGGGGGTGTAACATGATATGAGTTTAATTGTCAGTGCTATTGATTTTGCTGGATCAGAGAAATGTAAAATATACAGCTTCAAAGACTTATCGGAACAGTACTGATAACAAAAGCTAGCCAACTTTAAAACAGTGGAGTCATGCAATGGTTATACGCCTGGACAACTTTGAAGACCAATGAGTCTATGTTTGTCCCTTGAAAACATATGAGCATGTCCCTACATATAATTTCTATATATGAAGAATATCTTTGTTAAAGGATTTTTGTTTGCTCTGTGTGTTACATCTGTGCAGCAGATGGGAATTTAGCATTGTATACCATTATCACATGGCCATTAATGCAGAAAATAGAAAAAGGGCATGTTTCTGCTGCGGTAAAAATGGCCTTAGCGTGCAAGAAAGACCCACATAAGGGCACACTTTAAGGCCACTTTTTTTTCCGCCGCTTCGTCAAAGGACGCCAAAATTAAGTAGCCAATTATTTCAGTTTTTAAAAATTATTTACCCAGTGTTTGAAGTTCCTGAAAATCCTTCCAGCTTAGCTACTTTCACCGTGACAAATCAATAAACGTTAGGGGCTCTGATGTACTGACCCTCATTTAAGTCCATGCAGCATCGCACTGCTACATGTAATATTCATGCAGCATGAATAGCTAAAGGGCAGACTCAAAGCAGAAATATTCAGACAAAAGAACATTATTGTGTATAGTCCTGGTTGCCTCATCTCAACAAAGGATACAGCAGAACTAAAAGAGCAACAAAAATAACGAAAGATATGGAATGGCTTCTGTATTAAAAGAGGATTGAGAAGTTAGAGCTCTTTTACGCTTGGAGATGACTGAGAGGGGATATGGCAGAGGCTTATAAAATCATGAATAGTGTAGAACACGTTAAAAGGTGCAAATATTTACATCTACCTTTCTCTGTGAAAGAAATTGGTTGCAGATTTAAAACAAATTTAAGCAAGCATTTTTTCAGTGTACACAAAATAAAGGGTCGCTGATAATGAGCAAACACAATTATGTGATTGCTAGAGGATGCCCTCAAAGCTAGTACTACAGCTGAATTTTAAAAATAGGGTAGGTACATTAACAATTATTACCCAGCTAGACTTGGAGATTGCCTTTCTTACTTGTGTGGGAGAGCGATGTGGACTGAGTCTTCTCACAGGATGCCACATACTTCCAAGTAACCCAGACTGGCCACTGTTAGAGAATGACTGTTGGGCTTGATGGACCACTAGTCTGCCCTGTATGGCAATTTTGGCACCTAACTGTAGATGCAACAAAGAAATGTGCTTAGCTCCAACTCTGTAACAGTATTGTGGCACGCCTAACCCATTACAGAACAGTAGTGTAAAGCTAATTTGGCATGCCGAAACTTAGATGTGACAGATTACACTAGGTCAATGGCATAAATAAGCTAGTGTACTCAAGTGTGCCTTGCAATGTGCGAATCTGATTCTATTCTGTAAAGTGCACGCATCGCTAGGTGGACTGCCCATGACATGTCTATGCTCCACCAACTAGTATAGGCCATTTCCTTTTATGTGCCATCTTCCAGATTCTTTATAGGTCACCCAAAGTTAGGTGCCCAATATAGGGTGTGGATTGCAGATCCATGTGCAAAGTAATTAGCTAAATTGTTGCTATCAATAATTGGTGTTATCCTGCACTTCATTGGCAGTAATTAGGAGTTATTCATAGATCTACCTTACGCCCTATTCTATAAAGTGCGCACATAAATTTCATAGCGCACAACTCCAAAAGGGGTGTGGCCATGGGAGGGGCATGGGGTATGTACAGGACATCATACTCACAGAAACAGAACAAAGCCTTGCGCCGGAAGAAGAGGACCTTGGCTGGCGGGGGTAGGGGTCCCCCGCCAGCAAAGGTAGTGGATGGAGGCGGGGGAGGGTTGGTGGTGGGAGGAGGGGTCCAGGGTCATCGGCAGGGGGGTCCAGGGCCAAATCTATGGGGGCCCAGGCCCCCGTGGCCCCATGTAGCTACGCCACTGCACCTAGGGGTTGCACATAAAATTTAGGCGCTGCCATTTGCACCAGCAAAAACATGGCGCAAATGCCTGTGCCTAAATTTATACACAGAACTTCCATATTCTATCATTACGCACGTAATTCAAAACTGAACCCCAAATCTGCCCCAAAATGCCCATGACACGCCCATATCCAAGGCCTCCTTTTTGGGCTGCGTGTAAAATGTAGGCGCTGATCCCATGCCTAAATTTACACATATAAGTTCTAATTAAATGTCCTATGAAGAGTGAGCAGCAAGGTAGAAGACATCAAGTTTATTTTATCGAGGGTAGCTAGGAATTCTACACATCCAATAGAAGACTCCTGAGGAAGGCCTCTTTTGGCCAAAACACGACTCGTGTCGAGTCTCGGATGTTGCAATAAAGCTACAATATATAGGACATCATCTGCTATTCTATCATTTGTCACCCTCGCTGTGTTTGACCTGTTCCTAACTATTGGGTGCCATTTAAAGAATGTACTTCCATGTGACTAGCATGTCAATTTTACAGAATAGTGCATTGCACATATGAATGTAAATGCCAATCTGTGATATCATTCATGTACATAAGTGCACTTGTTCTATAAATTAGTGTGCACAATTGGCGCCTGTTTAAGCACCTTTTTTAGAACTGCCCTTTTTGTGTTTTTATGTTTTAATACTTATAAATGTAGGGCCTGATATTCAAAGCAATTTAGCTGGCCGCTGAATGGTTAAATCACTTGGTCAGGGCCAGGGGCGTAGCCAGACAACAGATTTTGGGTGGGCCTAGGCAAGAAGTGGGTGGGCACCAAGTGTTCTCCCCCCCCCCCCCCCCCCCACCACCACCAAAAAATATCTCAGCTAGTGGGAAAACGCTTCTTTCCACCTTGGCAGTCTGTAGCAGGCATGCATTGAAAACTGAGCATGTGCAGGTGCTAGTATCGTGGAGAGTAGCATTTTCGGTAACATCAGGGGAAACTCTTCAGCTGGTGGAGCTTGGGATCCCCACCAGCTACCGCTAAATGTGTGCTACTGTTGGGTGGGCTTGAGCACTAAGAGGGTGGGCCCTGGCCCACCCAGGCCCACCTGTGGCTACGCCACTGGTCAGGGCTAGCCACTCACCCCTAGAATCTATATAGTACACCTAGAGATCTGCATGGCGCTTACCCGGTGGTAATCAGCAGTTGATATGCGCAGGACACATACTGCCCAGTTAGTATGTGACACCTTACCGCTAAGTCAATGGGTAGCGGTAAGGTCTCAGGCCGAAAATGGACACGCACTGGTTTTCATTTTGCTGTACATTCATTTTCCGGCACAATAAAAAAAAATGCCTTTTTTTCCAGGCGCACTGAGAAAATGGACCAGCGTGCGTCCAAAATACGCGCCTACTGCAGTGCAGGACACATTTGAGCATGCCTTAGTAAAAGGGACCGTAAGTGCTGATATTCAGCCTTTAAGCAGCCAGGTTTACTGCATAAATGGGACCATATAAAAGTCTGTCCTATTTTTATGCACTAGCACATGACTGCTTAGGGGCTGAATATCAACTTAAACGGCTATTCAAACCGGATATTCAAAGCTGAAGCCTGCACAGGTCACAGCTTTGAATATCAGTGAATAACGCTGTCAGCAGCGAGCAAAATGCTCACCACCAAAAGCAGAATATTGACACCATAATGTATAAATAATGAAGAAGAACCGAGAATCAGATTTGGCAGGAAATAATTTAAAATGGGGAATATGTTCCTGAATATATATATATATATATATATATATATATATATATATATATATATTTACTTTTTTAGTTATTAGTAACATAGTAATCTAGTAAGTGACAGCAGATAAAGACTTGAATGGTCCACCCAACAGTCATATTCATTCTCAAGATTAAATCAACAATGAAAGTGATATTATATATTTGATCATGGTCTTTCTTCATTGTTTCTAGGACATAGACCATAGAATTTCACCTGGCTCTGTCCTTACATTCCAGCTACAGGAGTTGCCATCAAAGCCAACTTCAGCCTATCCGAATTTGTCTTGTCATTTGTGGAACAAAGACTGTAAAAATCTGCCCGGCACTGTCCTCAGGTTCAAAATTACTGGAGTTTGCGTAGAAGCCTTCTCCAGCCCATCGTAAACCAGACTGCTATATGCGGGACTCAGACTGTACAAGCCAGTCCAGCCCTGTCTTAGTCGATACAGCCAGCACTGCCATCTACGCACCACTTAACACACAAATACATATGCAACCAGAATAGACAGAAGCAGGCATATTGGTATTCTGAAAAAACTAGCTAGCACTTTTACATCCAGTTCCGCATAAAAACTATTGAATGACATGGTTAAAACAGCATGGCTGGAAGAAGGAAATGACTTACCCCATTTTTTGGGTAGGCTATCCATCCTAGATCACCCATAACAGTCCGAGAGTCCAATAAATTCACTGAAAGAAAATGATACCAAGATCAGAAAAAAAAAGATGAGGTTACTTTTTTTTTGTCATGCATGGAACATCATGTTGCATAGTTCATTTGAGATATTGGCAAATCAAAGTGTGTTGGATCAGTGAAGGTAAACCAAAGTGTTAATTGAAAGAAAGATCTGCAAGGAGTGCAAGGGAACCGCTCATTCATGGTGCTGGGTTTCTCATGATTTAATAATGTAAAGCACACTTTGGGGCCCTTTTACTAAGGTGCGTAGACGCCTGCGTGCATTGAACATGCGCCAAATTGCAACTACCACCCAGCTACCGTGTGCACTGAGCTTGTTTAATCTTCTGCTCTTCCCAACCCAATAGAATGTTCCACACACTCATACAGTTAGGGAGAGAAGAAGTGAAGGCCACGCAGAAATGAGAAAATATTCCCTTTATTACTTACCAAGCAAGAATACTGACTATGTTTATTTTCTCATGAGAGAGTTACAACAAAGCTGCACATGAGTGCTATCTCTGAATACTTCTCCAAATTTGTCTTGTCATCTATCACATTTTATACTCTTCTACAATTCTACAACTCTAACAGTTCATTAGCATAAATTCCGACCACAATGTAGATAATTATTAGTTCAGACCAAACTGATCAAGATTATTGGTAAGGGCTAAAGCAACATCATACTGGATTAGCATGTTCGATTTCACCAGCAACCATTTATCTATGTTCCAGTCATTATATCTGCAAAAAGCCCCTAACCACATTCTTTAGTAAACACCTTGCATGGAAAATTGCTTCATGTTCTTCTTTCTGCAAGCCTGTGTTGGATCAGTTAAGGTAAACCAGTGTTAATTGAAAGAAAGATCTGCAAGGAGCACAAGGGAACCTCTCACTCAAGGTGCTGGGTTTCTCATGATTTAATAAAGCACACTTAGGGACCCTTTTACTAAGGTGCGTAGGTGCCTGTGCGTATTGAACACACGCCAGATTGCAACTACCACCCAGATACCGTGTTCCCTGAGCAGAAATTCCATTTTTGATGCATGCCCAAAACACAAGGTAGAAAATATTTTCTATTTTCTACCGTGGTGTATGACTATTTAACAAATGTCACATATAAAATAAACCAATAAATCTCTGACCATCTCAGCACTAGCAGGGTAGTGATGAGGAGTCCAGGGCACAGCTGAAGCAGAGTTGGACATGCTCTGGGTATACCAATATTCTGCTGTCCTAACCAGGGCCCCAATATTCAGAACCTACCACCAGCATTAGAGCTGATTAGCACTGGCCTACCGCCAACGTTAATCTGCGCAGAATGTTCAGAGGGATTTAGCGTAGGAAAGAGGTAATCAAATGCATATTAATTAGGTCATTTGCTATTCCCTTCCAATGCCCAGAGAACACTGCACAAACCCCGCTCTTTATACTGGAAACCTACCACCAAATCAGGGCAGGCCTTAGGGGGTTTGAAGAAAGGATTTCTTATAATTTTCTACTGATTTCTTCAAACAGACCCTTTGAAGCATCAAATTATATAGAGAGGAAAGGTCCCAGGAAACGTTATTTCTGAGAAGTTCTGAGAGAACAGGACTTTTCTCTGGGTAAGTGAACATTTTTTTTTACTCTGTGCTTTGGTGATTTAAGTTTGGGGTTTAAAAGAGGTATTGTAAGGTTTATGATAAAGACAGTATTTCCCCATAGTTTTAAAACTTGAACTTTCTGACACAAGCCTACTGAAGAGCCGGGAAAATAGTAGAAACTATTATAAAGAATAAAATTATGGAACACATAGACAAACATGGTTTAATGGGACAGAGTCAGCATGGGTTCAGTCAAGGGAAGTCTTGTCTCACCAATTTTCTCTATTTCCTTGAAAGCATAAACATATGAATAAAGGTGAGCTGGTTGATACAGTGCATCTGGATTTTCAGAAAGCTTCTGACAAAGTTCCTCATGAGAAACTCCTGAGAAAACTAAAAAGTCATGGGATAGGAGGAAATGTCCTTCTGTAGTTTAGGAATTGGTTATTGGACAGAAAACAGAGGGTAGGGTTAAATGGCCATTTCTCTCAATGGAGGAGGGTGAAAAGTGGAGTGCCACAGGGATATGTACTGGGACCGCTGCTGTTTAACATATTTGTAAATCATCTGGAAAACTGAACGAAAAGTGAGGTGATTACATTTACAGATGACAAAAAAACTATTCAAAGTTGTCAAAACACATGCTGATTGTGAAAACTTGCAGGAAGAACGTAAGAAACTGGAAGACTGGGCATCCAAATGGCAGATGAAATTTAATGTGGACAAATACAAAGTGATGCACATTGGGAAGAATAATCCAAATCATAGTTACCTGATGCTAAAGTCCACCTTAGAAGTCAGCACTTAAGAAAAAAGATTTAGGTGTCATTGTAGACAATACACTGAAATCTTCTGCCCAATGTGCGGCAATGGCCAAAAAAGCAAACAGGATGCTAGGAATTATTAGGAAAGGGATCCAAAGTTTCAATGTTTGTGCTCCATTGTTACATTCCTTAACAACACCTCAATTGTTTCACATAACTCTGCACAATGTAATCCATAACCAATCTGTAACAAATTGTATTTCCAACATTTAACTCATATTGTAAGCCACACTGAACCCGCAAAAAGGTGGGAAAATGTGGGATACAAATGCAATAAATAATAAAATAAGGCCAAGAATATTATAGTGCTTCTGTATCACTCCATGGTGTGACCTCACCTTGAGTATTGCGTTCAATTCTGGTCGCAGTATCTCAAAAAAGAAAAGGTTCAAAGAAGAGTGGCCAATATTATAAAATCACTAGAATACTTCCAGCCAAGTTAAGTATTTTACTGCATAGAGCCTTATATGATATGAGACTCATGGAGTGAAAAATTACCAAAACTGGGGAATGTGACTTATTTATACCACAAGATAGAGGGGGTCAAATGCATAATCCGGCAAAATTTCAACCTCAGGTATGGACTAATTATGACTTTAAAAAATTACACATTTATCAATTTAAAAAAAATAATTAACCCCAGAAATCACATACCCTACTTTACACACCTACAGTTTTTAAAACATCAAAGTTGTGAAAAAAAATTGCATAGTCACACTCTACTGATCCTACAGCACAGTGTTTTCCATGCCCAGTCCTGGAGTACCCCTTGCCCGCCAGGCTTTCAGGATATCCACAGTGAATATGCATGAACTTGATTTTCATACACTGCATCCTTTATATGAAAATCTCTTTGATGCATATTCATTGTGGATATCCTGAAAACCTGACGGGCAAGGGGTACTCAAGGACCGGACTTGGGAGACACTGCTTTAAGCCACAAAGCTATATGGAGGCTTGCACAGCTCAAAGGAATGGTCAGGCAGAAACAGCAGGAGTGAGGGAGGGAGGGAAGGTGCCTGAAAAAAGGTGGATGAAATTTGAGGGGGGGGCTGGAAAAAAGTGGAAGGAGTATGTGGGGGAGGGCTGGAAAAAGGTGGTGAGGTGTGGGGTTGGGGCTGGAAAAAGGAGGTGGATGAAGTGTGTGTATGTGTGTGTGTCTTTATATGCATAGGTTTGTCTGGACTCTGCATACAGATGGACAGACAGACATAACAGTCATCTCCAACAGGTGCAATAGCATAGAGGAAAAACACCTAAAAACAAAATCAGGAAACAGGCAGTCAGCACTGTGAAAAGCCTACCTAGTTTTGCTCTTTAAATTCATTGTATTATTCCTGGCAAGCTGCTATAAAAGCAATTAGGAAACCATCTCCATTAAACAGCAGTAAACTTTTCCCAAGTTTACAACATTTTTTGCCTGGTGCTATTAAAATCCACAGTTCAAACAGTAGATGTAATTAAGATGTAAATTTGAATACGCTTAGCCTTGTTGAGGAGATAACAGTAAACTCTTGTTGAAGGTTCTTCATCGGCCCTTTTCACCCTCTGCCCCTCCCCCCCCCCCCCCCCCCCCCCCCCCACATGGTCTAGATATCTTCTTTTATATTAGTACGATTTCTCCAGACACCTGGCTGGCTTGTGTTCTTTCCTTGCAAGGAAGATGTATTTATTTATTTTATTTGTTACATTTGTATCCCACATTTTCCCACCTATTTGCAGGCTCAATGTGGCTCTCCTAGTCACTCTATTCTGTGCTGTGGTTCATCTATCTGGAGAGAAATATGTTGAACACTTGGAGCCAGATGCACTAACTACACGTTAAAGCCCTTCCCTTAGCGACCCCCCCCCCCTCCGTTGTTGCTTACTGATTTGGAAAACAACGGTGATGCATGAAGGAAATCACAAGCAAATGAGCTGCTCGCTGTTAGCACATTTGCATGCGATTTCCTTCCAGCCAGTCGGTTAGTTGAGCATGCGCAGGAATAACATGTATAGAATGTTTGTACTTTTGGGAAGCTTGCCAGGTGCCCTTGGCCTGGATTGGCCGCTGTCATGGACAAGATGCTGGGCTCGATGGACCCTTGGTCTTTTCCCAGTATGGCATTACTTATGTACTTATGTACTTAGTCATACATTAAGCGCGGCTGCTCTGCGCGTGCCACAGACGGCTTCATACACGCAGACAAGCTGCGTGCATAATAGCCACCTACAGCCTTTGATGCTGCCTGCCTCGAAGTGCCTGCCTGCCAGCCAATCGTAGTGCATTTAGCTGACAATGGTGTCAGCTAAATCGCTATGATTGGATGAGAGAGACCAGCTGGAAAAGCTGGAGCAGGGAGCTCTTGGGTGACTGGTTCTGAGCTGCAGTGATTTTGTTCATATTTCTAGCTCACTTTAGCTTAATCAATCCACCGGCAATAGCGCTGTGACCATTTTAATAGACTACATTTCCCATGTGGATCCTCAGCACAGTTCTGCAACCCTCCAAATCTTACTTTGGGAAATAAGAAACACCAGAAGACAGAGGGAGGAGGGTCAAGGTGGCTGCTGGTTTGCTTCTCGTTCATGGGCACTTTGCTGAATTTAAGAATTAAGAGCTCCAGACCTAACGTTAAGATTTCAGCGTTGAAGGTAGGGTTTGCTTCTGTGCATCCAGTCGGAAAATGGCTGTGCATTGCCTTTCTAGCACATTTGTATAGTAATTAGCTCATTATAATAGCTTTGCATTCCGTTTTCGTTAGCTACTACCGTGATAGGAGAGAGCCCTTTTGTGCATGCCACGTTTTACTCCTTGCTCGCTAAACCAGCTAGAACTAGTTTAAAAACCACATTGCTGGCTCATTAGGTTTAGTGCATCTGGCCCTCGGATAGAATCCACTTTGTTCCTAGTTCTTAGTAGCTGCTCCGCTACGGCAGGGTGGTGAATCCTACGGTATAGCTCCTAGGGCTTTAATTACAATTGATATTAAAGTTGATTTTTTTCTTTTATAATCGCATATCCTGGTTTTTTCCTTAAATTATCCATTTGTTTTTCATCAATTCTAGTATCTCCTGGCACGGCCACCTCTATGAACCATTCATTTTTTCTTTTCAGTAATATCTGGTGTATTATATTCAAGATATCTCTCTGTCTGTATTTTAAAATCCCACAGGATACTGACCTCCTCATTTTCTAAGACGTTTTCAATCGTGTGATCCCAGTAGTGTTTGCTGACAGCGAAGCCATAGTTTTCTATATGAATTCCAATGTTTGATCTTTGCAATTATATAATTAAGTTGTATTCCATTTGGTTGATTTTTACTAAAGCCACTAATCAGGTGATCTATAGTTTCATCCTTGATTTTACCCAACTGGCATTTGCTGTTGTCTGAAATTTGTTTAATTTTTGTCTTTCGTGGTATTTTTGTTTGCAGGGTCTGTGAGCTCCACTGAGTGTACCCACTGTTGCTTTTTTTAAGCAATCCAGATTTCAACTACTGCCATGTCAAACGTTGATCTGCTGTTCCTTGAATATCATAAAAATATTGATCATGAATTGGTTTGTTTTTCCAGGTATTGATCTGGCTTTGAATTATTTGTTTCTTGCATTCTACTTTAGTTTTTGTTATTACCAGTGCGTTTTTTCTAGTTTAAAAAGTGCCGGTACTCAAATGCCAGGGCACCCTTCAGGGGGTGGAGTGATCACTGAGGGACCCACCCCACAATAGCCAGGCCCCCTGCAACCAGACACAGAATCTATGACAAGGCAGAATTTGTATGTAGAGCCTGAGCTCTTTCATTAAAATATGAGGACCACGGGTCAAATTTAGCAGACAATGGAAAAGGTATGATACTCAGTACTCCCCAAGTACCCCCTCAAAAAAAAAAGCCCTGGTTATTACCATCATGGTTTTGAACAACCTACCAAATGCTCTTGGCTGGGTTTGGCACTCTCAATATCAATCCTTCCCAAAAAACTAAGATATTTATTTGGATTTAGTTCACACTTTTTTTCAGTAATAGCTCAAGGTGAGTTACATTCAGCTACAGTAGGCATTTTCCTATCCATAGAGGGCTTACAAGGGACCCTTTTACTAAGCTACACTAAAAGGTGGCCTGCGCTATGTATACTGTGTGGGTTTCCCCGCACGCCGAGGCCAACTTTAGTGCAACTGAAAAATGGCCGAGTTTTCATTTCCTCAATTAATGGCCAGGTGCTAATTTCCAAATTAGAGAATGGCCATTAGCGTGAGAGCCCTTACTGACAACTATTTAATACGTGGAAAGGGCTCCTGCACTAACCATGCATTAACGGATAGGAGCACAGCAATACAGCTTCAAATCTAGGCTAAAAGCCCACCCGTTTGATGCTGCTTTTAATGCCTAACCCTTACTCACTTCTTTAGTACCCATGTTTTTATCATTCTCACCTAATTCCCTTATCCCTTATTTGTCCTGTCTATCCCAATTAGATTGTAAGCTCTGTCGAGCAGGGACTGTCTCTTCATGCCCAGTGTACAGTGCTGCGTATGTCTAGTAGCGCTACAGAAATAATAAGTAGTAGTAGTAGTAGTATAGCATAGCTGTGCTAACCCATTAGTGCTGGGCACGCCTACTCTCCGCTCCCAAATTTACCCTCACAGTGCTAAAAAATGTGCAGATGCAAACACTGCTATGGCACGCTTGAGCGTCCCCCCCCCCCCCCAAGGTAGTGCATTTTTCTGCATAGTAATCACGTGTTAGTGCTTACCACCACTTAGTAAAAGGACCTCCTAAGTTTGTACCTGAGACAATGGAGGATTAACCCCCAGATTCTATATACGGTTCCTACAATTCCACACCTAAATGTGGGCGTATGCCGAAGATGCAAATTAATTAACAAGCCCTTAGCCATCAATAATTGGGTGCTAACAACCAATTACTGAAGTTAATTGACACATTAAAATTTATGTGCGTATCTTCCAGTGTGCTATTCTATGTTGCATCACATCTAACTCTACTAGCACGTAACTCAAAAGGAGGATTGGCCACGGGCATGTTAGGGGCATTCTGAAAAGCTGCACACAGAATTATAGGATACAGCCTCAGCGTGTCTAACTTGCACGCCTGCATTTACACCAGATTTCAGCAGGCATAAGTTAGGCATGGGGAATCAGTGCTAAGCATGATTTTATAAAGGATGCATGCCCTTTATAGAATTGCTCTTAGAGCCAATTTTTTTACAATGCCAAATTTTAAGTACCATTTATAGAATCCCCTCCTAAGTGATTACCTGACGTCACATGGAGTAGCAGCAGGATTTGAGCCAGGCCACTCCTTCACTCAGAGGTGTTGATACAGGATATGGGCAGTTCCAAGCAGCACAGCCTCCTGTAGATGATAGATGGTTATTTTGTCAAAGCCCAGTGTGTTCAGATGTTGTTCCAGGTTTTTTGCTATTGCTCCAAGGGCACCAATTACTACAGGGACCACAACTGCAGGTTTTCACCAAAGTCACTCAATTTCAGTCTTCAAGTCTTCATATTTCATGATCTTCTGCAACTGTTTCTTTTCAACATGGCTGACTCCTGGTATGAATCACACTTGCCTCTTTTCAACCACAGTGATATCAAGTATATTGTACAGCAAGTCAGTATCTGGAAGTCCCAGAGAATTTGGGGTTATTAATTTTCTACCACAATTTCAATTTTGTGGATCCACCAATTTGTGGTTACTGGCAAAAGATAAACTAGAATATCTGCCAAACGTATCAAGGACACTAATGTGTTATGTCTTTTCCTGTAGTTAGTCTGGGTGATTTTTTTCCAGTAGGGCCTAATCGAAAGGGATGCCAAAGTTTTGTTGAGGACATCCTCGCAAAACATCCTGATGGAGGAGCGGGGAAACCCGTATTATCGAAACAAGATGGACGTCCATCTTTCGTTTCAATAATACGGTCGGGGACGCCCAAATCTTGAAATTTTGGTTGTCCTTAGAGATGGCCGTCCCTAGACTTGATCATTTCTGATTTTTTGCGATAATGGAAACCAAGGATGCCCATCTCAGAAATGACCAAATGCAAGCCCTTTGGTCGTGGGAGGAGCCAGCATTTGTAGTGCACTGGTCCCCCTGACATGCCAGGACACCAACCGGGCACCCTAGGGGGGCACTGCAGTGGACTTCATAAATTGCTCCCAGGAACATAGCTCCCTTACCTTGAGTGCTGAGCCACCCAAAACCCACTACCCACAACTCTACACCACTACCATAGCCCTTACAGGTGAAGGGGGCACCTATATGTGGGTACTGTGGGTTTGTGGTAGGTTTTGGAGAGCTCGCTGTTTCCACCACAGATGTAACAGGTGGGGGGGGGGGGGCCTGGCTCCGCCTGCCTGAAGTGCACTGCACCCACTAAAACTGCTCCAGGGACCTGCATACTGCTGTCACGGACCTGAGTATGACATCTGAGGCTGGCAAAAAATATTTTTAAAGATATTTTTTGAGCGTGTGAGCGGGTTAGTGACCACTGGGGGAGTAAGGGGAGGTCATCCCCAATTCTCTCCGGTGGTCAACTGGTCAGTTCAGGCACCTTTTTATGGCTTGGTCATAAGAAAAACAGGACCAGGTAAAGTCATCCAAGTGCTCATTAGGGACGCCCTTTTTTTTCCATTATGGGTTGAGGACGTCCATGTGTTAGGCACCCCCAAGTCCCGCTTTTGCTATGCCTCTGATACATCCCCTTAAACTTTAGTCATCCCTGCGATGGAAAGCAGTTGGAGACGCCCAAAATCAGCTTTTGATTGTACCGATTTGGACGACCCTATGAGGAGGACGCCCATCTTCTGATTTGTGTCGGAAGCCAACAAGCTGCAAGATCCGAGACAACATGGTTTTACCAGAGGGAAATCGTGCCAAACGAATCTCATTGAATTCTTTGATTGGGTAACTGGAGAACTGAATCATCGACGTGCTATAGACGTAATCTACTTAGATTTTAGCAAAGCTTTTGACACGGTTCCTCACAGGAGGCTCTTAAATAAACTAGATGGGCTGAAGATAGGTCCCGAAGTGGTGAACTGGATTAGGAACTGGTTGACGGATAGACGATAGAGGGTGGTGGTAAATGGAGTTCGCTTGGAGGAGGGAAAGGTGAGTAGCGGAGTGCCTCAGGGATCGGTGCTGGGGCCGATTCTGTTCAATATATTTGTGAGTGACATTGCCGAAGGGTTAGAAGGTAAAGTTTGCCTATTTGCGGATGATACTAAGATTTGCAACAGAGTGGACACCCGGGAGGGAGTGGAAAGCATGAAAAGGGATCTGAGGAAGCTAGAAGAATGGTCTAAGGTTTGGCAATTAAAATTCAATGCGAAGAAATGCAAAGTGATGCATTTAGGGAGTAGAAACCCACGAGAGACGTATGTGTTAGGCAGTGAGAGTCTGATAGGTACTGGGGGGGAGAGGGATCTTGGGGTGATAGTATCCGAGGATCTGAAGGCGACGAAACAGTGTGACAAGGCGGTGGCCGTAGCGAGAAGGTTGCTAGACTGTATAGAGAGAGGTGTGATCAGCAGAAGAAAGGAAGTGTTGATGCCCCTGTACAAGTCGTTGGTGAGGCCCCACCTGGAGTATTGTGTTCAGTTTTGGAGGCCGTACCTTGCGAAGGATGTTAAAAAAATGGAAGCGGTGCAAAGAAAAGCTACGAGAATGGTATGGGATTTGCGTTCCAAGATGTATGACCAAAGACTTGCTGACCTGAACATGTATACCCTGGAGGAAAGGAGGAACAGGGGTGATATGATACAGACGTTCAAATACTGGAAAGGTATTAATCCGCAAAAAAATCTTTTCCGGAGATGGGAAGGCGGTAGAATGAGAGGGCATGAAATGAGATTGAAGGGGGGCAGACTCAAAAAAGATGTCAGGAAGTATTTTTTCATGGAGAGGGTGGTGGATGCTTGGAATGCCCTCCCGCGGGAGGTGGTGGAGATGAAAACGGTAACGGAATTCAAACATGCGTGGGATATGCATAAAGGAATCCTGTGCAGCAGGAATGGATCCTCAGAAGCTTAGTCGAAATTGGGTGGCGGAGCAGGTGGGGGAAGAGAGGTTGGTGGTTGGGAGGCGAGGATAGTGGAGGGCAGACTTATACGGTCCGTGCCAGAGCCGGTGATGGGAGGCGGGACTGGTGGTTGGGAGGCGGGAAATACTGCTGGGCAGACTTGTACGGTCTGTGCCCTGAAAAAGGCAAGTACAAATCAAGGTAAGGTATACACATATGAGTTTATCTTGTTGGGCAGACTGGATGGACCATGCAGGTATTTTTCTGCCGTCATCTACTATATCATCTACTATGTGTCGAAAGATGGGCTTCCTTCTCTTTTGAAAATGAACCTGTAGGTGGTCTGCGGTCTCTTTGGTGTCTTTGCACAGGCGATACTTGCATGTTTCTTTATTGCATTTGTAGAAACACTTTTTCCCTCTGCTGCTACAATAAATCCTTCAGGGGTCATTTTACTAAGATGCAATAAAAATAAGCCTTAGCACACCCTTACACAGGTCTTTCCTGTGCACCAATTTTACCGTGGCCATAATAAGCCCAATTTTCTATTTTTTACATTAAAGGCCAAATGCTATTGTTGACATTAACGTGCAGCCATGTTTTAAAATTGCCTTGTGAGCACTTACCACCATCTATTTTGTAGGTGGTAAGGGTGTGTTATTCAATGTGAACCTGTTAGTGTGCAGTAATGTAGATGCGCTAACTGGTTGATGCAGCAATGACCACTCTCCACTCCTGACACACCCCTTCAAAAAACTACAAAATAAAAAAATATATATTTAATGAGTGGTTAGCACACACACATTCTAAAACTATGTTGTGACCCTATAACATGTCCCATGGTACTCCTCCCTCCCGCCTACCCACCCGAAGTACCTTGGCTGGCCCCACCAGCTGCAGGCAGCATGGCTCCTTCCTCTGCCTAGCGTTGCCTGCACCTGCGGCTGCTTTCCTCAGGTCGCATATGCTCAGTCTCAAAACTGAGCATGTGCGGCCTGAGGGCCCAGCAGCTGCTAGGCAGACAATGCAAGGGGGGCCCGACGCTGGAGTTTTCTCTCTCCTGCTCCTGTCGGGACACGATCACCTGGGTCCCATCAGGAGCAAGAGAGAGAGAGAGATCCCTGCGCCGGGCCCCCCTGGAAGCCTGGGCCTGGGGAATTTTGCCCCCCCCCCCCCCTCGGTGGCTTATTGTGTCACTTTTCTTACTTCTTCTTGTCTGTAGATCTGCTAGACAACTTGTTCGATTGCTAGTTTTAACACATCCTTTTCACTATTGTTAGTATAGGCCAGGCCTCTTTTATCCTTTCCCAGGGATTATAGCACCTGCAGCAATTCTCTTCCACCTAAGCTGTGAAGAAGATAAAGCAGAGATTCCGAGTATACCTAATGGTCATAATTTATCACCTTTTTTAGTCCAAAGTTTCTAGATCTGCTTTAGTCCAATTTACAATCCCCACACTTTCTAATGGCAGGTATGGCCCAAATGTTGATGGCCTTGAACTTATTTCCTCCATAGATTTTTGCCTTTAGAGGATTTTTCTAACCCTTCTGATGTATTCTTGGTGATTTTGTTCTTTACCATGATATGTTTGATGTTTCATATGTAGGATGCGCAGATACTTATAGGCTTCTTCACAGATATCTGTAGGCTTGTTCAATCCCTTCATGTTCTTACCATGGAGCATTTCTAGCATTCGATGTCAATCATTTGTCTAATTCAAATTCCATGTCAATATCTTAATATCGTCACTGAATATTCGGATCATATTTAGCAGCAGTGAAAGTCCTTTGTACCATAGCATCACCCTTAGTGGCAGTGCCACAAGACTACTGCTAGGAGTTGCCAGCACCATTTTGAATCTGGTACCAGCAAGAGGCAGGAGCAACTGGGAATCACTCCTGCACTTACCCTTCGAGACACCAGGGATTATGACAGATCGGGGGGAGGGGGCTACAGGAACATAAGAATAGCTTTACTGGGTCAGACCAATGGTCCATTTAGCCTAGTATCCTCCTTCCAACAGTGGCCAATCAAGGTCACAAGTACCTGGCAGAAACCCAATTAGTGGCAACATCCCATGCTACCAATCCCAGGACAAGCAGTGGCTTCCCCCATGTCCATCTCAATAACAAAATATAGACTTTTCCTCCAGGAACTTGTTCAAACCTCTTTTTTAACCCAGATACGCTAACCACTGTTAACACATCCTCCGGCAACAAATTCCAGAGCTTATTTTTTTCACTCAAAGAATAGTTATTTCCTCCTATTTGTTTTAAAAGTATTTCCATGTAATTTCTTCGTGTTTTCTGCTCTTTGCACATTTTGGGGAATATTTGCTGATGGAGGGGCCTGAATTGTCAGGATTCATCTGGAGAAGGGATTAGATAAGGGGGGCTTTTGGAAGGGGATTAGTAATTGGGGGGAGTCTTTGGGGGGGTTATGATTGGCAGGTAACAGGGGAATTTCACATTAACTTTGGCAGGCCACTTTAAGAAGTGCCCATGAGCATCAGGCTGCAGCTTCCTGGCTTGATGATGCCAGGTAGTGTGAATAATGCTGCTTGTGAGGTTGATTGCAAATAATGTTATTCATATACCACAGGAGAGACTAACTTGCAGTGCAGAGTTACCGTAGGTTAGTCATTCTCATGGTAAATTAAAGTGAGGTAAAAGTCTGACTTTTACCACGCCTTAACTACCTCCAAACTTAGGAGCCCAAATCCATCTTAATTTAAGAGCTTAAAAGTTATGCTTATAAATTTAGCTTGCCATTCATTTGCCTATATTTATGATCCTAATGTATGAGCGCTGTGCAAAAAAATCAGTGCTAAATGTCTAAATTTTTCCCCACCTTAAACCCTCCCCATTGTCACTTACTTTTTATACTCCTAAATTTAAGTGTTTACTGAAATTTTGCATAACTCGACTCTTATAAGTTTTTTTAAAAGGCCAATTTAGAAGTATAACTCTCAAAGTTAGAAGTATCTTTTAAATATTGGGCCCCTAAATAACAAAACTATACAAGAGGCCAAAGGGCATGTATAGCATAGCCCTAGGCATCTTTAAGTACACTGTCTCTTTCCATCAGGACATTCCAGGAACAGTGTGGCACAGCCATACAGAATTCTCTGTGCTACAATTACAGTAATTAAATTGCTCAGAACAGTATATGCTTGTTGTAAATTGTAATGGATGCACAATGAGTATTGATCTACATTGTACAACTTAATTAAAGCATGTCTTGCAGACACCACAAATGAATGCAATTAGAAGCGTTTGATACCACAAAGTTGATATATAAGATATTAATTGAATATAAAACATTTGAAAAAAAAATTACACAGCCCATTTAGAACTGTCATTTCACATCCTTTTTCCATTCCTTCATTGTTCATTATTTTCCATCCAGAGTGAGTCTATGAGTATGGCATTCATGTCTCTTAGAATTCATGTGTATTGAAAATGAGGCAGGGAATGGATTATTGCTTCAGAAAAGAATGGGTATATTTCAATGGATCATAATCATGTTTTTAGGTAACCTCCCTACATATAAGTAATTATGTTGAGAGATAAACAGAAAAAAAATGATAAGATATACTGTCAGCAGAAGTAAAACCTAGAAACAGAAGATGTTATCAGGCACAAACCACTTTGTCCACTTAGAGGCTAATATGAAGTCAGTTCACAAAAAAAAATGTCCTTCGTGCAAAAAGCACAAAACGCCCACGAATGTAAAAAATGCCAAACTATTGCCATTTAGGTTTTTTTTAATGAACCAAATGTCCTTTTGCAAAGTTGCTTTGTAGCAATGATTTTTGCAATAGAAACCATTTCTATAAGGTCAGTTGTGTATGAAAGTTTATTTAAATTCCACAATAATGAGCTGTTATGATAGCAAATCACACGAACATGCTCACTGAGTAGGCCTCAACAAAAGTAAGTACATAAAAACAGTTCTTGGGTCCAAAGTACACTTTAACGTAGTGTAGTTATTTTTATTTTAGGGTCCCAAAGCTCCCCTTTCATGTGCTGGTACCAGCGATTGGGTTGGCTGCTGGTTCAGTGAGAAATTCAAGTTATAAATAACTGTCAATTTTCAACCCATACATGGATAGTGATAGATTGAAACTCTATTTAACCACTCCACCACTATCTGCTTAGGACTAGGACAGAGTTAGGGCAGAACATGGATGGAAATCATTATCTGAATAGGAGGCCTAAAGTAAATGTGTAAAGGCTGGATAGGTCATTATGATCAGAACTGAGAAGTTCAGACTGGAACATGCTCAATTCCCCTTGCATTTTACAAAACGTTCTGGTGAAGGTGGAGCCTTCTATAAAATATGTAGAAGGATACTAGTAAATGCATGTAGGTGTCCTGATCTGAAAAATTTGCATTGTTGCAGCCTGAACGTATATGTTATTGGCTGCACGTATTCAGTGGTGTTTCGACCCTAGCTGACATCCGGGGCGGATCGCCGATGCGCCCCCCCCCCCCCCCGGGTGCAGCGTGACCCCATCCCCGGCGAAATAACACCCCCCCCCCGGGTGCACGCCTCTGGGGGGGGGGGGGTGCCGCAGCGCGCGCCTGTTGCCCTGTCTCAGTCCGAGTTTGCAATTCGCATGTGTTCACTGCTCCCTCTGAGTCTGCCCCGGGGCAGACTCAGAGGGAGCAGTGAACACATGCGAATTGCAAACTCGGACTGAGACAGGGCAACAGGCGCGCGCTGCGACACCCCCCCAGAGGCGTGTACCCGGGGCAGACCGCCCCCCCTTGGTACGCCACTGCACGTATATGGACATTGTACCCTTGCCAGCTTGCCCTCTAGCACTATGAGACCACTGCTAGTGGGTCAGAGGCACCATTTTTTAAGCTGAACAGAGAAACAGCAGGAGCACTGGGGATTGTTCCTGTCTCCTCTCTCCCATTAGCCACCAAAGCCCCAGTAAGAGCCAGGGGGGATTGGGGTGTTGGGGGGGGGGGGGGTATATTATTTTAGCTGTAGGTTCCCTGGTTTAAACAGACAGCTGGCACTTGTACATGCCTTGGGGCAGGTGCAAAAGCCAAAGGGAAATGTTCTGAAACCAATGTGTATTTCCATTATGACCTCCACAGGCTATCCATATAGGGCGAGAGTCTATATAAGGCACCTAAAAAAAAAACCACACGGTAAATATTTCTGACTAAGTGTATTGTAAAAGTGGTGCCTAGATTTAGGTGCAGTATATAGAATATGTTTAGTTGATATCCCAGCGCCTAAAACCATGTGTCTCCATTTATACCAACAAAAACAGAACATAAATCCCTGTGCGTAGATTTGCGCACACTGGGCCATATTCTATAACTATGCAGATAAATTTTGGAATGCCCATGAAACTCCCCTTTCCCCACCCATAGCCACGCCTCTTTTGAACTGCAAGCTTTAGAATTTAGGCGCAGTTCATTACAGAATTCGCTTAGCGAGTTGTGCACATAAATTCTAATTGTTGGCAATTAGTGCTCATTGTTGCATGTTAAGTGCTGTTATCAATGCTGATTAGCTTGTTAAGCCAATTAAGGTACACACATTGTTATAGAATATGCTTGGATTTCTGCGCAGAACGCTAGACGCGATATGTAGATCCCAGGGGATAGTGGCTGAGTATTGCCGGTCTATGGATAATGAGCAGTGGTCAGTGGTAAATATATATTATTCAGTGCCACTAGATGTACAGCAGTGCTGAATATACATATTCTTTTGAAAGCTTTGGCCAAAGTTTTTTAAAAACATGCTGACCACCCCTTTTGAAAATAGACCAGAATAGGTTTACTCCACAACTATTTATGACCTTTATTTTTCTCTCGGATCCACCACTCTCTCTTCATCTAGAAGGAATATCAAACAAAATGTATTTTTTCATGATTTCTGCTTTCTTCTGGTCCTGCTTTAATGTAGGATCCTACACCTCCTTTTTCATTTTCTATGGACCCCTTTTACTAAGGCGCACTAATGGATTTCGTGCACACTAAAAGTTATTGTTTGCTAAACGCTAGGATGCCCATAATATTTCTATGGGTGTCTTAGCATTTAACGCACGCTAATTGTTAGCGCATGCTAAATCCGCCAGTGCACCTTGGTTAAAGGGGCCCTACATTCTCCTTCAAGTCTCCTCCTTTTCACTTCGAAAATCAAGTTTGGAATCTATTTAACTTCAAAACGTTCCTAAAATATCTGGTTCTTAAAGTATTAAAATATTCCACAGGTGGAAAATAATCTCACTTTGTTTCAATTTGCCAGAAGCAAAACAATGTGTAACCGCTCCCTTTGAAATGTTGCATGACATTCTTTTATACCTGGCATTTTCCTTTGCAAAATAAAGACACGCTTTCATTTCAAAGATTTCTGGGGCTAACTGCACTGCTAATAGCATTTATTCTCTTTGATATTTTTTCCTGCTGTTAAACTGTTCCACTAAACTTACTAAAATTAAACATAAGGCTCAATTCTACTTCCCTAGGGACTTAAAAAAAAAAAAAAGAAGTTAAGAGCAAAATGTGTTTGCCTCAGCAGACCAACTCAAATACCTGTAGCCTATGTTTGGAAAGGGTTGCTAAGAGGCCCCACACATCTCAGAGAAGTCAAATAAACCCACTTTACACATCTTTTCAGACCAATTCCCCCCACCTATGCCAACATGTAATATATTTTCAGCATTATTACAATGTTCCCGAGTCTCATTATCCCTGTACTGTAGGGGTTGTCAACCCAGTCCTTGGGACACGCCTAGCCAGTCGGATTTTCATGATACCCACAATGAATATGCATGAGATAAATTTGCATACAGTGGAGGTGGGGCATGCAAATCAATCCCAGGTATGTTCATTGTGGGAATCCTGAAAACCTGACTGGCTAGGCGTGTCCCAAGGACTGGGTTGACAACCCCTGCTCTACTGATATGCAAAGTTGATTGTAAGCTCTTTGAGCAGGGACTGTCTCTCTATGTCAAATGTACAGCGCTGCGTGCGTCTGGTAGCGCTATATAAATGCTATTAGTAGTAGTAGTAGTATTCTGATGACATCAGCTGTATCTGGAATAGGGCAGGGGAAGAGCATGTAGCATGTTCACAGTGTGATATCAGTGTGAACTAAGGGCATGAGATCAAACATGCCTGCCCATAATTCAATCACTGTTGGACATCATTTAAATATGCACTGAATTACTTACATGTCTCTGCTCCTTAGCAAACAATAGGGAGATACCTGAATTACAACACATACGCAGTTTATGGTTATGGTTTATTAGAACTTGCTATATCACCATGACTAACCGGCAGCTCTTGGTGGTTTACAATATTTAAAAAGAAACTTAAGGAAAAAGAAAGGAACTACAAAATTTTACAGGAAAGTAGATAGAACAGAGGTAGAGAGATACAGACAGGTAAAAACAGGAGGAAAGGAAACAAGAGAGGGAGAGCAACAGCAGATTGTCAGAACGGTTCAATCTACAGAAAAGGCTTTGGTAAAAAGCCAGGTCTTTAGTTTTATTTTGAAAGTTTTTAAAGAGATTTTGGCATGGATGACTAGTGGGAGCAGCAAAGAAAAAAGCGCCGTGACAACTGGACTCTAGTTGAGTAGACTTGGGCTCCAGGTAAAACTAGATGCTGATCATTTACTGAATGTAAAAAAAAAAAAAACGGGCTGGAGAATACGGAATAGTGAAAGAGGAAAGGTACGGGGTAGACCAAGCCTGTAAGACCAACAGTTTAAAGAGTATACCTCGATGGATCGGTAACCAATGATACTTTTGCAGCAATGGAGAGGCATGGTCAAAACGATGGGCATGACAAAGCAAAGGGGTGGCTGTGTTCTGTATAGACTGAAGCCTTTTAATAGAAGCCTGGGTATAACCTAAGTATATGATGTTACAGTAATCTAACTTGGTAGCAGTGGCATAGTCACAGGTGGGCTTGGGTGGGCCAGGGCCCACCCATTTATGGCTCAGGCCCACCCAACAGTAGCACATGTTTAGTGGTAACTGGTGGGAAACCCAAGCTCCGCCAGCTGAAGATTTCCCCTGATGGTAACGAAAACGCTACTCTCCACGACACCAGCACCTGCTCAGTTTTCAGTGCATGCCTGCTGCCAAGGTGGAAAGAAACGTTTTCCCACCAGCTGAGATAATTTTTTTTTTTTGGGGGGGGGGGGGGCGGGGAGAACACTTGGTGCCCACCCAATTCTTGCCTAGGCCCACCCAAAATCTGTTGTCTGGCTACGCCCCTGCCTGATAGTAAGCAACGAGAGAATCAAGGAATGAAAGATTTTGCGACTAAAGTATCGCTGAATTGTGCAGAGTTGATGGAGTACAAAAAAACTTGTCTTGCACGCATTTGAAATCTGAGGTGCAAATGTTGCGAGTCAAGAATAACTCCAATGTACCTGAAAGATTCAACTGATTGGAGAGTGGACCCGAAGAATTGCAACAGAATGGATGGAGTATGAAGGCCACCCGTAAACCAACATGTTACAGGTTTTTTTCCTATTAAGGACAAGTTTATGATCAGAAAACCAGACAGAAACAAGTAGAAGACAGCTTTGAAGTGGCCCTAAGGAAGAATTGAAGGGGTTTGTAGAGTAGAGAAGAAAGGTATCACCTGCATAAAAGTGAAATGGATGCCTATGGACTGTATGTACATCGGCAGGTCAAAAAGCTCTGGTGGAAAGAAATAGTCTACTCTTCAACTTGCCGATATGAGCGACATTTCACCCAGAATTTAATGTTACTAGGACTTGCACTTTATTTTGAAGTTGAAATGTTGCAAGGATTCACATCAAAGACAGTCTATTCACATAGGGCCCTTTTACCAAGCGGCGGTAAAAGAGGCCATGCAGTGGGTTTGCCACGTTCCTCTTTTACCACCACCTGGAGAAAAGACATTTTCTAGCACCCTAGCTGCTGCCCACCAGAATCCAGACCTACCACTGGGCTCCTGAATGTGCCTGGCAGTAGGCCTGATTTGGCGTGTGGCAACCTGGTGGTACAGGTACAGCAGCTTTGTAAAATGACCCCATAATATAGATCAAGTATTCCTTCTCTTCCTTTACTCAAGTTTAAGAACTGGTCCTGAGGACTAATGTCCCAGCATATGAACCTGTGGTGATGATGCCAATGAGCTAGAGGAAGACTTCATGGACTGTCTGGAACCAGACACAGAGAGAAAGAGCAGAGGATATGCTGTGGTGAAGGCCCCAAAAGCAGTAGCCGTGGGTGGAAATAGAAGTAGGACTCACTGCAAGAGTCCAGGACTCTGGACAAAGTAGAAGGGCCAGTGCAGCATCAGGATAATCCACAGAAGGTCAGACCATAGCAGTGGAGTGAGGTCAGCTAAGCTGTGTGCCCTGCAAGTTACAGTCCTAGCACTGAAGACTTTTGCAGCCCCACTTTCTACTGCAGTGGTTCCCAAACCTGTCTGGGGGAACCCTCTGCCAGTCAGGTCTTCAGGATATCCACAATGAATATTCATCAAGCTTATTTTGTTAACTCGTATACGTTGTAGTCATTCATAATACAAAACTTATACAAAATGCTTATTGAATACAAATTAGTGCTCAGTACATCTCCAAAATTACCCTAGGTACCCTGTCATAATTCTGCATCACAAACAATACCAAATACAGTACTTATCTCAAAGAGTTGTATTACTGAAGTCCTTTTCTCTGTGACAAATTTCCCAGGTGCAACAGGAAAATCTTCTCTCTTGGTGTGTAAATATAAAATCCACCACTATTGGAAAAGGACAATTAAAAAGTCTAAACTGCTGCTTTCATGCAGGTTTGGTAACCAATCAAAAAAAATCCTCAAAAAAACAGAATATATATATATATATATATATATATATATATATATATATATATATATATATATATTCATGAAAACTTCAAAACATCTTCATTACAAAAAATCTCAATGATGAATGAAGGGTTCGACCTGCTGATGGCAAATAAGCAATCCCTTGTCGTCCTGGAACCTCTTATAAATTGTCCCAATCCAGTTCGTGTTTCGGTTGTAGTTAAACCCTTGAGCTCTCCAACACTTTCTATTGAAGATCTTGTAGGTAGCAGTCCATGCTCATAGTCCTGGTCTCACTCTCAACATAGGCCATGTGTCGCTTAAAGCTTCACTGGGAGACTAAACACAGCTATTTATTTTATTGTATTTATTTATTATGATTTATTTACCGCCTTTTTGAAGGAATTCACTCAAGGCAGTAAGAATACACGAATGAGACTCAATGCTACTCCCATTATGGCGCCTGCTGCCAAAATACGTTAATGTATCAAATTTGTCATGAGACAGATTTGAATGCAGTAGGTGAGGTACAGGCAAATCTTCCTCATGAATATTCATTGTGGATATCCTGAAAACCTGGATGGCTGGGGTTTCCCCCAGGGCAGGTTTGGGAACCACTGTTCTACTGTCTACCTTTGTGGTGCTCTTGACTCTGGCAGTACCAATGTCACTTCATACCTCCTCAGCGCTTAGGAAGCTAACACGATCTTCAAGACACTCTACAGCCATTAAACTTTCAATATCTGAGGATTCTGATGCAAATCCATGACATGGGGATTCAACAGATTCTGTGTCTGCCAAAAACAGCTGCATACATTTTTCAACAGGGAATACTTTGCACCTGCTGCTCTGCTCTGTTGACTGTACCTGCAACTTCTTTCCTGTACTGTCTCTGTCTACCTTTGCCCCTCTTGTGGAGGTGAGACCTGAAACCTGCTCTTTCACAGTTATACTGGAACCTGCAGCATGAAAAAGAAATCTCTCTTTAGCTTGGTTGATAGACTACAGGAATAACCTGTCTCTTCTTATGCATTTGTGCTGCAGCAGGTCTCGCCTGTCCTCCGTTCTTTCCTTATATGACCATTTCCACATCTACTCAAGCATTACAAAGTGCTCAGACTAGGTTGTAAGCTCTCAGGAACAGGTACTGCCTTTCTTGTACATGTCTTTACAGTGCTGTGTAGTGTGTATGTGGCTCATTATTAACCTAATAGCACTTTTGGAATACTAGGGTTCTCAGGTAGTGGGACTGAGGTCCCTTTGAGAGATCACAATTGGAATTTAAAAGTAGTGATTGTGACACACTCATCCCCTTTGTGCGTACCCAGCTCCCTCACACACGTTACTCCTGTTCCCTAGTGCCTGCACACCAGTTAGCATCTCTGACAAACTTGGAAAGCTATGAGCACTTATGCACTAGCAGCAAACAGACCATATGCAAGCTGTAAGTACAGCTTTTCATAGCCTATCGCCATGCCTGCCTATGACTTTGCAGACCCCCCCCCCCCCCCCCCCACCGAACACACACACACACGTTTCTCTTCAAGACAGGCAGCCACAGTAAGCATGTATCCTTAAAGCCACTGTTTTCTCTGCCTCCAAAAGAGGTCTGTGCTAGTCTGTCACTGGGCGCTGTGTGGCAGATTTTATTTTCTTCCCTCCCCCCCCCCCCCCCTTTTTTTGACTGTAACTTTTGGCTGAATTACTGGAGTCCCAGCTATCTGACTCTTTCCCTTTGAAAGCCTCACTGGTCTGTGTGTCACTGTTGGGCTGTGACTTCCAGCCCCACTGTGGCATCATCACCCATGGGGCTTGGATTTCAAGAAGGCTGGCTGAAATGCCTTGTGCTTCTGGCTCGTCCCAAATCCCCATTTCCTTTCTCATAATGGCTCTAGTATGTATAGCAGTGCGCACGCGCCTATGGAGCAAATGAACTTGACAAATGGCGAATGATGCAGAACCACCGGCTCTCAGATTCAGTTAGTTTGTGGTGAAACTAAATGAATACACCACTGTTTACCATTTTTAACCTTCTGTATAAAAACTAATGCCATTTAACACATTTTGGGGTCCTTTTATTAAGCTGCATTAGGTGCTAACATGCACCAGTTAGCACATCTACATTACCATGTACTGACTACATTACCATGTACTGACTGGTTAGTGCACGGATAAAGTGGGAGCCCTTCCAGCTTATAATCGAAAGTAATCGCCGGCTATTTCCCGACACGTATCGGGATATGGCCGGCGATTTCGCAAAAGCAGCAAAAAGCGTATAATCGAAAGCTACATTTGTGATAGCTTCGCCGCTTTCCCTTCGCCTCACCGGCGAAAGTTCAAAGGGGCGTGTTGGCGGCGAAGCGATGGCGGGACATGGGCAGGCTTGGGCGTGGCTACCAGATGGCCGGCTTTCGCGGATAATGGAAAAATAAAACCCGGCGATAAGCAGTATTTCGCCGGGTTTACTTGGTCCTTTTATTTTCACGACCAAGCCTCAAAAAGGTGCCCCAACTGACTAGAGGACCACCGGAGGGAATGGGGGATTACCTCCCCTTACTCCCCCAGTGGTCGCCAACCCCCTCCCACACTAAAATTATTAAAATACAAACCTTTTTTGCCAGCCTCAAATGTCATACCCAGCACCCTGACAGCAGTATGCAGGTCCCTGAAACAGTTGTTGTTGGTTGCAGTGGACTGCAGAAAGGCAGAGCCAGGCCCATCCCCCCTACCTGTTCCACTTGTGGTGGGTAATGTTGAGCCCTCCCAAACCCCCCAAAACCAACTGTACCCACATGTAGGTGCCCCCCTTCAGCCCTTAGGGCTAGGGTAATGGTACACACTTGTGGGCAGTGGGTTTTGGGGGGGATTTGGGGGACTCAGCACACAAGGGAAGGGTGCTATGCACCTGGAAGCTAATTTGATTGTTTATAAAAGATGTTTGAAGTGCCTCCTAGGGTGCCCGGTTGGTGTCCTGGCATGTGAGGGGAACCATTGCACTACAAATGCTGGCTCCTCCCATGGCCAAATGCCTTGGATTTCGCCGGGTTTGAGATCGCCGGCAGTTTTTTCCATTATCGCGGAAAAACAAAACTGGCGATCTCAAACCCGGCGAAATCCAAGGCATTTCGCCGGGCCACACCGTATTATCAAAAAAAAAGATGGCCGGCCATCTTTTTTGAAAATACGGTTCCGGCCAGCTGTTGCGCCGCCGCCAAAATAGATCGCCGACGACCTATTTCGCCGGCGGCGTTCGATTATTCCCCTCCTTATCACTTACAAAATAGGTGGCAGTAAGTGCTCCCACAGTAATTTTAAAAAATGGCCATGCGCGAATGACAAAATTAGCCCATGCCCATTCATGACATAAAAGGAAAACCAGGGTTTTTTTTATGACCACAGTTAAAAATGGCTCTTAGCACATGGGAATGACTCTCATAAGAGGATGTTAAGGCCATTCATTACCACAGCTTAGTACCAGGACCCCTATATTTGCTGCAGGGTCCATGGCAAATAAAGGGGCCCCTTTACTTACCCAAGGCAAATAGAGGGTCCCTTTTACTTGCCCAAGGCAAATAGAGGGTCCCTTTTACTTGCCCAAGGCAAATAAAGGGTCCCCTTTACTTGCCCAAGGCAAATAGAGGGTCCCTTTTACTTGGCCAAGGCAAATAGAGGGTTCCCTTTTACTTGGCCAAGGCAAATAGAGGGTTCCCTTTTACTTGCCCAAGGCAAATAGAGGGTTCCCTTTTACTTGCCCAAGGCAAATAGAGGGTTCCCTTTTACTTGCCCAAGGCAAATAGAGGGCCCCCTTTACTTGCCAAAGGCAAATAGAGGGTCCACTTTACTTGCCCAAGGCAAATAAAGGGTCCCCTTTACTTGCCCAAGGCAAATAAAGGATCCCCTTTACTTGCCCAAGACAAATAAAGGGTCCATTGCAAATAAAGGGGCCCCTTTAATAAACGTCAGGAAGCACTAACGTATTTATCGCAGGGTATAAAGCACTACTGCACGGCACGTTCAGACATCCTGCAGTAGTTTTGGGATCTGCACACACTTCCAAGTACTAAAAAATATGTTTAATTTTTAAGCGCTGGGGGTGTGCTTGGGGGGCAGAGAATAAGCATGTCTAGTGCTAATTGGTTAGCTTAACTACATCACTGTGCGCTAACCGATTAGCGTGTGGTTAGCACGGGAGCCCTTACTGTCTGGAAAATAGGTGTCAGTAACGACTCACATGCTAATAGGGAATTAGCACAAGGCCACTAATAGAGTAAATGGAACATGCGGCCATTTTACGGCCTTGCTAAAAGTGGCCTCGACACATGAGAAAGCCCTGTGCTAGTGATAGCACTGACTACTTTTTAATGCAACTTAGTAAAAAGAGCCCCAAAGCAAATTAATGATATTAATTTTCAGTATATGACCCCTGTACTGTAGCATTATTAGCAAAAAGTAAATAACTAAATAAAATAGTTTGAGAATTCAGGAGGCATGTTATCAACATGGACTACAATTAAGATGCGTTTTTATGTTGGTAACTCAGGTTATTCGTAATTAGGACTCATTGCATAATATGGGACCTGTGCAAAATATGTTAGTGGTAAAATAACATGTTTTAATGGTAACCCACATTGATAACTTTTCCCTATAGTGTGGAGAGCTTCAGTCTCTGGTAACCAGAGCTGAAATTGTGATGTCATAATGCCTCATTCCACCAATGCCTAAGGGCTAACCTCATCAGTGATGTCACAATGGCCTGATAGCCCTATACTTGTCTCACTTTTATTACATTAAAAAAATGGTTTCGATTTCTAGAAACATTCTATTTTCTTTAATTAAGGAGGGAAGTTATCAACATGGGCTACCATTAAGATATGTTGTTTTACTGTTAACTCGAGTTATTAGTAATTAGGACACATTATTGCATAACATGGAACCTGTGCAAAAATATCATAAGTGAGTCGTAAAATAGCATGTTAGAATGGTAACCCACATTGATAACTTTTCCCCATAGTGTGGAGAGTTTCAGTATCTGGTAACCAGAGCTGAAATTGTGATGTCATAAAGCCTCATTTCAACAATGCCTAAGAGCCAACCTCATCAGTGATGTCACAATGGCCTGATAGCCCTATACTTGTCTCACTTTTATTACATATAGCAATGGTTTCAATTTCTAGAAACATTCTATTTTCTTTAATTAAGGGGGAAAGTTATCCATATGGGCTACTGTTAAGATGTGTTATTGTACTGTTAACCTGGGTTATTACTAATTAGGTCTCATTGCATAAAATAAGTCTTCTGCTAAAATAGCATGGCTTGTGGTAAAATAATTGATAAACAGTGGTGCATTCATTTAGTTTCACCACAAAATAACCAAATTTGCGAGCTGTTGGAGCTGCACAAATTGCCATTTGTCATGTTCATTTTCTGCAGAGGCCCACCAATACTGTTACACATACTAGAACCATTCTGGGAAAGGAAATGGGGGAATTTGGGATAAGCCAGAAGCACAAGGCATTTCAGCCAGCCTTCTTGAAACTCTTTGTCAAAAAAAAAAGAAAGAAAAATAACATGACCCTGCCGTAAAATAAATAAATGTGATGCCATGAAAATATCTGCAGCACATTACAAGGCCGCCTCCTTAGTGTGTCAGCTGTCAAATTATACCTTCATCCACAGGCCTTTCTAACTTTTGCCAGACTCCAGTAATTTACCAGCTAATGCTAATCTGTTTCACTTTCTACTAGCAGGGCGGCAGAGACTCACTCGTAAACTAGAAATCTGAATGCAAGAGGCGTTCTGCTCAGCCACGCTATGTGAAGGGCAAATATCAATTTCAGCTGAATAGCAATAAACCACAATCAATCTTTGACCCCCAGGCATTAAGGAAGCTGAGGTCACAAATAATTTGCAGGTTCAATGATGCCCCTTCCCACCTCCACCGACCCTGCCTAAAATGATTACCTTATTAGACAGTAGATCTTTTTTTCTTAAAGAGAATAATCTGAATTATTTATAGAAGCCTACCATATATTGTCTGAGTCAGTTATGTACGATTAATACTCATTTCACCGCACTGCTGATCTGTCTGGACTTTGCATTTCCTGCTCAGTTTATTGCTTCATATTACATGGTAAATTTTCAGTTCTGGATCTTTTCTCAATTATAAAAACAAGTGCAGACATGCACAATTTAATATGAAACTTCTGTACTATACAAGGGGGTCTGTGCACATGTATGTGGTGTGGCAGTGCCATTTGTCATATTTGATAACTGTGACAATGGACAGGCAGCCCAAAACAGAAGTTCTCCATAACATTACCAGTCAACTAAAAAAAACATTCTCTATTTCATCACTGTTGCCTGAGGCTGAATCATTACACATTTACCCCCTAATTCTGTAACTTGCACACACAGCTAAATGCGCAATTGCGTTCGCAGTTATAGAACAGTACCATTTATGCATGAAACTTAATTGATGCTTACATGGCGCTATCAATACCTATCCTTAACCGGCACCAAATGGCTCTAATTTGCAGTTTCGTGCGTAAGTTACGACCCTATTCTATAAAATGTTTAAATTGTCTTGCGTGTACATGTGAAGGGGGGGGGGGGGGTTCATGTGGGAGGGGCAAAGGCAAGTCATTGGTGTTCTGACTCTTGTAGCATGCACTTAATAGAATCCTATCTGTTATGCATGCAAGGTGCAGTTTTTACACCTGCTGTGGCCTCGGAGGCTAAATTGATAACAGAGCATTTAAGTTAAAAAGTCAAGTAAACACCTAGCTAGGCATGATTTAAAAAAAACTACATAGGTGCCTATCAGTGGCATTTTCGAAAGAGAAGGGCGCCCATCTTTCGAACAAATTGGGAGATGGGCGTCCTTCTGTCAGGGTCGCTCAAATTGGCATAATCGAAAGCCGATTTTGGGCGTCCTCAACTGCTTTCCATCGCAGGGATGACCAAAGTTCACGGGGGCATGTCAACAGCGTACCGAAGGCGGGACGGCGGCGTGGTTAAGAGATGGGCATCCTCTGCCTGACAAGCATTTGGCTGACTTTACTTGGTCCCTTGTTTTTTCACGACCAAGCCTCAAAAAGGTGCCCAAACTGACCAGATGACCACCAGAGGGAATCGGAGATGACCTCCCCTTACTCCCCTAGTGGTCACCAACCCCCTCCCACCCAAAAAAAAAAATGTTTTAACATTTTTTGCCAGCCTCTATGCCAGCCTCAAATGTCATACCAAGCTCCATCACAGTAGTATGCAGGTCCCTGGAGCAGTTTTTAGTGGGTGCGGTGCACTTCAGGAAGGCGGACCCAGGCCCATCCCCCCCACCTGTTACACTTGTGGTGGTAAATGTGAGCGCTCCAAAACCCACTGTACCCACATGTAGGTGCCCCCCTTCATCCCTAAGGGCTATAGTAGTGGTGTACAGTTGTGGGGAGTGGGGGGCTCAGCTCCAAAGGAATTCCACTGCAGTGCCCCCTAGGGTGCCTGATTGGTGTCCTGGCATGTGAGGGGGGCCAGTGCACTACAAATGCTGGCTCCTCCCACAACCAAATGCCTTGGATTTGGTCCTTTTTGAGATGGGCGTCCTCGGTTTCCATTATCGGCGAAAACTGAGGTCGCCCATCTCTAAGGTCGCCCATCTCAACATTTAGGTCGACCATCTCTAAGGTCGACCTAAATGTTGAGAGTTGGGCGTCCCCGACCGTATTATCAAAACTAAAGATGGACGCCCATCTTGTTTCGATAATACGGGATGCCCCGCCCATTCACGGGGGCGTCCTCAGAGATGGTTTTCCTCGTTCGATTATGCCCATCCACGTGTCTATAAAATACGAGTGTACATGGTAAAATCACACCTTGAATACAGGCTCAGACACTGACACCAGCTCAAGTGCACGTGTAAAATATTCACATGTAAAGTTTGCATGTACATGCATTGCTTAAAGTATTTTATGATCACTATGTGTACATGCGAAGGACACCCATACTCAACCCAGACCACACCCCCTCCCCCCCATACACCTACTAGCAAAGTGCAAGTCACTTGATGTGTGTATGTGGTCACACACAGGGAAGTCTTTTTTTTTTAATTACCCCCTGAGACGCTTATTTACTAAGTTGCTTTCATTATTAGTGTGGCACAACCATATGCACTAATCAGTAGCGTAGCCATGAGGGGGGCCTTGGGGGCATGCCCCCCCCCCCCCACTTTGGACTCAGACTCCCTCTAAAACTGCAGCACCCTTAAATTGCTGGTGACTCCGCCAGCCAAATAGATCCACTGCCCAAACCCTCACCTCCACCCTGTCCCACTCAAAGCTGCCTCAGCAGCGAGGAAGTCGGCAGATTGTTTTCCAGCCGCTCACGGTGATACTCCTTGAGCATGCTCAGTTCATGCATTTTTACTACTTCTTTTATTTCTGGCTGTGTGCTAATGTTCCATTAGCGCACAGCCATTTTTAAAAATTATTTTGTACGCTGTAAGGGCTCCCACATTATCCATATGCTAACATGTTACCACATGGTAATGTAGATGCACTCACTGGTTAGTGCAGGAATGCCCACTGTCTGCCCTGACACGCCTCCTCAAAAAAATATTTAGCACTCAAGTGTGCACACATGGCAAAACATGTCTTGGGTTAGACCATTTTAGGTGAGCATCAGCACCTAACATAGCTTAGTAAAGGGCCCTAAATTTGGACAGAAGTTGATTTACCCATCTAAAACCCAATTTTTGCACATTTATCTGGCTGGCACTAAATATTGTGAGCAGCTGGGTTCATTCTAAATTTCACTGTTCAGGGGAATCAAATTTGGACCTGTGGAGATTTCCCCCATCTAAAACCCTATCTCAGCTTTGTAAATCTTTGCAACATAAAAGCCCTCATTTTCTACAACCACAGAAAACCCAGCTAGTTTGCAAAACAGCACCTCTTTCATTTGTCATTCCACTCTTTTCTCTGTCATTCCAGTTTCTGAGGCCCCGATGCTCAGAAGCAAATGCAGGCGGTAGAGGCTATTAGCGCCGGACTAGCACCTGCATTTGCTAGCACCAAATGCTCAGAGCTGAGCGCATTAACCAACGAGCTCATCGACTCGCAGTGCAATGAGCATGAAAAATGCATGTTGATGAGGTTATTCCTTATTCCTCCCCCAATGTTCAAAAGACAACATACCAAACAAGGGTGCTCTTTCCGCCGTCAACCCTATGCCAGCTTAGAGCTGGTGTTAGGGTTGTGCCGAGCCATGGTCTGTCAAAAAAAGTGCCACTAAAAGCAAAGGAAGCATAAAGTAAGAACAGCCAAGGCTACAAAATAGAAGGACAAAGAACAGATCCATAGCTCTGGGCCGGTAGACAAAGTCTAAAACAGTTCCCAGTCCTCCGTACCCCTGAATGTTAACGGCTTGGCAGGAACAGTAGCCATATTTAAGAAGAAAGGTATGGCTTGGCATATAGGTGACACAATATATTACCACTTTCTGCCAGACCATGGATGATGGATGTAAACAAACCAGCTGAAACCAGTTATGTCTTAGGGGCCCACATCTGTCCGGCCTCCACTCCTGGGCACAGGCTCCTCCCCAATTTGACTGGTGTGAGAAGGAAGAGGCTGTCCTACCCTGGTTAGGCCCCTAGAGGGCGCTGTTCCCCTAAAATGTCTAGGGAGAAGGGCTGGGTGAGTCACTAAAGGGAGCCAGTAAGGGGTGTATAGAAGGAGGTCGCTAGGACCAAGGAGAGTCCTGGGGATAGAAACAGGTGCAGCAGGTTATGGGCTGGGTCCTGGTTGGTCATTAACCACTTAATACCCCACCTGAGTGGTGAGGGAGAGAGGAGAGCTAGCAGCTGCAGAGGAGGGCTGGTAGCTGAATCAGAAGGATCCCCATGAGAAGTATTATTGGCTGTGAGCAGGAGGAGCCCCATGAGAAGTACTGGCTGTGTCCTTAAGATTGTGTGTCTAGAACTGTGTGTTACCAAGAAGGAAGCTGGCTGGGGTAAGAAGGCCCTAGAGTGTCAGATATAGGAACTGTATGTTACAAGGAAGGACTGTATGTCCAGGTGCTTAAGCTGGAAGATTGAACTGAGTGGGAAGGAATGTTTAAGCTGGAAGAACTGTTTAAGCTGGTAAAAGTGTTTTAAGCTGGAAGAGGTGTACTCCAGGAAGCGGGAATAAAAGATTTGTATGAGAAATATCCTGTTGGTGAGACCTGACTATGTTGCCTTTTGAGAAGCAGGTCACCCTGAGCAGAAAGGGGTAGTAGCCTACTTTGCATAAAATCTGCATACTGAGAACCAGCTCACCCTGAGTGAAAGAGGGACCTGGGGATCCTAAGGTGGGAGCTTCATCTTCACAATAGTCTCATTTTCACACTAGGCATGCACTAAACAGTTGTGCTTAAGCAGAGTTCTTGAGCTCATGCGACACAATCCTGCCCCTTAACTTTCTAATGCTCAATGGTAACAGTGCACCTATATTTGCATGTCATTAGCATTGAGAATTATGGAGCTGTGTTGCTCATGCTATTGTGGCAGTATTTTTCCAGCACTGTTCAATAAAGCATCAGAGTTTTGATTATATGGGCCTGAGTCTTCAACCATTTTTTTTTTTTACTTACTGTATGTAATTTAACTCTGGTATTTTTATAGTAAATGATGACAGATAAAGACTTGTAGGGTCCATATTTTATGAAATAAAAATCTTTATGGCCCCCATCTTCTGTTTTTAAGAATTTCCCTTAACCTCACCGTCTAGTGGTTGACCCCATATATTTATGCTTTTCCTGTATCCCTTTGGGGGTCTAAGAAGGATTCACTATGGTGTCATTGGACAATCCAGAGGCACTTTCAACACACATTAGGTGCCATTATCTTTTTCGGAAAGAAGAAGAGCAGAAATTGGCAGTCTAAATAGGATCGGTTAGTTCCACATCCACTTTTTATTTTTTGCTATGGTGGTAAACAAAGAGTTAAAGCTTATGTTTAGACAGTCAAAAATACCTGAGAGCAAGAGAAAACATTTTTGACAGGCTCCTGAATTAGGATAAAACTATTTATTGGGGGGGGGGGGGAGGGGAGTCATTTACTAATAGTCACTGATGAACACCATTAACATGCATTATCTGCCAAAAGGCCCATTTTATGCAATAGGCCCTGTGGTAGAAAAGACACAGGTTTTCTCCCTCCTATAAATAGGAAAAATGTTTAGCAAATAGGACCCTTAGATCATATTTCTCAGGATGTGCTAATAGGTAAGGTTCTAGAAATTGTCTCATGGATGAAAATGAACAGAGCAAGGCTCTACTCTGTTTTATCCATTTAGTGGACTGCAGGCAATAAGCAATTAACACGTTTTACAAAGTTGTGCTTCTAGTTTCCAGCCTCGTTTTTTTTCTCTAAAATTGGATGATGCCCTATCCAGAAAACAAGAATCCCGGTCCCTACAGCCCTGCACACTAAAGACCTGAATGAGCTGAAATCGATGTTTTCTGTGGTTAAAACCAACTCCTGTCTGGTTAATCAGCCAGGGAGCAAGGACTTTTAGCGTTAAGTGATGCCTTTAATGCTATATTTTAAGGATGAAAGGGGACACTGGAGAATTTGAGGATGTCACAGTATTAGTCCAGTGTCTTTGATATATGTAACTGCATAACTCCCCAGGCTCCATAAAACACAGCCAATCTCTGTTCGATGAAATCTGGCTAAAGGTTAGGAGAGTGAAACGAAAAAAAATCAAACCCTCTGTAATGTGAAAATATTGAGGGACGCCAGACTTTAAAGTATAGAATAAATTAAGTTATTCTGAGGACTATTGATTGCAGTACAACTAGAACTATTTCTTCAATTTCAGAAGTTATTTGGAAATTGTCACATTTTTTTCCAGACACATTCCAGCTCGGCATAGCAGCAGCCACCTCTGTCAATCACCCAGCAGCACCACCAAGAAAATGTGACACCAACAAGGCACTCTCAAGCGTCCTCATCTGGGGCTAAAATGCGAACAAACATGTTCTTGTAAATTCGCCCCATTGCAAACAGCAGGTTCAACCCAGCTATGGATGAAACATTTCATACCGAAGAGACTGAGCGTGCAGGTGTGTGATTCGTACGTGCGCACAGATGCTAGGTGTACACAAACGTTTAAGCACAACTTCATTTTAGCATTATTTTAAATCAATTCATATTGACATAAACTACTTGTATACCTGGAAATTCAAAGTTTTCCCTGATACCTAATTGCAATGAGATGCCGATTTCTACGCTGAACGGATTAGCGTGAGCAGACACGGATTTACACAAACTATGTCATGATATTTTGCTGTCAGCAATAAAAAAAGAAACTCTGCTTAAACGCTGACATCCTGTCTTCATATGCCTTCTTTTTTATTTATTTTTTTCGCATGCATTCACTTTGCACGTTCAGAGGAGAAACCGGGCTGTTAAAGCCTTAAGGCTGACCAGCTGATAACAGAACATAAATCCGTGTAGGTTTTATTCATTGCGGGATGAATCATTTTCAGTCGGATCTGGCCAAGTGGACCTGCTGTGAAAATGTGAAAAGCCCTGCTCGGATAAGATCGGCCGTTGCTTAAGAGCTGCTGCTTCACGGAATAATTTCTGAGTATTAAACAAAAAATCTAAATTAAGAAGTTGGAAGTTTGCAGAAGGTGTGGAAGTTGCAAGCCCACCACCTCGCTCCTATGCCAGTCTCTTCATCATCCAAGCAATCTGTTCCTTATTTCCCTGCCAGTGCTAATCATTTTGACTATTTTTTTTTCTTTTTTTTATCGCTTCCACTCGTTTATGCTTAAAGGGAGGAAAACAATCGGGTTCTCTCTCCGTCCCTGTACAAAGATCCACTGACAAATTTTAAGAAGCACTTTTATAGAAATGTTTTTTTTAAGCAATTTCAATTCATCACCTCATGTACTTCAAGGGAAAACAGATGCCCCCTTATCGGGGACCCCGCATGAGCAAACTGACAGCCACGAAGCTCAGGAGGTGCTCCCTCCCTGCCTCCTGCACCAAAGAAAGTTACAATAAGACAAGGGAGGGAGGGAGCTGTATCCACGTACAGGCGATCCCTTTGCAGGAGAGCTGAGTCCCAGTCTCTGAGGCTCGGGAATCGAACCAAACCGATCCGATCCAGGGTGAAAGCGGACCCCACCAACACACACTGTCTCTCTCTGATACTTAACACCCCTCTGAACCTCCCCCCAACACACACACACACTGCAGAACAGGAGCCGAATGTATGCTCTCCTCTGTCTTACCTTCGTTGATGGGGATGCAGAGAAAAGGCAGGGTGCTGCTCAGCCATATCCAAATCCATAAGGGTCCCCGGACCCGAGAGCTGCCCCAGAGCCCCGGCCAGTCCCAGGGCATGGTGCGCTGCCGCTGTCTCCTCTCCCCCTGCCGGCTGCTGCGCTCCCCGCTCCTCCGTCTCACCAAGAGATGCCCGTGTCCCTTTTTTATATTTGTCTTCTTGGAAGGAAGGAGGATGATTATGTATCCTTCTCGCCCCCTCCTCCCCGTAGATTTTTTTCCCCCAATCTTTCCCTTCCCCCTTTTACCCCTTCCACTGTCTTCTGCTCTTTTCTTGCCCTTGGAAGTGCAGGGGAAGCGAAGGAAACGGGAAAACACTTTCCAAAAGTCAGAAGGAATCAAGCGAATGAAGAGGAGGAGGAGGAGGAGGGGGTTGCAAGAGGTAAGACGGAGGGGAGGGGGAGGGACATCAAGGGATGAGGGGGAGGAGAAGCCAAAATAAAGGAAACGACTGGAGAGAAAAAAAATTGCAATGAATGAAACCCCTTCCTCCGAGGAAGCTGCGGCTTGAGCAGTCAGTGTTGAGGAAGGGGGTGGGGAGAACCAAGCAGGCAGAGCAGAGGGAGGGACAGGTACGGAGAGCACCCGGATCCTCCGTTCTCCCTCCCTGCCTGTGCCGGCAGGGTTAATGCGAGCAGAGCCAGTGCTGCCAGGCCAGGCTGCAGCTTCACCCAGGCAGGTGGGGAGAAGGAGGAGGTACCCAGTGCTTGATCGTGTGCGCTCCCCCCCCCCCCCCCACCCCCCTTGGCATTGCAGGGCTCTGCCGCTCTGGTTGTAACACTGTAATTTTATTTTACTATTGTCACTGCTACTTCCTTAATTATCTCCTGGTTTTTTCCCCCCTATATTTATTTATTCTTACCTGAACTGCTAATATGACTGGGAGAACATGCAAAATTGCCACTCTATAAAGGAATCTGGATCCAGGGGGAGGCGATCCTGGACAGAGCTGGGGACCCAGCACTCTCCTGGGTCACAGGAAGTTATTTCCGGGCCCTTTCCTCCCCTAAAAAGTGCAGTAGCAAACTAAGGAGCACATCACTTCCACCTCTTGGACCCGGCATTTCTTTTGCTGCCCGGAAACGGGAACCTTTGGTAATGGGAAGATGCTCCCTGACATCCAAAAAACTTCCACGGACCACACGGAAACCTCCCACACCCCCTAAGCACCTGCACTTGGCTCCCTGATCAGTGATCAGTCAGTACCCAACCTCCAGCCCTGTCAATTCTTGTCAGGCATCTTATATGAAGAGTTTCACACGCTAACGCCACCTTTTTTTTTTTCCAGCAGTTTGCTGCAAGGGCCCTTTTTATTTGTTCACCACCATGATGGACCCCAGATGACGGCATAAAAAATTCTCCTACATAAATAAATAAAATAGCTGCCAACTTCCAGATCACTGCCCTGAAGGAAGGAAGGAAGGTGAGACGTGAACACCTCACAATGTGCTTGAGAGGGGGAAGGAAGGAGGGAGAGGGGATTTGAAGACCAAGTGCCCATGTGATGCTGACACCCTAAATTGTGTCACCCTAGGCGGCTGCCTAGTCTACCTAGAGGACAGGCTAATATTGGAGCTGAGAGGTTAGGGTGGGACTAGGAGAGGGCCACAAGGCATCAGCATAGTATACAGCCATCTCTTTTTCTGCTAGCGGGAGGGGGGTGTTCATCAGCATGCATGACTGCTGGGAAGTATTAGGAATAGAGAAGGGTGCTGCTTCCCCAGCACCTGCATCACAAATCAGATACAGGCAGCGGTTCCTCCTTAAAATTGAAAGTTGCTGGAGAGATTTTCAGAGGACTATAGTTTAGTGCCTGAGGGCTGAGGCAGTACTGTTAGTCACTGTTTTGTAGCCAATAACCTCCCCCCCTCCCCCCAGGAGTGGAGGAGTAGCCTAATTTAGTTATTAGGATTTATTTACCACTGGTTAATGCAGTGAGCTGAAGAACTGTGTTGATTCCTGCTATGGCTCCATGTGACCCTGGGCCAGTCACTTAACCCTTCATTGCTCCAGGTACAAAACTTAGGGCCCCTTTTAGAGAGAGGCAGTAAGCCCAACATGGTTTAACTGCACCCTAATCTGGAACTACCGCTTGCTGAATGCGGGCGCCGGTGGTAATTCCTGTCCTGATATGCCCTACTTGCCACTTTATGGAAAACAGCTAGATATTTTCCAGCCTTCATTAACCTGGTGGTAATCAAACAGTGTGCTACCTGGTTACCGCAGGAGCCCTTAATGCCACCTCAATGGGTGGTGTTAAGTGCTCCCCCCCCCCCCACATGTGGCCATGTAGTAAGTGAAATTTTACCACATAGCCATTGCCATTTTTTGGCTACATTTGTACCCCGCGCTTTCCCACTCATGGCAGGCTCAATGCGGCTTACATGGGGCAATGGAGGGTTAAGTGACTTGCCCAGAGTCACAAGGAGCTGCCTGTGCCTGAAGTGGGAATTGAACTCAGTTCCTCAGGACCAAAGTCCACCACCCTAACCACTAGGCCACTCCTCCACTTTTACCCACTACGGTAAATAGGGCCACAGCGTGTGTCAAAAAGGGCTTCCGTTGCTTGGTAAACGATTCCTTAGTGAATCTACTAGGAAAGTACCTGCATGTAATAAATGCAAACCCACTTTGGTTGTGCTACAGAAGTGGAGGAGTGGCCTAGTGGTTAGAGTACCGGTCTTGTAATCCAGAGATGGCCGGTTCAAATCCCACTCAAATCCTGCTGCTGTGCCTTGTGATCTTGGGCAAGTCACTCAACCCTCCATTGCCTCAGGTACAAACTTAGATTGTGAGCCCTCCTGGGACAGAGAAATATCCAGAGTACCTGAATGTAACTCAGCTTGAGCTACTACTGAAAAAAGGTGTGAGCAAAATCTAAATACTACTACTACTACTATTTAGCATTTCTATAGCGCTACAAGGCGTACACAGCGCTGCACAAACATAGAAGAAAGACAGTCCCTGCTCAAAGAGCTTACAATCTAATAGACAAAAAATAAAGTAATCAATTAATGTGTACAGGAAGGAGGAGGAGAGGAGGGTAGGTGGAGGCAAGTGGTTACGAGTCAAAAGCAATGTTAAAGAGGTGGGCTTTCAGTCTAGATTTAAAGGTGGCCAAGGATGGGGCAAGACGTGGGGGCTCAGGAAGTTTATTCCAGGCGTAGGGTGCAGCGAGACAGAAGGCACGAAGTCTGGAGTTGGCAGTAGTGGCGAAGGGAACAGATAAGAAGGATAAATAATAAATAAATCAATGACCCCTCTGTTATACTATCAGGTCATCTCTTCATCCCCCCCCCCCTTCCCAGATCATCAGACAAGAAGGGAACAGAACAACCTCAGCTAACTGCATTCTGTTGCTGCTCCTCCCATACCTCAAACCCCCTTAAAGTGGCAGGAGGAAGAGCCTGCTCAAAAACAGCAATTTTCAAAGATGCCAAGGGTGGACGTCTCAAAGAGTGAGATTTTTTTTAGATGATCTGTCCAGCGTATAAAGCTGTAAAGATTTAAATGTCATGGTGCCTTGCAAATGGAAAATAAAGCACATAAAATGTTATTTGCTTCTCTTTAGAGTTTCCTTAAAGATAGAGTGGAGGCAATATGGTTAATTCTCCAGTCGGAACATTGTCCTCTGCTCAGTGGCTAAAAATATGTACATGGGTTTCACAGCCCAGGTACTCATAGGTGCAGGAAAATGGTGATGGTATGTGCAGATTTCTGTCAACTATTTGGGCACTGGGGGGGGGGGGGTCTTTTACTAAGGCACGCTCACATTTTTGGCATGCGCTAAAACTGGGTGTGCGCTAAATGTTAGAGACGCCCATAGGAATGCATAGGCATCTCTAACGTTTAGCGTGCACCCAATTTTAGCCAAAAACATGAGCTCTCCTTAGTAAAAGGCCCCCTTGGTCTTTCTTCTCCTAGGCTTGCTTCTCCTGAAACTGTGATCAGAATCAGAGTGCTGGCACTGAGGCTGAAAGAGTGTGACACATTCCTAATAATTTAAAAAAAAAAGGCAGCATTTATGAGCTATTATAACAATAATAATAAATTGCAAATAGATTTGGTTTGGGGGTTCATTCCTCACCCTTTTTAACTCTGTAAATCAAGACAAGCTACATGTGGTACATATAGGTTCCTGTCCAGAAAAGCTTATGGGCTTGCTGGTTATCAGGGGCAATGGAGGGCGGGATAGTAGGATAACAACCTTTCACAGGGTCATGAAAAATCATCCCAGTGGTGAATTTTTTTTTCTTTTCCTCCTATCTTATCATGAGGTAGAGGTCGGATCTGGACCTCGGTTTCCCTCGTCCTCAACCCTCTGCTGTGATCACTGGACATAAAATAACAAAGAAACCCGAAACCAGGTACAAGCAGTAGGGGGTGTCCATCCAGAAAATGTTTGTGTCATTTCATTTCCCATGTTCTCTCCGGGAATGGGGTTTTTTTTTTTTTCACTTTTTTGTCACAAGAGTGCATACTATTTGTGAAGAGTTTGCACTATTTGCAAACAGTTTACACTCTTTTGTGATAGTGTGCACAAGCCTGATTTTTTTTTTTTCTGAAAGACGGCACATTGTCTGCAAATTGTTTTGAAATAGTACATATTCTTTTGGAAGAGAGCACACTGTTGGTGGCACACACACACAAAACAAAATCAAAGTGTAATATTGTTTCTGCTTGTTTTCATTTGCCAATAATATGAAACAGCATAAAGAAAGATTGTTGCAATTGTCCAGGCCAAGCTGAGTCTGAGTGAGTGGGATCATCATTTCAGCCATCGTGTTGTGGCTTTCTTCATGATGGCTGAAACATCGGTTCCACTTACTCAGATGTAGCAAGACCTGGGCAACAGCAACGATCATGACACGAGCTGCGGAAGCCTAAGAGAACAAAACATAGGAAAGGTCATTGACTTTTCCTATATCATTTTCAAATGAATGTCCATTCCTAAAGATCACTGGCCTGGCACTCGAACATTTTAGTCCTGTGATGTGCATGCTGGGGGACTGCTCTGGTACTCTAGCCCTTGGAGATGGGAGAATCACCCTAGTAGGGTCATTATGTGGCTCAAGTCCTTTTCCCAAGTACTGGGATTAATGGAAATGCTAAACTGAGCCTCTTTCCAGGCCTGGCAGAATGTGATCCATATAAGGACCAGTGGGGGACATGAGTGAGCCAGAGGGTGGTATGCCATTATTGCTGCTACTTACCATGTTTTAAGCAGTGCTGAAGGGATCAGAAATTAAACCAATACTGTACATAAATGGGAACAGTCCTTCATATGCGGTCAGTGGCTCAGCTGTTTGGGGAGGCTAAAGTGGGAGGGGCCGGGGTAGGGTTTGAGAACAGTGGCAAGAAAATTGAACTACAAACTTTAGTAGATAATATTCAGCTGCTATACACATAACTATAGGGGCAGTGGTAATCTCTCTCTCTCTCTCTCTCTCTCTCTCTCTCTCTCTCTCTCTCTCTATATATATATACTAGTAAAAAAGGCCCGTTTCCGAAACCAATGAAACAGGCGCTAGCATGTGGTTTTTTTGTGTGTGTGTGTATGTGTCACAGAGTTATTTTGTGTGTGTGTGAGTGTGTGAGGGTGCAGTGTGTGTGCAGGTTGTTGATGTGTGTCTTTTTTTGTTTTGTATTTTGCTTGAGTGTTGGGGGATGTGCTGTGCTGGCAAAGTGGGTTGGATTGGTGTGTGGCTTTGAGGGTGTGTTTCTGTTGTATTGTGTGTGTGTGGTTTTGTCTGTCAAGGAGGTTTGTGGAGGGGGGTCTTTCTGTTGGTGAAATGTAAATGTGGTTGTAGGGGGGTCAGCCTTTGTTGAGTGTTGTTTTTTTTTCATGTTTTTTTTGTGTGTTGTGCTGAGGCAGCAGTGTTGTTTTAGATGGGCGGAAGGTTGAGGAGCACGTTCTTTGTCTGTCGGTATTTTTTGGCCGTTTCAGGGCTGCTGTAGGGGAATGCTGGAAGAGAAATGTGCTTTTGGAAGCAGCGCCATCTTTTCCCATTGGGCTGGGGTTCTGGGCATCCTGGAGGTGGGTGACAGCTTGCCTGTGGATGGGGATGGTTGTTTTAAGTTGGCGGAAGGGAGAAGAGCACGGTCTCGGGCCGTCGGGGGGTGATCCGGTATGTTTGGTCCATTTCAGACTGGCTGCAGGGGAATGCTGGAACATTTATGCGCTGCAGGAATCAGCGCCGTCTTTTTCCGGGTGCTCGGGGAATCCCCGAGGTGGGAGACAGCTTGTCTGAGGCTGGGGATGGTTGGGCATGTCCTTGGCCACTTCGGCAAAAGGGGAAGAGGAAGGGGGTGGGGAGTTACCTGCAGCCGCCTGAGAAACCATGTATTCTTTGTTTGTTTTGTATTATTAGTTTGCATTTCTGTTGAAGAAAGAGTGGATGCTCCGCGTGTTTCCCTACTCCTCCCCCTTCCTTGGTCGCTGTTTGCTGCTGGCTGGGTCGCGGATAATCCTTCCAGCTGGGCCGCAGCTTGTCCTGTTCGCCCACGTCCCAGATGGTGACGGGCACGTTGTTTTCCAGCTCCTCTGACTCCATGTCAATCGATCCCAAATATAGTCTGTGCTATAGGCCCTCTGGCACTCTTCAGTACTGGCATTAGGCATTTAAAAAATTCCCCCCCCCCCTCCCCCGGCCTATTTTTGCACATACCCACAGCAGGAATATTCTTCTCTCGTTCCAGCGGTGGTTCTGTGCTCTTCGTGCTGCACAAATAATGAGCCATTATGCTGGGGAATGCTCCTCCCTTATTGTCACGTAGTTTCCTCTGATTGGTCCGTCTTACGTTGCCTAGTGTTGCCTGGGAACGGTGTTGTGATGGTCCTTTGTGTTTTAGAATGTTGAGGGTGTTTTTTCTGATTGGTCCGTCATGCGAGGGCGGGGCAGAGAGACATGGTCAGTGTTCTGGCTTCACCACCATGAATCCATGAACCCTTCAGGGAGTGGCTGAGTGACTTCAGAACGTTGTCTTCAGAACGTTGAGGGTGAGTTTTATTATAGTAGATATATATATGGGGTAGAGGCTGAGTATATTTTAAGAAAACATGGAATTTTGGCCGATTGACTTCTCTGTAATACTCAATTCCTTCAGAGCTCCAGTAAACAAACTTATTTATTTATTTTTAGTATAATTTTTATTTTTGTAATGGGCTATTTTTGTAAAGGGGTGATTTTGTGGGAGTGGCTGTTTTATCCAGGGCCTTTATCCAGGGCTATTTTGTTCAGGGCCATTTTGTTAAGGGCCAATTTTGTTACAAGGCTATTACTGTATTGTATAGAACAGTGTAGAAAAAAGGACCACAAAGTGCAGAATTTATTAGTGCTATTTCCACCTACTACAATAATTTTTAAGCAGGTTTTGGTGATATCCAATTTTATTTCATGATATTTATATCTACATATGGGAAGCTTTTACATAAATTAAAAAGCTGTTAAAAAAAACTAAACTTGTTCTTCACCTTTAAAGGCACTGGGCTGAAAAAGGGGGTGGAGTGGGAGAAGAGAGAAAGGAGATGCTGCAGAGGGGGGAGGGGTGCCAACTGATAGTTTGCAGGGGGGGGGGGGCGCCAGAGACCCTAGCACTGTCCCTGATCCCTCCCTTTGTCCAGCTTCTCCCCTTTCTTTGCCCTCCCTGTCCATTATGGTCCAGGATCTTTCCTATTTTCCCCCAACCCCCATGTAGTCCAGCACATCTGTCTCTCCTCTCCACCCCTCTCTGTATCCAGCATCTTTCCCTCCTTCTGTGGGTCCAGTACCTTTTCCCCTCTCTTTCCTCCATTCTCTACACACCAACATCTCTCTCTCTGTCTCTCTTCCCTTCCCCTCTCCCCCTCTCCAGGGTTTATAGCAGTTATATCCCATATTAAACATTAATTAGGTTGAAACCTGGGAACATTTAAAATCTTTATTTCTCCTGTGCCTAGATAGAAAATAGAAACATAGAAACATGACAGCAGATAAATGGAAAGGGAAATGGGACTCTATCAGGGGAAGATACTCCTGAAGATCACCCATCAATGGAGACCACCAGAACAGCAGAAAGAGATGAAGAGGGCACATGTATGCCTGCACCCACAGGACTACCTTGATGGTGGCAGCCATAGAACCGAGCACCTGCAGAATATCCCAAGCGACCGGCAGGTGCAAGCAAAGCAGCTGCCGGAACTGCAGTTGTATCTTCTGTATCCAGTGCGGTGGAAGGTACACCCGACTGACGGAGGTATTGAAATGCACCCCCAACTACTCCAGGCACTGAGAAGGATTGAGTCTGTTCTTGGTGGCACCCAACCAAGATGTTGCAAGAACTGAACTACTTGTGAAGTGGCCTGCTGACTGTCCAGGAGGGACTTGGCCCACATCAACCAGTCATCCAGATACATGTGTATCAGGAAACTTTCCTTGTGGAGATATACTGACACCACAACCATGAACTTGGAAAAGGTCCGGGCAGCTGTAGCCAACCCAAACGAGAGGGCCAGGAAGTGAAAATGTTCGCCGAGGACAGTGAACCGCAGGAACGTGTGATGATCTGGATGAATGGGGATGTGCAGATAGGCTTCTGAGAGGTCCACAGCTGTCATAAACTCTCTTGGCTGAACGGCCACAGTGACCGAGCAAAGAGTCTTCATATAATAATGGAGAAACCTGAAGCACCCTGTTGACTCCTATGAGATCCAATATGGGGTGACAGGAGTCCTCCTTCTTGGACATGACAATGTAGATGGAATACCTGCCAGAACCCCTCTCAGTCAGAAGTACCAGAACAGTCACTTGCAAGGACAGAAACCTGTCCAAGGTTTGACGCATGCAGACTTTTTTCTGAAGCGACATGCATGGGGACATAACAAAGAGATCTGGCAGCTGATGGTGAAACTCCAAGAGATAACAGTACTGAACTATGTCCAACACCCAACGGTCAGAGGTGATATAGGCCCATCTCTGAAAAAATAGCTGTAACTGGCCCCTTATGGGAAGATCCAGGGGAGTGGGCCCCCACATCTTCATTGGGTACAGTGAGCTGGGCTGGACAAGCCTTGAGTCACTTCCCACCCACCCCCTTTTGACCTACCTAAAAGGATGGAAAAGAGGGTGACCAGGACCAAAACCAACTGTGGGACTACCCTGCAAAGTGACCTTGCCAAAATTGGCGAGAGTTGAGGGAATGGCCCCAAAAGAAACCTCGTGTCCTCAAGTGTGCCTTATTCTCCAGCAAATGTGAGACATTGAATTCACACAAATCCTTGAACATCTTCTCCAGGTCTTCCCTAAACAAAGTGGTGTTTTGGAAAAGTAATTAACTAGGTGCAACTTAGAGGCCAGGTCCGAAGCCCATTGCCACAACCAGAGACTGCAACGCTCAGTGACTGACATGCTAATGACTGTGCTGAGGCCCTGACCAAATCATACAGGGTACCTGCCAAAAAGGCGGTCCCCGTCTCCAAATTGGCCAGATCATCTGCCACCTGTCCCAGAACATCCGGAAGACTCTGCTCAGCGAAAACAGGTAGGAGCGACATAGTCACTACAGATGGCGGCCTGCAAGGCCAAGGTGGAGACCTCAAATAACCACTTGAGCAGTGCCTCCATGCACCTATCCTGAGTATCCTTGAGGGTGGCCCCACCCTCCACGGGACAGTTGTCTTTTTGGTGACTGTCATGACCAGGGCGTCCACTTTAGGCAACCAAAAGTGCTCTAGCTCTCCTGATGACAACTGATAGAGGCATCCCATAGCCCTCCCATCCACCTGGTGGAGAAGCAGGACAAATTTGGGGGAGAAGATAGGTACCCCCACTACATCCAAATGGGAAAGAAGGGGGGAGGGAGCCTCCTACTGTCGCCTGCCCTGAGCCTTGTGTCTACAACTCCAACCCTCCAGAGGTAGCCCCAGAATCAAATGTCTCCTGAGCAACCTCCGTCTGCTCCCCATGCTGTACCTCCAAAGGATCAGCAGTGTCCAAGGGTCCAGCACCATCTGGGGCCTCCCCCAAAGAGGCTTCCTCATACATGCAGTACAAACCGGAAGAAGCCAACAGCACGTGGTGTGCCTGATAGGCCATGCAGTGGTGTGCTTTGCCGACTACTGCAGCCATGCAGTTGTGTGTGGGAAACCAAATCCCAAAGCCACCATTTTCCCAAAAGGCACCCTGAACGAGGAAAAAGGCCGCAAACCTGAGCAGGAGGGGAACAGAGAACAAGGTGTGCCTTTGCGGATGGTTGCTCTGTTCCCGTCTTGGGATGCCTGAAGGATCCCCTCTCCGGTAGAAGGGAAAGGGGGTTCAGGCACAACACGACCAAACAGTCGGGGAGGGAAAAAGAGGGGGGAGGGCCCCACACCATGGTGTGTGCATCTCTGGGGCTGAAAGATCCCAAAAGGAGTCCCAAACAGTCAGGTAGGCAACAAACAGTACCAAGAAGTTGTCCTCAGAGCCGCAAAGAAAAACATTTAACAGCACTGGGGTCCTTCTTTTATTTATTTATTTATTTATTTGGGTTTGTTTGTTTGTTGTTGTTGTTGTTGTTGTTTTTTAATATGAGCTTGGACCATTTCTTCCAATTTTTTATTTATTTATTTTTAAGAAAAGGAGCAAAAAGAAGAACCAAGTCTTCACAGGCACCTACCTACCATCTACTGAGGAGACTGAGAAATACTGAGGGACCTTGTGTCTGCACAGGGTTATATATGTTGAGATCTCAGTTAGTTCTCTGTTTCCCCATCTGCTGGTAGGAGGGCATACACCCACTCATGGGAAATGGTCTGGAGCAGACGCTGAGGAATCTATCTCATGCACTCTTTCACATATTATCTGATTAATACACCTCAGTAAAAAGGGCCCCTGCTTTTAACAGATTGTGGCATTGTGGCTAGCAGCTGGCTTCAGGACCATAATGTGGCACATACACACAGTTTGCAGGTAAAAGTCCAAAAGTACTTTATGTACATCAAATAGGCAGTAGTCAGCTCTGTTACTTCATAGGCTCAGTCATTTTAAATAGAATCTCTCTCTCTCTCTCTCTCATAATATAGTCCCAGTCATTATTCTTCATGGGGCTGACTCTAAAGCCAGGCCCAAACACTGGCAATTAATTTGGGTCCCTTCTGAACACACACCAATTTCATATACTTTTGGAATATCCTGCAACATTCTCTCCTACCTTCAGTCTCATGTCCATGTATAATCAGCTCTTGGAGGCTGAGAATTAAACACAGTTTCCTACCCCAAGGAAACTACTGGGCTCTGACTGCTTTTGCATGGCACTTTCCTCAGGCACTGTAGCCATCAATCTCTCTCTCTCTCTCTCTCTGTATCACTTGCTGGGAGATCCTCTCTCAGGACTGTTCTCTAGAGGCTTCTTGACTTGGGCCTCTCTCGAGACACCCTAGAAGACCTGTTGCCTTGGGGCCTCCCTGATGTGCTCTACCTCAGGGCATTTAACCATCTCCCTGCCTTGGCCCCGCTCTTCTGACTCAGCAGATGTAACTTCACCTACTCTCAGTCTCAGTGAGGGAGTGATCCTATGGGATCCCTCACACAAACCTATATTTAGTTGGACTTAGCTCATTATCTTTTCAGTAGTAGTTCAGGGTGAGTTACATGCAGGAACAGTAGCTCTTTCCCTGTCCCTGGAGGGCTTACAATCTAAGGGGCCCTTTTACAAAGCTACGCTAAAAAAGTGGCCTGCGCTGTTACTAGCGTGTGGGTTTCGCACCTACTGAGCCCATTTTTAGCACAGCTGTAAAATGGCCACATTTTCAATTTACTCCATCAATGGCCGGGCGCTAAGCCTTTACCGACACTATTTACAAGGCAATAAGTGCTCCCGCACTAACCACACACTAATCGATTAGTGCGCAGTGATGAAGCTACACTAATTAGCGCTGGGCACATTTACTCTCCATCTCCAAACATGCCCCAGTGCTAAAAAATATTTTCTATTTTTTAGCATGTAGGTAGTGTGCGTTGAACGCAAAAGTACCGTGGGACCCCTGAGAGCGTCCTGTGGTAGTGGATTTTAACCTGCAGTAAGCACATGTTAGTGCTTACCATAGCTTAGTGAAAGAGCCCCTGAGGCAAGGGAGGGTTATGTGACTTGCTCAAAACAACAAGGATCAGCAGTGGGATTTTAAGCCTGGCTTCCCTGGTTTGTAGCCTGTTGCTGTAACCATTATGCTATTCCTCCTCTTCTGTGACTGAACATTTGATAAGGTGTTTCATTTTTCTCCAGTACAACAAATGCTTTCTCAACCCAGACCTCGGGACACACCCAGCCAGTCAGGTTTTCAGGATATACATAAGATAGATCTGCATAGAATGGAGGCAGTGCATGCAAATCTATCTCATGCATATTCATTACGGGTATCCTGCCTGGCTAGGTGTCCTGAGGAATGGGCTGAGATTGAGAATCCATGCCCTACACTATCTTTCATCAGCTTCAATGGCTGCTTTCTGAATATAGGTAAGGTGATTTTGCTGTGCTTCATTCTCACAAACACGTGCAAAGCTGAACACTTTTAATCCTGCATGGTTTGCAGTAGTTAATGTTCAAAGAGATACAAGGTGAGTTGTTTCATTTGTAAAAGTGGCAAAAGATATGCATGTAGTATTGCCCACATAGTTTGTAAGTCTGTGGGCTGTATGAAAATTGCTCCGTGATCACAAGACTGGAATAAATTCATCATTCTGCTGCTGCTTCTTGTGACACACCTATCAGCAGATTTCCCTCCCTTCAAACAAGGATATTCCCTCTAGTATCCTGGCTCTACCAGCAGCATCAGGCTCTCTGTTCCTCTTACAGGTATGTCCCCTGTGGTGGTATACTTTTTTAGTTTGCATTATTTTGTGTGTAAAATGATATGAACCATGTAACAATAATTCATTATGTAGGTTGCATTGTTTTATATTCCTGTCCCTTCAAAATAATCTTGGGCTTCCAAGGCCCCCTGCTCCCTCCCATCCTTCTCCACACTCACACAAACAATTTGGCTTCTCACCTCCAATTGCCCTTCAGACATTCTAAATTACTCCAATTCTCTCCACACTAAGCTGGAAGCAGGACTCCCCCTAATTTTATTTATTTATTTATTTATTACATTTGTATCCCACATTATCCCACCTTTTTGCAGGCTCAATGTGGCTTACAATTCATCGTGGATACTGGAAATGGAAAAGAATGTACATTTGGTTTTACAGCAAGTTTTAGGTACATGATGGTGAAATATATAGTACTGGAAATAGAAAAGAGTATACATTTGTTTTAGCAGAAGTTTTGGGTACATGATGGTGAGATACATGATGGTGTTAAAGCCATAGACATTAGGTACATGATAGTGTGAAAGCAAAAGACATTAAAGAACATTCCTGGATATCTTAAAGAAAGTAGAGTTACGCGTGTTGTTCTTTATGATATATATATGATCTGTTTCCAGTTCAACATCTGTCTGAAAACAGTGTCAGGCCGACGATCAATTTCTCCACACTGTTCTGAACAGCGCTGTAAAATTAGTGCCAGAACAGTAAGGGGAAATAACACCCCTATGATTAACACTAATAGCATGCAAATATATATGCACTATTAGTATTGATCATTGGGGTACTTCTGCGGGAGGATTATGCCTGGGCATGCACCCAAGGCACAATCCTTCCGTAGAAGTTGTTTGACAGGTCCGGGCTGTAAAAACAAAAAAAGGCCAGACCTGTCAAAAATAGTCCAACAGACGGGCATGGAGGTCCAGAGGACCTCCAGTCCCACCTACACCCCCCTCACACAAAATCCTCTCTCCCACTAGCAACAAAAAAAATCCTGGTAGTCCCCCAGCCACCCACCTAAGACTTGCCTGGTGGTCTAGTGCACCCTGATTCCTCCGTACCTTGAAACAGGAGGAGAAATTAGCCCTCCCTCCTCCTGTGAGCGCCATCTGACAATGGTGGCACCCTGTCCTGCCTGGTGCATCATGGGATGCACCGGGCAGGGCTTCACTAGACCACTAGGCCAGCTTGTAGGGGCTCCTACTGGATCACCAGGATTTTTTCATTTAGGGGGGGATTTTTGTGTGGGGGGGGGGGCGGTAAGAGGTCTGGAGGTCCACTGGACCTCAAAGCCATTGTGATTGAGGGGGTGGGAGGCCTGCAAGCATGCCAATGCATGCTAAACTGTATCTCCCCATTCCTCCCCAATGCCCTGGCAAACCCTAATGCCATCTCTGAGCTGGCGTAGGGTTTGCTAAGGGAGCCTTTGATGCTTCTCTATAAGCATTGGGGAGGAATATTAATTCCCCTGTTTAGCATACATTTGCATGCTAGTTGTGCTCAGAACTAGCGAACACATTGTTACACGTGCTCGCCAGCTCTGATCCTAGAACGCAAGCAAACACGGGCACCAGTCCAGCACTAATGGCCTCTAGCACTCACGTTTGCCTTTGATCATCGACCCCTATGACAGCTATACAGAGCCAGAAGCAGGTAAGAGAGAGTTTTGCCTCTTGCTTGGTGTGAAGAGTTTGGAGAGTCATTAGGTGTATCAGGAGTGGGGGAGGGAGTGTGGGGGGGGGGGGGGGAGGGTTGCCAGTGAATTGTTGTTTAGGAGCTACCTCTTTCTACATAGATTATAAATAAGTGGGAGGGAAGATGGAGAGTATACAGGGCATTTAAAAGGAGGGGAGGAGGTCCCAAAACCCTGCTGATTTACTTTGAAATAACGGGTGGAAAGGCTTTCTGACCTACACTGTTTTTTAAAATATGAAACAAATGACATAAGACAAAACACACAACTCAATATGACACAAATGAAGCAACAAACAAACCCCCTAAACAAATAAAAAAAACAAGAACAAAAACTTAAAACAACACAATTTTATCATTAAGGAATGGAGTGACCACTGAGAGGCCTGCCTTCACAAAAGTCATGCTTCCTCCCTCCACAGCCAGTCACGGTGTATGAAAAGGAAGTACTGCAAGTATTATATGTACACTAGTCTTTAGAACACACAGATCTTACTGGGAAAAGAAAACAAGCTGGACTGCTTGAAATCCCTACTCAAATATACGCTCACAGATTACCTCCCCTTGGTCACATATGCAAAATAGGGATAGGGCCTTACCAAAAATGTACAAACAAAACCTGATCTGGAAAAGTCAAGAAGCTGGACTCAGAGAAATAGAAACAGAAACACATTTTACCCACATATTGTGCTAAATACAAAGAGGTGTTGTGCCTTCAGATCTTCAACATAGGAACATAAGAGTTGCCATACTGGGACAGACCGAAGGTACATCAAGCCCAGTATCCTGTTTCCAACAGTGGTTAATCCAGGTTATAAGTACATGGCAAGATCCCAAAAGAGTAAAACAGATTTTATGCTGCTTATCCTAGAAATAAGCAGTGGATTTCCCCAAGTCTATTATAATAATGGTTTATGGATTTTTCTTTTAGGAAATTAGCTAAACCTTTATTAAACCCTGCTAAGCTAACTGCTTGTACAACATTCTCTGGCAACAAATTCTAGAATTTAATTACACATTGAGTGAATACATATTTTATCCGTTTTTTTAAATTTTCTACTTAGTAGCTTCATTGCGTGCCCCCTAGTCCTAGTATTTTGGAAAGAGTAAACAAGCGATTCATGTCTACTCGTTCCACTCCACTCAGTCTCATCAAAGCTGTCATTTTCAAATCACTAAACCAAAACTTTTTTTTTCTACCTCTATTGTCTGTACAGGTTGGTCTTTATAGTCCACATTCTGCAGGGACTGAACTCTTACGTGCTGGCTGCAGCTTATGTTTGCACATTCCTCCATGGTGCTGTGGGGACTGACTAGACACAACTTCTCCTGTGGGGGACACTCTATCTCCCTAATCCTACATAGTTAGGTCTCAATTAGGTGCTTAACCTTAGGCCTGGAGGTTAGGTGTCCAAATGCATTTAGGCACTATTCTAAGTGAGCAGCAAAGTGCTTTAGTGCATATCGCAAAGGGGGCATGAATATGGAAGTGGCATGGGTGGGTCACATACTTAGGGCCCTTTTACTAAAGGGTTGAAATGCGGCAACCCGGAACTGCCGCAGTCTCAACGCAGCCGCCGATGGTAGTTCTGCCTCCAGTATGTGCCATTTCCAGTGCTACAGAAAATAATTCCGTAATTTCTAGTGTGGCATTAACCCAGTAAGTGCTCCCCCCCACATGGCCACGCGGTAAGAATAATCTTACCGCGTGGTCATGTCTTTTTACCTACTGCAGTAAAAAGGGCCCTGATGTGTGGCAAAAATGGCCCCCACTGCTACCGCAGGGCCTTTTTTACTGCAGACATGTAGCATACTGTAATTGCCGCACCTAGGTGCCAATATTTAGGTGCTAATATTTACACCTGCTTTTTCCATGGTGTAATTGTTGGCACCTAAATGTTGACACCAAAATGGCAATTAAGGCTGTATTCTGTCACTGAATCTGAGCACCCAGATGACAAATCTCCTTCTATAGTATATTATCTTAGCTCACAGATTTTGGGTGCCTGATTTTTTTTAGCACTCTTTATAGTATTGTCCCTATATGTGTGTTTGGGATGTGAAGAACCTGTGCTCTTCCACTAGCATTTGGGGACAGTAGGTAAATTTTAGCAGGCAATGAAAACCACTTCTACTGTAGCTTCCTCTGATTGGACGGCAAGGATGGGGGCGGGGTCAGAGGGGAAATAATGGCTTTCTGAAATCAGCTTACTGAAGAGTAACTCTGCTCTTTCTAGTAAAATAATCTCATCTGTATTCTCCAATTATTATCACATTTTTCAGGGGGTCAGTAACTTCTTCTTGACTGACTTTAGGTTAGCTCTCCCTGGGGCTTAAAACCCCCTCTCCCAGCAGCCTCCTAGTCTCTGCTCTTCCGGGAACTGCAAATCCCAGCAGCCTTTAGTTCTGGCACTAGCTCTGCAATTCTTTTTACCCTTTGTGTCCCTGGGTGACTGGTGTTTTCTCTTCTGCTCCTTACCTCACACAGCACTGTAATTGCTACTCTCCAGCTTGGACTCTGGATCATCCTGTCCATGCATCAATCCACTGACACAACAGACTGACAAGCTGAAGTATTTACATATGAAGAAGCAGATTTACACCCTATTGGAATAGATGAACACATGTTTCACTAGTCTACAAAGAAAGCATAAAATCACAGAAATCCCTCACTCAAACTAGCACAGTGCAACAGTTTAAACTATTAAATGCATAGGACCGTGAGAACCATTCATCTGCCCATTGATTTCTGTTACTCTCTCACTCCTTAACTAAAGCTTTCTCTGTGCCTTCCCTACACCTTCTTGAATTGTGTTACTGTTTTGTCTGCAACATTTCTGTTAGAAGGTTATTCCATACATCTGCCACCTTGCCTCTGAAGAGATATTTTGTGTCACTTCAGTGACCTCTTGCTCTTGAATTTCCTTTCAACTGAACTATTATTGGCTTGCTATACCTTATTTCTAGATTGGAGCTGGTTGAATGTTTTTTTATTCACCTACCACCCCCTTCCCCACAGATGCACAGTTACATCCTGAAGCCCAGGGCCGCCGAGAGGGGAGGGACAGGGGGGACAAAATTCCCCGGGCCCGGCCTGAAAGGGGGGCCTGGCGGCGTTCGCTGCAGTCTAATGCTTTTTATTCCTCTCCGTCTCCGCTCGCTGACAGTACCAGTCCGTCCCTGAGTCCGCAGTTGCAGTGAGGCAGCCTCGCGATTCACTCTGCTCCTCTGCTCTGTCCTGTGCGTGCGTGCAGCGCGTGCGCCGCGTGGGTGGGTGGTGTGGCCAGCAGCGCCAGTCTGTGCTGTGCTACAGGGTGGGCGGGGCTAGTGTCTGCTGCTCCGAAGCCTCACCTCTTCAAACGTTTGGCTGAAACTCTATGCTTGTGCCGATCTTTCCTCTGACCAGCACTGTTCTATCTATATCCTTCCATCTTGAGGTTCTGCTGAGTGGTGCTTTGTTTACAACAATTTTATTTCATGAAGAAAGGGGCTCCTTTTGCAAACATACAATAAGTAGTTACAAATGAATTCATGCAGCAACTGTGAGCACACTATGGGGTAAGTTCTATAAATGTCACCAAAATTTAAGCGCTGGGATGATTCATGCTGAGTTTAAATTTTATAATGAATTCTGCATGGGACTGCTATTATAGAATTAGTAAATCCAATAAATAAGACAAACACTCAATCTGCAGAGATTAATAGTCCATAACAAAAATAAAATCCCAGCAAACTAAGTATTTTACTCGTCATCACTACCAAAACAGCTTTCTCTTAATTTGTCTCTTTTAAGTAGATCTTCAGATATCCCAGCAAATACACTGCATTCCACAAAACTTCTTATGCAGTACTGCCCATTCGTCAGTGACCCATTTTTAACCACTTTTTATCAATCTTTAATGTAATATGAAACATATCATAGCTACTTAGAGAATGACGTGGGGGCCAAAGTTTGTCCCTGTCCTGCTAGCTCTGTGCCCATCCCAGTCCCATCTCCACAAACTCTTGGGCGCTCTAAAAATAGGGCTGGAACAGTGTGGGGCTTTACCGCCCCTATGATCAGAGATAATAGCATGCAAATTTATGCATGTTATTATCTCTGATCATAGTGTAAAGTGTGGAAGGATTGTGCCTGAGCATGCACTCAGGCACAATCCTCCCACACTTTTTTGACAGCCCAAGCCAAGATCTGTCAAATACAGGGGCTGGAGGTCCATGGAACCACCAGATCCCAAACAGCATGGCGCTGGTGGCCTAGTACCCCCACTCCAAGCCAAGTGACAAGGGGGCTGGAGGTCTGGTGGACCTCCAGTTCCCCGACCCCCCCCCCCCCCCACAAGTTCAGGGGGGGGCTGGATATCCAGAGGATCTCCTGCCCCCTAGCCCCCTTAGCATCCCCTCAAATGGAGCCCTGGTGGCCCAGTGGGCTGTGAGTCAAACCCTTCTGGACCTGGTGGTCTAGCGGCCCTCTTCCTCACCCCCTGCCTTTGTTGGAGGAGGGAGGTGGCCTCCCTCCTCTTGCATTGACTCTGCCTCAAAAATGGCGGCATCCAGCCCTGCCCAGTGCATCCTGGGATGCGCTGGGTGGGGCTTCACACCATATAAGGGAGTCACTGGGGGGATCAGGTTGCTGGGGGGGGGGGAACGGGTCAGGGTTCCTATGGGGTGGCTGCTGCTGCTGCCTTGGGGGGAAATGGGGAGGCCTGCTAGCATGCAAATGAATGCTGGACAGGGCTCACCATTCCTCCCCAATGGTCTGCAAACCCTAACACCAGCTCCGAGCTGGCGTATGGTTTGCCGCAGACAGCGTGCTGCTCGCAGATCATTGGGAAGGAATACATTTAGCATACATTTGCATGCTACTTGCACTAAGAGCCCTGTTTTGCATGAAATTGTGTTCTAGTTGCGTTCAGAGCCCGTGGGGGGAGGGGGTAGCAAATGTAGGCACTAGTATGGCGATAACAGCCTCTAGTGCCTGCGTTTGCTTCTGATCATTGGCCCATCTGTTCTCATCCCCACCCCGTTCCACGAGCTCTGTCCCCATCTCCACAAGCTCTGTCTGATCCCATCTGCACAAGCCTCAAAGTTATGATTTTACAGTGGTGGAAATAAGTATTTGATCCCTTGCTGATTTTGTAAGTTTGCCCACTGACAAAGACATGAGCAGCCCATAATTGAAGGGTAGGTTATTGGTAACAGTGAGAGATAGCACATCACAAATTAAATCCGGAAAATCACATTGTGGAAAGTATATGAATTTATTTGCATTCTGCAGAGGGAAATAAGTATTTAATCCCTCTGGCAAACAAGACCTAATACTTGGTGGCAAAACCCTTGTTGGCAAGCACAGCGGTTAGACGTCTTCTGTAGTTGATGATGAGGTTTGCACACATGTCAGGAGGAATTTTGGTCCACTCCTCTTTGCAGATCATCTCTAAATCATTAAGAGTTCTGGGCTGTCGCTTGGCAACTCGCAGCTTCAGCTCCCTCCATAAGTTTTCAATGGGATTAAGGTCTGGTGACTGGCTAGGCCACTCCATGACCCTAATGTGCTTCTTCCTGAGCCACTCCTTTGTTGCCTTGGCTGTATGTTTTGGGTCATTGTCGTGCTGGAAGACCCAGCCACGACCCATTTTTAAGGCCTTGGCGGAGGGAAGGAGGTTGTCACTCAGAATTGTACGGTACATGGCCCCATCCATTCTCCCATTGATGCGGTGAAGTAGTCCTGTGCCCTTAGCAGAGAAACACCCCCAAAACATAACATTTCCACCTCCATGCTTGACAGTGGGGACGGTGTTCTTTGGGTCATAGGCAGCATTTCTCTTCCTCCAAACACGGCGAGTTGAGTTCATGCCAAAGAGCTCAATTTTTGTCTCATCTGACCACAGCACCTTCTCCCAATCACTCTCGGCATCATCCAGGTGTTCACTGGCAAACTTCAGACGGGCCGTCACATGTGCCTTCCGGAGCAGGGGGACCTTGCGGGCACTGCAGGATTGCAATCCGTTATGTCGTAATGTGTTACCAATGGTTTTCGTGGTGACAGTGGTCCCAGCTGCCTTGAGATCATTGACAAGTTCCCCCCTTGTAGTTGTAGGCTGATTTCTAACCTTCCTCATGATCAAGGATACCCCACGAGGTGAGATTTTGCGTGGAGCCCCAGATCTTTGTTGATTGACAGTCATTTGTACTTCTTCCATTTTCTTACTATGGCACCAACAGTTGTCTCCTTCTCGCCCAGCGTCTTACTGATGGTTTTGTAGCCCATTCCAGCCTTGTGCAGGTGTATGATCTTGTCCCTGACATCCTTAGACAGCTCCTTGCTCTTGGCCATTTTGTAGAGGTTAGAGTCTGACTGATTCACTGAGTCTGTGGACAGGTGTCTTTCATACAGGTGACCATTGCCGACAGCTGTCTGTCATGCAGGTAACGAGTTGATTTGGAGCATCTACCTGGTCTGTAGGGGCCAGATCTCTTACTGGTTGGTGGGGGATCAAATACTTATTTCCCTCTGCAGAATGCAAATAAATTCATATACTTTCCACAATGTGATTTTCCGGATTTAATTTGTGATGTGCTATCTCTCACTGTTACCAATAACCTACCCTTCAATTATGGGCTGCTCATGTCTTTGTCAGTGGGCAAACTTACAAAATCAGCAAGGGATCAAATACTTATTTCCACCACTGTATATTTAAATCATTTATTAAAGTATAAAAAGAAACAATATTCTGTATAACTGTTGTTTTAGAAATCACAACCAATACAGAACAAGGATTTTTTAAAAAAACCTGTCTCCCCTCCCCCTCACAAATATTCCCTCCACTATTGGGAAAACTGGACAAGACAAAATTACTATAGAATGCTACATAGAAAATTCATGCTAACAGAATACCTCAATCACACACAGAACACAAATGCCAAATATATAATAGCTGACCAAAAATGATAAACATGTATTAACCTAAAACCACAAGAAGCCAAACCACAGAAATAGAAAGATATGCATTTCCCTCCTATACTGTGCAAAATATAAATATCACACATGCCAGAGATGGTGTTAGGAGGGTGCAACTAGGAAAACTGTCCCAGGCCAGAGAGAGCCCACTGAAAGCTGAAGAAGGCATCACCTGGTAGTGGGCTTTGGGGTCCCCTCCCAAATTTCTGCCCTGGGCCCTAGCCACATCTAACGCCAGCTCTGGCAGGATACATATTTCAAATCTGACAATTCTAATCACAAAATAGAAAGTAGATTTTTTTCCTACCCTTTCTTGTCTGGTCATTTTATTTTTCAAATCATGTTGGTCCCAGGCTCTGGTTTCTCTTTCCCTCTGTCTTCTCAAATCACTCGCCAGGTTCTCCTGCCCATTTGACATTTCTTCTTTATCCATGCTCACCATCCATCATCCATCTCAGTGTACTTATCTTTCCCCATGTTCAGCATATCCCCTGTGTCTATCTCCCCACATTCATCATCATCACTCTATGTCCCCCCTGTGTCCAGACTCCAGCATCACTCCTCTATACCCTTAAGTCCTCCAAGTCCAGCATCTCCCTTCTATGTTCCTATTCTCCCCCATGTCTAGCGTTGTCCCTCTGTGTCCATATACCCCCTCCAAAGTATGGCATTGCCTCCTCTGTGTTCATATACCATCTGCATGCTGCATCTCAACCTCCCTTCCTCCAGTGCTGCCTTCCACTCTCCCTACTTCCAGCACTGCCTCCCTCCCTCCAGCACTGTCTCTGTCCCCTTCAGCTCCAGCCCTCCCTCTCTTCCCTTCCCTTCCCTTCCCTCCAGCACTGCCTCTGTCCCCTTCAGCTCTAGCCCTCACTCCCTCCCTCCAGCACTGCCTCTGTCCCCTTCGGTTCCAGCACTTCTTCCCTCCAGTGCTGTCTCTGTCCACTTCAACTGCCTCCCTTCCCTCTAGTGATGTCTCTGTTCCCTACAGCCTTCTCTCCCTCCAGCACTGCCTCTGTCCCCTTCAGCTCCAGTCCTCCCTCCAGCACTGCCCCCCTCAGTTACACCTCTCCCTCGTTCCAGCACTGCCCCCCACTCAGGCAACCAAGAGACAAAGCCTGGCCCGAGGCAAACAATGCACCCCCCCCCCCCGCCTGCCCGCTGTTGCTGTCCCCCACCTGCCTTCTGCTGCTGCCCCCCCACCCACTTTCCTGCTGCCACTATCCCTGCTGCTCACTTCCGTGGCCCCCGCATCCCTGCCTGCCTGCTACTGTTGTCGCCCGTCACCCGTTTCAATATCTCTTTTGTATTTCCCTCCTCCCTTTGGCAATGTACCTGTGGGCTGTCAGCAGCATAAAGAAGCAACGTACCTCTGGCTGGCCTCTGAAATGCCAAAACAGGAAGTTATATCAGAAGGTGGGAGCCAGCATAGGAGGAAAGACCCCAGAGCAGGGCCTTTGGGGAATCTGCTTCATGTGAAATGACGGAGTGGAGTGGAGTGGAGTGGAGTGGAGGGGAGGCGGAAGGAAGGAATGAGGAGATGCCGGACCCATATTAATCACTTTTAACAGTGGGAGCCAGGCTTTTATCAATCCTGGGGGGCAGTGAAAAGTTTTGCTCCTGCACCCACAGTAAATGTGGTAATTTTTTTTTTTTTTTGCTGCAGATTGTGGCTGTGAGGTGGCTGGGTTTTTCTCTTTTTTTTTTTTTTTACTTAGACCTTTTTTGAAAATGCTCCTCTATATGTTTATTGATCTTCAGTAATTGTATGACTTCCTTATTCACTGTTCTTATGTTATGTCTTAAAGATGTTGAGGCATTGTGGAGTGAACCAGACTACCAGAAAGCCTCCTATGCAATAATTAGAAGCATGAGTTAAACTGAACTTCCATCTCTAAACACGGAAGTTAAAATGTAATAAGTAAGGCTATCTTCAAACCAGGCTGAAAACGTGGTTTAATACAAAGACCTTTGTAACCTGACTAACTGGACGGGCCGGAGGTGACCAGTAGATCTGAAAGGATATGTTGCTTGTTCATTGATTTGATTCTTATGTGCATGAGTAAATGGCTTTCTGCCCCCAATATATCATTCTCTGATCTGATGTCTGTAGTTTCATCCTAAGCTTTAACTAATACTCATGTTTTGTCATTGTTCAGTCAAGCAAGTTCTTCTTTGATAAACTAAATATACACTTTCTCTGGACTTGGTGTACACTTCTATCATGTACTATCCAGCTTATTTTCGAAAGAGAAAAACGCCTATAGTGCGACCTAAATCGGGAGATAGACGTTTGTCTCGCAAAGGCGCCCAAATCGGTATAATCGAAAGCCGATTTTGGGCGTTTCCAACTGCACTCCGTCGCGGAAACGAATAAAGTTGACGGGGGCGGGTCGGAGGTTTGGTGGAGGCGGAACTGGGGCGTGGTTATCAGCCGAGAAGAGATGGGCGTCTTTAGCTGATAATCGGAAAAAAAAAGGCGTTTTGACCCCGATTTTCGGTCACTTTTTTTGGACCCTTTTTTTTTCACGAACAAGTCCCATAAAGTGCTCCAACTGCCCAGATGACCACTGGAGGGAATCGGGGATGACCTCCCTGGACTCCCCCAGTGGTCACTAACCCCCTCCCACCAAAAAATCCCCATTTTAAAAACTTTTTTTCCAGCCTGTATGCCAGCCTCAAATGCTGTACCCACCTCCATGACAGCAGATTGTGTTCGATCCTCTCACAGCCTTTCTCTGGGTCAGATGTGGCTCTCGGGTGCAGTACAGGGTCACATCAGCATTGCATTGTGGTGGGTGTAGGGTATTGGGCTCCGTGATTTCATTAGCTTGTGTTACAGTCTCACGATGTTAGTAGTTGGTAGGCTCTTCTCCTATGGTGCTTTTCCCCCTGCCTACTGGGTCAGAGTGTGCCCTGTTGTGTTTCCTGTTGTAGTCCATGCGGTAGTGGCCATTTTTGTAAGCCAGTTTTAGTTCCCTTTCCTGTGTTAGCCACGTTACAGAACTTAGTTCTTCCCTTGAATGTGGCTGAAAGAGGGCATTGTACAGCATTCTGCCAGCTCTGACCTACTGCTCATCTCAGTACCAGGGAGACTCGTTGCCAGTGGGGCACAACCTCTGATCTGCAGTTAACTGTGAGTAAAGGCGGTTATTCCAATAAAGGATGTTTTTGGAGAGATTAGTCTTCAGGTGTCAACTGGTGTGCCAATGTTATATAGCAGCAACCAGTCCTAGAGGCCTGCGTGTATGCAGGTCCCTGGAGCACTTTTAGTGGGTCCCGCAGTGCACTTCAGCCAGGTGGCCCCAGGCCCATCCCCCTGGTAAATGGGAGGCCTCCAAAACCCACTGTACCCACATGTAGGTGCCCCCTTCACCCCTAAGAGCTATGGTAGTGTTGTACATTTGTGGGTAGTGGGTTTTGGGGGAGGGGGGTTTGGAGCTCAGCACCCGTGGTAAGGGAGCTATGCATGTGGGAGTTTTTTCTGAAGTCCACCGCACTGACCTAGGGTGCCCAGTTAGTGTCCTGGCATATCAGGGGGGCAAGTGTACTACGAATCATGGCCCCTCCCACGACCAAATGGCTCGGATTAGGACGTTTTTGAGCTGGGCGTTTTTAGTTTCCATTATCGCTAAAAAAACCAAACGCCCAGCTAAAAAACGTCCATTTTTTCGAAAATACGGTTTGGCCCGCCCCTTCACGGACCAGTTCTCGGAGATAAACGCCCATGGAGATAGGCGTTTCCATTCGATTATGCCCCTCCACGTGTCTCAACACTTTATTAAATATGATGTAGGGTAAAAAAAAATAACATGGAAGGAAAAAATTTGTAATAAAATTTAAACACAGGCTTTCAGTGCACTCTTAAACAGGAGGTACATCCCACAAACTATATTGATTTCTTTTAAAGTGATTATAATATGCACAGTTGTTCTACACAATTTTATTTAATTGTTTTTGAACTGCAGCACAGAATTTGGCTCTGCTGCTCTCAGTGGAACAGCCCAGCTGTCATCCATCTAGGCAGCCAGGTTATGTGGTAAGGGATGTGTCATAAATCCAGCATTGTGAAATAAACACACCCCGGTGCTGTACAATCAGTTCCAGATTGTTCTACTATGTGTGGCATATTGCCTGGGTTTCCTCTGTATCTTCCAGACATACCTATTTATTGACCGAGTATATCCACACTCTGTTCATGTGACGTTAACTCAGAGACTGTATAAGCAACATGAGAAAAAATTACCAACCACTTTTTCTGATTTGTTCTGAAACACCACAACCTAGGGTGTTGTGACCTTTCAGTGTCACCAGGAGCTTGGGATACAAATGTTTTCTAATAAATTGTTTGATAACTGCTATTTTATTATCAGTACTAAAGGGTCTATCTTCTAAATATTAGCACCAGTTAACGGGCATTGAACATGGCCTGTCTGTCACTGCACTCAATTATTTATTTATTTTTTAGGATTTATTTACCGCCTTTTTGAAGGAATTCACTCAAGGCGATGTACAGTAAGAATAAATCAAACATGAGCAATAGGCAATTATATTCAAAAACAATACAAAGTATGGCATGGTATACTATTTACAATGTCAACACAATACGTAATAGAGCATTATAAGTGATAGCAGAAGGGTAAAGCAAAGATGTAACAAATAAAAGGGTAAGAAAGTAGGAAGAGTTAGAAAGTGATTGATTTAAAGAAAGTTGCACATGAGGTCAGAGAAATGGTTAAATGTTATCTCAGCTAGGGTAGGAGTGGAAAAACATGTCCCACTGTAGTATATGCAGCCTGAGTACTTCTTGTGTGTGTGAATCAGACTATATAGGAATATAATGGGCGTCTTAGTATTTAGCCACGCTAATAAGACAAACATGGGCATAGTGGCAGATAGTGTGAGCTAATTGCTCATTAGCATGTGCTGACATTTAGTAATCGGGCCTCTAGGTCAATCAAGTTTACTCTGTTTCAGAGCAACACATAAGTTGTGACTATGGAGAAACTAGCAGCATCAACTCAGAGGAACAAACAGGACTGGGAAAAGTTATGGATTTCTTTTGTCTAGCTCCACCATTTCCTCCTCTTCCTGTGGGCTTCCAGCTCAATTAGAATGAACCTCTATTACGCTTCAGTGCCATAGGCCTTCATTTGCAGCTACCTGAGGTCTTTACCTCTGTTTTATAACAACCCCTCCCCCCCTTCTAGTCATTGAAGTTTATGTTCACCTTCAGTTCAGCCAGTAGGTGTCACCTTAGAGCAATGTCTCAGGGTACCACAACATCCCCAGCAAAAATCAGCCAGGGGAGCAGATTGTTAGCCCAGGGGGAATCAGACCTGGGTCTTTTTCCACAGCAGTGCTCAACACTGTCACTGAACCACCAGGCCAGCAATGCAAGTAGCTTTAGGCTCCTCTTCAGCTCTCATTTACTACACACTAACAAACCTGGTACAAGCCTACAAGTTCATCTATTCTTGACATTTTTGGCTTGCCTGTGTTCCATGGCTTAGTGATTTCCAGTTCATATATACCCATATGACTTCTTAAGCCCAGTTTCCACAGCTACAGCACAAATAGAAAGACAAAGTTCAAGTTTGTCGTATTTCTTGCCGCTGGTGTCTTCAGACAATATCCTCCCTCCAATATACCATGTCTTTTTGTGTACCTTGTGTTGCATTTGATTGATTTACCAGGTTGTCATTCCTACCGTTTTCTCAGCGCAGCTGTGAGTGCGTTACTTTTCCACCTTGTGCACATACTTCACAGCGGGAATTCTGTGTCTGAGACCTGCAATTGTCATGAGAGCCCAAGGGCCTCTGCTGGCCTCACATCTACTTTTCCAGCTGTATTTGTTTATTTCCCTGAATGCCCTGAGCTCGCTCTCTGCTACAATAACTCTCCTCTCAGCTACCCAGCTAGCACAGTGCAGGCTGTGAGGAGGGTCCTGGCCTTTCCTCTAATTAAGCTGCAGAGTGGCATTTCTGCTGCCTGCATAAATGTTCTCTCTGAACCAAATTTACCTGCAGAATTATTAAGGCATGGCCTGATGTTTAATATACAGTGAAATGTGTGTGTGTGGGGGGATCCATCTAACTAATTCTCATTGTCTCTGACCCTTAGGAGGTTGCTGGATTGCCTTTTTTCAAAGAAGAAGGGGAAAAAAGACTTCCACCAACATTACAGTCTCAGTCTAAGCACTGCCTGTTGTCTGCAGGTTGCCCTTACACCAGTTTAAAAGATTAGCTTCCTCAATATTTGCTTATAACCATTGTCCTGCTCCATTTTGTTGCAATAAAATATTCTACCTAACCTCTTAGAGACAGAGAAATCAGATTTCCATGACCTAATGATTTGGGCATGTCCAACTTATGAAAATAATTAGCTCTACAACACCTGAGTGAGTAGGAAGACTCCAGCTATATCTGTGCATGTAAGATAGCAAAGTGTGCTTAATTAAGCCTCTATGGAATAGGATTCTTAGTTCTTGCTCTTTAGTAATGCTGGCTAAATGAAAATAGAAGGTTAAGGAGCTGAGTTCATCATACAGAAGAGGCCGTCGGTGATAGGTAGTCCTAGAAAAAGGCTAAGAAAGGAGTGGTAAGGACTGGACTCGCTAAGAAGAGGCTGAAGGAACATCGTAATAACTTTATGGAATCTAAGGGCCTGGTGCTCAAAACAAATTGAGCTTGCAATGTTTCCTTTGGACTGGTTTTAGCCAGTATAAATGAAATGTTATTGTCAGTGCGTCTTTTTATAGCAAAAAAGGTGCTGGTACTCAAATGCTAGGTCACCCTTCAGGGGTGGGGTGATCACTGTGGGACCCACCCCACAATAGCCAGGCCCTCTGCAACCAGTCACAGAATGTATGACAAGGCAGAATTGGAGTGTAGAGCCTGAGCTCTTTTATTAAAACTTGGGGTCCATGGGTCAATTGTGGCAGACAATGAAAAAGGCACCGGTACTCAGTACCCCCAAGTACCTCCCTCAAAAAAAGCCCTGGTTATTGTGCAGCCAATGCACTGAGGCTTTCAGCCACTGCTTTACCATGCACGGAAGCAATGATGAAAAGTCCCATGCTAATGAGCTTGCTTGTATTAAAACGAGCTCATTAGCAATTATGTGCAATGCATAGAAAACAGGTGCATGGTAGTTTTTAGCCCTTGCAGCTAAAAACTACCAACAGCTTTGGAGCTGTCATTGGGGTCCTGTGCTAACTTTCCTGTCATTGCCTGAGTGCTGATTGGCTCAGGCATGTACAGGAAATTCTGCTGCCACAGCTCTTATCCCCAAGCCCCTGCTGAGCATGAGCCCAAGCCCCCCCCCCAACCTTAACAAAACCCCCGGTGGTCCGGTGGACCCCTCAAAACTTGAAAGCATCCTGGGGGTTCCAGTAGACCCCTCTAACCCTCCAAAAGTTACCTTGGTGGTCCAGCAGGCCCACCAACCCCTACCCCTCCTTAATTTAACACTGGCCCTGGCAGTCTAATGTAATCGCAGCCCCCCCCCCCTCCTCCCTGAGCACCTCCACACATAGGAGCCAACTTTTCAAAATTATTGGGGGTGCTAAGCCCAGTGGAAATAACCCCTCCCTGGACACATACATGGAATTGTCTCAATATTGGGGGTGTTTAAGCACCCACAGCACCCACAGAGTCAGCTCCTATGCCTCCACATACTCTGCCTCTGAGACTGGAGGAAGACCTACTCCCTCCTGCTTCTGGGCTCATCTGCTGCAAAATGGTGGCACCCCACCCCTGCCTGGTGCATCCTGGGATGCACTGGGAGCGGCTAAATATCATTGGTTGATAATTCTGACTCACTGTTGAGCCAGTGTTTTTCCAGCACTGTTCCCTACAGCGCCAGGGTTTTGTGCAGCAGACCCTAAGTCCTTAAACAGAGTACTCCTCCCAAACTATACTGCTGTACATCTGTGATGAATATATTATTTATTTATTACATTTATACCCCACGCTTTCCCACACACAGCAGGTTCAATGCGGTTTCCATAGTAAATAGAGTTACAAAGTATTGTAAGGAGAATATTACAAACTGTAATAAACATAATAATAGTAAGGTTTAATAATCTTGAATATATCAACAATTGGCCCTACCAATTAGCAGCTGGGATTTTTGCACATGGTTCTGCTTTTTTGCTTTTTTGGCCCCACTTTTCAGCTGCTATGAGTTTAACCAAATTAGGCCCCACAGTGCCTCTCTGTACATGGTTCCACATCCCTTTGCATCCCCCATAAACTACGTCTGAATATACTACACAGTATCTGGAAAGAAAGGGGACCCCCAACAATAACCCAAAAATGCCCCACTGCAGCAGAAACGTCTCCTGAAATTTGAGATATTTCTGAGTACTTTATTTTCAGCAGGATGGGGCTCCAGTGCATCAAATTCACAAAACAGTTGAGCTCTTAGTTAAAGAAACCCCAGAATTCATTGAGCCAATAGCTCAAAGACGTTGTGAATGTGTCAAGGCTAAAGGAGGACACTTTGAACACAAATTATGAATTAACTAAGAAAAAGCACAATATACTAATGTATTTTCAAAGGTCATACTAAATGTTTAAAGTAAACTGAAATTATTTTGAAACTATATAAGGGGACCTGTCCTTTTCCAGACTCTGTATAGTGTTATGCCCTAAAAAGCTACTCACTTTTGATTTTAATATAAGCAAATTGTTACAAGACAAATCTATAAGCAGGTACCTGAAGGATGCAAGCTGAGAGAATATTCTATAATGGCATCTGGACATCTACGTTCCATTATTGAACATAACCTATGGAACTTTGTAAGTCGAAGTGGTTTGAAAATACGCTGCATAACTTATGGAACTTTGTAAATCTAAGTTCTTTGAAAATGAGCCCCTAGGACATTCTGGGATTGGCATACCTTATACGTACACTAGCTATAGAGCTGGCATAGGTGCTAGTGCTTAAATATGGAGCCTTGCCCATTGGCCACTGGTGCTCCATCCATATGTATACTGCACATATCCTTAGGTGCCCTCCTAGCACTTACCCGTGGAAGTGCTAGTATTCTGCAAATCTACGCATGCAAGGGGAATGAAAATGTGGGTGTCTAGTTATAGAATTGTCCCAGTTGCTTGTGTTAGTCCGGTGGTTCCCAAACCTAGTTCTGGAGATACCCCAGCCAGTCAGGTTTTCAGCATATCCACAGTGACTATTCATGCGAGAGAGAGAGATTTGCATGCACTGCTTCCACTGCATGCAAATCTATCTCATTGTGGATATCCTGAAAACGTGACTGGCTGGGGTGTCTCCAGAACTAGGTTTGGGAGCCACTGTGTTAGTTGATTGGATTTTATTTTGTTTTATCCCCCACCCCTTCTCTCATTCCTCTTTCTATGTGTGGTACGTATTTGTCCTGTTTTCATTGGCATTCTTTTCCCTTACTCTGTTTAATTTGTATTTTGTGAACTCCCTTGACCTGCATGTCAGATAGGGTGGTATATCAAGCTTTTGTAATAAACATAAACAATTCTATAATGGTCACTCAGATTTAGGCACTGAAATGCAGGGTTCAGAGGGCAAATTTGCACCTTGATTCACAGGATTATTTATGGTGAAGTTACTGGCTACATGCTAAATCTAATTGACCTACCACCCAGAAACAGTTCCAGTCTTTCCCGGTCTTATTTAAATTTACATTATCCAGACTGCAAGTCCACTTACGCATCCAGCTTCTCCTTCATAGGAACACAGCTCTGGAATGCACTACCTAAATTCTTAAAATCAACTCAGAACTATCTAAATTTCAGGAAATCACTGAAGGCCACCTTGTTCAAGAAGGCTTACTTTCCTGACTCAACCTAATTTACCTTTTCTACTGTTACAGTAAAATCCATAGACCTCATCATTTTTTATTCACTCTTATCTGTGTTGTTCTTTACGATACATAATTGTTTACTATTTTACTATTTTTTTTTGTTTGTTACATTTGTACCCTGCGCTTTCCCACTCATGGCAGGCTCAATGCGGCTTACATGGGGCAATGGAGGGTTAAGTGACTTGCTCAGAGTCACAAGGAGCTGCCTGTGCCTGAAGTGGGAATAGAACTCAGTTCCTCAGTTCCCCAGGACCAAAGTCCACCACCCTAACCACTAGGCCACTCCTCCACTGCATTACATTGTTTAATTGTATTATAATGAACTGTAGTTTTCTCTATGATCTTGTGTAAGCCACATTGAGCCTACTACAAGTGGGAAAATGTGGGGTATAAATGTGTTAAATAAAAATAAAATAAAAATTCTACAACAGCAACTGAACGCCCAGGTTGTAATATACAGTAAAGCATAAGCCATTATTCGTGTTCCAGTATTTAAGCGCTATGACTTACACCATGTAAAAGCTGGGCATAAATTTTGGCATGTAAATTGTTGCACTTTAGTGCTTAACATAGTATTTTGCAAGTTATCCCCCAAATTCTCTATATATTGCACCTTAATTTCCACGTGGAAATCAAAGTATGTTCTATAACAACGTGCGTAACTTAATCGATTAACTAGCTAATCAGTGCTGTCAATTGGATGTTGACAAGCAATTATCAGCACTAATTGTCATTTATGCATATAGCTCACTAAGCGTATTCTGTAACGTGCTGCACATGAATTCCAAGTCGCACAGTTGAAAAGGGGCAGTAGTTATGGGTGTGGAATGGGTGTTTCTAAAATCTATGTGGATTATTATTGAATACACCTGCTCTGCACCTAATATAGGCATCAGGATTTACACCAAGTAAAACATGGCCTAAATGAACACAGCCAAATTTGGTCGCATGGAGAGTGCGCTTGGCATATTCTATACCACTCGGAAAATTAAGCCTATTCTATAAAATTTAGGCATACTTTAGAAAATACACCTAGGCAAAGTTTTTTACCATGCGGATTTTTCAGGCACTGTAGATGGAATCTAGCCCTCTATGCCTAAGTGTGGGACCCACCCATGTTTTTACCCCCTTATAGTTTCATACTATGCACATTGTACCCTAAGGGCTTGGTTTTGTAAATCTTCAGTAAAAAGTGACATTAGCTCGCTGTTAAGCGGGTCTTTCTTGCATGCTAAGGCCAGTTTTAGTGCAGCCAGAAAATGGCCGATTTTCCATTTTCCGAATGAATGGCCCTGTGCTATTGTTGCCATTAGCACACAGCCATTACCAAAAATTAGCACGTGAGCCATTTCATTCCATTCCCAGTGCTTAAACCCCGCAAATTTCCAACAGGAATCATAGTGGGTTACAATATAAATTCAATTATCGTCACCAATTGTGTAGGACATAAGGGCTCACGTGCTACTCCTGCACTAATCAGTTAGCGTGCAGCAATGTAGATGTGCTGATTAGTGCAGAAATGCACTAGACATACCCCACCATGAAAAATGTAAAAAAATATTTTTTAGCATGTCGTTTATGTACACATATTCAGAACTGACCACGGGATGCCTCAGCATGTTCCACAGTAAGCACACGCAAGTCATTAACACAGCTTGGTAAAAGGAGCCCCAAGTTTGTAGAATACTGCTTGGTACCCAACCGGCAGTTACGTGCATAAATGTTACATTCACATGCATAAGTGCTAGTATTTTATAATCTTAGCGCAAATGTCACTTACATTTAAGTGCTAAGATCATAGAATTAGGGGGTTAGCATCTACCATGCCCACAAAATCCATACTCAGCAAAAAATGGTATAGGTGCAGATGTCTAAATGTTAGGCATCCTGATACCGGGTAATGTTAGTATTCTAGAACAGAACTTGTGTTCCAACATAGACCAGGCTTTCACCACCTATCCTGGGGCACCTAAATGGAGATGCCCAGTTATAGAATTGCCTCCACAGAGGGTAATTTTATAAGGGAGCCCATACCTTAGTTATAAGAACATAAGTACCTGTATGTAATATGTAAACCGCTTTGAATGCAGTTGCAAAAAACACAAGAAGGTAGTATATCAAGTCCCTTTCCGTTATGGACCTTTGAGCCAGTGGTGGGAACTGTCCTTCTTGCCCAATGTCCTTTCCTATTCTGAACCATGTGTATTGTGCTATATCCAGACCAGTCCATTCCTGGATATCATCTAGCCATCTTCTTTTCTCTCTTCCTCTTTTCTTCACTACTGTGGCTCTTCCAAGCATCACTGTTTTTATCAACCTGTTCCCTTCTATTCTAAAGATGTGTTCAAACATCAGGAGTTTCATTGCTTGATCTTCTCCACAGCCACAACTTTTCTCTTCATTTCCTCTCCATTCTGTCTGTTGCTTGCCTTATCTCTCCAACTTATTCTTCTTATTTTCCCATAACACTTCCCTTCATTTCAAGTGCATTCAACTTCAGTGTCCACTGTTTTTGCTCTTTGTTTTTTAGTTAAGGAGTCCAGGAGTTGAATACATATAGCAATGCAGACATCTTGCATGCATCCAGGATTCACATTTTGGTTATTGTATTAATGTTGTTCCACTTCCATATTATGGTCAGTCTCGTGAAAGCACCATTCATTATTCTGATCCTTTTTCCTATCTCCTTGCTACAGTTATTACACTTCCCAAGTATACAAATTGGCCTACACATTTCAACATCTCACTTTCTATGAACACCTGCACGTTATTGCTATTACTATCACCATCACTTTTGTTTTATTCTGTTGATATGAAGTCCAAAATTTTTGCCAGACTGATATATTTCTGTCAATTGCATTTGTAGGTGGTCCTCCTCTTCCACCAACACATCTTAATATGCCTTTCCTGTCCATAAAGGGGATAATATTCAGTAGCAATTATCTAGGTAATTGCTAGGGAGCAATCAGTAATGTACAGTGGCACTGTCTGAATAATGCTGCTGAAAATTATCACTGACTCCTTGGCAGTATCCATATAGTGCCAGGACATTCTGGGATGGAGCTAAGATGCACCTGGGATTTTGCTGTTTAAGGGCATCATTCAGTCTGCTAACAGTGTGTGTGTGTGGGGGGGGGGGGGGGGGGGGGATTATTTTTCTGTGGTTATAATCAAAACAGTTTATATATTATATTTTGTACCTGAGGTAATAGAGGGTTAAGTGACTTGCCCAGAGTCACAAGAAGCTGTAGTGGGAATCAAACCCAGTTCCCTTGGTTGTTATGGAACTGCTCTAACCATTAGGCTATTTCTAATTATCCAGATAAAGTTAGGAGAGCAAAAAAAACCTGGCCTAATTCTATCCAAATAGTTACCCAGGTACCAGTCTGAGTATCACCAGAACCTGGATAGGTGCCAGTGGTCACTGTATATGTGCCTGGTCACTGTATACCAATATATTCAAAACTGATATCCAGGTACAACCCAGAGTTAAATATCTGTATATAAAAACTTATGATGGCTGATATTTATAAAAGCAATGAATGTCATGGGTTGAATATTATCCCCCAAATATTCAGAGTATGGCAGTCAAACTACTATATGCTGCTAAAATATATGATTATGTGTGCCTCTTGCTTGTTGTTGAACATTGGCTCCCAATTATCTATTGAGCCTATTTTAAGATTTTACTTTTAATCCATAGAGCATATTGTATCGGGCTTCTCTCTTACTTGACATGCCATTTAATTCCATTGTCATCCACTGGAGTGACAACATCACAGAATGAAAGTCATTGCTAAATATAAAAATATACCACTAATACTACTCACCACTGCATGTTGACAGTGCTTTACAAGTTAACACTCATGAAGAAACAAAATCCATCAAAACACAAAAGCCCTCACCACCTCCACTTACTATCTGTAGGTGTTTCAAATCAACCTATCATTATGCTTTATTTTTTCTTGCCCCATCTCTATTGAACTCCCTATTGCTTTACCTTCATAGGGAATCTTACCAAAATTTAACTTGGGCTATAAAACTTTATTCTTCTTTGGTAATGTATATGGGGATTATCTGGTCGGTAGCTTCCCCCTGTCTTTGTTCTCTTCCCTCTCATTCACACAATACTGCAGTAGAGGAAAAGATCTGTGTGTATACCAATACTGAAGAAAGGAGATCTGATCAACTGTGGAAATTATTGCATAATCGTTCTGATCCCACATGCAGCAAGATTCAACTCCAAACAGGGTTCAGGAAAGGGTGAGAAACAAAAATGTGAGATGGATCCTTGAAAAGATTAAAAAATACCAAAAGTCTATCTATATGTGTTTCACTGACTGTACAAGGCCTTTGTTTAAATTATGAAAACTCTGGGCCACATTAAGAAACATGGGTATATCAGAACATCTGATAGTTCTCATGTACAATCTTTACATTGATTAGAAGTCAACAGTTCAAATGGAACAAGGAGAAACACAATGGTTAAAATATGCAAAAATATATGGCAAGGCTGCATTCTGTCTCCTTACATGTTCAATCAATATGTTGAACAAATCAAAGAAACCCAAGTTATGAAAATTGATAAAGACTCATCAACAACTTTCACTATTTTGATGATACCACATTATTGGTTGAAAGTGAAGACAGTCTGAAACATTGAATTGTATTGAATTGTAAACCGCTTAATTATTATTTGCAGTATATTAAATAAAATTGAACTGTGAACTAATTATCAAGATCAAGGAACATAGTCACAAAATGGGCCTGCACCTTAACGTGAAGATGAGAAAGGTCTTGACAACTGAATGATTCCATTCTTGATGGAGAAGAAATAGAAATAGTAGACTTTTTCAACCTGCTTGAATCAATAATCAATGATGAAATGACTAGCAGTCAAGAAATCCAATGATGTATCACTCTTGGCAGAATGGTTATGAAGGACATAGATGAAATCTTCAAGTGCAGATTTGTCTCTCTACATACAAACATTCAACTTGTTCAAGGCATAGTATTTTCAATAATGCTGTATGGGTGTGAAAGTTGGACTGTGAAGAAGCAAGTCAGAAAGAAATTGATGCTTTTGAATTATGCTGATCAAAAATAATACTGCATATATCGTGGACTGTCCAAAGAACAAATCGATCAATATTGGAAGAGATCAAACATAACCTTTTCTTAGAATCTGAAATGAAAAGACTGAAAAAGATCATTAGAGAAAGACATGCTTGGTAAGGTTGAAGGACAACGGAAAAGAATAAGACCAGCAATGTGATGGATCAATACAATGACTACATCTATGGACATCACTCTATCAGCGATTAGCTGCCTAACTTAAGAGAGAACCTAGTTCAGGGCAGTTATCCAGAGGATCACCATGAGTTGATACTGACTTGATGACACTTAACAACAACAACAACCTTTTTACATTGCATTACAAAAAAATAGGGCTGCATTTCTGAAGTAGGCTGCGACAACTGTAAGGCTGTTTATAGTTATTTTGCATGCTGTTTTAGATTATTTAATTTGTAATTTATCAATTTGTATTTCTTATCTTTTCATTACTTTTTATTCTTTAATTTATTTGGGGCTGCATTTGATTAAAATGTGTAATTAATCATACAATTAAAGGTATGCTATCCCCTCCCCCCCACCACCACCACCACTGCAGCTCCTTGTGAATATGGACAATGGAGGGTTAAGTGACTTGCTCAGAGTCACAAGGAGCTGCATTGGGGAAATAAATAAATAACACCTTTAAATGCATGATTAATCACAATTAAAAATTGTAATCAAAATACTGCCCTACAAAAAATTATTGTATTCCACCTATGTACCAAATATATGGAGAAGCAAATTGTTGCTATCGTTAACTAAATAATACTGTTTGCTGAGAAAAGATAACAGGGAAATCAACTCACAAAGTTTTTCACAGTTATAAACTACCCACTTTCTTTCCAGGAGTGTCATTACTATCATTAGTCTCTTACTAAAAAGGGGGAGAAAAAAAGGAACTGTGTAAAAAAAACTTACCCAAGGAGAAAAAAACCTGTTCCCCCAAAATTCCCCAAATTGCAAAAAAATAAAAAAGAAGTTGTGGGTATCCCCTACATAAAGCTGTTCCAAAAGTCCAACTTTAAAAGTTTTGAAAGTTCCTTCATAAGGATTACCTCCTGACACAGCAGAAGACAAAACCAGGTGCCCTTGTTAGGGATGATCAATTCAGGATCTGCACTTGCTTTGTGGTTCTGCATTCCAGTGGTTACCTCCAGTTTATAGCAGATGCAATAGCTTTCTCGAAAGACTGTCCTTTACAAGATGTCATTTCTATTTTTTGTAAGAAGCTAACTTGTGCAGAATGTTTTTTTTTTATTATTATTTTGGAACAGCTTTATATAGGGGATTCCTACAATGTTTTTTTTTTAATTATTTTAATTTGGAGTTGTTGGGGATTTTTGGGGGGAACAGTTATTTTTCTCCTTGGGTAAGGAGTTTTTTTTACACAGTTTCTTTTTTCCCTATTTAGTAACAGCATTCCTGGAAACTTAGAGGGTAGTTATTACTAAGTGCCACTATCAGGAGATTTGAGGTTTCAGTTTATAATTAATTTCACTTTGTGAAAACCTTTGTGGGTTGATTCCCCTATTATCTATTCTCAACAAATAGTATTATTTAGTTATTGTATTCCGACAATACCATACAGTTCTATGCAGATTCCAAACATTAAAAGAGCCAGGCATCCCCTAGGATAAACATTGCAATCTCAAAACTAAAAATAGCCAACATACATCCAAGTATTTTTTTTTTTTTTTTAATAAAAAGCCTTTAGCAGATGAGCACAAATCCTGGCTGTCTCTGTTCTAACCAGTCCCTGATATCAGTCTTATTCCACACTGATTTAGCATTTATATAAAAACTAGTAAAAAAAGGCCCATTTGTGTATGAAAGGAAACGGGTGCGAGCAAAGTTTTCCTCCCCCCTCGCTCTCTCCCTGTGTCCCCCCCACGGCCCCCTTTCCTCCCCTCCGATTTCCATGGCTTCCTCCCTCCCTCTGTCACTGTCCTTCACTCTGTCCTCCCTCCGAGTTCCAGTCCTCCCTCCGAGTTCCAGTGCCCCCTCTCTCCCCCATCCCCCAATGTGCACGTCGCCCCCCCCTCCAAAATCGCCAACCCCCCTCTCCCCCTCTCTTACCTGGGTCCCAGTGGCAGCATTGAAGAATGAGCAGGCTCAGCGAGTCTGCTGCCTTCCCTTCTGTTCCTCTGAGCTAGGACTCTGGTCCTGCCCTCATTTCCTGTTTCCGCAAGGGCGGGACCAGAGTCACAGCTCAGAGCAAACAGAAGGGAAGGCAGCAGACTCGCTGAGCCTGCTCGCTCTTCAATGCTTCCAGGCCAGTGACGTCAGTGTTATCTACTGCATGAAGCAGACCACCTCCGGCGGAAGCCACCATCCCAGGCAGCTTCAGAACGTTGGAGGTGAGAATTATTATATAGGATAAGGAATAGAAATATATAAACCAAAATCCCTACACTGATATTTCACAGGAATAAGCTTCTTCTCCCTTAATACCAGATTTAAAATTACACCTTTTGAATCTGTGTTTGCTAAAATAGACTGGTTGGTAACAGCTGAATGGGCTTAAGCATTACCTCCCTGCAATCTATTAAAAAATTATAAGTGGGACTAACACCAGCAAAAGACAAAGAATATCTATAAGCAGATGAAATCTGAGTTGGTATAGGCCAACCCTTAGTACCCAAATCCATTTATTTTCCAGCTCTATCCCCAAAAAAAGATATACAAAGAAGATAAATTCTCAACCAATTTATGACTCATGTGTAATCCCAACTTAAAACTAAGTATAAATCAAGAATTCAAAACCTACCTAAACACATTAAACTATTACCATATACAATTAAAAAGACAACCCATAAAACAGCCTCAGTTGCACCCAAAGCTGTGCACAAAGGAGCAATCAAAAGGGTAGGGCTGCCCCTTTGGCATGACCCTGAAGTGTGACACCTCAGAAGCAAATGGGATGGTGCCGCGGTCAGGAACATCCACTCCTCCTGCAATGTTGTTGAAAATCACAATGTCCTGCTATGGAATTCACTACAAAGCTGATGGAAATGCTAAATGCAGTACTATGCAGGTAATAGCTTAGTTCAGGGCTCCAGAAGCTGGTGTCCCTTTAAATTCCTCTAGCTGATGTCATCTGGTGGCACTGCAGTCAGGAACGCCGACTCCTCCTGCAATGTTCTTGAACTCACAGTAAGCTCTGCTACAGAATTCACTCAAGGCTGATGGAAGTGCTGAGTGCAGTACTGTGCAGGTAATGGTTTAGTTCAGGGCCTCTGAAGCCAGTGATCCTCTCACCGACATCCCCTCCCTTCAGGTATGCTCCCTGTTTCATATAGGAGGTATTGATATGGCTAGTAGGATTGTAATAAGTCTGCATTATTTGACACTAAGGGGACGTCTATAATATGGATGCTTCATATTTGCCCTTATGCTGTGCACTGAGCACCAATTCTATAACAGCAGCTTTGTGTACAGATGCCATTAAAGGGAAAGGGGATGGAACTTGATATACCACCAGTGAAGAAACAGTATGTTTTAAGCCTGTAAAATGTATTGGATTTCTTCCTGCCTTATGTCCTGAAGTGTATTTCTCCTATTTGGCCAGCAGATGGTGTTTCTTTGCTGTAAAACTGTTATAGAAAAGTTAATGCTCCCTTTTTAGTTTCACTCAATGAGGAAGTGATCTACATTGCTGTGAGCAGTATACTTTTAAAACTTGTTCACTGGGCTCTAATTGGCCCAGGTGCTCTTTTCATTTGGACTTTACTGTTTTTTCCCCCAGTCTTAGCCAGGAAGAAGAGAGAAACATATCTCTTTGCTAAGACCCTGTAAACAGTTACATTTGATAACTTGTGAGCAGCTATGTGTCCTGATCTTCCCAGGTACTTTTCAGAAAGCAAATAAATGTTTAGTTATTGTTATAACTGATCCATATTTCAGTTACCTGTTATTGTTTGCTGATTGCACATTTTTTGATCATTGTTCAATTTTAAGACAGTAAACAATATTCAGTTTATTGCCTCTTTGTCTGGACTGATAAAGAATTCTGGTGGTTTGTGTGTTGGGACTATGAGTGCTTTCTGGGACCTGTGGGACCACTGGGAATATGACTCCAGTAATCAAGAAATCACTGGGGATAATTTGAGAGTGGGACACTTGCCCAGAGGCAGTTGTGACCCAGTCAGTGGGAGAAGGGTGCTAGTGTAGAGCACAAGCAGCAGGTGCAGGTGGACCTGAGCTGTGCTGGGGATAGACCCTCTAAGTGGCCACAGGGCAATCCCAGGCAGCTGGCTAGGCATTTCATAATACCACCTTTCTGTAGTTTATAGTCAAAGTGGTTTACATATTATGTCCATGTAGTTATTTTGTACCTAAGGCAATGGAGGACAAAGTGACTTGCCCAGAGTCAGAAGGCGCTGCAGTGGGACTAAAACTTGGCTCCCCCGCTTCTTAGGCTGCTGCACTAACCATTAGACTATTGCAGGCCTAAACCTGCTTATGCATGCACAAATTCAATGGCAAGTATGCATGGTGCATGTAACTACCCACACACAGTTATAGACTTGTTCTTCAAGTTTGTAAATTATTTTGACATGTTTTCCACGAAAGGCAGTATAGCATAAAAGTATAGTGCAGTTCAGTTTTATAAAAAAAAAACACTTTTCTGTTTCTAAAGCAGATTTTACTTATGGAAAAAGCTTTATAGAATTACCTCCTAAGTGTGCAAACCCTGGTCCAGAGCTGCCAGTCCAAGTTTTGAACTCACATCCCAAAGCAGTGGGGTACTTGAATTTCTTGATCCTACCCATTGAAATCAGTGCTGCAAGTTCTATAATTCATCTGACTCGGATTGTCAGAAATCTAGACCTGGCCTAAAAGTTCTTTCCTGTAATTTGGCATGCTAATTTCAAGTGAGTAGAATGAAGGATAGAAAGTACTGTCATGCATAGGAACTATGTTTAAAATGAAGATTAACGTAAGATCTCTGTTCTGGAACTATGCAACCTGGCAGAGGCCAGTTCTTTGTTTAGAGTTATATTGGTACAGTTAATATAGGTAGGATCATCTTGTTAGTAAGTTAGAAATGGAGGTTTAGATATGGCTGGTGGGTTGTTTAATGTTGATGTTTATATTGTAAGCAACTCTGGTTTTGAGAAACAATATTTTATTTATTTTTGTTACATTTGTACCCCACGCTTTCCCACTCATGGCAGGCTCAATGCGGTGGGCAATGGGGGGTTAAGTGACTTGCCCAGAGTCACAAGGAGCTGCCTGTGCCAGGAATCGAACTCAGTTCCTCAGTTCCCCAGGACCAAAGTCCACCACCCTAACCACTAGGCCACTCCTCCACTTCCAAAGAGAAAAAGGGACATTCACGTGTGGAGGTTGCGTATTATGGAGCTGTCCACTGTAGCTGCCACTATGGAGCAATTTGCTAGACCTAAAGTCTCTGCCAATATAAGTACTCATAAGTACATAAGTACATAAGTACATAAGTAGTGCCATACTGGGAAAGACCAAAGGTCCATCTAGCCCAGCATCCTGTCACCGACAGTGGCCAATCCAGGTCAAGGGCACCTGGCACGCTCCCCAAACGTAAAAACATTCCAGACATGTTATACCTAAAAATGCGGAATTTTTCCAAGTCCATTTAATAGCGGTCTATGGACTTGTCCTTTAGGAATCTATCTAACCCCTTTTTAAACTCCGTCAAGCTAACCGCCCGTACCACGTTCTCCGGAAACGAATTCCAGAGTCTAATTACACGTTGGGTGAAGAAAAATTTTCTCCGATTCGTTTTAAATTTACCACACTGTAGCTTCAACTCATGCCCTCTAGTCCTAGTATTTTTGGATAGCGTGAACAGTCGCTTCACATCCACCCGATCCATTCCACTCATTATTTTATACACTTCTATCATATCTCCCCTCAGCCGTCTCTTCTCCAAGCTGAAAAGCCCTAGCCTTCTCAGCCTCTCTTCATAGGAAAGTCGTCCCATCCCCACTATCATTTTCGTCGCCCTTCGCTGTACCTTTTCCAATTCTACTATATCTTTTTTGAGATACGGAGACCAGTACTGAACACAATACTCCAGGTGCGGTCGCACCATGGAGCGATACAACGGCATTATAACATCCGCACACCTGGACTCCATACCCTTCCTAATAACACCCAACATTCTATTCGCTTTCCTAGCCGCAGCAGCACACTGAGCAGAAGGTTTCAGCGTATCATCGACGACGACACCCAGATCCCTTTCTTGATCCGTAACTCCTAACGCGGAACCTTGCAAGACGTAGCTATAATTCGGGTTCCTCTTACCCACATGCATCACTTTGCACTTGTCAACATTGAACTTCATCTGCCACTTGCACGCCCATTCTCCCAGTCTCGCAAGGTCCTCCTGTAATCGTTCACATTCCTCCTGCGACTTGACGACCCTGAATAATTTTGTGTCATCGGCGAATTTAATTACCTCACTAGTTATTCCCATCTCTAGGTCATTTATAAATACATTAAAAAGCAACGGACCCAGCACAGACCCCTGCGGGACCCCACTAACTACCCTCCTCCACTGAGAATACTGGCCACGCAATCCTACTCTCTGCTTCCTATCTTTCAACCAGTTCTTAATCCATAATAATACCCTACCTCCGATTCCATGACTCTGCAATTTCTTCAGGAGTCTTTCGTGCGGCACTTTGTCAAACGCCTTCTGAAAATCCAGATATACAATATCAACCGGCTCCCCATTGTCCACATGTTTGCTTACCCCCTCAAAAAAATGCATTAGATTGGTGAGGCAAGACTTCCCTTCACTAAATCCGTGCTGACTTTGTCTTATCAGTCCATGTTTTTGTATATGCTCTGCAATTTTATTCTTAATAATAGCCTCCACCATCTTGCCCGGCACCGACGTCAGACTCACCGGTCTATAATTTCCCGGATCTCCTCTGGAACCCTTCTTAATGCACTTTTTCCTTGAATAAGGGATCAAGGGAGCTTATTAGACTCAAGAGTCATTGCTGGTAGAAGAAGGATGTCACTCAGTTGGGGTGGTAGAGGAAGGGAGAAGGAAGGGAATGATTTGTGGAAAAGGATAATAAATATACTGGACATGAGAAAGGAATGATGTACATGGGGAAGAGAGAGAGTGAGAGATAGTGAGAAAGAGAGAGAGAGAGAGAGAGAGAGAGAGAGAGAGAGAGAGAGAGAGAGAGAGAGAGAGAGAGAAGCTCACTGTGTGAGGGAAGACAGGGACTGAGGACTGATTTTAAGGAAAACACAGAGAGAGCTTGGTGGGGAGAAGGGAGAAGGAAAAATCTTGCCTGCCCTTCACTACCATCCTCTGCCCTTGCCCTCACTTCCACCCCTTGTGAGTTTCTTCTTTTGATACTATGTCTTCTGCTTCTTTGCCTCTTGGTATGTGAATGATTGGTAATCCTTGCCTTACTGCAAACAAATATGGACAACATTAAAGTCAGTTTGCACATTTTTTTAAACAGCATGACATTTGCTTAAGGATTTCATTTTTATGAGTTTAGAACAAGAATTAAACAATTCTACCCAAAACTCCATGCCAGCAAAAAATTCTGCACGTACAACATTGAAGAAATGAGCTAATGATCCTCAGCACTTTTTTTCCAGCATGATTTTTCTCTCTGGAAATTTTTCCCTTTTAGAAAATGGAAAGCTCATTTTCTCTTGTCAGAAAAAGTCAACACGCTACTTGGGGATCTCAAATGATCTCCCCCCAGCTTTATAATCTCAAGTTTTCCATAGTGCTGTTTGAGATTAAAAACAGCCTTCTGAGACTGGATCTGGACAGGTTCATTAATATGCCCAGTCAATATAATTAGAATGAATAATTCTTCCAGACTCTGTTTTTTCTTCTTCCAGCATCTACCCAGCCTGATTTTGGACAGTTTCTTTGCAGAGCTTAATAGAGTGGTTAACTTAATTTAGGGGCCATTTTAGTAAACAGTGTTAACTGCTAACACATGCTTAAAGCAGAAAAATGGACTAATGCAGGACACATTAAATCATTTTGCTTTAGTTTTGTTAATTGCACATGCTAATCACATGCCATTTTTGGGGGGAGGGCCATGTCAGGGGTGGAGAATGGGCGTGGAACAGCTATTCAGTTAGCACTGACATTAGTGCGTGCTAACTGAATAACACTGATTTAATTTGGGAGCCCTTTAGCACTTTTTAGAAGGGGGCAGTAAGAGCTGTCGTGCAAATGTTTTCAGTGGCCACACACTAATGCTAACATTAGCACACAGAATGCTCTAAGCCCATTTTCTAGTGCAACTTAGTAAAAGTACCCCTTAGCAGTGGCGTACCAAGGGGTGGGGGGGTGGGGGGGTCCACCCCGGGTGCATGCCGCTAGGGGGGTGACGTGGAGCGTGCCTGTCGCCCTGTCTCTGCGTTTGCATGTGTTCACTGCTCCCTCTGCCCCAGAACAGGTTACTTCCTTTCTGTGCATACCTTACAACTGTCACGTCTGTGGCCATGACCACCCTCAGACTTACCTTGTTCCTGGGGGTCAGCTTCCTAGCTGGCTCCTGTTTCTTCTGTCTGTCCTTGCTGAGCTAGCTCTGGCTCTCTGTGCTGGCTGCATCCAGCAGCATGACACTAATTGCCTCACTATACTGCACCTGTGGGTGTTGCCTGGGTTAGTTCTTTCTCTCTCTGTGTGTGCTGGCTGCTTCCAGCATGACTCTAATTGCTTCACTACACTACACCTGGGTGTGGGAAGCCTCTCTGTGTTTCTCTGTGCTTTCTGCCTGCTCTGTGGTTTGTGCCTGAACAGCCTCCGTAGTTACTTAGAGATTGCTGCAGCTGTGTCTCTGGTGTTGAAGGGCTTTATTAATCACTTAGAGATTGCAGCCTTTGCCTTTGCATCATATAAGGTCCCTGGTATGCTAGAGTGCTCTGTGCACTGCTACATTGTCCAGTTCTGTGTGAGTTCCTAGTGTTTGCCTAGTTAGCTTGGGCACTGCTCTGCTTGTTAGTTTGTGTACAGCTTCTAGGTCTCCTGAGTTTAGCCTCTGGTTTTCCCCGGTGGGGTTTCCTTGGTTTCTGGAGCTTCAGCCCTAGTCTTGTCCTTTGCCAGTTCTCCTTGTTACTGGAGCTCCAGCCCTAGTCTTGCTATTGGTTCTGACCCTTGCCTGTACCTATCTACTGCTCTGCTAGCCGCCTGCCCAGAGACTCCTGCTTAGAACCTGACCAGCCACCTGTCTCTGCCTATTGCCTGTACTCAGATCTTCTCTGCCAGCCACCTGTCTCGGACTATTGCCAGAACCCGGACATTCCCTGCCAATGCCTCCGCAGTGCCTTAGGTCCCGAGGTTAGTGTGCTGTTTGCACAGTTAGCTTTCCTTGTCTTTTCTTGTGGGTTTCCAGCCCTTCTGCTTTGCGAGTTACTATCATCTGTGGGCCTTGCCTTCTGGCTCAGGGTATTATTGCTCTGTGGGCTTTCAGCCCTTCTGTGTTTATTGCTCTGTGGGCTTCCATCTCTTCTGTGCCCATTGCTCTGTGGGCCTCCAGTCTATCTGTGTATATCCCTTTATCTGTGGGCTTCCAGGCCTTCTGGGTGTATTACTGCGGCCTGGGGGTTTCCAGCCTTTCTGTGGGCTTCTAGCCTTTCTGGGTGTATCTCTCTGACCTGCAGGCTTTCAGCCTTTCTGTGTTTATTGTTCTCTGTGGGCTTCTAGCCTTTCTGTTATCCCTGTGCAGTGGTGCTGCTCCCTGTCTGAGGTTGGTCAGCGGCTGATGCTGCAGCCATTTCTCTCCTTTCTATCTGTTAGCTACTATATCTCCAGTCTAACCCTTCCTCTGGCAAGCGTAACTGTCATTCCCATTCCCTTGAGCTTAGCTTGTATGTAGCTCCTGTGTCCTCTTCCCTGCCTGTCTGCCTTGCTTTAGCCTAGGTACCTGGGAGCACCGCTGGATCCTGACTCCGGTTGTTCCTGTTGCTGGTTCCAGTTCTGGTTTTTCTGTAAGCCCTACCGGCTGCTCGAACCTGAGGGCTCAACCCTCGGGGAAAGGCAGCTAAGCGTAGGTGGAGCCTACTCCAGTTTGTTCCGGTCCGGTGCGTTCCAGTCCCGAGTGTTCCAGTGCAGGACTGCAGTCCGGGGTTCCAGTCCAGCCTTGCCTCTTCTCTGCTCCCAAAGTGATCTTGCCTGCCACTGCCGCTCCTCGGCCGTGGTCCAAGGACTCACGTACCCAGGGTTCCCAGGGAAGAAGCCTGACAGAATGCCAAGGTCCTCGAGAACACGACAACAACAGACTCACTAATACAAATTCAAACTGCCTGTTCGAAATGCCTGTGAACCCCAACAAAATACTGATTGCAAAGTCCATGTAGCTTTAAATGCTGCACTCAACCAAAAGGTTGTGCTCAGTTCTCTTTGTCTCCTTGTTTCCGTAGTTAATCACTGTGCATTTCTGGCCACTCCTCCTCAGTTCCAGAAATTTCAAACAGGAATCCAATCAATCCCTTTGAGTCCTTCATTTGTATACGTGCCACCTTCTCTTCCACTCATACAATGTATGAGTGCAGAGGGGGCACCTCTGGGGGGTGGAGAATGGGCATTTCTGTGCTAATCAGTGCAGCTTCATTGCTGTGTACTAACTGATTAGCATGGGATAAACTTGTGAGCCCTTACTGCTTACAAAATAGGTGTTGGTAAGGGCTCACGTACTAATTTTAAAGAATAACTTTGCATTAATGGCAATATTAGTGTGTGGCCATTAATTTGGAACATGTTTTTATCCCGATAACTTTATTATTCTACAATGCAATCCACTAAATTCTGAAAATGAATGCCACTCATGTTGGTGCACTTGTGTATCATTATTCTTCAACCAAGCCTTTAATGAAAGAAGTAACTAACTTGTTAGTCTCGCACACACACACAAGGATTGACTCGGGCTGCACATACTGCAGCGGGACATGTTTATTCACTCCTACCCTAGCTGAGATAATATTTAACCATCTCTCTGACCTCACGTGCAACTTTCTTCAAATCAATCATCTTACTTTCTAATTCTTCCTACTTTCTTGCTCATCTATATGTTACAACTTTGCCTTACCCCTCACTACCAATTATAATGTTCTAGTACATATTGTGTTGTCATTGCAAGTAGTATACCATGCCATACTTTGTATTGTTCGAATATTTTTACTGCTCTAATTGCCTACTGCTCATGTTTGATCTATTCTTACTGTACACCGCCTTGAGTGAATTCCTTCAAAAAGGCGGTAAATAAATCCTAATAAATAAAATAAATAAATAAATAATTAAACAGGCACAGTTTAAAAAGCGTTCACAGCTGGGCTGACAGAAAGTGGAATTTTCAGTCTGATAAAAAGTTCCTTCAGATTAGGCCAGATTGCAACATTACTGATGTCTTCTTACTGGGTCTGCCAGTTCTGATCAAGGGAATCTCTATCTGAAATCCTTGCCTTTCTTAAAACGAATAATTCTTTATTATCATTACTATTTTCATTTGCATTAGAAGTAATAAAATAATATGAAGATTGATTAGGAACTGTAGCAAGCAGATGTCTGATGTGACGACCCTTGTCCAAAGTCCTCTGTCAGTCCACCCTATATGAAACTTGGGATACAGAATTGCAGCTGCGATTGCTTCTGAGTCATCAAATTGATCAGAGAAATGTTGTTCAATAGTATTTATAAGGACAGTCACAAGGGGCTTACAATGTGTTGCTAATATTTTCTTGTCAATGAGAGTCGCACCAGAAGCGTAGCTAGGTTTTGATGGTAGAGGAGCAGACCTTTTGTAATATAGGTGCTGATGTAAGGCTGCAGGCCCAATCCACATGGGCTCCATTTCATTTAAAATCCATTTTGAGGAGCAGTTGCTCCCTTTGCAACCCCCTCCCCCCCACAACTATGCCTCTGAGTCTCAAGAAGCCTGGTAATGGTTCAGTGGCGTAGCCACAGGTGGGCCAGTGCTCAGGCCCACCCAACAGTAGCACACATTTAGCGGTAGCTGATGGGGATCTCAAGCTCAGCCAGCTGAAGACTTCCCCCTGATGGTAACAAAAACGCTACTGTCCACGATACTGGCACCTGCACACGCTCAGTTTTCAGAACATGCCTGCTGCCAAGGTGGAAAGAAGAATTTTCCCGCTAGCTGAAATATTTTTTTTGGTGGTGGTTGGGAGGGGGGAGAACACTTGGTGCCCACCCACGTCTTGCCTAGGCTCACCCAAAATTTGTTGTCTGGCTACACCCCTGTAATGGTTGGCAAGAAGTAGGCCATGCACATAATCTTTTTGACTGCAGGATGCTCAAAAACTGAGCAACAGGTTTAATTACAGAAACATAATTGGCCAAGAAAGTCAACTCACCTGCCATCAGTCTTGGAATTTTCAGTTTAGTGGAAATGGCATCAAAGCAAACTTCACCCTGCTGATGGACCAATCTATCAAATCTCTCTGTTGTTAGGTTTAGAGAGTTCCATTGTGTTTGATTTGGTTTCTTGAGAAAAAGCAAAAAAAAAAAAAAAAAAAGGAGAAAAACCCCTATGACTGCATACAAGTCTCAGGGAAGACAGTAGGGGAGGCCCAATTAAATTCCAACCAACTACAGAGCATGACTATTTGTTAACCCTTAAAGTGCTTGCAGATTGTTCTGCCTTTTTGCTCAATACGTGCTGATTCATTGACAATGTTTGCCTTTATACAAGTCTGACACAGTCTTGGCTAGATCTTGTGACCCTGAGGCAGGCGTTTATCACCAAAGTAAAGGTCTGTGTCGAGTCTTGCAACATTTTCATGTGTATTTCTATGGGTAACTAAATAAGACAATCAGGTTTTTTTTCCTTTTTGTTTTTGTATTTTATTAGTTTTAGAACATTTTTATCATCATTGTTTTATGGTCTGTTAAGAAATACTACTTTATATATGCTTATTCACCTCTGTAGTTTGTTGGCCTTTAATTGATCCTCCCCTGAGACTTGGTTTCTTGAGTTCCAGTCAAAAAAATCAATTACTGTGTCAGTAGCCAAAAGAGTTTGTTTGTACGTATTACAAAGTTCTTGACATTTTGCATTTTCTTGTATGTTAAATCGCTTTCCATTTTGCCAGCGTCAGTAGTAGACACAAGGTTTAAGGTATGGCAGGCTCATTGCTGATGGCAAGAAAGCTCCTAAATGTGATTTCCACTGAAGCTGAAAGTTCGGTAGACATCTATTGCCTCAACTTCTTTGTCATCTAATGCATAATTTACATCTTCACCTTCACCCTTGTTATCATCATGCTGTCTAAACAGAGTGAAGGCTCACACAAAGTTGGATCCATTGTCTGTTCTAACAATTTTTTGTCTGATGGCAAATTCTGTATGAATGACTTTAAGAACTGATGCAAGAACATCAAACGTGTGTGAACCCTTGAATCATCTTAAGGCCAGACAAGCAGACTTCCTCTCTAAAGACTCTTTATGAAACCAGTGGACAGTCACCTCAATGTAAGATTTTCAGTGGTGTTCCGAGAGGCGCTGACACCCGGGGCGGATCGCCGATGTGCCCCGCCCCCCGGGTGCAGCGCCCCCCCCCATGCAGTGCGACCCCCCCCCCCCCGGCGAAGGGACACCCTCACCCCAGCGAAATAACCCCCTCGGGTGCACGTCGCTGGGGGGGTGCCGCACGCCGGTCAGCGTCGTTCGTTTCCATGCTCCCTCTGCCCAGGAACAGGTTATTTCCTGTTCCGGGGCAGAGGGAGCATGGAAACGAACGACGCTGACCGGCGCGCGGCACCCCCCCGGTGGCGTGCACCCAGGGCAGACCGCCCCCACCCCCCCCCCCTTGGTACGCCACTGAAGATTTTCTATGGAATGACCAGCAGTCTGTTGTGGTAGAGCCATATGTCTGCCGAAGAAGAATTGAACCAGCTTCAGCTTCATCTCTACAGCAGAATCACAGATTTTCTGCCTCAGTATGACCTGACTCACCCCTGTTCTGTTTGGCTTAGACAAGTAACCAGTTGAGCTCCACTATTCTCACATGCTGTATTCCCTGAACAGCAAAATGTAAGACAAATTGATCCACTGTTGTTTCAATGATGAGATTTGCATTAGCAAACTCTGTTTGCTGCTTCATTTGATTTACTAATGAATCATTATTCACGTCTTGTTTCCACTTTCTTGTAATGTTAATTTTTCATACATTGTTACTTGTTGAGGATGCATTCTCTTCACATACTTTTTTTTTTTCAAATTTGATGATGAATTAGTGAATGCTCGACATTCTGTGTATTTCGACATACATAATTAACACACAGAGACAACCATACTTCCATTTATGACTTTCAACTTTAATATCAATGAAAAATACAGCCACGGATGTTCCATATCATCAAATGAATTGGAATAAATTAACCTGGGGGAGAAGGGTTCAAAGAGAGATATATAGAGATTATGCATCTGTAACTCACACCTACAAACCCACACAGAAAAAGCTAAGAAGCCTAAAGGCTGAAAATCAGCTTGAATTTTTGTTTAAATATTACCATGGGTCCCAAAACATGAATACACCACCTAGTGAGAAAACTACATGTTAGCAGATTACCATACTTTGGTTAGATGTGCAAAATACAGACAGACCTTCAAGAAATATGAAACAAGGGACAATAAATCAATCATAGAGACATAAAGTTGAAATACTGAATGGATACCTCAGGAAGTCAAACTCTGCATGTACAGCAGTACTAGAGAAAAGAAACTGAAATGGGCAACAGCAGAAATAACTATTTCCCAAAGCTGACATATTTCAGTTAATATCAATTCAGAATAAAATCCAGAAGATATTTGCCCTCAGCAATCAGTGTTTTTTTTTTTTTTTTTTTAATGCTGACTGCCATAGGCAGAATTAGCTGCAGATATTGAATGCCAGGCCATGTCTGGGCACCAGACTTATGCGGGTCCTGGCTGAATATTGGGCAGGACCCACATAAATATTTATTCCACTCTCAACTCCACCCCTGATTCCAATCCTCCTCTGGAAGAAGGTTGAGGCCCCTACAATCACACTCCCCCAGCCCCCACTCCCAGAACATCAAGATCCCCTCTCCCCAGGATCATGACGTGCTTACCAGATTGATTCCTGGAAGTCTAGTGGGAAAATGGACAGAAGCAGTGCCCATTCTCTCCTGCCTGGTGCAGCCGCCTCCTTAAAATGGCTGCTGTGGCTGTTTTAAGGAGACAGCCACACCGAGCAGGAGTGAGTGGGCAGGTAAGCCCACCATGATCCTGGAGAAGGGTGGTATTGAATTTTCAGGGGGTGGGGGTGGAATGGAGGGGAATCCTGCGGGGGTGTCTTAATCTCCATCCAGGGGGAGAGAGGGGAGAGCAAAATCAGGAGGATCAGGATGTTCTGGGGAGGGGTGGAAGGGTGGATTTGCACACTTAGGCCAGGTCCTGGAAGTTATGCAGTTTTTAAAATGAGAAAAACAAGTAAGGACAGAACTGTAGAGCAGTTCTTCTTATGAGAAGCTTTTTAGTCTCACAGTTCCATACCTGGGACTTGTTATCTGTCTGTGTATGGCAGTACTTAGCAGGGCCACATGGCATTAATGTATAGCAATAGGACATTGCTACCTTTTGGTCAGTGGTGGAACTGCAACTGAAAAGTGTGTGTGGTTTTTTTGTAGGTTTTGGTTTTCCAGATAGGCTAGATCTTTTACCAGTCAATATTCAGCCTATGGCATAAGCACTGAATATCACAGTCCATGCCAGCATATGCTGGCCACTGGACTTATGCGGGTCCTGACTGATATTCAGTTAGGACCTGCGTAAGACAATTATGAGGGCCCCAGCTGAATATCAGCCAGGACCCGCATAAGGGAAGAAAGTGCAATCACCCTCTCCGAGTTAACCTCTCCATCCCCTAATCCTAATCTCTCTCCCTCCTCCTGAAAACAATTCGAACCCCTTGACCAGACCTCTACCCCACCCCCTGTAGGCCACCCTCCCTCCTGGCCTATTGTGGGTATCCCTGGTGGTCTAGAGGGACCTACCCCCTGTAGGCCCCTCTCCCCTTGGGCCTACCTTGGATATCCTTGGTGATCAAAGGGATCCTATGGGCAGGAGCAATGACCACTCACTCCTGCTCATCATGGCAGACGTACCTGGTCTGACCCAGTATGGCTAGTCTTATGTTCTTACGGTAAGTGCATCTGCAATATCTGCAGCTGTGGCAGGGCAAGGGAACTTACCATGTGCAAATTAGACCCTGTCCACACCCATCCCCTGCACATTCTTCTCCCATTTGCTCCCTCCCTCCACAGCAAGCAGTTAGTGTGTAAATTAACGTGGTAAGTGTTGTGATAAAATATATTGAAAACAGAATGAATAGAAGATATAAGTACAGAAGTACATAAGCAATGCCACACTGGGAAAAGAACAAGGGTCCATCGAGCCCAGCATCCTGTCCACGACAGCGACCAATCCAAGCCAAGGTCACCTGGCAAGCTTCCCAAATGTACAAACATTCTATACATGTTATTCCTGGAATTGTGGATTTTTCCCAAGTCCATTTAGTAGTGGTTTATGGACTTCTCCTTTAGGAAACCGTCCAACCCCTTTTTAAACTCTGTCAAGCTAACCGCCTTCACCACGTTCTCCGGCAACGAATTCCAGAGTTTAATTACGCGTTGGGTGAAGAAAACTTTTCTCCGATTTGTTTTAAATTTACTACACTGTAGTTTCATCGCATGCCCCCTAGTCCTAGTATTTTTGGAAAAAGTGAACAGACGCTTCACATCCACCTGTTCCACTCCACTCATTATTTTATATACAGTGGTGGAAATAAGTATTTGATCCCTTGCTGATTTTGTAAGTTTGCCCACTGACAAAGACATGAGCAGCCCATAATTGAAGGGTAGGTTATTGGTAACAGTGAGAGATAGCACATCACAAATTAAATCCGGAAAATCACATTGTGGAAAGTATATGAATTTATTTGCATTCTGCAGAGGGAAATAAGTATTTGATCCCCCACCAACCAGTAAGAGATCTGGCCCCTACAGACCAGGTAGATGCTCCAAATCAACTCGTTACCTGCATGACAGACAGCTGTCGGCAATGGTCACCTGTATGAAAGACACCTGTCCACAGACTCAGTGAATCAGTCAGACTCTAACCTCTACAAAATGGCCAAGAGCAAGGAGCTGTCTAAGGATGTCAGGGACAAGATCATACACCTGCACAAGGCTGGAATGGGCTACAAAACCATCAGTAAGACGCTGGGCGAGAAGGAGACAACTGTTGGTGCCATAGTAAGAAAATGGAAGAAGTACAAAATGACTGTCAATCGACAAAGATCTGGGGCTCCACGCAAAATCTCACCTCGTGGGGTATCCTTGATCATGAGGAAGGTTAGAAATCAGCCTACAACTACAAGGGGGGAACTTGTCAATGATCTCAAGGCAGCTGGGACCACTGTCACCACGAAAACCATTGGTAACATATTACGACATAACGGATTGCAATCCTGCAGTGCCCACAAGGTCCCCCTGCTCCGGAAGGCACATGTGACGGCCCGTCTGAAGTTTGCCAGTGAACACCTGGATGATGCCGAGAGTGATTGGGAGAAGGTGCTGTGGTCAGATGAGACAAAAATTGAGCTCTTTGGCATGAACTCAACTCGCCGTGTTTGGAGGAAGAGAAATGCTGCCTATGACCCAAAGAACACCATCCCCACTGTCAAGCATGGAGGTGGAAATGTTATGTTTTGGGGGTGTTTCTCTGCTAAGGGCACAGGACTACTTCACCGCATCAATGGGAGAATGGATGGGGCCATGTACCGTACAATTCTGAGTGACAACCTCCTTCCCTCCGCCAGGGCCTTAAAAATGGGTCGTGGCTGGGTCTTCCAGCACGACAATGACCCAAAACATACAGCCAAGGCAACAAAGGAGTGGCTCAGGAAGAAGCACATTAGGGTCATGGAGTGGCCTAGCCAGTCACCAGACCTTAATCCCATTGAAAACTTATGGAGGGAGCTGAAGCTGCGAGTTGCCAAGCGACAGCCCAGAACTCTTAATGATTTAGAGATGATCTGCAAAGAGGAGTGGACCAAAATTCCTCCTGACATGTGTGCAAACCTCATCATCAACTACAGAAGACGTCTGACCGCTGTGCTTGCCAACAAGGGTTTTGCCACCAAGTATTAGGTCTTGTTTGCCAGAGGGATTAAATACTTATTTCCCTCTGCAGAATGCAAATAAATTCATATACTTTCCACAATGTGATTTTCCGGATTTAATTTGTGATGTGCTATCTCTCACTGTTACCAATAACCTACCCTTCAATTATGGGCTGCTCATGTCTTTGTCAGTGGGCAAACTTACAAAATCAGCAAGGGATCAAATACTTATTTCCACCACTGTACCTCTATCATGTCTCCCCTCAGCAGTCTCTTCTCCAAGCTGAAAAGCCCTAGCCTCCTTAGTCTTTCTTCATAGGGAAGTCGTCCCATCCCCGCTATCATTTTAGTCACCCTCGCTGCACCTTTTCCAATTCTGCTATATCTTTCTTGAGATGTGGCGACCACAATACTCAAGTTGCGGTCGCACCATGGAGCGATATAACTGCATTATGATATCCTCACACCTGTTTTCCATACCTTTCCTTATAATACCCAACATTCTATTCGCTTTCCTAGCTGCAGCAGCACACTGAGCAGAAGGTTTCAGTGTATTATCGACGACGACACCCAGATCCCTTCCTTGGTCCAAAACTCCTAACGTGGAACCTTGCATGACGTAGCTATAATTTGGGTTTTTTTTTCCCACATGCATCACCTTGCACTTGCTCACATTAAACGCCATCTGCCATTTAGCTGCCCAGTCTCCCAATCTCGTAAGGTCCTCTTGTAATTTTTCACAATCCCGTCGCGAGTTAACGACTTTGAATAACTTTGTGTCATCAGCAAATTTAATTACCTCGCTAGTTACTCCCATCTCTAAATCATTTATAAATATATTAAAAAGCAGCGGTCCTAGCACAGACCCCTGAGGAACCCCACTAACTACCTTTCTCCATTGTGAATACTGCCCATTTAACCCCACTCTCTGTTTCCTATCCTTCAAAATAATATTTAAATTGAATATGAACATAGTGTACACATCTGTGGAGAGCAGCTAGTGACCACGCAGTAACAGTTATTGTACACAAATTCATGCCATAGCAGCTTACCACACTTTTTAAGCATGGTCCTAAGCTGACCATGCATTATGGATATCATAAGAGAAAGCTATAACAAGTGCAGTATTATACAGCAGTGGCGTACCAAGGGGGGGGGGGGCGGTGGGGGCAGTCCGCCCCGGGTGCACGCCGCTGGGGGGTGCCGCGGCGTGCGCCAGCTCTGAGTTCGCTGACTTCGCTCGTTCGCTGCAGCTCCCTCTGCCCTGGAACAGGTTACTTCCTGTTCCGGGTCAGAGGGAGCTGCAGCGAACGCGCGAAGTCAGGGAACTCTGAGCAGGCGCGCGCTGCGGCACCCCCCCAGCGGCGTACACGTTGGGGAGGTCCGCGCTGCATCGGCGGGGGGTGCTGCAACCAGGGTGGGTCCGCGCTGCATCGGGGGGGCGGGGCGCCACCCCGTGTGTCCGCCCCCCTAGGAGCGCCACTGTTATACAGTACATATTAAACAAATCCTTCTGCAATGTTTTATGTTGGAACTCTGTACTAAAGTTCAGACTTTTAAGTAGAACACCTTTAAGGAAAACACACCTTATGCTGTATACCCTGCAGGTTAAGCCTCTTCCCAATGAAGAATCCACACCAAGACTATTGTGAGAGTGAGCCAAAACCTAATTCCCAGTACTGAGTATAAGCAAAAGGGCCAGGTCAGGATTACATGTAAATGAGAGAATACTCTACTTCCTCTGAGATTTCCTTCCCCTATTTTCTAAAACCTCTTCCCACCATCCTGTCCTCTTCCTTCTTTGCCTTCTGTGGCACTATTTGCCATCTCCCTTTTCCATCTCGTTTTTCTCTCTCATCTGTCCCCTTTTCTTTTTTTCTTTCTCTCCCTCCCTCTCTCGTTCGATCTGTCTCTTATATACGTAGATACAACACATATTCTCTCTCACTCTTTCTCTATGGAGTTGGAGAAAGTGTTTCACCTCTGACCAGCAGAATGAACCAGGGGACAGGGAATTAGCTGCTGTAGCAAGCAGAAAGTATTCCTCTAGTTTCTCCCTTGGTATAAGTCCTAGTATATGCCTTGTTCTCAGCCTATATTATCATTGATGCATGCTCCAGCTCTCCCCATTCACAGTTCTTGGTACCAGCTCTCCTATTGGTAGAACCAGAGATCTATATCAGCCTTTAACGATTCAGGAGTGGGGGTAATTTTATCGATGAAGAGCTGGAATGATGCCATCGCATTCACATGCATGAATTGTTGCACCCCATTCCAATATATTCAGTCTATAGTCATATTCAGAGGATCCTCAGACCTGAGTTGATGCCACTCCATATCCGCATAAGGGTACTTCACTAAGAGACCATCTCATTGTATGTCTTGCAGACTGCTATAAATACCCTCATTTTAGGCCTCCCATTGCTGCAACAACACAACCCTCAAATTGATTGGGAGCAAGGTCAGCTCACCGTTTTGAGTCAATTCTGCTGAGTGTCCTGTTTGGATACAGTTATACCTCCTAGTGGATTATTGCTTCAGATGGCCCAGGCTGCTTTACATCTTCCACCTGTTTTTGCTTCCTTTGTGGATGTCTTCTCTAAACATTGAGCTGAGACACTTCCTCCACATCATCCGTATGACTGTGTCATCGACTTGGTTTGAGATAAAATGCCTCCCAGGGGAAGGATCTACTCCTTTATCCTGCCCAGAGATGGAGGAGATGTTCGCTTATGTCCACGATAATCTCTCAAGGTTTCATATGCCCCTCTAAGTCACCTGCAGAGACTGGATTCCTTTTTGTAGGGAAAAAGGTTGGAGGCCTTTGCGACGTATTGATTATAGAGGCCTGAATGGTATAACCATCAAAGATAAATATCCATTACCACTGATCTCTGAGTTGTTCAACCATCTTCAAGGGGTTCATATTTTCACCAGTTTGATCTCAGGGGCGCCTATAATCTTATCAAGATTAAGGAAGGAGATGAATGGAAAACTGCCTTCAACACTTGTAATGGCCACTATAAATACCTGGCGATGTCATTTGGCCTATCTGATTTTCAAGTGTTTATGAATGACATCTTTCGGGATCTTTTATATAAATATGTGTTAGTGTATGTTGATGAACAAGAAAGTGAGGACTGCAGCCCAGAGCTTTTTTAACCTACGGAAGCCAAACAGCTATACCCCTCTTGGTTAAGCTATCAGCCACAACACAAGAGAGACCCCTGATGCATTCCTATGATCCCAAACATGGCTGTGTCAGGTCGTTTTTTTAGCTGTTGATATTAAAGACTTCCTGAGATCCTTTTTGCGCAGTCCTCACTTTTTTGTCCATTGCTTTTGTTGCACATGAGGGTTTTCCTCCTCCTTAGTGTATCTTCATGACATTCTGGTCCTCTCTTCATCTCTGGAGTTGCATCATGAGCATGTGAAGGTGGTCCTTCAACGCAAAACTTGAGAAGTGCACCTTCCATTGTACAGAATTACCTTTTCTGGACTATATTATCTCTGTTGGCGATTCTTCATTGGTCACTACCTTCAGGACGTAAAGCCTTGCAAAGATTTATTGGTTTTGCTAATTATTACTGTCAATTCATCCAAGATTATTCTACGATCGCAGCTCCCCTGACGGTATTAACCAGGAAGGAAGCAGACCCTCGATGTTGGCCTCCCAAAGCCTGCCAAGCCTTTGAACACCTCACAGATGTCAACAAGTTTCTCATCCTCTATACTGATATCCAGGACGTCTTTTACTAAGACGCGCTCACGCTTTTAGCGCACACTAAAATTGTGGGCATGCTAAATGTTAGAGACACCCATAGGAATGCATTGGCATCTCTAACGTTTAGCGCGCCCACAATTTTAGCGTGCACCAAAAGTGTGAGCGTGCCTTAGTAAAAGACCCTCTCAGTTTCTAGTGGAAATGGGAGCACAAAGTTCTTGGAGCTTGGGAAGGGATGGATAAAGAAAAGATAGTTCTTATGAAGTTACAGGAGTCTATATACCACTATATATAAAATGTCCACTGAACGCAAGTCTAATTCTCTAGTTTACTGATAACTTAACCCGTATAGAGGAAACAGACTTGTCATGCAGAGCAGAGCGGACAGCTGATTAGTTAAAGTTCTATTAGCTGTTCGAGTTTCTGAAGTCTGTTTCCTCTATACGGGTTATCAGTATACCACTATTTATATATGCAAAATTTGAAATACGTTTTTATGAATTTTCACTTGGAAAAGGTAGCTTCCTGTTTTGTAGCTTTTTTTTTTTTTCTTTCTTAGTCTGCTATATTTTTAGTTAAATATGTGAAGGTACAAAAATAGGATCACTTTGTGGAAGAACAGCTGCAGAAGAAGCAACACTGGTAGTTGTAACATTTGATTATGTGGTGCTATTGGTAACAGATGTCAACTTATAAATTCTACAGTAAAGATATATTATTATTTATTAAAGGTTTGTGAACACTAATTAACAGTGGCAGCTGGTTTTAAGATACAGTAGTAGAATTTTAACCACAAAAGGATCTGCCCTTAAAGGAAGGACTAGCTCTCTGCAGAGCAGTCTGAGGTTTCTCTCTCTCCCTCCTTTGTTGAAGTCATGTTAATGAGTACTCTCTGGAGTCTAACTAGTTTAGGAGCTCATTACTCAGATGTCTGATGTGAAGGCAGAGCTAAGCTGCAGAGCAGGAAGGAGAGAGGAAAAGTCAGAGGAGCAGGGGGCCAAAAAGTTAAGATACCAGAGGCTTTTCCAGCAGGCTAGAGCTGATATTCTGCTGCCTCTGCTTGTGGGGTCTAGCATAGAGGACATAGAATGGAGCTTCTATTTCCACTGAGCAGGAATTGGAATCAAAGCTGTTGCAATACTGAAAAAGTGTCAGCCAACTTAAAAAAAAAAAAATTAAAAAAATATATATATAGTATATAAATATACAATATTAAGAAATAAGCATAGAAACATAACATAACATAGAAACATAACATATTAAAGGGGTAGTTACTAGTGGATTAAATGAATAACATACGACTTCTGCTACATAGCATTTGTTAAATGGCAAATATTCTACCTTAACACATATTATTTTACTGCAGTGCAAGCTAAATAAGAATGAGATGCAAAGCACCTCTTTATTATTTATTGGGATTTATTAACCACCTTTTTAAGAGCATGTGTCCTTATTTGGCAGCTTGACTCCTAGTGGTAATACTATAAGATTACTACTAGGAGTCAATTTGTGCAATTTTGAAGCTACAGCCTAGTGGGCAGTGTCAGCCGCTCCTCCCGGCCGCGTAATTGTCTCTCTCACTTATCCGTGCTGTCCGCTTCCGACTCCACACTCGTCCGTGCAGTTCGCTCTCACTGCCACACAGTTCCGCTAGCAAGGCGGTGCAACACAGTTCAGCTTGCCAGTCTTTTAAACAAAGTTCAGCTAGTCAGACTTTAAACACAGTTCTGCTAGCCAGGCTTCAAACACAGTTCGGCTAGCCAGACTTTAAACACAGTTCTGCTAGCCAGGCTTCAAACACAGTTCTGCTAGCCCGGCCTTCCAACAAAGTTCAGCTAGTCAGGCTTTGAACACAGTTCTGCTAGCCAGGCTTCAAACACAGTTCGGCTAGCCAGGCTTTCCAACAACGCCCTCTTCAGCAAGGCCTCAAAACCGTTCAGCTTAGCTAGGCTTTTTTCCCCAGCACAGCTTAGCCAGGCTTTTAAAGATCCACCACCCTCACTTGTCAACACTTTACCTCTTGACAACCACCTGCCGGATCTCTCCTGACTATTATTCTTCTCTGATACTTTAGGCTCCTCTAGAAGTCACTCTTCTTCCCCAGCCACTTCCTCTCCCACCTCCATTTCCTCTTCCACACCTTCTCCCTCTACCTGCTCAACTCCTCCCATTCCATCCCCTCATTCTCCACCCCCTCCCTCAGGTGTTCCACCCTCTCCTCAGCTGATTCCATCTCCCAATCAGCCCGCTCTCCTTTCCTCTCCTGCAGCTCAGGTACTCGTTTGTCCTCCTCTCTCCTATTCTTCCAGGCAGTCTGAAATCTGTGTTCTCTACGCTCCTGCCTCCGCCCCTCCCGCAATGCAATCTGGGATCTGTAGTTTTTCCACTCTGGCTTTTCTCTCTTCCCCCCTGCATTCTGGGCTCTGTGGCTTCTCTGCTTCTCACATACCCCCCTGCTCAAAATATTGCTAGTCCTTTCCCTTTTACCATTTTCCCCATCCAGACTAGCAATCCTGGATAACACATCCACATGTTGCAATAACTTCCCTGCCCGATGCTCAATATAATACTGAAAAGGCTGTAATGCCAAATACCACCTCATGAGTCTTGCATTATTGTTCTTCATTTGCCCTAACCATTTTAAAGAAGCGTGGTCAGTAATCAGTTTAAAAGGGCGTCCCTCCAAATAATACTGACACTCTTGAATAGCCCACTTAATGGCCAGACACTCCCTCTCAATGGTGGCATACCGAATTTCATGAGGCAGCAGCTTCCGGCTTAAATATAAAATTGGGTGCTCCTCCCCCTCATGTACCTGGGATAATACAGCACCTAACCCCACACCTGAAGCATCTGTATGCAACACAAAAGGTTTCTCAAAGTCCACCGTTCTAAGCAGGGGTTCCTCACACAATGCTAACCGTAAAGCCGAAAAGGCTTGCTTCTCTCTCTCTCCCCATCTAAGCTGATTAGGTCTATTCCCTTTCAACATGTCTGTCAATGGAGCCGCCAGGGAGGCAAAGTGAGGAATGAACCTTCTGTAGTATCCTATTAACCCCAGAAACCCTCTCAAACCTTTCTTGGTGGTGGGCAAGAGAAATTGACGGATACTCTTCACCTTGTCACACAATGGTCTCACCTGTCCATTCCCCACTTTATATCCAAGATACTTAACCTCCCTTTTTGCAAAATGACATTTTTGTGGATTCAGAGTTAGTCCTGCTTCCCTAAAAGACTGTAATACCTTCCTCAGCTGTACTAGATGAGTTTCCCAATCAGTACTATGAATGATAACATCATCTAAGTATGCAGCCGCATACTCCTGATGCGGCCTCAAAACCCTATCCAGCAGACGCTGGCAGGATGCTGCCGCCGAATTCAATCCAAAAGGCATCCTCTTGAACTGAAACAGCCCAACCGGTGTACAAAATGCTGTCTTTTGCCGAGACTCCAATGAAAGGGGAATCTGCCAATATCCCTTTGTTAGATCTAAGGTAGACAAGAACTGCGCAGGCCCCAGCCTGTCTATCAGCTCCTCAGGATGGGACAGGGCATTAATTTGACGAAAGTCAATACAAAAGCGCCACGTCCCATCCGATTTCGGCACCAGCACCACCGGACTAGACCACGGACTCCCTGACTCCTCTATCACCCCAAAATCCAGCATTTCCCCCACCTGCTTGATTATTTCCTGCTGTTTAACTGGTGATAACCTATACGGTTTCTGTCGCACCACCCTCCCTTTTTCTGTAATAACATTATGAGTTATCAGATGTGTCTCACCAGGGCAAGACGTAAGCACATCTTGAAATTCTCTCAAAAGAGTCTGAATCTGTTCCTTCTGCTGCTTCTCTAACCCTTCCCCCACCACTGGCTCTTTGGGGCTAAAGATTTCCGAGATTTGAGGCCCTAAGTCTTCCTCCTCTTCCTCCCATACCTTCCCCACAAAGACCTTCCTCTCCATCCAAGGTTTCAACAAATTAACATGATAGGTTTGATTTCTCCCCCGTTCATTCCTCACTTCATATGTCACGGGCCCCAACTGCCTCTTCACTGTGCAAGGTCCCCTCCATCTACTAGTAAATTTATGAGGACCATCCGGGATCCTGACCAGAACTTTATCCCCTTCTTCAAATGACCTTTCCTGAGTCCCTTTATCAAACCTCTCTTTCTGATACTCCTGGGCTCTCCTGAGATTTTCCCTGGATAACGCCCCTAATCTCCGTAACCGCCCCTTTAAGTCATACAGATATGAGACCACTGTCTTATCTTCCTGCCCCGGTGGAACCCACTGTTCCTTTACCATGTCAAGCACCCCCCTCGGAGCTCGCCCATACATCAACTCAAAGGGCGAAACCCCAAGGGAGGACTGAACACATTCTCGGCTCACATATAGAGCAAACGGCAGTAGTTGGTCCCAATTTTCATAGTGAGAGCCTAATCCTTTCCTCAACAAGGTCTTCAAGGTTTTATTAAACCTTTCCACTAGCCCATTAGTTTGGGGATGGTATGCCGAGGTGTTAATATGAACAATACCAAAGGCTTCCCATACTTGGGTAAGTGTGCCCGACCGGAAATTCGTTCCTCGGTCAGTCAATACTTCCCTAGGAAACCCCACCTCACAAAACAGCCTAATAAGCTCTGCTGCAATAACCTTGGCTGATAGGGTACGCAGAGGAACTGCCCATGGGAACCGCGTAGCCATATCCATGATCACCAGAATATACATAAACCCCCTTGTGGACCTAATAAGTGGGCCTATAATATCCATAGCAATTCGCCCTAATGGAACCCCAATCCGAGGAAGCGGATGTAATGGTACTGGCCCTGGCCCTCTTTCCGCCACCTTCTGACATAACCCACAGGAATCACAGTAAACCTGCACCTCCTTATACACCCCAGGCCAATAAAACCGACCTAGCAGTTGTTTTAAGGTGTTCTGGGTCCCTTTATGTCCTCCCAATGGGTGATCATGGGCTACTCGTAGTATCACCTCCCGAAACCCACGAGGGACTAATAATTGTTTCACCAGCGGCTCCCCTTCTCTGGCTTTTGTTACCCTAGACAATAAGCCCTTCTCAATAATAAAAGCTGGTCCCTGTGTCCTGCTCCCTTCTTCCCTGGCCCTCTCCCATGCATACTGCAGCGTAGGGTCCGATTCCTGTTCCTTAAGAAAAGAAGGAAACTGCTCCAACAACTCCCCTGGCCTTTTTGGGAAGTCCTCCGTGTGTCTCATTCCTTCCAACATCTGCGCTCTCCCCCGACGCACTAGTTTTTTTACCCTTCCTTCCCCCCGAGTCTTCCCTGGCCTCCTTAACACATCATCATGAAAGGGAAATATCTGTGCTAATGCCTTCCCTCTATCCTTCTGCTCCCTCTCCTGAGCCCTCGTAACCACCAACCCCTCCTTCTCCCTTAAACAGTGAGAAAAAGAAGGCCAATCTCTTCCTAAAATAAGCTCCTGAGGAAGACATGGTAAGATAGCCACCCAGACCCAGTGTCTACCCAAAGGCCCTGTTATACTAACTCGCTGCAAAGGGTACTTAGTTACTTCTCCATGCACACACTGAATGCCTACCTCTTGGCTCTTCTTGTTCAAACACCCTTTCCCCTTTCCTTTTATTCTCTCCCACAAACCCTGAGACAGCATCGATTGATCAGCTCCTGAATCTAACAAACCAGTGACCTTGACCCCCAAGATCTCTACCCTCTGTTTAAGCTGCTCAGCCACTGAACCCTGAGAATAAGAGGTGAGCCCTAACTTTGAAGCACAGTCCCTTCTCAAGTGCCCTTTGCATCCACACCTATAACACACCCTCTCCCCAGTAGATGAAGGCTTAGACCCCAAGCTTGACTGCCTCCTTTCACCTAATTGACCTCCCTTTTCACCACAATGCTGGGACTCTAAGAAATTCTCCATACTCCTGACTGCTTCATCCAGAGTCCCACATCCCTTCCTCACGAGGTCCACCCTAAGAGCATTAGGCAAAGCTTCTAAAAATTGCTCCAATACTACATCCTGGAACATTTGATTAACTGATCTCTTCTCTGGTTCCAGCCACTTGCCCGCTAAATCTAAAAGTTTTTGCAGCAGTGCTCTAGGTGTCTCCCCCTCTGTCCACCTCCACTCCCGAAATCGTCTCCTATAAGTCTGACGATTTAGCCCATACCTATCCAGAATAGCTTCTTTCAGTTTCGCATAATCAGCTATTTCCAGGGTAGGGAGAGCCCGAAAAGCAGCCAGAGCCCTCCCAGATAGGGCTGGTGCCAACCGAATGGTCCATTGCTCTTGGGGCCAGCCGGCTGCCGTAGCCACCCTTTCAAACGCTCCCAAGTAATCCTCAATATTATCTGAGTCAGTTAGCTTACCCCAAGGCAGCCAGTTTACCCCAGGAAGAACAGCAGTCCCCGCTCCTTCCTCCACACGGATGGGCCTCAAGTTCAATCCGGCTCCCTGCAGTCCGCCTCCACTACGCAGCAATTCTTGAAATAAATCCAAAAGTGGCTGTTGCTGGGCTCGGGAAGCAGCTAACGACTCCTCCAAAAGTTGATGAGCCATTTCCTGCTGCTTCTGAAATTGGTGAGTCATAAACGCAAACAGTTCTTTGGGATCCATCTTGTCCACCGGCTCCACGGTATCTGAGGGGAAACAGAAAAAAACAGCCACCCAAGTGCGGACTTTCACAAAAATCTTTTTATAATTCACAGGCACTGTGCCTCCCCGTTTATTATATCCTCCCTCGCCTCCTCCCTAGGTACCCTTTACCTGGGTAGGCGAGTAATGCGCCTTTGTCAGCGTTGGCCCCCTCGACGGGCTTCAGGAATTTCCCGGACACCACCACCTCGCTCTGGTTACTTGACGGGTCAGGTCTGGAACTCCCTCGGCCTTCCAGAGGCCTCTCCTCCTCCACGTGAAGGTTCACTGTAATCCCACCACTGCCACCATATGTCAGCCGCTCCTCCCGGCCGCGTAATTGTCTCTCTCACTTATCCGTGCTGTCCGCTTCCGACTCCACACTCGTCCGTGCAGTTCGCTCTCACTGCCACACAGTTCCGCTAGCAAGGCAGTGCAACACAGTTCAGCTTGCCAGTCTTTTAAACAAAGTTCAGCTAGTCAGACTTTAAACACAGTTCTGCTAGCCAGGCTTCAAACACAGTTCGGCTAGCCAGACTTTAAACACAGTTCTGCTAGCCAGGCTTCAAACACAGTTCTGCTAGCCCGGCCTTCCAACAAAGTTCAGCTAGTCAGGCTTTGAACACAGTTCTGCTAGCCAGGCTTCAAACACAGTTCGGCTAGCCAGACTTTAAACACAGTTCTGCTAGCCAGGCTTCAAACACAGTTCGGCTAGCCCGGCCTTCCAACAAAGTTCAGCTAGTCATGCTTTGAACACAGTTCTGCTAGCCAGGCTTCAAACACAGTTCGGCTAGCCAGGCTTCCCCACCCCGCCCTCTTCAGCAAGGCCTCAAAACAGATCAACTTAGCTAGGCTTTAAACCCAGTTCTGCTAGCCAGGCTTCAAACACAGTTCGGCTAGCCAGGCTTTCCAACAACGCCCTCTTCAGCAAGGCCTCAAAACCGTTCAGCTTAGCTAGGCTTTTTTCCCCAGCACAGCTTAGCCAGGCTTTTAAAGATCCACCACCCTCACTTGTCAATACTTTACCTCTTGACAACCACCCGCCGGATCTCTCCTGACTATTATTCTTCTCTGATACTTTGGGCTCCTCTAGAAGTCACTCTTCTTCCCCAGCCACTTCCTCTCCCACCTCCATTTCCTCTTCCACACCTTCTCCCTCTACCTGCTCCAACTCCTCCCATTCCATCCCCTCATTCTCCACCCCCTCCCTCAGGTGTTCCACCCTCTCCTCAGCTGATTCCATCTCCCAATCAGCCCGCTCTCCTTTCCTCTCCTGCAGCTCAGGTACTCGTTTGTCCTCCTCTCTCCTATTCTTCCAGGCAGTCTGAAATCTGTGTTCTCTACGCTCCTGCCTCCGCCCCTCCCGCAATGCAATCTGGGATCTGTAGTTTTTCCACTCTGGCTTTTCTCTCTTCCCCCCTGCATTCTGGGCTCTGTGGCTTCTCTGCTTCTCACAGCAGGAACGACTGGGGTCTGCTCGACATCAGAGACAGGCACCATAGGTCTGGGAACTTTAGGAAGGGGGAATTCTTTTTGGGGGGAGGAGGCTGTATTGGGGTGGGTGGGAGCTCTCTTTAAAGAGGAAAGTGTGGGTATCTATGGGGGAGTCTTTGTTGATGGGGGCATTGAGGAGACGCTCGCGTTGGGCCAGTGGTAATTCCAAATTGGCACTTGGTAAGCCTGCTGTGGGCTTACCGCTACTTTGTAAAAGGGCCCCTTAATGCGGTATACATAGCAACCAATTCTATACTGGCATCTTGATGCCAGAATTAGAATACTAGCATAAGGTTGGTACTGTTGTAGCCTCTTATGCCATTTCAATGCCATGTGTACGTTGTTGCACCTAGGTGCTTCAAGTGACTCATGTAGTTCAAAGTATTCTACAACCTATGCTTGTACCTGGGACACAGACCCATGACCCATCCATACTTTGCCAACATGTATGCTCCCCTTGCAGTTAGGCACTATGGCACTTAGGCACTAGCTTATAGAATAGCACCTTTTGCACATAAGTGCCTAACTGCTACTTTATGGTGCCTTTTGACTCACGATAAAGAAAACAAATGTCAATTAGAAACAAGTATGCAGACCAGAAATAACATGGAAAATTCAAGAAATCAGACTGTGAGCTGAGGAACAAGAATAAAATACAAGAAATGTACAATTTCAAAACTTTCATATTTTATTATTTGAAAATTTAAAAATAATTTTGTGTACGTTTGGGACTGATTTTCTAAATGGTGCTGAAAAGTTTAAGCACTGAGTGCTATTCTATAATGGATCTGTGTTCTTTATAGAATAGAGTTAAGTGCATAGACAATGTCTAAATTTAGGTGCCAGCAATTACTCCTGCTGAAAGCAGGTAGAAATGCTAGCACCTAAGTTAGGCATCAATTGAGTCTGTTCTGTAACAATGCGTATAAATTTTGGGAATACCCCTGGAACGGCCCCCTAAATGTCCCTGTCCACTTCCCCTTGAAATTACATGTTAGAGAAGTTCCGCACACAGCATTATAGAATATGATGTATGTGTAACTCCCAATTAAGGTAAATTAACACTAATAATTGATTGTTTGCAGCCAATTATTAGTGCTGATTGCCTCATTAATCAATTAAGTTGTATGTGCAAATTGGCAATGCATACTGATTTGCATGTGCAACTTTAGTTGCCATATATAGAATCCAGGGGTTGGTGTCTGTTCATTTTATTTTTCAATTTGGGTTGGTCTTGGTATCTCTTTACTACTTCTTCTGGTTGGCTTTCTCCTAAGTCCTTTTCTAGGGTTTCAGTTCCATTTTCTGTTTCTTCTCTTTCCCTGTCTTTTCCTCTTCTTCCCCTATATCTGTCTCTGATATTGATTCTTCTGTGTCATCTTTTTTCCTAATTTCTGTCATCTGCTTTTTTTTATTTACCTAGCTAGATATTATTCCTCCTCACTCCTCCAATCCTCAGTCTTCTTCTTTTTACCTTTTACCTACTTATCACCTTTCCACTTCCTAGCCTTACCTCACTAGTCCTCTCATTCCCCACTTCTGTTTCTCATTCCTTCTTCAGCCTCCTATCTCCCTCTGCCTTTCATCCATTTTCTAGTCCCCAATTTCCACATTCTGCACTTATGCCCTCTTAAACTTCATCTACCTCTGTATCTCATCACCCACAATTATTAGCTCCTTCTCTGTCACTCTTAATCTCTCCACTTCCAGTCCATTTCTTAATTTCTTACCCCCCTTATTCAGACTTCTATTGCCCTTTTTATGTCAAACATTTCCACCTTTCTCACCTTTTTTCATGGACTTGTTCCTTAATTTGTCTCTCACCCTCTTCATAACCCTCTGCCCTGTTAGCCCCCTTCTCTAGCATCCATTGCCTCTGCTTTTTCCCATTACTTCCTTCTCTACTTCACTAGCACCAGCCTCCTTTCTTCCAATAGTCACTCACCTGCATTATGACCTCCTTACCCCAACCTCTGCTTCTTCATCTTTAAGTTCCCCTTCATATGCCCTTGCTTCTCCCCATCAACACAGTATTTGTCCTCCTCTTTCTTCAATTTTCTCTTAACCCCACTTCCAGCATCTCCCACTTCTCCCACTTGCACCTTGTTAGCTCCCAATGTTTTCTCTAAGCCCCAGCATTGGATCATTCCCTAATCTTCTGATCACTTTTCCTATCTGCCCTAATGTCAGCCCCATCCCCTTCTCCTAGTCCCAGCATCTGACTTCCTATGCCCCAGTCCTCCAGCCCCTTCTTCTCTGCCCAACATCTCTAAATCCTTTGCAGGGTTGCAGGCACTCTTCCTTTGCTTCCACCTCTCTTCCTGAGTACCTGCTTCCATGTTTCAGTTTTTTGTGGTGCTTTTGGCAGAACTGGCACTGGCAGTACATGCCATGCACTAAAGTTCATCACAGCCCTTACCTTTTTTGCCACTGAGAACTTCCAGTCTAGTCTGATGTCCACAGCTGGCATCAGCCAATTTGCCACTTCACTTTGCATTAATCAGTTTGAGGCCTTTCTTAACCACATCACTAAGTATATTTCCTTCTGTGAAGAAACTGTTTGTTTTAAGCATGTAAAATGTATTGGATATTTTCCTGCATTATGTTTGAAGTGTATTTCTCCTGTTTGGCCAGCAGATGGTGTATGTTTATGCTTAAAGCTGTTACAGAGGACTGACTTGTCTTTCTTTATTTGGCACACAGATAATAGGAAGTGTCTGTAGTGATGTAACCAGTTTTTATTTGAAACTTGACTGTTCTGGGCTCTGATTGGCATGGTTTTGAAAATTACCCAGTAGTGCTGACTGTTGCTTTGGTCCTAGCCAGGAAGGAAAGAGAAACAGATCTCTTTTGCTGAGGGTCTGTGAATTTATATGTCCTGACCTTCCCAGGTACTGTTTAGACAGTATATAGATGTTTAGTTAGTGTTATAATTGATCCATATTTCAGTTACCTGTTATGGTTTGCTAATTGCACATTTTTTGTTCAGTGTTCAATTTTATGAGACTAAACAAAATTGTTTGTTCGTGCTGCTTGTCTGGACTGATAAAGAATCCTGGTGGTTTGTGTGTTGAGTCTGTGACTGTTTTCTGGAAACTGTGGGACCACTGGGAGTGTGACTCCAATAACCTAAAAGTCACTGGGGATAATTTGAGAGTGGGAGACTTGCCCAGAGGCAGTTGTGACCCAGTCAGTGGGAGGAGGGTGCTAGTGTTGAGCACAAACACTAGGTGCAGGCTGACCTGAGCTGTACTGGAGACCATCTAAGTGGCTGCAAGGTAACCCCAGGCAGGTGGCTAGGCATTTCGTGACACCTTCAGTAGGGATGCACTGGAAAAAATTCACAGATACCTCTTGTAAGTAATTGAAAAATTTATCAGTTTTCTTAGTGCTACACATTGCAAGGATGTCCATGCTAAGTGCAAAGCTATTAAACATCACTTTTCCCTCCTTCTATATTTGCACTATAGCATACAAGTACAATGGCGTTCCTAGGGTGGCTGACACCCGGGGCAGATCGCTGATGCACCCCCCCCCCCGGGTACAGTGCGACCCCCCCCGGCAAAAGGACACCCCCTGGGTGCATTTTTACCTGCTGGAGGGGTGCCGCGCGCCTGTCGGCTCCGCTCGTTCCGTGCTCCCTCTGCCCCGGAACAGGAAGTAACCTATTCTGGGGCAGAGGGTGCATGGAACAAGCAGAGCCGACAGGCGCGCGGTACCCCCCCAGCGGCGTGCACCCGGGGCGGACTGCACCCACCGCCACCCCCCCCCCCTTGGTACACCACTGTACAAGTATCTGAGAAGAGATATCACTGGTCTTGAGGGTGGGGGGGGGGGGGGGCGGCACATACTCCTCATTCAACTGTCTGCCATGATGAGAAGCTCCAAAGTCCAGGAATACTATGAAAATCAGCATCACTGATGGTCTCTTTAGCATAGGGGTGACTGGCCACAGTAGTTGGAGAAACAGTAGATAGCAAGAGTGCAGGGAGAGAAGCTGCAATTCTAGTCACATTGGAAAACTGAGTTATCCTATAGAAAGCTATCTCCACTTTTCTTCCTCTCCTGCTCAGTGCACAGGTGCTGAATAGAGTTAAACATGTTGGTTACTATGGCATCCATGAAGGACTTGACAGCTCTGGAGACAGGAGACTAACATATGCCAATCATGTCTCCTACCTCTCTCTAGAGGGAATTAGCAGCTAGATAATGTAAAGGCTCATCACTTTTACAGCCACAGTTAAATTGAGAGATTAGTCTGCACTAGATTCAAAACATCTACACAAATACTCATAGAAATCTTACAAGATGAACCTTCCATTGCAAGGAAGTTGTAGTAATGGTAGATGATATGACTTTCTTTCCCAAAACTCTGTAACACCCAGAGTCACCGACCAGGAAGGGGATCTAGGCATCATCATTCAAGATACATTGAAACCCTCTGCTCAGTGTGCAGCAGCTGCTAAGAAAGCAATTAGAATGTTAGGTATTATTAAGAAAGGAATGGAAAACAAAAATGAGGACGTTATTATGCCTTTGTATCGCTCCATGGTGCGATCGCACCTCGAATATTGTGTTCAATTCTGGTCACCGCATCTCAAAAAAGATATAGTGGAATTAGAAAAGGTACAGAGAAGGGAGATGAAAATGATAAAGGGGATGGGACTACTTCCCTATAAGGAAAAGGTAAAGCGGCTAGGGCTCTTCAGCTTGGAGAAAAGACGGCTGAGAGGAGATATGATAGAGGTCTATAAAATACTGAGTAGAGTGGAACGGGTAGATGTGAATCGCTTGTTTAACTCTTTCCAAAAATACTAGGACTGGGGGCAAGCAATGAAGCTAGAAAGTAATAAAGGAACAGGACTGAAAACCTATGAGCAGTGCCTAGCTGCAAGGAATAACTTGATTCACAGATACCTCTTGTAAATAGTTGAAAAATTTATCACAGTGTTCTTAATGCTACACATTACAAGGATGTCCATGCCAAGTGCATGTAATTAAACTCTGGAATTTGTTGCCAGAGAATGTAGTAAAATCAGTTACCTTAGCGGGGTTTAAAATGTTTGGCTGGTTTCCTAAAGGAAAAGTCCATAAACAATTTTTAAAATGGAATTGGGGAAAATCCATTGCTTATTTCTAGAATAAGCAGCATAAAATGTATTTTCTGGGATCTTGCCAAGTACTTGTAACCTGGATTGGCCACTGTTGGTTGGAAACAGGATGCTGGGCTCAATGGACCTTTGGTCTGTCCCAGTATGACAATACTTATGTACTTATGTACCCTAGAAGAGTGATTTTCAACTTAGTCCTTGGGAGCCACCTGGCCAGTAGGAAGATATTCCCTGAGGACTGGCTTGAGAACCACTGCTGTAGAATCACTCACAAGAATAGGATGTGGTAGATATGGAGTCAATTGCTTAGTAATATTGGAATTCCAGACAGAATGGGAGAGAAATTAGTCTAGCGAGATCTGAGGACAAAAGTGGTCCACATTAACCAAGATATGACAACATGCCAAGAACCAATTTTCACCTGCTACGGTTGTGCCCATGTTTCGTGCTCTCCTTCCTCTCGCCACCTGGTGGCCAGACCTGGTGGCTGCATGGACTGTCTGGTTATTGTCACCCGTTCCAGATTTCAGCCCAGTCCGGTCCGGATCTTCCGGGCTGCCAGGTTGCTTGCTTTGGTTGAACCTACACAGCACCCATAGTTGCCTGGTGATTGCAGCAGCTGAGCCTCAGCTGCTGCTGGGCTTATTAGTCAGTTGGAAATTCTCTGTCTTTGCCTTTGCATCGCCTAAGGCCCTGAGGTTTGTCGGTGTGCTGTGTGCACGTCTGCCTGATCTGGTTTTACCGTATTGGCTCTTGTTTGATTTCTTATTAGTCTGTGTGTAGTTTAGTTTAGGGCTATTGTTTGTTTCTTAGTCTTGTTCCTGGTTTGCAGTTCTTTGTGTAGTTCTTAGGTTCTGTGTTGTCTGTCTTCTGTGGCTGCTTGCATTTTCTAGTTCTGGCCCTTGTCTGTCCGTACCTGTTTCTTGTGTTAGTGGCTGCTTGCAGCTTTCAGTCTCTGTCCCCTAGCTTGTCCACTCACTGCCTTGTGTTGTATTGTCTGTCTGTGTGTCCTAGCCCAGTTTCCTGCCTTTGCTCTTTGTACATAAGTACATAAGTAATGCCATGCTGGGACAGACCAAAGATCCATCAAGCCCAGCATCCTGTTTCCAACAGTGGCCAAACCAGGTTACAAGTATCTGGCAAGGTCCCAAAGTATACATTTTATGCTGCATATCCTAGAAATAATCAGTGGATTTTCTTCAAGTCCATTTCCTTTAGGAAGTCATCCAAACCTTTTTTAAACCCCACTAAGCTAACTGCTTTTACCAAATTCTCTGGCAACGAATTCCAGAGTTTAATTATACTCCTTCCCTCCCTGTGTCCTGCCCTCGTCTGTCATTAACTTCTGCGAGGGCGGGACACAGGGAGGGAAGGAGGCCCGAAGGGAAGCGATCTGCTGCCCTGCTGCCTGCAGCGCTTTCACACGGAGGTGAGAGGCGCTGTCATTTCAATGCAGGGGGCCCAGCCCAGTGGCGGACGGAGGGGGGTGGGTGGAGGGGGGAGCGGCAACCTTGGGGGGGGGGTGGCGGCGGCGGGGCCCCGGGGCAGCCTTGCCCTGGGCCCAGCTGAGTCTCTCGGCGGCCCTGCATCAGACACAATAACCCTCAAGTCCTTTTCTTCCTTTGTACACAGAAACACTTTACCCCCTATATTGTACTATTCCCTAGGATTCTTGTGACCCAAGTGAATGAATGTGCATTTTTGAGCATTAAATCTTAGTTGCCAAAAATCGGACCATTCCTCAAGCTTCACTATGTCCTTCCTCATGTCATCCACACCCTTCGTATCCACACCCATTCTCCTCCCCGACACACCCCCTCCCCAAAAAATACAAAACAATAATTAGCCCACGCTTAGCACATGCAGATGCCAAAGCAAATTCAGAACACTATTGCACATCTGCGTTAAGCTATTTGCTTAGTAATAAGACCCCTTTGTCTTTTCTCACACCTCTGAATATTGCCCACCAAATGTATTACTTTGGCAAAACAAAAACCATATTAGCATGCTAAAAAAAAGCTTCCTGAATATGAATCTGAAAACAAGGAGCAAATTTCAGGTTACAATTTTTAGGCTCACTTGGTATAATGGTAACAGAAATACAACTGCAACATAATGAGAAAAAAATGCCAGTACTGTTTTTGGGAAAATACTATAGGTGATATAAAGGAGCACATCAGTGAATGTTATTCTGAAATATTATTTTAAATTATTGGAATAAAAAAAGGAAGACCCTCAGGCTTATATTGGCATGACAAACTGATGTATGAGTGCTTAGTGACCATTAAGCATTTTAAACTCCATTGTGACAGCAGTAGGTACAATCAGCCTAACCACTATTTATAGGAGAAAAACATGAAATGCTCCATTATTTTATAGGGATGACAAGAACAACTGTATTTTCAGATAGAAAAGGCATGCAATTTATGGCCTAATACAAACTTTTTCAAAGATAGCAGTGTTTCCCATTGTGCTTCTTGCCTTATATTGCTGTTATGGAGTTCTGGGTACACCTGAAGATTTATAACATTTTGTTGTGAAAACAAAAAAATAAACCATCATGGCTTCACAGCATATGTGATTTATATAGCTGAAGAAATTATATAACCTGTGCTAGGATAGAATGTAGGGATGATCAAATATTAAAGCAATGTAATGAGTGCTATTAATTATATTTTAATGCTAGTAACATAAAAATAGCATGGAAAATTATGAGTTACACCCAGGGTCCTATGGTGCTTATGTGCACAGCCCTTCCGCAGTGAGCTCTTCTGGTTGTAAAAGCTTTCAAACTCTGTGATCATTCCCAGCTGTAATCAGTATAGCTCTAGCTTTGGCTATCAGGAGACCAGCCCTGATTTAGAGAGCTACGTATTTTTCCAGCTCCTGCCATGGCTTTGCTCATTAAGGAGTTCAGAAAGACTTCTTGGACTGCTCCTGTATCTATACTCGTGTTCCTGCTGAGTCCATCTTCATATCTTCATGGTTTCAAATAACTCTTATGTCCCATCCCTCGCCTGCTCCTCTTTCCATCTCTGCTACCCTTGATCACATCCCTTGAATTGTCTTTCAGTATTTTCATCTCTCATGAACTATGAGAAAGCTTCTCCTAATGAACTGGTTGCTCATCTACTCAAACAAATCTAAAACACTTGCCAAACTTCCACCAGTTTAGCATCATATATGGGTCCTATTACAAAGGTGCTAGCATTTTTAATGCACACTAAAAATAATCACTTGTTAAATGTTAGAGATGCTCATATATTTCTAAGTGGTATGGGATTTGCGTTACAAGACGTATGAGGAGAGACTTGCTGAACTAAACATGTAAACTCTGGAGGAAAGGAGAAACAGGGGTGATATGATACAGACATTCAAATATTTGAAAGGTATTAATCCGCAAACGAACCTTTTCCGGAGATGGGAAGGTGGTAGAATGAGAGGACATGAAATGAGATTGAAGGGGGGCAGACTCAAGAAAAATGTCAGGAAGTATTTTTTCACGGAGAGAGTAGTGGATGCTTGGAATGCCCTCCCACGGGAGGTGGTAGAAATGAAAACGGTAACGGAATTCAAACATGCGTGGGATAAGCATAAAGGAATCCTGTGCCGAAGGAATGGATCCTCAGGAGCTTAGTCAAGATCTGGAGGCGGGGCTGGTGGTTGGGAGGCAGGGATAGTGCTGGACAGACTTGTACGGTCTGTGCCAGAGCCGGTGGTGGGCAGCAGGGCTGATGGTTGGGAGGTGAGGATAGTGCTGGGCAGACTTATACGGTCTGTGCCAGAGCTGGTGGTTGGGAGGAGGGGCAGGTGGTTGGGAGGCGGGGATAGTGCTGGGCAGACTTATACGGTCTGTGCCCTGAAGAGCACAGGTACAAATCAAAGTAGGGTATACACAAAAAGCAGCAAATATGAGTTATCTTGTTGGGCAGACTGGATGGACCGTGCAGGTCTTTTTCTGCCGTCATCTACTATGTTACTATATATTTCTAAGTCCTTTTCTTTTAAATTTTTTTTGAAGAATGGAGATCATCAGAATAATCAACAGCATTTCCCATTTGGGCACAGCGTCCCATACAATTATGGCGCTGTGTACATCTTCATAGATCTACCCGATATTTTCATTTTTTTTTTTTTTCGTTTTTTTTGGCCATTTTTTTTGCATTTGCAAGAGCAGACCATGAGTTGCAAACCTCTACCCTGATGAAGAAAAACGAAACCTGGCCATGTCGGCAGAGGTTTGACTCGGTGGTACTATTGCTGCCAAAGTTAAGTACAACTAATTGTAGTTTAAAAGCTATAAGCTATAAGTTATATGCTCTTTGGAGTGTTAAAGACAGTAAAAACAAACGAAAAAATTTTGAAAATGTCGGGTAGATCTATGAAGATGTACACAGCGCCATAATTGTATGGGACGCTGTGCCCAAATGGTTAATGCTGTTGATTATTCTGATGATCCCCGTTCTTAAAAAAAATGTAAAAGAAAAGGACTGTGGAATATGTAAAAGTGTGGATGTTTGGGACAGAATTAAAGGAAGTCCCCACATTGATATTGTAAGGTCCTTTCAAGTTGGTTCATATATTTCTAAGGGTATCTCTAGCATTTAGTGTATGCTAATCTTTAGCGTGCACTAAAAATGCTAGTGCACCTTTGTAAAATGACCCCATAGTGCCTTGAACTACCTTTATCATTGCTACAAAGATATATATAATAGTTACCAAAATGAATGTATATAATAGAATTTGAGTGGACTAAATAAGTCATATTCTTATAAATTAATGATTTACTTTTATCCACAACTATTCATGTACAAAATACATTTAAGATGATTCGGAGCAGGAACGCTCAGCCCTCTCCTAAAGATCCACCTTGCAATGAATATGCATGAGATACATCTGTATAGAATGGATATCTACTGTAGTAATTCAGAAAACCTGACCATCTAAGTGTGCCTCCTGGAGAGGGCTGAGAAACACGGATATGAAGGATAACTTGTATAGAAACAAGTAAATAGGAAAATGATCTACTATGCGTTCAGAAACTCCTAGGGGTAGGGTTTCTTTTTCTAATTTAAGCATTTTCCAGATTACGTATAAGCAATCAATTAGAAATACAGCAACACAGTACAGGAAAAGGATTCAGAATAATCTGATCCAACAAAATAAATCATATAACATTATATAGCCCATATCAAGAACACTCAGAGATTAAGAAGAAACATATTAAAAGAAAACCAAGAAGAAAAACCTTTCACTAAACAGACCCATCAAACAAACAACAGCAAAATCAAGGATTCATGGAGGTGTATTTTCAAAGCACATGGGGCTCATTTTCGAAAGACAACATCTAAAAAGTGGCATAAAGCAGCGTTTAGATGTTTTCTCTCCAAAACGTCCAAATCAGTATTTTCAAAATCCATTTCCCTGACATTTTTCTATGCAGTTCATCTGCACTGCATCCAAATTTCAAGGGGGCATGTTGGGGGTGTGTTAAGGGTGGGATTTGGGCACTCTTTTAAAAGTATATCCCAGAGTACTGATAGAATTGAAAGATGAACTTGTAGAACTATTGTTAGTAATATGCAATTTCTCTTTAAAATCAAGCATGGTACCGGAAGATTGGAGGGTGGCCAATGTAACAACGATTTTTTTAAAAAGGTTCCAGAGGAGAACTGCGAAATTATAGACCGGTGAGCCTGACATCGGTGCCGGGCAAAATGGTAGAGATTATTATAATAAACAAAATTACAGAGCATATTCAAAAGCATGGATTAATGAGACAAAGCCAACATGGATTTAGTGAAGGGAAATCTTGCCTCATCAATCTATTACATTTCTTTGAAGGGGTGAAGATATGTGGAATGCGGACAAAAGTGAGACTGGCTTGATATGATGTATCAGATTTTCAAAAGGCATTTGACAAAGTACCTCATGAAAGACTCCAGAAGAAATTGGAAAGTCATGGGATAGGAGGTAGTGTCCTATTGTGGATTAAACACTGGTTAAAAGATAGAAAACAGAGAGTAGGATTAAATGGTCAGTATTCTCAATGGAGAAGGGTAGATAGTGGGGTTCCCCAGGGGTCTGTGCTAGGACCACTGCTTTTTAACATATTTATAAATGAACTAGAAATGGGAGTAACTAGTGAGGTAATTAAATTTGCTGATGACATAAAGTTATTCAAAGTTGTTAAATCGCAAGAGGATTGTGAAAAATTATAAGAGAACCTTATGAGATTGGGAGACTGGACATCTAAATGGCAGATGTCATTTAATGTGAGCAAGTGCAATGTGATGTATGTGGGAAAGAGCAACCCAAACTATAGCTATGTAATGCAAAGTTCCACATTAGGAGTCATTGGCCAGGAAAGGAATCTAGGCATCATCGTTGATGATACGTTGAAACCCTCTGCTCAGTGTGCGGCGGCAGCTAAGAAAGCAAATAGAATGTTAGTAAAATTAGGAAAGGAATGGAAAACAAAAATGAGGACATTGTAATGCATTTGTATCACTCCATCGTGTGACTGCACCTTGAATATTGTGTTCAATTCTGGTCATCGCATCTCAAAAAAGATATAGTGGAATTAGAAAAGGTACATAGAAGGGCAACAAAAATGATAAAGGGGATGAGACAACTTCCCTATGAGGAAAGGCTAAAGTGGCTAGGGCTCTTCAGCTTGGAGAAGAGATGGCTGAGGGGAGATATGATAGAGGTCTATACAATAATGAGTGGAGTGTAACGGGTAGACATGAATTGCTTGTTTACTCTTTCCAAAAATACTAGGACTAGGGGGCACACAATGAAGCAACAAAGTAGTAAATTTAAAACAAATTGGAGAAAATTTTTCTTCACTCAACGTATAATTAAACTCTGGAATTCGTTGCCAGAGAATTTGGTAAAAGCAGTTAGCTTAGTGGGGTTTAAAAAAGGTTTGGATGACTTCCTAAAGGAAAAGTCCATAGACCATTATTAAAATGGGCTTGGGGAAAATTCACTGATTATTTCTAGGATAAGCAGCATAAAATGTATTGTATTGTTTGGGACCTTGCCAGATACTTGTAACCTGGTTTGACCACTGTTGGAGACAGGATGCTAGGCTTGACGGACCTTTGGTCTGTCCCAGCATGGCATTACTTATGTACTTATGTACAAAGAGCAAGGGACACTCAATGAAAGTACATAGAAATACTTTTAAAACAAATAGGAGGAAATCTTTTTTCACTCAAAAAGTAGTTAAGCTCTGGAACTAGTTGCTAGAGGATGTGGTAACAGAGGTTAGCGTATGCGGGTTTAAAACAGGTTTGGACAATTTCCTGGAGGAAAAATTCATAGTCTGTTATTGAAATGGACATGGGGGAAGCCACTGCTTGCCCTGGGATTGGTAGCATGGAATGTTGTTACTAATTGTGTTTCTGCCAGTTACTTGTGCTCTGGATTGGCCACTTTTGGAAGCAGGATACTAGGCTAGATGGACCATTGGTCTGACCCAGTATGGCTATTCTTATGTTTATAAACTACAGGAGATCATAGAACAACAATATTTGGAAAAGCTAAGAGAAGCTGGTAGAGCAGTCAAGAAAGCAAAGACGCAAATGGAAGAAATAATAGCCAGTATGAAAAAATTGGGGGGGGGGGGGGGTGAAGGGAAGACATATTTTAGATATGTTAGGGATAGGAGGAAGTGCAAACGTGTCATTGTGAAACTCAAAAGTGAAGGGGAGGTATATTTAGAAGCTGATACAGAATTGCTTAACAAATATTTCTGTTCTATATTCACAGCTGAAGGGTATGGAGCCCACTGCTGACAGCAACTTTAAAAGGCCGTTTTGCTAGCTGCACTAGTGCTGTGCTACTGCACCTTCAAGCTTAGTATTCTAAGCAGATGCATAGTCTCTATGGTAGATCCAGCACTGTAGATCAGAAAGGCTAATATATGGAGATATATATGTTTATGTTGATTAGGAGATTTGATAAAACTGTCCTAGTTTCACAGCAAATCAGGGTGATGAACAATACATAATAGCCATACAATAAAATGAGATGGAATGCCATTAAAATTAGGACAGATATTCACAACCACACTAGCCAACTCATTCACAACCTTAGAGAGAGAGAGAGAGTCTGCCTGTCAGCCATGTTGGCCAGATCATCAACTAAATCAGTCAAAAACTGTTGAGAAAAGATCAGACTTCAACACTTTCTTAAAATTAGTAAAAGATGGCTCTGCTCTCAAAGCAAGTGGAAGATTATGCCATAAAAAGGGGCTAAGAAAAAAAAGCGCTTTTAAGCGTAGAGACCCAGTGTGCTTGATACGAGTTAGGGAGAGTCAATCTCTGATCATTAAATGAGTGAAGCATGCAGATTGGGTAGTAGGGGATTGTAAGTCTTGCTAGATATTCAGGGAGGCTGGTGTGTAGGGCCTTGTGGGTCAGACAAGATCTTAAACTGTAATCTTTGATAAATTACTAACCATTGGAACTGTTTAACGGGGTAAGGGGGGTAATGTGATCTCACATCTTAGCCTTATACATGATACAGACCGTTATGTTCTGGAGTGTTTGCAGTCTCTTGAGCTCGCATTTTGGAGACACCTGCATGGATCACACTGCAGTAATTGAGATGAGAGCCAATAAAAGCATGACACAGTATATGTAGGGAGAGGAAATCTGAAAGCTTTGAACAGCTCTAATCTTACGAAGAGTATGGAAACCAAATTTCAATACTGATGAGATATGAGAAGAGAAACTGAGTCTGGAGTTGCTAATAACCCCAAGATATTTGAAAGGGTCTATTGAACTGGAGGGTCAAATAATGGAGGTATAACTGTTGGAGGGGTAAGATGGCCAGATATCCAACAGGCTGTAGTCTTTTGGGGCTTAAGGACCAGATGATGGTCCTTTAACCACAATGAACTTGCACCTAAACTAGTTTGAAGAGGTGAGATATCAAGATAATGTACAGTAGTATAATGAGCCAAAAGGATATCATTGCATAAAAATATATGCTTATGCCTAGAGATTGGATCAAAGAAGATAGGGGACTTAAGTATAGAGCACTGCAGTATACCATAAGACAATGGAAAGGATTGAGATTTGTTATCAGCTAGTGATACATGAAATGCATGGTCTTGTAGAAATTAAAAGAACCATTTAATACTATACCACTGATGCCAATGTCTCTAAGTCTTTGCAAAAGTAGGGAATGATTGATGACATTGAAAGCTGTGGACAGGTCTAAAAATATTGCCAGTGCAACAAACCATTATCTATTTTATTGTATAATTCACTTAAAAAAGAGGTTAGCAGTGCCTCAGTACTTAAGCCAGGCCAAAGCCTGATGGGCATGGGTGCAGAACGAGGGAGGCCTCTACATGGGATTGAAGCTGGTGATTTCTAAATACAGAAAGCTTATATACATTATAATGACAGAAAAAATAGTGACCCCTGGGTTGTGAAAGCAGGAATGAGGCAAATATAGAGGAAGTGATATGAGAATGAGAATCTGGTATAAATGACACTGAGTGCGAGTTTATATTTGGATAATTTTGTAATATATTTGATGTACGGGGAAATCTTGAAATGAAAACAAAAATGCCTAAGGTACCTGAATGTGACTCACCTAGAGATGCTACTGAAAAGGCAAGGGCTAACTTCAGAATAAATAAATAAATAAATAATACTTTTTTTTTTCTAATACATCTATCTAGGTAACCAATATTTGAAATAGGTGCTACTATCAGTTTGAATGCTCTAGAATTATCCAGCCAATCCAAAGCAAGCCTTCTGATTGGTATAACCCAGGCAATGAATGAGAAGGGAGGGGCAGTAGAGAAATAACCACATAGAAAGTTTTGTGTAAAGTAACAGTTTTAGTTGATGTTTCGATTTTGTTTTACGGGCAGGATCGATGTGTATGAAAGATCTGTTAAGATTTAAAGCTTTTCTGTAGTTCAATTAATTGACAAACTGGTTTGAAGTAAAAGAAGCAGTAAATGTTAAAATCAATTAACAGTTTTCAATATTTGTCAAAAAATATTATTTTTTTAGTTGGAAAAATTTTAGTGACTGTGTGAGCAGTTTTGAGATTAATGTGGGAAAAGGTAAGAAGTGTGAAAGTGATACATTTTAAAGTGAGTAGCCATGATAGTTTTCTGCTCTAACCTGACAGAGAGGAAGAAAAAAGAACAAATATGCATATTGATCCTCAGTCTGAGAACTCTCATTTTAGGGTGTTTCTTTAAAAAAGTGATTGTGATGAAATGTTCTAAGTTTTATTAATTCACTTGTGAGGGAGTGGAAGGTATAGTGAAGAGCACTCTTTCACTAATGATACAGTTCAGCCACCTTACAGCAGGTGGCGCTAGTTTGCTGAGGCTGATTCAGAGAGGTGAGACTCAGACCAGGCTGGAGTTAAATGCCCTGAGGCTGAATAGATCAGGGAGGACCTGAGTGCAGAGGACTCCAAAGGTTTGACAAGCAAGGCTGCAGTACCTAGGAAGGGCCTGGGGAAGAAGAGTGTCTTTAGCAAAGAGTGCTACCTTGTAAGTGACAGAGCAGAAGAGGATTGAGATAGCATAAGTTTATTTTATAATCTGGTTCGCAGTGTCACTTAGAAAGTCAGGGCCAAGCAGTTCCTGGTGTGGAATATTGAAACTGGAATGGTAGGGATTCCAGGAAGAGACAAAGGTGGTTGGGTTACCTGGTGGAGGGGTGAACAAGCATGTGCAGAGAAAGAGCTTATAACTATAAGAAGTGATTTTGTATGTTTTGACCTGTGGAGAGAACCGGTTACACATTTATCTGCATGTAAAAAAAATACTTTCCTTTCACGTTAAACCTCTGTGTGACTGTGTTTACTAAGGGCCCAGGCTTCTCCACGGAGTCAAGTTACCACACCACTGTTATGAAGTTTGGTGCAAGAGCCAGTTAAATGAATGAACAGACATAAGACTGCTTGAAAGGTTAGAAGAACCTGGCAGACTAGCATCTCTCAGCTCTGTAATAAGATCTCAAATAGAAAGAAAAAAAAATCAGTTTCAGATTGAGAACATTTGAAAATGTCTATGACCCCATGAAAATAAACTTTTGTTCTGTTGACTTCCTGGGGCATTGCCACACTTCTGTCCATAGGAAAAGTAAACTATTGTATACAGACACTCATAGTGAAAACCTAGCTATGGCTCTATAATAGAAAACACCATAAGCATAATACAAAGTCAAACAGAGTGAATGATTAGGAAACAGTTAGTGCCTCGTGCTTTTAATTTTATTTTTCTTAGTCTCATAGTGTCACTTCAGATTAGAGAGTTGCACGGGGACAGAAATCTTACCCATCCCCGCCCGTCCCTGCTGGAATCTTACCCATCCCCACCCATCCCCACTGGAATCTTACCCATCCCCACCCATCCCCGCAAAAATTTAAACCATCCCAACCCGTCCCCACCCGTCCCCGCAAGAATTTAACCCATCCCCACCCATCCCCGTAAGAATTTAAAAGTACATAAAAGAAAGTTCCAGTCAGCTCCCTCAGTCTCTTTCTGGATTTGAGCCACAGCACTGTAGGCAAGGAAGGAACGGAAGTTGGAACTTGGAACACTCTGGTGTGCACATGTAAGATTTGTCTCTGATCCACTGGCAGTGGGTGCTGAGAGGCCGCCACATGCACGTGCCAGTAGGTCAGGTGTCATCTGATTCTCATGCCTGTGTCAGAGCTGAGGTCTGTGCACCAGCCTGGGAGCAAAGAGGATTAATAGTAACATAGTAAGTGACAGCAAATAGACCTGAACGGTCCATCCACTCTGCCCAATAGTCACACTCATGATCAATTCATCATTAAATCAACAAGTGTGATATTATATACTTGATTATGGTCTTTCTTTCATGTTTCTGGAACAAAGACCACAGAAGTCTATCTGGCCCCATCCTTATGTTCCAACTGCTGGAGTTGCCATCGAAGCCCACTCCAGCCTATTCATGTTCTCATTTGTGGGACACAGACCGTAAAAGTCTGTCCAGCACTGTCCTCGTGTTCCAGCCACTGAAGTTGCTGTCTGAGCCCTTTCCAGCCCATCCTACACCAGATTGCCATGTATGAGACACAGACCATACAAGTCTGCCAGGTATCAGCCCTAGTTCATCACAGCCAGAGTCGCCATCTAAGCGTCACTTGACACATCCACACACATGCAGCCATTAAAGGTTAGCACGCCTTTTTGAATTCCGTCATCATTTGTGACTCTGCCACCTCCTTAATGGAAGACTTTCCACATTTATGCTGTTAAAGCAAGGAAGAAGAGGAGGAGGAGGAGGAGACAGCACTCAAATAAATTGGTATTCGGTAGATGAGAGGCTGGTGCAGGTGCAGCTTACACTTCCACGGGAAGCCCACAGAACTGCCTCCGTCCCCGCGGGAACCCCGCAGAACTGCTTCCATCCCCGCGGGAACCCCGCAGGAACTGCCTCCGTCCCTGCGCGGGGACGGAAGCCGTGCAGCTCTCTACTTCAGATATACTATGAATGAGACATATATAAAATTTGTGGAAGGCGGATGTAGGAGTGTAGTTAGTCTCTCATTAATTTTTTTAAGGATAGCAAATAGGGGATGGGGGGAGGGGAATTCTAGAAATGGCATCCAAAATTAGGCACTGGAAAGATCAGTGCTAAACTAGTATTCTGCAAAGGGAATTTTGCTTAAGCGCCCTTTACAGAATACTAGCTTAGTGTGGATCTTGCGCCTAACTTTGGATGCTGCACTTATACCTATTGAAACTTGGTATAAATGCTGTTGTGCAACAAATGGAAGTTGGGCTCATAAATGACCCAATTCTTTAACATTGCACCTAATTTCTGAGAACACCCCTGGCAGTCCATGACCCTCCCATGGCCATACCCCCTTTTGAGCTGTGTGCTAGTAAATTTAGGTGAACATTTTATAGCATAGAATACATAGCGTAAACCCAAATGACTGCTAGTTAACACCAATAATTGATAGGTAATGGCTCATTAACTAATTTCTGGGATCTATGCCCAAATCTGAGTGCCAAACCCAGGGCAACCTATATAGAATCCAGGAGTAGCTGTCCACTACTCCTAACAGAAGAAGCTATCTGTCACTAACAGAAGAAGCTATCTGTTCTGGTAGGACTAACGAATTTGGAATGAGATCATTTGAAGTGTGAAACCACAGCAGTTTGGTTTTGTTCTTGTTCAGATTCAACTTATTCTCAATGGCCCAATTTTGAATATGTTCCATTCAGTTTCATATCCTAGAGATGGTTTCTGATAGGTTAGCACAGACTGGTGTTAGCATAAAGATGTCATCTGTGTATGATAGCAGGAGTTCATCTTTCAGCAGTCTAATTTTCCCAAGAGAAGACATAAATACATTGAAAAGGTGTGGTGAGAGTGGGGAGCCCTGTGGTAACCCGCAGGGAGTGGACCAAAATTGGGATTTATCTTTGTTTTTATGGATACATTAGCTCCTATTAACCAAGAAGCCATGGAACCAGTTGAGCACTAATCCCGATAGCCCAATTTCACTCATCTTTAGTAGTAGGAGGCTGTGATCTACTGCATCAAAGACTGCTGAAATGTTAAATTATAGTATCATTTGCTTGCCTAACAAGAAGTAAGGTCTTACAAATGATGTCAAGACTAACAGTAGAAATTCTGTGTTGTGGGCTTCTCTGAAACCAAACTGAATAGGAAGTAAGCAAGAATAGTCATCCATATATTTCGAGAATTGTTTGCTGACAAAGGATTCAATTAACTTGGTGAAGATCAGTATTCTCACCGCTGGGTGGTAAATGGCAGGTATTGCTGGGTCCAGACCAGCTGCCTTTGGGATAGGGGTCAGGGTTATTTGGCCCATCTCTACCGGTACAATTTCCTTATCTAATGGAAAAAGAAGGAGAGAGGTGGTGGTTTGTGTCTGGGGAGAAACAGGTGGGGGTATTGGGTATTGCATACAAGAGAAGACTTTGGGGTCAGGCAGAATTAGGGATCTTGCTAGGAGAGAGAGAGAGAGCTGTAGTTAGTTGGAGGAAGAGAGGGAACTGGTGAGGTTGGATCCTGAGGAATCAAAAGGTTGGAGGGAATTTCATGCTTTATGATGGGGGAATTCTATACAAAAACACTACAAATAATCTAGGCAGAATTTATTTATTTATTTATTTATTTATTTATTGCGCAGAATTCCTCTGGGTTTAGGTTGTGGACTAATGTAGTTTCAAAGAGGCACTGCAGTGTCACTTTGCTAATGGATGCCAGCATCTTAAATCCAGCCCTTCATTGGGTTATGGAGTTCAGTCCAATGTCCATATCAATCTTCCTGTTTCAAATATTATAGTACATTTAATGGATGCACAATAAATGGAATATTTACTATTGAAGAGTAGACAAAAAAGATTGCTGCCATGATTAGCAATGTAGTGAATCAATGTGAGCAGAATTATTTTGGAGTAACTGGTGCACAGCTATAGCACAAACAAAACCAACACTCGTAGTAATGCAATGCATTATGGAGTTAGCTGGGTACACTATTATGATTTATTGAGTATGGAAGGCCAGCTTGTTTTCTTGCCCTTACTGACCTGCCGAGAGGAATTGATGAGCCAATACAAAATCAAGGACTTCAGTTTTTCAATTATGACAACAAAGACAGGTTAAGTTATGGTCCTGCATGAATAGCAGCATGGTCACATGGATGTTCATAGTAAGACAACAGAGCTACAAAGAGAGATACTAATTATTAGCACTGATGTTCATAGCCACACCATATCACCATGGTGAAAGAATTTAAAACCAATTGACAAATATTACAGCTTATGCAAATACATAAAACCTAGATATTCTTTGCAAACAACTGTATTAGTGGAAATGTATGGTTCTTAAAAACTCAAATACATCAAATTTGTTTGTTTGTTAACTGTGCAGTTCTGAGTTATAGTTACCTTATTTTCCATAGCCAAAATTATTTGTACTGATACTATATCACAAATAAGAACACACATTATTTTTATGATATCATCTCATGACTAGGTAATGTACTGAAGGCTACATTGCTTTTCTTTTTTCAGATTAGATATAGTAGAATAGTGAACGCATTCACCTACCAGTCTCATGAGGCAGTACAGTCTCCAAGAACAGGCTTCAATTTATCTTACAGACATGGCTAAATTATTGAATAGATCAGTCTTACCATATGTATATCTCTACAATTATAGATGTCAAGACTACATCTATCATTCCATGGAGCTCCATAATGCTGATATAGGGCAGCTTCATTTTAGATGGGCAGAAAACTAAATGTGAATGTGTAAACATCTAGATTGGGGTCATCATTAGATCTGCCTATGTAGGTAAAATGTAAAATTAACAAATATCTGTCCCCCTGGAACATACACATTCATCTGTAGCAAAGTAAGGAAATGTACATGTGCAAACCTGCAATACTGCACAGTGAGTGAAATGATGTGTAAGTTTGGCAAAATGGAGATGCACATGCATCCTGGGCTTGGGTACCATCTGCATATCTATAGTCCAGAGGCCACAATTAGTGGGTCCATGTGTTTACATCCCCATTGTGATACAGATACAAATGTAGAATGTTCATGTATGTGGCAACTGAATGCCGTATACACAGGTATTTTTGCAGTGCCCTGCAGTCTAGTGCTCCAAGCCATATAGAGCTGCAATGATGTGTTTCTGGATGCAAACAGTAAAGTATCACGCAACTAAATTTAGTCGCAGGCAGTTACGCCAAGTAAAACTTGGTGTAAATTTTGACGCCTAAATTAGACACAGACTGGGTGCATTCTATAAAAATGCCCATAGATTTTAGAAATGCCCATGACCCGCCCAATCCATGCCATGTCCATGCCCCCTTTTTAACTATGCAGCTTAGAATTTACATGCATCAAATTATAGAATAAACTTAGACAGTTCTGCGTGTACATTTTAATTAATGCCAATTAATGTCAATAATTGCTTGTTACGTGGCAATTATTGGCGCTGATTGGCTTCTTAACTAATTAAGCTGCATGCACAAATCCAGAATATGACTGGATTTGCGTGCAGCACTTAAGTCGTGCTATATAGAATCCAGGGGATAGTGTGTAAATGCAACGGGGGTGTTGACATAGACACATCTCCCATTCATGAGTGCACCTTGTAGAATACTGTAAGTTATGTGACTCCCTACCACATTTAGACACTCACAGTTATGCCAGCTCTTTGACTGCTAGAGCTGCAGGTGCCTAAATCAAGACATGCTGATGTCAGGTTACGCCAGGGCTTTTTTTTGAGGGGGTACTTGGGGGTACTGAGTACCGGCACCTTTTCCATTGTCTGCTAAAATTGACCTCTGGTCCCCAAGTTTTAATGAAAAACCTCAGACTCTACACACCAATTCTGCCATGTCATAGATTCTGTGAGTGGTTGCAGGGGGCCTGGCTATTGTGGGAAGGATCCCTCAGTGCTCACCCCACCCCTGAAGGGTGGCCTGGCATTTGAATACCAGCATCTTTTTCACTAGATAAAATGCACTGAGTTACGCTAGCATCCTATAATGGAATCTATGTGCTTTGATGCCATTATGGAATAGGGTCTCATTGCACAATGTCAGGACACCTAAAACAAGGGTACCCAATTCTAGAATCACCTCATAAATGTTTGAAAACTCACTAATGAATGGCAAATGTAGCCAGTAAACGCCATGTTTGAAGTCTGGCGTCGGCTTGTAATAAGTAAGTTTGTTAATCGTTTGTTTTGCAATTGATATATACTGAGTGCACTAATAATTTATATTATATTTTTTAGGTCAACTCTATCTGTTTTGCACTTAGTCCCCTGAGGAAGCTTACTTAAAAGTGAAATGGAGAGCCCCATTGGGCACAAGAATCAAGAGCTAAGTGCTTTAAATGCATTATTTAATGTTTGAGTAAATTACTATAAAGACATATAATATTGGATGAAGTTTGAGTGCACTGTGTGTATTAAAGAAAATCATTATAAATTGCAAGTAAAAATTTCCTAAGGAGGTTTTTCTAGATCAATGATATGATTGGAGTCCAATAAATGCTGGCATGAAGATTTGATTTCTTGCTGCCATGCTAGGAAATTTGAGGTCTTTCTCCTCCTTTTAAAATTTTAATACAAACATTTATAAGTCTTCAGCTTTAAAGATTGTTTATACATTCAATATTTTACTGAAGTTCTGCCTAGTTACTGTTTGAGTTTTACAGTGCAAACATTTTGAGCGTGCAAAAATTACTGGGTGGTAACGCTAAAGTCTGTAACTTTTTTATGTTATGATAATCTCATTCCACATGGCACATACGTATAGATAGTAACATCAATTGAAGCTGTAAAATTTCACGTTGGAATTCCAAACTGTTGCTGAGAAAACAGCCAAAAAACAAACAAACAAACAAAAACCCTCTAAGATGTTACTTTTTTGTGCCTTACCTTGTAGAATTACCCTATAATCCAGAATGAAGGGGTCCAGGCTATTTGTACTAGCCAAGAATGCTTGAATCTGCATAGCTCATTTCTGACAATACATAAGTATTGCCATACTGGGACAGACCAAAGATCCATCAAGCCATCAATGGCCAATCCAAGTCACAAATACCTGGCAAGATCCCCAAAAAGCACAAAACATTTTATGCTGCTTATCCCAGAAATAAGCAGTGGATGTTCCTCTAGGACCTTGGTCTTCAATTCCAGGCCTTGAAAGCTGCAAACCGGCCAGATTTTATGATACCCCTAATGATTGTCCACGAGAGAGATTTTCATACAGAGGGAGCAGTAAGCACACAAATCTCTCTCATGCATATTCATTAGGGATATCCTGAAAACCTGGCAGCTGATTTTGAGGACTAGAAGTGAAGATCAAGGCTCTAGAAGAAAATATGAGAAAAGCATGACTTTTCATCCGTCTTTTGCAGACTGCAGATAAAATGTTTGCTTAGATAATTCTGAATAATTAGGGAGAAAGTTGAGGGAGAGTAAACCTATGTATGAGATTGATAGGGGCTGATGGGAGGCATATTAGCAGATATGGGGATGGGTATTAAGGGATATTAATGTTAGTATTAATTGCATAGTTTTATTGGCTTTTTTGTATGTGGATTAACTGTGTTAATGAGCTATGATGTTTTAATACATTAAAAATTGCCTTGAGTGGTTTATAGAGGTGGTTCACAAATTGAACTAACTAAATTTCCTCTAGCATGCACGTGCTTGAAGCTGTCTAAAACAGTAAGTGAATCCTCATCAAAAAGTACAAATAAGGAATGAGTAGTCAAATTATCATCTAGTTCTTTTTTCAGGACACTATTTCCTAATTCAAAGCAAAATCATTGGCACTTAAAATTAAGTTGATAACTGGGCACTGAATTTGGGTTATTAAAAGTATACACTATGGGGTCAATTTTCAAAGGGATTTAACTGGGCAGGAGAAGATCCTGCATGGTTAAATCACCTGTGTGGAGCTCTCCACTGATACTAGAGAGTGCCACTGAATATCAGCACTAAGTTGAAACTGGTTGTCCAGAGGATGGTCCAAGGGCGGAGTTGACACTTCTCCAGTTAAATGCCAATCAGCCCTTAACTGCAGCTCCTTGTGATCTTGGGCAAGTCATTTAACCCTCTATTGTTCCAGGTACAAAAACAGATTGTGAGCCTAATAGGGACAGAGAATGTACCTGCATATAATATTTGTAAACTGCTTTGGTTGTACCCACAGAAAGGTGATTTATCAAATCCATGACCCTTGAACCTTAAGTTAGCTGACCGAATAGAACCGCATAAATAGCAGTCCTATCTTTGCTGGTTTAACTTAACAGGTTAAGGCTGAATATCAACACTTACCAGTTAATTACAGGTCAGCCGTACATAACCATATATTTGGTGCTGGAGCTCAGACATGGCCCGGCACTGAATAACAGGTGTAAAGCCGGTGGCGGTGAAAAAAAATGCTGACCAGTGCAGGATTAATAGTTATCTCTACATTAACAAAGAAAAATAACAACATTGAACAGTATGAAAAAGGTTCCTTTTTTGACAAAGAAAAAGGCTGTAGCATAGACACTCATGCTCCATTTTCTCTCAAGTCTCTGACCTCATGCTTCATTTACAGAATCAGATCATATCTCTCACCAGACATCTTTACACTGCTAGTTCAATCCTTGGTTTTAACTCAGTTCCATCTATGCTGGATGTAAGGAGGGTGTTCTAAAATGGCCACAAATGGCCCAAAATACTGCAGCTAGGCTTTTCCTCAAGGTATCACGTTTTGATAGAGCCACTCCGTTATTATACAATCTGCACTGGCTGCCCATTAAAACCAGGATTATTTTAAAACTATGTGGTTTTGTTTTTCAAATATGATATGGCATGACACTTGATTATATGCAGCCCTTAATAACTATTCCCCTATGCAATATAACCTCTAGTTCTATGGACTACCTTAGACTTCATCTTCCAGATTGCAAGATAGTGCGTTATAAGTCAGTTCACTCTGCTGACTTTAGATACTAGGGTGCTAACTGGTGGAATTCACTGCCAATGACAATCAAGGATCAGCCTAATTACTTGGTATTAGGGAGTTG